>NC_133594.1:8976502-9652254 GCF_964106895.1 Numenius arquata
AGACAAGACTCAACAGCACAAAATGTCCTTGAACGCAACAAAGACAGAGAAGCTTTTCTGTAACATGTACCCAAAGTTAATGAGATGAGAAAAGTGCTTTAAGGGGCGTACCTTTGTCCTATTTGCCTGTAGTGCAATATTCTATAAATGGATGCCATATGGTCATATACTTAATGGTATGTATTACTTTTCAAGTGGATGAGCCATTCAAAGACAAGTACGTCCCAGAGGATTGCTTTCTATAGCCTATGACTTAATTTGGTGCACGAGGCTTGCTGGTCCAAATTTAGTCATGGGAGTCAGTGAGTTACTTCAGACAAACATCTGACCGTGCTTTCGTATGTGTGTTTGTGTTGTTAATATTTTATAAGGGATTAATTCGAAAGCACTATAGTAGATAATTGTGAGGGTTTCGGTTTGACGCAGAAACCAGGTTCTGCTCCAGCCCCACCAGCCGTGATGAGTCCCAGCTCCGTGGCTGAGCAAGTAACTGTACAGACTTAATTTTGTATGATGTCATGACATTGCTCTCCTTCATCCTTTGAGTCAGCTGGTACATACCTGCCTTGGGATGACTGAGGTATCTGATGGGGTTTGCTCTCGTTCTTGCAGTTCACCAAGCCGTGGTCCTTTTCTATCCTTTGCTCTGAGACAAACACCTTCCCTGGAGCCCTCCTGCCCACCCCAGAGGATTCTTGCCCTGCTTTTGGGCACAGTAGGACATGAACATGGCTACGTGCCTCTGGACAGCCCAGCTGTGTGTCTGTCCCTTCACCTCCTCACAGTGACATTGCTGTCATTCTCCAAGGTGGGTAACCAGGTTTGTGTGAGGGGAGAGCCTGGCTTTCAGGGCTGACATAGGGAAATGACCTCATCCTTCCCCCACTGGTGGGAAAGCCCATGGGGAGCCGCAGTGGGCTCCAAAATGCAGCTCAGAGCTGTGATAGCGCTTACAGACTGTCCTGTTGAATTAAATGAAGCTTGCTCAGCACCTGGCCTAAAACCCAGGCAGAAATACTGGCTGTTGCTTAGCATCATCACAACACCGAGAGCTAAAAATTTTCCTTTCTTCCTTTGCTGTTACTTCTCTGACCTTCATTAGTTCTGCAAGCGCTGAATGCAGAGCCCATATGGAGACAGTTATCATAAAAAAAATGAATCCTGGCCCCTTAATTAGCTCCTCATTATCTGAGAGCTCCATATTGAAGCATTAAGATGTTGCAAAGCAATTTGTTGAGTTTCCAATTAAAACTTTTTAGAATTGTTGAGCCTTTTAATACTCTGTGTTTACAAATTGCCTTGGACCTACACCAATACACACATTTCCTTCACTAGGGAAATATAGCTGAGGAGCTGATAGTTATTAATATAAAATCCTTGGTTTTAATAAAGTCATAAACTATGTCAATGAAGCTGCTCTTTTTATACCTGACACAATAGAGATGACTCTCTTTGAATGAATGCAGAAGAGTAAGAATCATTAAAAGGGCAATTATGGGCTGATTTCTTAATAACTTCGCTTTTACAGCACTGTAAAAACAAATGTACACATCCCTCTTTATATTAATTTACCCTGGATACGTTCCCACCAGATGATGGTAGGTGCTGAGACCCTCTGTTTTAGGAGAGGGGGAAAGGAGTTAGCAGGGCTCAGCTCCTCCCAACATTGCAGGATCAGGCCCATCGCGAATAAATAAAAGCCAGATGGGCATGGATTATATTCCCTGTATTGCGCAAGCTGTTAGCTGGAGGAGTGCAACTATTAGATAGGAACATAGAAGAAAAATAGGTCTCTTCTACTAAGCATGGGGCTGGGTTCCTTGGATGTGTCTAATGTCTGATCTACTGCGGTGGCCAAAAATTGGGGAGATGGGTGGCCAATTGGCAAGCCCAGGACTTGGTTTTTCCTGAAATCTACAGTTGGTGTGAAACAAGGGGAGTAGCAATGGAGAGGGATTAAATTATTTGCTTAAGACCTCTTAAAAAGGGGTCCTCACCTGGAGTGCTGTATCCAGCTTTGCAGTCCTCAACACAGAAAGGACATGGAGCTGTTGGAATGGGTCCCGCGGAGGGCCACAAATATTATCAGAGGGCTGGAGCACCTCTCCTATGAAAACAGGCTGAGAGAGTTGGGGTTGTTCAGCCTGGAGAAGAGAAGGCTCCCGGGAGACCTCATAGCAGCCTTCCAGTCCCTAAAGGGGCTACAGGAGAGATGGGGAGGGACTCTTTATCTAGTGATAGGATGAGGGGTAATGGTTTTAAATTGAAAGAGAGTAGATTTAGATTAGATACTAGAAAGAAATTCTTTGCTGTGAGGGTGATGAGACCCTGGCCCAGGTTGCCCGGAGAAGCTGTGGCTGCCCCATCCCTGGAGGGGTTCAAGGCCAGGTTGGACGGGGCTTTGAGCAACCTGGTCTGGTGGGAGGTGTCCCTGCACATGGCAGGGAGTTGGAACTGGATGATCTTTAAGGTCCCTTCCAACTCTAACCATTCTACGATTCTATGATTCGACGATCTTCCCATCGTATCTGATGAGTTAAAGCAGTGATGCAGGTTGCCTGCAGCAGACAGGCACCAGCCCATGGAGCTTTAACTAACCCCAAACAGCTTCTTCCGCCTGCAAAATATTCCCCGGGTCTGCCAGGCTGGATAAGTTTATGGCCATTAAGAGTCTGTTGTGTAATCGTCACAGGAGGACACGTATCGCTGAGGGATGTGGCTTTGGTGCTCAGCAGAGCTGGATGGGGGGATCGGTGCAAGCTGTGGCAATCAGCACCGCGCCGAAGCCACCTGTGCTGGGCTTTTGTTCTCAGCCCGCGCCGAGGACCTTGTGATAATATGGTACTTATGTTCTTTGGGATGTTGTAAAGCCATGAGCTGATCTGTATTGAACATGTCATTTGTATTCCCACGCTGTTTTTTAAGCAAATCTGTCAAATAAAACCAAAAAAAGCACAAAAAGAGGAATGCAAAGGAGTGCTTACATAAGGAATTTGCTGCGCAGGCAGCCGTGGCCACGCTGGGCACCGGTGGCTTCCTGGCTTTGCCGTCCTCCAAGAGGAGTAGGAAATGACCCTAAGGAACAGTTTCGGTCCGAGACAGAGAGCAGAACCCAGCCCACCGGCTGACACCCAGACAGGGGCTCAGGGCCACCTCCAGCCACTGTGTCACTGCATTTGTCCATAGGCTGCTGCTCCCTCCTGGCCCTCAGCATCCTCCCGGCTTTGGGGCTGCTTTGCAGTGAACCACCTCCCTCTCGACAGATGAGGCCTGAGCTCTTCCTCACCCTCCCTCTGGCTGTTTTGATCTGGCTTTTAAAGACCTCATCGCTTCCAGGATCGTTTTTTTTCATGCCCTCCTGTGCATACTTTCCCATTTTTGCACTTTCTGAGCACCCGGCTAGCAAAAAAAAAGGTGTCTACGGGCAGATCGGCACCTGCAGCAGCAACGTGGGTCCTTCCTCGAGCACGTGTAGCGAGCCCCCAGCAACGCAGGCAAGGGACCTTGGGGAAAGGAAACATAAATCTGCCATCTGTGGCAATTTAGCATTTACCAGTCATGTTGCACTGGGGCACTGTCACTTTGAATGAGTGTTAAAGCGTTTCCTCTCTGTGGCCTGAGCAGTCTCCTTTCCCCATCAAATTGGCCATGGCGTGCCATAATAAAATAGACATACTGTGGCTGTGAAGGGTCACTCAGAGGGGCTGACATTAACTCGGGGAGGTCCCCTTCTGAAGGAGGCATTCAATTAAAGTTTTATTGCAATTCTGCAATGTGAAGCCGCAAGGGTGAGTCTCGGTATCTGTGCTGGGATTTTAAATTAACAGCTGAGTAGGAATTTGCCAGTGATCCTGGCCGTGAGCACTGGGCAGTTTGCTGTGCTCAGCTGCGGGAGCAAGGTCCGGGGAAAATGCTCTGGTGGCACCATGCGCTTGCCTTGGCTTTGCATGACTGGCAGGATGAGCAATTACGAGTGTGGGATGAGCTGGGAACAGCTGTGGTGGAAGGAAGGAAGGAGAGATCTGGCTTTCTGGAGTGCCATGGTGAGAGGGACCGTCCAGGGGACATGGGGTGGCTCTGGGAGCTGGGCTTCAGACAGCACTTTGAGAAACGAAAGTTGGGCGAGTCCTGCAGTCCAGGAGCAGTTTGCATGAAGAAAAGGTGTTAGGTGAGGCCCACACAAATATTTGTGCTCTCAAGCAAGATTTCCTCTTGCAAACACCACTCGAAAGCACAGCGCATCAAAGAGCTCAGACAGGAGCCGAGAAATATTTCCAAACTTCCACCTTCCTTCTTTCTTATCATTTCCCCTCAAACAGCAGGAAGAATCAGCACAAACCACTGATGCAGCAATGGCCAGAGGCATTCGGGACTTGCAGTGAATGGAGCAAAATAGGGCTGTAATCCTCTGCTACAGCTGATGATGATGATGATGATACTGAGCCAGGTCTGAGCACTTGATCCTTGCTGGATGCAGGGCTGGGTGCTAGCTCTTCTCTGTAGATTTTAGGATCCAAACCCCTGGGAAAGAAACCAGCCTCTGGAAATGCAAGGTGTTCTGCAGGAATCACGGAATTGTCAGAGTTGGAAGGGACCTCTAGAGATCATCTAGTCCAACTTCCCTGCTGAAGCAGGATTGCCTAGAGCACATCACTCAGGACTGCATCAAGGCAGGTCTTGAAAATCTCCAGAGAAGGGGACTCCATGACCTCCCTGGGCAGCATAAAGTTTTTCCTCATATTTAAATGTAACTTCCTATGTTCCAGCTTGTGCCCATTGCCCCTCGTCCTATCGCTGGAAACCACTGAAAAGAGTTCAGCTCCATCCTCCTTCAACCCACCCTTTAGGTACTTGTAAACATGGATAAGGTCTTCCCTCAGCCCTCTCTTCTCCAGGCTAAAGAGCCCCAGCTCTCTCAGCCTTTTCTTGTAAGGGAGATGCTCCAATCCCTTAATCATCTTTGTTGCCCTACGCTGGACTCTCTCCAGTAGTTCCCTGTCTCTCTTGAACTGGGGAGCCCAGAACTGGACACAGTATTCCAGTTGTGGTCTCACCAGTGCAGAGTAGAGGGGGAGAATGACCTCTCTCAACCTACTGGCCACACTCTTCCCTAGGCAGCCCAGGATTCCATTGGGCCTCTTGGCAACAAGGGCACATTGCTGGCTCATGGAAAGTTTGCTATCCACCAGGAATCCCAGATCCTTCTCCTCAGTAGTGCTTTCCAGAAGATCCATCCCTAACCTATGTTGGTGCCTGGGGTTCTTCCTCCCCAGGTGCATGACCCTACGTTTGCCCTTGTTGAACCTCATTAGGTTCTTCTCTGCCCAGCTCTCCAGCTCTGCTGAGCATCCCAAAGTACCCACACGCTCACCGCTCAAGTGCAGGTGCTTGGAGAGAAGCTGCTGCCGCAGTAAAGCCAGAGGAGGGGAAGCTGCTGTAAAGGAACAGGGCTCTGTGCCCAGATTTTAGCCGTAATGCTTTCTTTCAAAAACTCAATAAACTAGTGTTTTGCACAGGAAAAACTGTCAGACTTTTAATTACCAGCCATTGTTACTGCGTTACCATAACGTGAGCGAATAGAAGCTGCTCTGTGGCTGCCAGATGTTCCCGCTCCCCCTCGTTACAGCCGTGATGAGCCCAGTGCTGCACGTCCCCGGCTGGGAGCCAGGGCGAGGAACCCCAGTCTCGCCGGCCCAGCCAGGCACAAATTGGGGATAAAGAGCTGTAAAATGTTCCAGCCTTTCGGCATAAAAATAGTCTCTGCTGTTAAAGCAGATGGGAGAAAAACCTGCGGAAGGGCAGTCAGCCCTCATGCACCAGGGCGCACGATGGTTGTCAGCTAAGGGTCAGGAAGAAATCTGTCCTGGGGGCGATGCTGTCTAATGGACTGTGTTTGGAGTTGTAATGCTCTGCCGAAAGCGCGCGGCAGTAGCTGCTGCCGGAAACCTGCTGCAGACCTGCTACCAGACCTGGGAGTCCACAGCCGTGCTCTCATAGGCTTTGCATTTTAAATATTAAATGCAGCATTAATATTGTAATTCCCATCTGTTAAATCAATATCGTGAGTACTCCGCTGCGTCAAACACCCGCCCTGACCCTCGCAGGAGTCCCAGAGTGCTGCAGAAACTGCCGGGGCTCTGCCCGCTCAGTGGTTTTGGAATCATAGAATCATAGGAATTGCCTGGGTTGGAAGGGACCTTTCAGATCATCAAGTCCAACCATCAACCTAACTGACAAAAACCATCACTAAACCATATCTCTACACGTCTTTTAAATACCTCCAGGGATGGTGACTCAACCGTTTCCCTGAGCAGCCTGCCCCAGTGCTGAATAACCAGCTTTTAGCTGGTTTTGGTGTCAGTTCAATTGCAGCTGAAACTCCATGAGGACATAAAACTGGTGGCAGCCAATTAATTCCCTGGAAGCGGATGGAGGTGTAGGGTAAGGACACCCCATGAAAACATGCAGCCAGGCCACCGGTGCCTGGGAAGCACACACAAAGGTGTCCTTCAGCAAGGAACAAGACCTGCATGGAAGCAGAAGGGAGAAAAAGTACAAAACAAGGAACTTGGATCACTTTATCCCATAGCAACAAGCCCGTTCAACAGGAGGAGCGTGTTCACAGCAGAGCCCTAAAAAAGGAGCTGTTAAAATAAACATTGGCATATCTCACACCTCCCTCTTCCCTGAAGGATGCTCTCTGGAAGCACATGTGGACAAACTAGGGAAGGGAAGAGGAGGAAAATAGTGATGAAGGGGAAGATTAAAGGTACTCTAATTAAGTGCTGAAATTAATCCTCTGTTGTCTTTCACTATCTAATATGTTTAATCATTACGGCTTCTCTGTTGTTTGCTGCTGAATCCAGCAGTCTCTTTCAGAGCATCTGGTCATATTACTCCCTTGCTTAATGATGGCATAAAAAACCCCAAGTGTTTTCTGTGGAGTTTTTGCCCTACATATCGAATGCCATCTTGTAGGCAGGTAACGAAGAGATGCTGTAACCAGTGGCTCACAGCCCACAGTGATGCTCAGCCTGTGTCCCTGTTGTGCCCGGCCTCGTCTCACACCCCAGAGCATCCCCAGCACAAGGAGATGATGCCACTGGGAAGCGAAAATCCTGCCAGGGCTGAGAGGCACCAGAGGTGTTACGGCAGCTTGCCATTAGCAGGCTTATAAATGTGGGAATTCATCACCGGAGCAGGTGAAAGGCCTCTCTGCGAGCACCCTTTTAGCTTCAAGGTGGATGGCTCATTCCAAGGCTTATTTTCCCTGCTTTCCATGTATTGCCTTGCTATGTGTAGGGATTAAAAAAATCCCATTTTTTTCTTCTGCAAACTGGAATAAGATTCCCGGAGCCTTTACAAGCCTGTGCTGCCCTTGCTCAGGACTTCCTGGGGTGGATGCCAGGAGCAGTAGAGGTCTCTCCTATGGGTAAGCAATCTCCCTTCCCTTTGGGCATGCAGCCCCTCGCAGACAGAGCTGGGAGGGTGCACAATGCACCTGGAACCCCCCAAATTTCCTATGTGCATGCATATAACATCTACACCACCACCGTGTTGCCTCCAGTGACACCACAGACCCAAGCAGAGTTGGGTACGGGTGTGTTGGTCTCCGAGGGATGGCCAGGACCATGTTATTTTGGGGTTAGCATCACACTTGCATTTGCACCCCTTCCTCTTTCCCCTCTTTTTGTTTTTATCTTTGCATCAGAGCAGACCAAATCGCCAACATGTCACCGTCACCACAGAGCAACTGAAACTGTGACATGATTAGAGATCAGGGCAATAATGAGACAGTTTATCTTCCCTACACATACAGCACTGGAGGAACCATTGGGAAATAAGAAAAGCTTCAATAAATCATATTGTCTCTGCCGCGGAAGTAATAATGCCAGCAGCCCCAGGTAGAGGGAGAAGTTTGCTCCGACACCAGCTCCTGAGGTGAGTCCCTGCCGAACCCTCCCGACCACCTCCCGGCAGGGCTGGAGCTGCTCCCGCAGGCAGTGGGGCTCAGTGGCTGGAATGGGGGTGCAGGGGACATCCAGAGCCATGCAGAGGCCTGGGAAACCCCATTCCTATTGAATTCACTCCTCTGCTGGAGCATGGGCTGTTCTCTTACTGGTTTAGGAGCTTTTTGCCCCAGGGAGCTGTTTAATTCTGTAATGGGGTGGTTTGCTCGAGGAAGGCTGGTTTGTAAGGGGAGTTCCACAGGCAGCACGAGCTATGCAAGATTAGCCAGGCTTTTGTTCTTCTTTGTTTTTCCTTGCTAAATCACAATTTCTCACTGAAAATACAGATGCAGAGAGGCTTTGTCCAAGCTCTAAACCCAACTGCGTGTGGAGGAGCAAAGCCTGGCAGCAAGCTGGGCTCGAGGAGGAGACGGGAGCAGAACAACTCCCACGGAGAGCTGAGCGACGCAGGCGCCTGGGCTGGGGGCAGGAGGGTGCTTTGTCACCTCCATCCTCAGGCAGGACACCACGTCCCACCAGACACTGCTGGGGGGGGAGGTGGCACGGCTCTCCCTGCCCCTGTAACAGCCCCACCTCTGCAGGACAGACCTCCAGCCCAGTACTACAGTTTGGACACTCCATCTTCTCTTGCGTAATTACTGGGCTGAAGAAAAGCGGCTCATAACGACTTCCCACTCATGTGTCCAACCTCCTTGCAAATGGCTTCTTGCCCTGGTTGAACAGAATATTGTGAGACTGCCATAAATAGGGAGCAATCAAATAATGCTGCAGCCCACTCCCATCTGCCAGGGAAAAATCCTGCCTGAGCGAAAGCGAGAGAGAAACGGGAAGAATCTCTGCATCCTCCACTGAACCCCGGACACTGGCACCCACTTCATGCTCTGCACCCATCGGGCTGTTGGTGCGGGAATTGGATGGGCAACACCTCTCCTGAGCCGGGAGGAACTCGCTGGTTGTAAATGAAAGTGCTGGAATGCAGACATCTGGCTGAGAGAGTCATGCGTTTTCTTTATAATATGGTATTGGCAATGTTATATGAAAACATTGATGAAAAATGAAGCCAGAGACTGGGGGAAATGTGTAAAAGTTTGTAATCCAGACTTGCATCACTCTGAACGTGACCGTGTGGGCTTGGCTTATAAAACAGTAAGAGACCAGTTCTGCTGGGGAAAAAAAAAATATCAGTTCAGCAAAAAGAACTCAGGACCCCTTTGCAGGAGCTGCCCCAGCACGGGCTGGGGGGCCTTTACCCACACATTGGGACAAGGATGCTCCCGATGCGTGACGGGCCACCCTTGGGGTCTCTCCGTGTCCTGAAGCAGATCAGCAACCCTGGGGACACAAATGTCCTCTGGCTCCATCTCACCCAGGTCCTTAGGGTGGCTTTGCAGGTTATGACCTGCCCTGGACTGGCTTGGGATGAGCAGGGTAGTGACACACACACCCCCTAACTTTTGCAGGTGCTTATCTGGGTTTGCTAATGGGGTATTGGATAAATGACTTCAGCTCTGCAAAGAGCAGATTCTCTGCAGCTGTCTCAGAGGACACGTTGTTTGTGCTGAAAGGTGAGAGTGATCCCCTGGAGGACTTGGGAGCGGGGTTGACGTGTGGGTTGGGGGGGGACTGCTCTCTTCTAGGATAACCAGCAAAGGCAAAAAAAATACCCCAAAAAAGCTTAATTAGAAGAAGCCTTTTCATCTGCTTTCTCTGGCTCTTCTGCCTGACAAGTTGTAGTAATATCAGTCCCAAACGATCTATGGTGAGAGTCCCTCAGATGAGAGGGGAGGGAGGACCAGCTCCACTCACACCCCCACCCCGAGCGAGCCCATGCTCCCTGGGGACACCTTGGGGCTTGGGTTCCTTCAGCCTGAGACACAGTTGATAACATGGGGATGTCCTTGCTGGTGGCAGCGCTGTCAAAGGCGTGTTGGGAAAATGCAGGACTGGGGGTTTTGGACCGGTACTTTGGGCTGGGGTCCTGGGTGAGGGGTGAGCCCCCCTCCCCATCCCCTGCAGTGACTTTTCGGAGGGATGGGGTTTCCGGGAGCCAGTCCTGAGCAGAGACCTTGCACGCATACGGAGAGTGCTGATTCATCTTGCTGCCACTTGAGACAAAAGAACATCTAATTAAGTCACCGGCATATAAATAAATGTACAAGGTATAACCTCAGGAGCACAGAACAGCACTGGAAAATCTCAGAGTTGCACAATATGCTTTTCCTTCTCTCCGACAGGGCTGGAGCTCACCTCTGGGACTACTCCTTTGGAAAATATCAAAGAATGGGATTTATTATTTTTTTTCCTGTTGCAGTATTAGTTTTTACATTAAAATTAGGTAATGTTCTCTTTCCCTGCAGTTCATCTGTGTCTTGGGGACATCAAGCCTTTGATAACCCTCCAAATCTAACTCGGAGCAGGGCCCAGTCTCCGGCTCGATCAAAGGCTGTGTGGGGTCTGCATCCCTTTTCAGAAGAGAGTGAAAAACAACAGCAAGTCCAACAAAAACAGTAAGCAACTAATTGCCAGTGCTGTTTAATTGCCAGCACCCTCTGGTACTAATGGCAAAGCTCACGTGCCTGCAGCTGCAGGAAGGCACCAGTCTCTACATTTTAATTAAGCCTCATTAAGTGGACTTTGCATTTTGCTCAGAAAGTGGTCAGATCCTGCCTCAGTCATGCAGCAGGAGGGAGGAGTGTGTTAATAAAAGCTCAGACTTGGGAATTATTTGGGTTTTTTTCCTGAAGTGTCACAGCTTTGAGTCAGGGCTGCAGGGGCTCCTCTGTCCTGTCCCCCAGCATCTTCCCAGGCTTTGCAAACTGCTGGTCATTTCTCAGTGTTGTTTTCCCAGCCCAAGCATGTGGCCAAGGTTGGGTCAAGTCTCCAGGGCCATTGGATGCGCACAAGCATCACCTCTTCCCTTCAGAAGTCTCTGCATGAGAAAATGCATCATTACTTTTATGGCCCTTTTCCTCTTTGAGCTCTTCCCATTAATGTCCCAAAAGAGGCCTTTGTTGTGTTTGCATAAAAGCTGTGGTGCTCCAAAACACCCAGACCTTTGTTTTGAGGTTTATAAATTGCCACATTGGCGAGGAGGAGCTCAGGGTGTTTGTGAGAAAAGAAATCCCTTGGTGTCTCCCCTCCTCACTCAGGGCTCATTAGGGCTTTTATGGTGCCACCTCTGTCCTCAGACCAACATGAGAAAACCCTCCCATGGGGGACAAGGCTGGTCCTGTCCTGCTGGTCTCCGCGGCTGTGCCAGGGAGGAGGTGGCTGTTCCTCGCTGGAGGCACTGAGCTGATGCAGCCAGCTCCTGGGATGGACTTTCCTGACAAGGACCATATTTTTGAGACAGCAAAGCACTAATCATCTCCAGCGGTTTGACTGATTAAAAAGGAGAAAATCTGAAAGTTCTTGCACTGAACGTGAGTAATAATAATGTATCCCTCTGCTCCAAACAGGGGGCTGGGAGGTTATAATTAAATCCGTAATCTATGCACATACCCCACTGCTTTCCATCGCTTGACAATTTTTGGAGGCGATGCTGCTCCAGCCCACGTCGTGGGCCCATGCTGGCTGCGCAGGAGTTTTCACTGTCCCAATCTCAGAGGCATCTGCCTAATTGCACCAGCAATATTTTTTTAATGTGTTTTCCTACGCTGCCTACATCTGATAAGGTCAAACCCACCTTGAGGACAGCTGCTTGGCTTTCTATTTTGGCTTTTCCTCTCCTGGATCCAGGGAGGACACAGCTGCTCTGACCTTTTACGTAAACCTAGTTAAAGGTGATCAAGGAACACACGTGTATTTCCCAAAGCAGTTTGGAGGAAATGTCTGGGATGGATTTTATTTGTAATGCCAACTCTCCTAAAGAATCACTGGCAGGGTGGCAGGACTCTTGACTTTTTTTCACAGAAAATTAAGATAAGTGGAGAAAAGCTATGTCCAAGAAGAACATCCCTGTCTAAAATTGGAATTGGAATATTATGGCCAAAAAATGAAAGAAAGAAAGAGCAACCAGCCTGCTCTGTGGTCTTCAGCAAGGCTGGTTTTATTTCTACTTGTTTTTTTGAAAGTTGGGACCAACACTGCTGAAGATGTGAAAAATGTAGCCGGATTTTCTAACAGGCCCTTGTAAGCTCTGAGTTCAGGGTGACCACATTGGTGTGACATGGTGGCGACTCCCATGGACTTGGCCATGATATGGATGTGAGTCTGAGAACTACAAAATGCTGCTGAGTCCCCCGTGAGGTCCCTACTCTGCACTGAGCATGGCTGCTGGTGCAAACAGTGGTCACCTCAGCCAACGCGACGGGCTCAAATGCTGGTCTATGAAGGAGGAACCAGATTTGGGAACCGGTGACTGCAGAAAGCTGTGCTGACCCATTTTCCTCTGGATGGTGGATACAGGGACTGGTAGAAACTCCATAGCAACTGGATGCGCACAGTTTAATTATGAAATCCCCATGGTGCTCCCTTGCAAAGATAAATGTATCTGGGATATTTTCACCTCTTGCAGCCAATAAACCCCTCTATATTTAGAAGGTTCCTGTTCCACTTTGCTGTGTGCCCGGGCAGTGGTGCAGCTTGAGGAAGGACAACGCTCTGGACAAGTGCATCTAGGACAGCACATGACATGTCCTTCCAGGAAGGTTTATAAGACTGAAGAGTCATCCATCACAAGGCACTTGGGGTTGTCATCTCCTCCCAGGCAGAGCTGGTGATACGCACCCTCAATCACAGTGGTGGCATTTCACACTCATTTGACCCTGGTGCAAATAATAATATTGAGTATAACAGAGAACCCAATAACCCCATCCCAGATAATCCCAAGTGGGGAGAGAGATCCAGCGGTGGTGTTGGATTAGTGTGTATCAGCCACGGAAGATTTGAGAAAGACAAGAGCAGACCAGAAGAACTGTATTATTGAGACTATTTTTAAACATTTGTGTTCTTTCCTGGTTGTCTTTTGTTTAAGCTCTCCGCAACAGCTCAGGTCAGCTCTTATTACATTCCAGCTGTCCCTCCTGTCCCCTGGCACAGAGTATTGAGACACAGACAGTGAGAACTTTTAGATGGTGTGATAAATAAAATAGATGCTATTATTAAAGCACTGTCCTGTTTTCTGCTGCCATGGTATCTCTTGTCTCGTCTGGCTTATTGCTGATGTCTTCTGTCAGCCCTGCTTGCCTTTCTTGGGTGTATGATTTATGGTCCAGGGAGACAGAGCAGAAACATGTGAAAATTGCAAATGAGGGTGCTGGGAGGAGCACAGGCAAGAAGACAAGAAGTGACTGTGATGAGGATGTGCAAATGGGTCCTTGTCCCACTACCCTCTGACAGGGGACAGTGTGCTTAGACAACCAAGCAGCTTGGCTTCAGGGCTCCGGTTTATAACATCCGAGCTGGGAGAAATAAAAACTGGAGCAGAGACAGCGATCCCTGTTGCTTTCCAAGGCGAGATTTCCAAGGAGAGCTTTCCAAGCTGTGCATGAATGCCTCCAGCATGGGGTGGCATCTGGTCCCAAAGGTCCAGGCAACAGCCCCCAATGTCCAGATCCAGCAAGAGCATGACACCCTCAACTCCTGCAGATCTGTCTCATTCCTTCTGCTTCAAGGAGTTTGTCCTCTTTCCTATCTGTTTCTCTCTGCACGTGGCTTGTGTGTAGGCAGGACAGCCAGCCACGCAGGAGAGAAACCACAGGCTGTTGCCTGCATTGGGAACCCGTCCTTGCTGGTAGCGACTGCGGCTCAGCAGGATGCTATTTTCATTACCATGTCTGAGGCTCGTGATAATTGAAAGCTGTTCTACTCGGTCCTGCAGCCTCCCCAAACTCCAGGCATCCCTTCTCCTGCCAACCCAAAGCCTGGGAGGAACATTGAAGCACCAGACAGTCCCTGATTTTGGGGTCCTTTGAGCAAGGTTGGGGAAGGGGTCTCGTGTCTCTGGGGTGTTGCAGAGCAAGCCCAGGCTTGTGAGTACCCGTGTGCTGGGGAGGGAGAGCGTGGCCAAAAGGGTCCCTCTAATCCTCCCCAAATTCAGGGAGAAGATGAGAAATGGGGATTTGGGTTAGTTTGAAATGAAAATTAAACCAGTGAGTCGTTTCATTTCTGTGCACCAAACGGCACAGGAATTCCAAAGGCTGTTTTGAGGCAGATGCTGCTCCTTTAATCTGTTATTTTGGCCAGTTATACACACATGTACTAGTCCTGCTCGGATTACACTTTTGCATCAAGGATTACAGTTCAAATCCAGCAGTTCTTTTAATGCCTGGAACCGGGCAAAGCAGCTGACGTTAATATATTTCAGGAGTGAAAACACAGCCGGAGGGTTAGTCATTATAAAGTATGATGTAGGATTATAATGCAAGTTGGAGAAATCAGACACACTGGTACATTTCCAGCTGTGTATTTTTCTTGGGCCATGTCACCCACTCATTGATCAGTTCTGGATTCTAAGATAATTATTCCAGGGAAAATTTGATGAGCGGAGCGGCACTGGAATACTAATGCAGGAACACTTATGCCTGCCCAGGAGCTGAGCACTCCCTGCCAGATCACTCGGCCACACAGGGAATCCCAATTAGTGGCCTTGTAATCTACCTGTTTGTGAACCAGTGGAAACTTCAGCACAGGAGTCACTGCAGGTGTACCAAAACCCACCGATATCCAAAAGTTGTTCAAGAGGAACCAGGGAATTCAGTTGCTTTGGGTTCTGGGTGCTCTGTTCATGGCAGTTTAACATCCAGCTGAAGAGACAAAGGTGCTGTCTATAAAGGAACAGCTGTAAATGTGTATACAAATCGCATATAAACAGTAGATGATTCAGGGTGCCCAAAGCATCCCTGTGAATGCAAATTGCCATAGTTGCACAGACAACATTTCTTCCTGTTGGCAGTGCTGAAGATGCGGGTAGATGGTTGCAGGAGATTGAGTTATGGGGGCTTAATGGATTGCCATTTATCAGCAGAGCCACTATGCAGAATCTTAAACTGTTAGGGTCAAAATAAATGAAAGAAAACAATTCTTTCCCTTGTCCTGTCATCTCAGGAAAGTCTGGGTGATCAAGCAGTTTCCGAGCTCCTTTTGGATCAGACCTTCTGTTTGCTACAGCACAAATCCGACAAAGCAGGTAATTGTTCTGCTAAATAGAGGGGTGAATTTGCTGGAAAATAAGCGTTGCCTGGAGTAGGGAATGCCAGTTGGGAAGTGCAGCTGCTCAAACAGCTCTGCAGCTGAGGAAGCCATCACCATGAGCAAGGAGGTCCACCCAGTGCCAAAACCGCTGCTCTATGGGACCTGGGGAGAAAAAGGCATTTCCCTGGCTGTGGTCTCACACCACCTTTTTTGGCTAGGGAAGGGTCAAATCTGTGCTGGCCAAGGTTGTTCCTCCACCCTGGCCCCCTGCAGAGAGGGTGCTAATTGAACAGGCTGATTGGCAGGTGAAACAGGTGAAAATGAAATTGGTGAGAAAGAGGCTAATTAGCTCCACCTGCCCAAATTGCTGAAATACCCCCAGCTGAGGAGCCTGGCTCCCCTGGGTGGGAGTTTGCCTTTGAACAGGGAGCTGGAGCTGCACCTGGGACCAAGCTGAGGACAGTATTTGCTGTTTATCAACCCAACAGAGGAATCCTGCATCCAAGTGAGCACCTGGCCACCTTTGCTGTCCGAGTGACCTTGATGGCGTCGCTTTGCTTTCCTTCCTCAGCTTCCTTGAAGCAGCTCTGACCATCTGCATGTCCCACGCAGGAGGCTGGGCAGACATGCAGAAGGTCCTTGTCTGAAGGTCACAGCCTCATCTCCCTCTCCTCAACTCCCTCTCTGGAGCCTGGGTTCGGGGTTTGCTTGTGGGGGCTGTTGAAGGGAATAAACTGGACCTCTTTGGTTGCCTCTGTCATCCATCCTTCTGTCTGCTTTCGGTCACTGGTGGTGATGTGTCTGTGACAAGGGAGAGGGAAATGTCACCTCCTCAGTAGAAATGTGGGCTGGTTTCTCCCTGTTCTGGGTGTGCGTTAGTCACCGGTGCGGTCAGAGGAGGAACCCACCCGGCGCTGAGCGGCGAGGAAGGGTCATCCCTCTGCAAGGGGCCAGGCTTCCAGCCCACAAGTGACAGCCTGTTAAACACAGCCCAGCCTCCCTTGGAAGCATTCAACCAGGTATGGCTATTAAACACACTCTTAATGTGGCTAAATATAAATATTTTAACTCTTGCTCGGGACGTAGTATTAGGCATTAGCTGTAGCAGGCTGCTTTCTCTAAGTGTTTCGGAGAAAAGGTTGCTATTTTTCTAGTAATTCTCCAAGGGATTCAAAATCCGCTCGGAGTTTACTTGCAAGTGAGGTTGCACATCCTCCCTGGGCCACTGGTCTCTTCTGCTGGGCCCTGGGATGTCAGAAGAATTGGCTGTATGTTTGCACGTAGTAAGAATTGGCAAAGCTTCAGCAGCCTCCATCGCTGGGGCCAGGCACCCCGCTGGTAGAGATCAACTGTGCTCAGCTCAACCGTCTGAGAGCACAGTCCTTTTATTTCATCCCTTCTTGCAAGTAAAAAGAGAGCTCAGAATGGCTTTACCGGTGGAGAGTGAAGTGAGTTCAGTTGAGGACTCTGTCTTGAGTCATCTTGGCTGAAAATCACTCTGGGTAAACTTTCCATTTCAGTAGATTTAGGAAAGCAGAAATTAAACTGCTTGGGGATTTTAGATGGTGGCAGAGGTTAATAAAATATTGAAGAGGCGTTGCCATCTGTAGCTCCTGGATGGATGGGGGAACAGAAATACCAATGGGGCATCTTACCTAGATGCCAGGAGCAGGAGAGATTGCTGTCCTGTTTAGATGGACACCCATCCCACAGCACAGATGATGTTCCCAGGAAAAGTACACATTTGGTGGCCAGGATGCCAGAGGACAATGGGGCAGATCGCACAGTTTGCAAGGGATTTGCTTTCCTGGTTTTTTTTTGTCGTTGTTTGTGACTGCCACACTCAATAATGTGCAGGTGAGAGACAGCCCTGGGAACACCCTGCAGTGGCTGTGTACTCGCACAGCCTGCCATGGAGCAGGAGTCTCTTCTCTTAGAATATTTTGGGTTGGAAGGGACCTTTAAAGGCCATTTAGTCCAACATTTTCAACTAGATCAGGTTGCTCAGAGCTCCGTTCAACCCATCCTTGAACACCTCCAGGGATGGGGGATCTCCAGCCTCTCTGGGCCACCTGGGCCAGTGTCTCACCACCCTCAGTGTAAAAAATGTCTTCCCTACATCTAGTCTAAATCTTCACTATTTTAGTTTAAAGCTATTCCCCCTTGTCCTATCGCAACAGACCCTGCTAAAAAGTTTTTCCCCGAACTCTTGCTGTAACTCTATTTAAGTAGATCGTTGTTATACACGTTCAACTAAAGCAAAGAACCAAAGAGAACTGTTTCCCTATAGAGCTGATGTTGGTGTGAGACAAAAGAAGAAGTGGTAACGAGACTTTACGTTTTGGGATGCTGTAATCCTGCGTGCCAGGACTGCTCAGGGCTGCTGTGTGACTGATATCTTCCTGCTCACATGGACCTCTCCCAGGGGAGGCTCCAGCAGCCATTTGGAGCATAGGGCACAGGACACTGAGAATGGTACTGGGTCCATCTAGTGGAATAATTAGGCCCAAGCAATCTGAGAAGCTGTAGAGAAATTAAGTCATTAATTGCAATCTCAGCCCAGGCAGTCTAGTGGCCTTCTTCCCATTCTTGCCAAAGAAAGAACTAAAAGCCGAGTCTAGCGCTTGCAAAATGCGAGACACTCTCAGCTTTCACATATGAGGTGGAGAATCCCTGGGAGAATTGGGCTCCTTGTTCCTGCTCAGCTTTAGCTATAAATGGAGTCAAAAGAGCAGCCCTATTTACAGCACAAAGACAGATCTCTTTCAGTTTGTGTGTTTGCTTGATGTGGCCTATGGCGAAGAGACCCTGCTGCAGCCAAAGGAGCTGCTCAGATCCTCCTCGAGAAGGCAACTGTAAATAGGCTGCTTTGATGTATAAAGATGCTAAATGGATAACAAAGAAAGGAAAACAACAAACATGCTGTCGAAAGCGTTTACAGCTTAGAGTTCCTAAATGCAGAGCTGGGCAGCAGAAGTGAAGCTTCAGTGTGGGAGGGAGGACTTGGTGGGGAGTTGATCCCCCCTGGTTCTCAGCCAGCTCTGCTGGGATGGGGCTGAATGTGGGACACAGGGAAGATTAGCAGTGACATGGGGATTAGATAAGGAAACTTGATTCTGGGTTGAAGTCTTCTTCACGTGAGCAACAAGGTAACGCTTTAGCAAAATAATAAGGTTTTCAAGTGTAGTTTTGTAAAAAAAAAAATTTTTTTAAGATGGCTTCTTTCTATATAGGAAAGCAAAGTGCTTCCCCTGAAGCCCTACTTTCTAGTACATACGTGCACATTTTGCTGCGGCAGCAGAATAAAATCCCAGGGGTACAGGGGTACAAGGGCTTGGGAAAGCCCTGCTGTCCTGGGAAAGATGAGAGCTGCTCTCCTGCTCCGATCCTCCTGTTGGTTCTGGTGTCAGTCTTGGCAGCATCTCTTCCAGCTCAGGTGCAATGAAATAACTCTCAAATGGCAGGTTTCTGCAGGAAGGAGCTCGGTGGAAGTCTTATTGCCAAGTCACAATCCAAATCGTATTTTATTCTCTTTTTGGTTTTGTCACCATATTTCCAGCTTTTTAATTTCCAGCAATTAAGCACGTTGCCTTCTGCTTTGCTGGGACTCACGCACACCTTCCTCAGTCTAAAGCTGATCTGGGTTTAGAGGCAAGTCCAGCCTGAGCTGGTCAGTTTGGTTTACCCTTTGTTGTGTTCTCCCTGAGAAAATCCCCTGGGAATCTTCCTAAGATTTGGGGAACTCAAAGGTGATTCAGCATCCCTTAGTGACTTGCTGAGCTGGTGCTGGCAGCTGCCACATCTGGAACCTTCTGCCCTACAAACATCTGGGGGCAGTGAGGGACTACAAAGCTATAAACCAAGACCAAATCCTGTGCAGTGTCCTCTTCTTCCTCTGAAAAGCCCCAGGCAGAGCCCTGGCTCCTCTCCATGGAGCTGGAGCCGGGCTGTGTGTCGCACTGGCTTTACTGGAGTCCAGGTGTTCTCGTTTCACCTCTGAAATGATGCATTTTCTTTCCCATAGAAGTGGGCGCGTGCTTCCCAAATAGCTTTTAGACTTTCCTTTAACCTTTTCAAACTCCTCACTAGTGGGGCCCACTCTGTTATTTCCAGATCGGGATGGCATTTTAACAGGAAAATATCCTTTCCATAAAAATCGTAGTTTTCAACCGCAAAAAAAATGGATTTATTGAATAAAAGAATGGATCTTTCCATTGGGGGAATGGGAACGACAGCTCCCGGGTGCCTACTGGATTGGCTGCTGTCTGCTTTGCTTTCTGCCTGCCAAAGAACCAGCCAGGTGGGCAACTTGCAGCTGAAAAGCGTCTCCCTCAAAAGAGATTTCATTTTTCCAGAGTGATTTTCTGTAAAATATTCCACCTTTTTATTTTCTCTTCCAATTCACAACAAACAAATACAAATACATCAGCTCCAATTATTTCCCCCTCTGTATTTCCCCTAGGGCTGTACTGCGATTATGTGCAGATAAATAAATTAGGTTAAACAATGGTAAATTGTCCTGAGCTGTCTTTTATTATCAAAAAGTTGTGTTGGCAACTAGATAATTTGCTGATGTTATTTTACGTGATCTTAGTTCCTGCATCTATTCATGAGATTATTCCAAATGTTATACTGGTGCATTTAAATTAAGCATGAAAGTGTTTTAGGGCTTTTTGCAATGATTGCTTATTTATTTTATTATCAATAATAAATTTAAACCGAAGCTAGAAACCCCAGCTTTCAAGGACAGTAAAGCAGAGGAGAAGAAGCTGGTGGCACGGAAAAACAGCAGCTCTTCAGAGGCAGAGCCGAGCCTGTGGAAAGGCTGAAGAGAAACTGAGCTGAGACTTCTGGCGTCTTCTCCTGGTTCTTTCTCTTTTGAAGTCAGTTGTTATGTCCTCTGGGCTTCGTAATGAAAGCAGGAGGAGGATCTTTCTCACTGTTGTAACAATGGCATTGTGCTACATGGGGAGAGACTTGAAGGCTTTTGGTAGGACTGGTAGAAAATTTGACCCTGTGATTATTTTTAATGACAAAATTTTGTTTTTCTGTAGAGAGCAACTTTTACAGCCACTGCTCTATTTTCTTTGATATTCTTACAGCTTTTAAATAATTACACTTATGTAGGGGTATTGTTTTTATGTAATTAATTGGTTTCATTTTCCATCCAGGCTTCTTAAAGGGAGGAAAGGACTAGAGACACCTTCCACTTCAGCTCTGCCTGGTTTAGATTTGTAAAATATCTCCTTCCCCAAACAAGCCAGCATCCTCGCAGGGCATCTGCCCTGAGAATCTAGCAGTGGAGGTGGAGCAGTGGTGGGGTGAAGGCAGTCGGGGGGGTTCAGGTGGCCATGGAGAAGGGTTTCCAGCCCTTTTTTCTCTCCTGCTTCAACCTAGAAAGGCTTTGTTTGCACACTCATTTTCTTTGCATTGCAACTGGGCATGTGGAAGATGTCCCTAAAGATGCCGGTGGCTGTGTGAAGGTGGCTCTGCTGGGTGGCTTGGGCTCATGTGGTGGATGGGCCATCGACTCAAACACGTTCTGAGCTCATGCTCCCTCTCCCCAACTCTCCAACTCTCCAAGTCTCCAGCTCTCTGCCCACCCATGAGAGTGTGCTATCTCATTGAGAAATTGAGTAATTGACCATGGAGATTACAGCCTTTCTCCCTCTGTGTCTTAATTAGACTTGCACTGCTGCTCTGGTCCTGGCACGGAGTCTCCAGCACTGTGAATCTTAGAGCTCCGTTACAGTGGTGATGGCTTCAAAGGAAAGGACCTTTTAGTTTCCTCCATAAGATGGAATTAATGTAATGAGAGAAAAATTCATGCATGAAATTAACTCGGATATGGATGGTGCTGATGTGCATCAAAGATTTCACACCCTGTGAGCTGTGTGCAGCTGGGGGGGGTGTGGGGTGTGTGTGTTTCCCAGACACCCAAAAAAATAACCCTCAGGTTTCTCAGACAGTCCTTCTGAAAAGCCGCTTAATTTGAGCAGGAAAATAGTGACACAAACCTTATTTCCCTAGAAGATGTTGGCCCTCTAGGTCTTCTCTTCCCATGCGGTAGCTGGGTTATAAGGCGTTCGCAGCCCCAGCAAGATGTGTAATGAAACACCTAATATATTATGACAAGTAAAGGGCTTTGCAGCATGGTAGTTAATGTTCTTTTTCTTTCATGTGTGTGGTTGATAGATCCTCTGCCGGTTTGTTTTTCAATTATTAGGTACAGTTTTAGTGACATGGATGCTGTTTCTAGCATTTTGTAGTAGAATCCTTATTATAATAATTATTTAAAATTAGAGGGTGAATGGAAATGCCCCTGACAGTGAGGGATTATTAGTGCTGATTAAAGCCAATGGCAGTACAGGCAGGTATTAATAGACTGTTCTCTGCACATTTTTTTCCCAGCCTCTCTCTCCTGCCTTGCATACCTCGTTCTCTTAGTTGTGCTACTTTCCAGAACATTTAATAGTAATGTCAGGACTCTCGCGCTCCCAGATGTGAGGTTATTCCAGAGCAGAAGTCATCAAGCTTGCCAAACTGGCCAATATTTCTCCTGCAAGCTACTGGGCTATACTGGTCTTCCGGTGTGGTCCATGGGGCAGTTTCACTGTGCTGGTTGGAGGGACCGCAATTGTTCGCTTCAGTTTAGGGGTTTTTTGTAAGATTTTCCTGAGAAGCCATAGACTCATTACACACATCTTGTCCCACGCTACCACCACCTGTTGCCAGACTTGAGACTGCGATTGCTGAATTAGTAGGTCTGAACACACATTTGCAAGTGTAACTTGCTGATTTGGTCACCTTTTTAATCTAATTCCTGGGTTTGCTTTCTCGAACTTGAACTAGAGGCACATCTTAAGTCATGTTATATATTGTGTGGATCGATCTGAGCTACCGACACCTTTTTCCTTGTGCAATCAGCGTTATTTTCTCAGGGCAGGAAAGCAGCCTCCTTTATTTCATGAAAAGAAAGGCTATAGCCCTGTCAGAGGAGACAGCGGAGCTAGAGTCCTCTGGAAGCAGGAGGAAATATATCATACGGTCACTGCCATAACTGGCTCCTAAATAAAGACCAGGGGAGCGAATCGTCTCGGTGCAATGTAGAAGAAAGAGGCAGGTCTGAAAGCAGAGCATTGCCGAGGGATCAAACGGGGTGTGAAGGCTCCAAGCAGTCAAATCGTGCGTGCGGGAGGACAGCAAGGAGCCGTTTCACTGCGCACGGTGGATTTAATTTACTCTGTTCTGGAGGGACCGTGAGGGGTGCGGGATGGCAGGGCTGGGGCAGTGATGTGGGGGTACAGGGGAGCCTTTCAGGGAGAACAGAGAGGGTGGGATGGGAGGGGGAATGCTCTTGGGAAATGAAGCAGGTCTTTTGCTGCAAGAAACAGCAAACTTCATGCGCTGCTGGGCACAGGATCTTCTTGCCAGCGTGATGGGCAATCACAGGCAGGGCAAATTTTTGCTTTTCGTATTGACTTCTGCCAGCAGGTTTACATTTCCCTGCAGACAGGAGAAGAGCTATAGCCTTGTGCCTGCTCTGAGAATCCAGCCCCCATCAGGACTGCGGGTTAGGAAGGACTCCCATCAATCTGCCTATTACTTGGTCTCAGAGCTGAAAGAAAATTTGACAAAACCAAATTGATTGACACAACCAAAACAAGACATTCCGATGGCAGTGATGCTTAAGGGTAAACCCTGGGATCTCTCGAGCAGCAGGAGCTGCTTCTCAAGAGCTCCAGGGCTTTGCCTAGAGATAAACTGTGTGTGTGCACGCGTGTGTGTATATATATGGCATCATGTAAAAGTCAGGGGATGGGTTAGGAATCATAGCTATTAAAGCCTGTAATAGTGACTGAACAAGAGTCCTTGAGTAGTGCAATCACACAGGGCTGTATCATTTGAGCTGTCTGGCTCTCTGTCACTATAACAAGCCCATAAGGCAAACATCTTACTTGTATTTGAACAGGTTTTTATTCTAAGCACAGATGCTGCCTGGTGAGAATAAACTCAAAAGTATGGCTAATGAGTAACAGAAGATCCTTTTCTTCACTTTAGTTTTCTTTTCTTTTTTCTTTTTCCCCAGCCTGTGATATTGAGGGTCAGTATGAAGAATGGCAACCTGCCCTTCCCAACCCAGTGAGCGGTGCTTTCAAACCAGCTTTCATTACCATTTCAGCCTCCTGGAGCTCAGACGTGGTCCAGGATGTGTCCCTTTTCCTGCCACAGATAGTATGGGCATGCAGGTGAGGGAAATGTGCTCCTGTTTCTGCAAACTTCTGAAAAAAAGAGCCATTTTGTGTGTTCCTTACCAGCTATTTACAAGCACAACTGTTATCTCTCACGCTGCTGTCTGGGTAATTCAGGGCTTTGGCTGGCTGGGGTCCAGTTGTTTGCTGCTCAATAAGATGCTGAGTTTCTGGTGTTTCGTGGCTTTCACGTACATTGACAGGGGAACACTATGTGCTGCCACGGCTGGAGATCACAGAATAAAGGTAAGGCAATAGCCATTGGGAAGAATTTATTAAGCCTAGGTTAAATGCTGTTTGTGTGGGAAAGCCTTACTGCAGCGAAACCCTGTTATGTATCAATGGAATGAGTTGTATTATTGTGACAACTCAAAACTGGTTAATCATATGAAGTTACTGAAAGAGTTGATCCCCCAGAAAGGCAAATTAAATCTCTCAGCCCACAAAAGCCCTATAAAGAGGAGCATGTTCTGCTGCCTCCATCACACAGGAGGTGCAAATGGAAGGGCAATGGGAAGGGGCAGGTCCCCTCCCTTGAGAGAGGATGGGGCAGATGCCTCCTAGTGAGTTGTCTGTGGTGGCTCCCAGAGTAGGAAAGCAGCCCATCTGCTTCAGAAATACTGGTGTTGCTACCACAGGAAATCTAAGTCTCCATGATGGAGGAAAGCTGATCTGATGCTTCTGGAATGAGGGTGGCATTTCTCAAAGGTATGATGCCTCCTCTTCCTAGTGTCAGGCTGATTTATGCTCCTCAGAGACAAACCAGGTCTGAGTGCTCTTTGTATGAATTGTACGTGAACTTGCCAGTCCCAAGCTGGCTGCCAAACTCTTCCTCTTGCAGTGGGTCTGTCCTCCTGTCATGTCCTCAGGGCTTTCCTAAATCTCCTTGGCTCGTTTAGTAGCCAAAAAAAAAAAAACAAAAACAAACAAAAAAAACCCCACAAACAGCAGAGCTGACACCGGAGATCTTCCTTGAAGTCTTCCTTAAATCCAAATTAATGATGTCATCTGTGATAGTCTAGAGCCCTACCTCCAACATCTGTGAAAAAGAAAATGTTAAAAAAGGAGGCCTAAAAATAAATTTTGCCCTCAGAAGTTGGACTGTATCTTTCCACCCTCCACCTCTCCACTGCTGTTAATGTCTCTGATAATCCCCAAATCCTTCCTTTTTGGCTAGCAGTTTTGCACTTAGAATTCCTTATGGAGGTTCTGAGGCACCTTGGCTGCCCTAAAACAAATAATTGGCAGGGGGTGATGTTTGCTGTGGTTGCAGCTCAGATGCCCAAATCGGGCACTGTGATCCCTGTGGGGAACTGGGGGCTGAGAAACCTTTGGGGATGAAACCTCCCTTCTTGAGCACATGCTGTGACGCTGTGGACAGAGCAGAAATGATAGTAGTGCTTTTCATCCTAAAACTCCCCAAACTGGCCTGAATTCTGCAGTTCCTCTGCTTTAGCTGGAGCATTTGTTGTACTAAGAGTTGGGTTTCTCCACAAGCCATGATTAAAAATAAATTATTAAGCAAACAACAAATTTCCCCTTCCTCTCAGTTCCACCTATCAGTGTATATAACGAAAAAGGAATTTTACACGTATGTTCTACCACAGTTGGTCCATACCACCCTGCACCTTCCTGCTGACCTGCAAACATACCCACAAGAAACCCCTCCAGGGCAGCAAGAGCCTTGAGGCTGGAGAAGGCTCGAACAGAAATGTGTCTCTCTTCTTCCTCCCAGCACTTTCCGTATGAAAGGGAGAACAGCTTTCCCTTCCCCCAGCCTGGGATATTAATAAAAACCTGGATTCTGGCCAAAAGCCTGCCTCCATATCCTGCTGGAGTAGATTACTTGGAGCTCATCCTTCTGGGCATCAGTTCCCCAGCACCAGCTCTGGGTGACTGCAGCCCTCGGGGAAAGGCTGGGGTCCCCCGGGGGAGGAAAGGCGAAGGGATGGCTCGGATGGCAGGGCACAAGTGTGGGTCAGGTCACTGCCTGAGCACTGGCAAGGACATTGCTCTCTCCCTGCTCAGCCCTGAGCCTTTGAGGCAGTGGTTTATGCTGCTTTGCAGTTTTATTCGTATTGTTCCTGCACCACCATATTCTCTCCTCCCGGAGTAAAACATAATTGTGCAGCTCAGGTTGTCAGTGCTAATGTTTCCCATCTGCAAGAGCAAAAGCAGCAGAAGTCAGCTTCTTTGCCCTTTGAGACTCACCAGCTATTTGCCACCAGGAATGGTAGAGAGATTACAAGCCATTAACAGGAGGATTTTTGCCTTGTAAGGGGAAAACCATGTCAGAGAAATTCAGCTCTTGCATATTTTTAGCAGCTGAAATGAAGCTTTAAACGTGCTGGCCCTGGAGTGTCTCAGTTTCCCCTTGGATGATGGGAGCAGAGTGAAATCCCACCTGAATTCTTCTGCAGCCTTGAGCACCGAGAACCACATGAGGGAAAACCAACAATTCTTTTCTGACCTTCCTCCTGGTTGGGTGAGACACTGAGCAATTTCAGATAGCTCTTGAAGGAGTGTTGTTGCTGTGTCTTGTTTTAGGACTCTTACTTAAACATGGATGGTTGGAAGGAAGAGCAAGTAAAGCACCTCCCAACAATAAGCCAAGAGCACCTGAGGCAGACAGCGGGCAGTAGGAATGGGTGGAAGAGAGCAGCGAGTAGGGCGAGGGGTCCAGAGATCACCTCGGCAGAAGGAACCGAGATCAGGGTTTGTTTGCTCTGTAGAAGAAAAGGCTGAAGGGAAAGACAGTTCACCGAGTATGTTCAAGATTTCCACAGAGAGGAAAATATTTCAATTGTTTTTTGTTGGGTGTTGGTTTTTGGTGTTTTGGTTTTTTTTTGTTTTTTTTAACAAGTTCACTGCTCTCACGAAAAGAAGCGATGGGCTTAAAATAGCAGCAGAAGAAATTCTGGAGGAGAGATCAGACAAACATCTGTCAGGAGTGGTTTTGGTCGAGCTGATCTTGCCTGGAGGCAGGGAAAGGGACTCAATGATTTTTCAAGGTCCTTCCACCCTGTCTCCTGTGACTCAGAATAACGCTCTGGAGCCATTTCCTTCTCTCTTACCCTACTGTTCTCTGCCTTTACGTGGCTGCGGTCTTCACTGAGGCTTTTTAGTTAGATGCCTACAGTTAGGCAGTATGAAAGGTCCCCAAAAGACTTTACAACTTCATTTTTCCCATAAAAGACCATATGCCTTGGAGTAAGGTGAAGTCCTGCCTTTCATTCAAAGCATATGCGGCAGTTTGATTTTTATAAACATATATGGGGAGGGAGGCATACATATATTGTATATGTTGCATCTCTGTCTTTCTCCAGGGTTAGCTTTGTGATGAGTGGACATAGGTGAACATGCAGAATGGAGGCTGGACCACTTCAAAACTCAGGGCACAGGCCAATTAAAGTGCAGCTGAACTGAAACTTCAGGCAAAGTGGCACATTGTTCATTTATTTTGCTGTTTCATAAGCAAAACGCCCTGAAAGGTTAATGAAAGTGCTAGGCAAACTCAGCCAGAATGAGTGTTGTGAGGCCAGATGACAAAAACAGGAGCTGACACTTCCCAACAAGCTCAACAGTGAGAATTTGTTTAAATGTAATTAGTTGATATAAAAAAGAACAAAAAATCCCTCTGGAGCCAAGGCCCTGTGACTATTTGCTGTGCCTTTAGATTGAACCAATACATCTTTCTGCATTCAGCTGCAAGGGAGGGGTAAAAAAAAAATAATTCACTCTCATTTCCTCTGAGAGATGGATGAAGAAGTGTGAGCTGGTAGCTAACGCAAAGGGTCACACCATGATCAACCACTGTCTCTCTCTCTGACCTCAAGCAAGTCCTCAAACTCTCAGCATCTGCGGCTGCCCAAGTGTGCAGCATTAATATTCGCAGGGCAAGTTGTGACATTTGGGTATCGTTTTCCGAAGAGCGCTTTGGCCCCAAGTACAAAGTGCCCCAGATACACCCAAATTGCTGTTGTCACCAAGCCTGGCTCCATAGGGATCTGCTGCTCTCCTGGCAAGCCTTACTCCATGGGGGCTTTGACATGCTCACCGCCACTCTTTCCAAGTGAATCTCAGCCTGACTTTTCCAGCCAGATCTTTTTCTTCCCTTTTTTTATCTCCTCTATTGGTTTCCCAGCCAACCCCACTGAGAGAAGGAAATCCTCATGACCATCCTTAAGCCTTTTTCTCCCTTCCTTTTACTTCTTGTTCAGCCCGCTTTGTTTCTTTTTGGGTGCTAAAATGTCCACATCCTTCTCTGGATGCTCCTGTGGTATCATTAATGGCACCACAGTGAATGACTGGCATGGCTTTTGGGGTACCCAGCACCCCTAATTGGTCTCAGCTTGACTCCAAGCCATGAATGAGTTTTGAACCAGAGTCAGCTTCATCTCCTGGTCAGAAGCATCTTCTCCACCCTTTGATCTGTCCCCCCAAGCAAAGGGATACACCTTGACGTTTCTTTTCCAAATTGCAAACCTCCTGCAGAGCTCCCTGTGCTGGGGGAAGCCCATCTGGGATGGAAAAGGCCCCCAGATTGCTGGGCTCGCCTGCTGCTGCTGCCCGGGGGACGGTGCCTGACAGAGGCAAGGAAACAAGCTGCCTTGCCAGCGCAGGTGAAAAGCTTGGGGAGCAGATGGCACGATCATTCTTCTCATTACTTTTATTGCCTTCAGAATGGGAGAAAAGCAAGCGCTTCAGGGGCTGAAGCGGTTGCAGGCTGACGAATAGGTGTTGGACTCTCTCCGGCACCTCGGCTGATGCTGTAGCTTGGGGAAAAGGGATCAGGGTGGCACAATACAAAGGGATGGGGTGAGATGTGTCATCAGCTGGTGTCCCCTTGGACGTGAAGGGTGAGGGGGGGCTTTCACTGGGAGACCAAGAGGACAGCTTAGGGCATGCTGTAAGCCAGGGGGCACAGTGGGGTGTCTTAGCAGTGACACCCACCAGAACTTTGAGGGAGACTCACTGGCTATGTTGGCCATGAATTTAGGGGGGCTGAGGAAAGCGCTGAACATTCCCTACAGCATCACTGAACCAGACGTGCAGCGCCTTTCAGCGATGCTGTTAAACCACATTTTGTTAAACTTTGAAATACAACCTCCTCTCTCTGTTCCTTGTACTCTCCTCCCGCTCCGCTCCCTCCCCCCCACCCCAAGCAATGGCCTGAAAATTGCATGTTATGGCCAGAAATTAAAACAATCTCTTTCTGGAACCTTTCATCATTAACTGTTCATCACTTTGGAGTGCCTCCTAAGGTCAAGAGCATTTCGTCAGAGCCATTCATCAGCCAAGCGTTTGGTGCATTATCTAGGGCTGTCTCTCAGGGAAGCCAAGGTTGAGCCGTTATACATGAGGTGACCTGCTCATTACTTTTGGAAACATTTTTTTTTGTCAATGAATGGCCCTTAGTGAGCATTTAATTTCAATTTAATAAGGCATCTAATGTTTGTTTAAAAGGACACTGTCCCTTCAAGGTATTTGTCATAATTGGAAGGAGGCTATTTACCCACACTGTTTATTAATAAACCCCTTAGAAGTTGGAAATTGAAGTCAGCTCCTTTAATGTCTTCTCTGGTGCCCAGAGGGATGGTCCTTGCAATTACAAGAATTCCCACTCTTTGCCTGCACCCAGAACTAGGAAAACTGGCGTCAGATGAGAGTGCTGGGTTCAAGTCAGCTCCGCTTCACCATCCATCCCCTGCGCGGGGAGATTCTGGCATCAGGACCTGCGAGGGCATCTCCATCCATGGGCTGTGAATGCATTTGCCCTGCTTTGCCCTGGGGTGCTGGGGCTCCATTTCGAGTCCGTTTCCCTCCATGCCTTTTTCTCTCCATCTGCTCCGGGGAGCCAAGCCGCCTCTCTCCCCCCATTTGAATGGCAGGTGGAACATCATGAGCTGGGTGGTGACACCCCGAAGAAACGAAGTGATCTTTGTGCGAGATGTGCCATGGAATATCAAAGACTCGTCATCTTTTATTTCTCTTCGGATATGTAAAACTCTAAGACTCGAGCAAATGGGGAAAAAAAAATAATGCTTTTATGTACTCTCTCAGCCGGTGCCCTTGACAGATTTGTACACCGAAGAAACAGAGTGGTGTCAAGGCTGCAGTTAAAACCGGGACACGATCGTCAATTGAGAGCGCAGCCTGGAATACACAGGAATATAAATTTGGGAATGGTACAGCTTGCCCAGGCCAGCAGCCCTGCCTGCTCGGTCAGGCGCTTCCCCTCTCTGAGGGCAGAAAGTTGACAATATCCCAAAAGGGAACTTCATTTTCCATCCAGGCCACACCGACATGTATGAACCCTTAAAGCAAGGGGCTGCTCACTCTTCTTCTTTGCCAAAAGAGCAATGACAGCACCAATTCGCCCCCCAAGAATTCATGGAATCACGGAATTGTCAGAGTTGGAAGGGACCTCTAGAGATCATCCAGTCCAACTACCCTGCTGAAGCAGGATTGCCCAGAGCACATCACTCAGGACTGCATCAAGGCGGGTCTTGAAGATCTCCAGAGAAGGGGACTCCATGACCTCCCTGGGCAGCCTGTTCCAGGGCTCTGGCACCCTCATTGGAAAGAAGTTCCTCCTCATATTTGAATGGAACTTCCCATGTTCCAGCTTGTGCCCGTTGCCCCTCGTCCTGTCACTGGCAACCACTGAAAAGAGTCCGGCTCCATCATCCTTCAACCCACCCTTTAGGTACTTGTGATTTAATCCTTTAAGTACTTTTAGGTACTTGTGATTTCACTGAATTTCACTGAATTTTTTTAGAGTTGGAAGGAACCATAGAGATCATCTAGTCCAACTCCCCTGCTGAAGCAGGAAATTTAATCTGCAAGGCACCGTTGCTAAGTGAAGAACCCATTGTGTGGCATCAGTATGTTAAAAAAAAAAAAAATTAGCTGATATTTAACTCTAAAATTATGTTGCCAAATAGCAGGAGTTCATTCAGAAGATCATTAGGAAGAGTCTTAAAATGAGATGGGCTAATTTCAGGCTGTGTCTCTGTGTTCCGTTGTTTGGGAAGCCCTGACAGTGCGATAGATGCTGGTGGGATGATATTAGAAATGGCAATTCATTTTTAATCCCATTACCTTGACAGACATCAGTTTTTAAATCAAGGGATATACCTTTTCAGATGATCCTGCTCTTATTAGGTGCTGTCTATTGCTCGGGGGGAGGGGGGAAATAGATAGAATTAATTCTAAATATGCGCTATAATGTTAGATTGATTTCTTTATTAGCACCTTTTATAGTCAGTTCTCTTCATCGAAGAGCTCTGTCATATCTCCTGCTGACATAAAAAGATAGCCATGATGTTTTAAAATGAAGCCAATAAATGTAGAAATTTGTGAATGTGGGATATTTAATGGCAAATCGTTATAGATGGTCCACCAAATTGGGGAAGCAGAGACTGAATTAAGCCTCCTGAGATCTGACATCTTATTTGCAAGATAAAACGCACAAGCAGAGGCCTGGGTTGTGGACTGATGAATAATTCTGAGGTTTTACGCTACCCTTCCTGGGTTTATAATAGTTCCTTCAGTCGTGGTCTGCATTGTTCTAAGTTGATGAATCACCACTGAGTTCCGTCGTGTCTCCCCAGTACAGGCAGCGTCGCCAATTTTAACCTTTCTCCTCCACTGGTTCCAACAAAGCACAACAAAAATTGTCTCGCAGATCAGGCAATATCCCAACAGTGAAAAAAGCAGCTTCAATTTATTAGCAGCATCAGTGTATTTTACTGCTCATCTAAGAATATCATTAATATTCTTTCATCACCTTCTCTGCAGCTTTAAAACCTGCTTCATAATATTGAACTCACAGCTAACCAGGAATGAGAAAAATTTAAAATTTTTATTTCTCAGAAAATCCCTGTGTTTCCACACTTTGGCGTTGTGTCATAACATCTCAAAGGATGGTGTGTAAAAAAGCAAAACCGAATTTCAGGCATTTTGGAACATTTCATTTGCTATTTTTCCACTAGCGCATTTTCTCACTCCAAAGGTGAAGCGTTTTGGAGCAGTTGATTAAATTGCCCTGCTGTCACCAGGTTCTGAATCAGTTCGAGATTGGTTTAATATTGAAAAATAACATTTCCCTCCATCAGCAGGTTGCTGCTGATGGTAGTGCCCAGGACCTCGAGGCGTTTGTCATCCTTCTGCCCTGCTTAAATTCCTTTTCTCTCTCTTTTGCATTTATGAAAATAGCAATTTCCATGGAAATATCATTCCTGTGAAGCATTGCCAGCCATGGCTGCTGCTTTCTGGGGACTTATTCTAGTAATGGGAGAACTTCAGCAGGTTTCTCCCACAGCCCCATTGAACTACACCAGGCAGGAAGGAGGGAGGGAGGGAGGGAGGGAGGGTTGGATGGATGGATGGATGCCCGGATGGATGGATGGATGCCCAGCAGCCACGGGCTACCCATGGCTGGGGCAGATGGGGCCTGGAGGTTGCCTGGGCACATGAGTGAGTGCATCACCTGAGCATGGTCACTGGAGGCAGAAACATAACTGAAGAGTCAGCCTTGGCCTTGAGGAGCTCAGGTTAGTGCTGGCAGGGTGCAGACAAGGAGAGTCTTGCCTCCCTGAGGCTGGATCCCCAGGATGTGCGACAGCTCTGAAAAATCCCTGGGAGAGAAGGAATTTCATGTACTTCATCTGTTTTCTCCTACTCTATTGCACTTAGAGCTCTCTCCCCTAATTGCTTTCCAACCAAGAAGATTCTGTGATTCTGTGCTTTGCCTGTCGATTTGGGCTCAAAGGCTTTTTTGTGTGAGGATCTGCCCCTGTAGTGCAAGGATTGGGTTGCTGACGTCTGCGAGGTGTGTTTCGAGCTCAAAACCTACGGCTCAGGATGGTCCATGGGGGAAAGACCAGACCCTTTGTCTTCCTCACAAGCATCTCTCTGACTCTGGATCTCATGGCTACCCCTTGAGCCGTCTCTGATGGACAAATCCTCTCTCTGCTCTGATCACAGATACCCCACCGGGGCTCCAGTGACTCTTCAGAGAGGGAGAGGCTAAAGATATGCTCTAGCATCACTTGCAGTCCATCACGTGCCATGGGGGATTTGGGGGCCTTTGGTGGGATTCCTAATGGTAGGGGCTGGAAAGGGGCAGTTCTCCAATGGCCAGATCAACTCCGCAATTCAGTGGAATACCATGTATTGTAATCTGTGTACTTGTCATGTAAATTAGTGTTCTCACAGAGCTGCAACGTGTCTCTGGGTTTTAATTCTGGAAACTAACAGCAACGTAGCAGGAAAAGGCATTCATCATCTTGAGTAATGGATTTTCTATGACTAATATACTTGCTCCTGCATTCTTCAAGGGCAATGTCTTGACTCTCCCTCCTCTCCCTTCCTTCCCTTGAGGCACGGAGGAGCACAGCTCTCTGGAGCTAACAGCAGCAAAATGCTTTACATGGAGGGGAAATTGCAGTTGGTTTTCCTCCCAGCAGACCCGAGCGCAGCAGTTGCAGTAAAGCTCCGTGTGCAGCTTGTGTTCCTCTGATGAGCTGAGCAAAACGCAGACCACATGGGGACAAAGAAATAGGTGATGGGTTTCCATGTGTTGTACGGTTATTGTCTGCTACCCGATGGAGGTGGATGGGGATCTGCGAGACCTGGGTTGCCGTTGGCTCCAAACCAGCAGCTAGCAGGGGGCTGGTTTCAGCAGGAGTGAAATTGAGCTCTGCAGGATTATTGCGGTAAAAACATCCCCTCCATTAAAGCCAGGTGCCTCCTTCACCAAAATGCACGGTGGTGGGAAGAAAGTGTTTTAATATCCTCCTTGAACAGCAGGAGAGGAGAGGGCAGTGGTGAGGTGGGCATCCCCCAGGGACAATCACCCCTTCTGCCCGTCATTGCATGCAGAAATTCGAGTTTGGTGTTTGAGCAGAGCGGGTCGGGAAGAGGTTTCATCCCTGAGATGAGCAGGCGTGTTGATGGATGATCAGGGCAAAGAGCTGGAAGTGGGGATTTCGGAGACGTGGTCCCTGCCTCTGCCTCGCTTGGCCAAATGGTTTAATTTGTCCACGACTCATTTTCATTCTGCACAAAACCTGGGGATGTTGATGCTCTTTGGCTTCACAAGACACGGTGCAAATGAATTATTATTTGTAAAGTGCTGCAGGTGCTTTGGGTGAAAGGGAATGTTGTAATTGCAAAGCAATGCTATTAAGTGGCAAATTGGATGAAACCTCTTACTAAATGAACTGTGTTTCAAAACATTGCATTTGCAAAGGCTGTTCCTTTGTAAAATGAAACCACTTTTTAATGCTTCTTGCTTTAATCTTAGTTCTTAAAGAAGATTTACAGTCTCATCAAGTCCTGAGAGTCAATGTTAAATTATTGTAATTTATTCCACATTATGTTAAGTTAGTTTTTGCCACATATGGTATGTTACATTAATTTAGCTAATGTATGCTAATTTTGTGCTAAATTTATGTCACAGTTCCCAGATACTATGGAGATTGATACCTTAGAAATTAATGTAATAATAGTAATAATTAATAGCAATAATATGAAGACTTTGGCATTGCTGCGTTGGAATCCCTGAATGCTCAAACTGACTTTATTGTAGCTTTGTAGCACGATGCACAAGCTACTCACAGAGAAAAGAAAGAGGTCTTGTCTCTCCTTTATAGAGTCATATATCAGCCCCATAAAACACAATCCCAATCCTTGATAGCCCCATTGCAGCAAAAATTGTTAGTCTCTGTGGCATAGGACCTCCGAGCACAATAATCTTTTATGCCTGTAAACTCCACAACAGCTGGACATTAAATCTCGGGATTAATTCAACAAGTTTCCCTGGTTCTCTCCGCCCAGTAACCCAAGGCTTTTTTCTTAAGGAAAGTGCTTAATATATAATGGCAGGGCAGGACTCTGGCTCTCTCCATCCCCTCTGAGAGGTGTGATGCTGGGGCGTTGCATTCCAGCCTGCCTCCAGATGTGGCTTTTGCATCTGGTCCAGATGCCACCTTCACCCTCCCACCGTGGGGGGTGGCAGCTCCCGAGGGGAAAAACACCCCCCACACACACCCCCTTTTCCCCTCTGCTGCCTTTTTTCTGGCATTCCTCATTCACCAGATCGGTTGGGATCGGGCATGTGAAGAATTTATCTGGTACATCGTGATGCAGGCAGATTGAGCCCACAGCCAGAAACACCCTGAACCCACATTTTCTGGTTGAAATTCCTTTTGTGCAAACTCTTCCTCTTAAATCTGGCCCATATTTATAGAGTTATTAGCCTGTACGTTAATTACAACAGGCTTTGATTAAAGGCATGGACCGTAAAAGCAGATTAACGTTCCCCTGATTTTAAGCTTATACATGAAACCGTGTATGCACCAGTTCAGAAAAAAACCCCATTGTTTCAGGAAAAAATAAATCCCGTACCTTGCTGTGGGCAGAGCCTGACCCCACCCCTTTAATCTCAATTCTCTTCGCTGTGCTGAATTAATGGGAGCTCAGAAGAATTTCATCTGTTGCTCTAAGCCTTTTTGGTGTTATTACTTAAGAATCCTTAATCTCAAGGACAACAAACAAATATGAAATCAGCGTCAAGCCATTTGTCCCAGTTCGGTGGCTGAAATGCGGTTATTACCGGGGAGGGAGGAGGAACGCTGGATCATGAAATGGAAATATCATTTAAGAAGGGAAACCGCCAGCAAATCTGGGGCTGCGGGAGGGGATCTGTGCAGAGCCCTCCATCCCTGCCCCTGGAGAGGACACAGCCCCTCCTGGGCTCGCTTCCAGCTGGAGCGGGGAGAAATTGGGGAGATTTGAGTCTGTTTGAGCCAATCCCATGAATAAACCCTGCTCTGAACTGTGCCCTTGACCTCTCTTTCCGGTAAGCCTGGTTGTGGCAGGGGAGGAAGAAGCAAGTGGGTCCTTGCTCCTCTCCCCAGGGCATCGCTTCTTCATCGCCAGCCATCCCCGTCCCAGCCTGTGGGAATCGGGGCTTTAAGGTGAATGACACATTGCTTCAGACTTGCTCTTTGCTATTTATAACTGCAGAGCAGCCTGGGGGTTGTTGGGGGGGGGGGGGGGAGGTATTAGAGCCAGTTGAGCTGCTGGGCAGGCAGGGTCAGCTCCCCCATATCCGCGTCGTGTCTGCCCGCATCCCGGCTGCCAGCTCCGGAGCATCCAGCGCTGGTGTCGCGGGGTCTCCGCTGTGTCCTCTGCCTGTCGCTGCCAGGCAGAAAACACACAAAGCAGCAAAATCGCTCCTCGGTCTCGTGGCAGGGACCTACCGAGGCCTCTAATGCACGTTCCTGTGGGTTTTTTTTTTTCTGCAGAAGGGAAATAGCTTTTGTTCTGAATATGATATTTGCAAACTATTGGAAATCTGTTTCCTCACCCCCCAGGCTGAAGTGAATAATAGATTTTGAAAATTGGGTGCAGGCAACTCAACCGTGCGGGATGATGAAGCGAGCAATATAACTTGGCCTGAGGCCCGTGTCTCGGTAGCCCCGGAGAAACTTGCCCAGTGACAATGACAGAGATTTTATAAATGAATCTATTTGTTATTGGCAGGCAGGCGCCGTCACGGGTAGGAAAATCAGGCTCCCTTTAGACACAAGTCCTCTCTGTCGTACACCGTTGGCTGACAAAATATTACTTGAAATATGTGCGTAGATGTGCAACGTCTTTAGAGACCCAAGGCTCACCTTCTCGTCTGCCTTATTTTGGGCTCAGGCTGAAACACACCTTGACCATCCAGGCATTCCCTGTGGTTTCTCCCTGCAGGCAGCGAGCGCTGGGCATGGCGGTGGGATGTTGGGGGTTGGTCCCCACCTTCAGATTTCAAGTTACTCATGAGAGGAAACCCCTCCCAGGAAGGTGTTTGTTTTCTAGAAGTACAGAGCAGCAGAAAGGACCCTTTAACTAGCTAGTCGAGGAGTAGCTGAATTTTCTGCACCTTGGCCACTGCCCCAGACTGTGTGTCGCAGACTTGGAAAGGCACAGACCTCTCTGGGTTTGCTTTTCGCTGCAGATTTAGGCAACGACAACACGGTCTCAAGTAAAAGCCTCCTGCTTCCCCAGGCGTTGGTCTCGGAAGCTGCCAGGCAGCGGGAGCTCTGAGAGCCCTTGCTTTTTGAGAAACCAGCTCCCACATTCACTTGATTTCGCTGGCTGGCAAGCCCTCTGATGGAAATGGATTTCAGCTCCTCCTGCCAGATGGTGATGCGAACCAAGGGCTGCAGACAGAGATCGCCTCCGGGCTGAATTTAGAATGCCTCGGTACATTTTATTTTTGTCCAGGATACCTTTTAAGAGCTGCTTGGCTCAGTGGCAGTGAGCTGTCCTGCAAGCCATCCCCAGGACATGCAAGGGGCTCCTCCAGCAGAGCCTTTCGCTGCAGCAGCCATCGGTGATGGCTTGTATTCCCCCAGATGGCTTGTATTCCCCGGGATGGCTTTCATTTACCAGGATGGCTTGTATTCACCCAGCACAACCCAGTGCAAATACAAGGAGAGCATTTGCACTGGGACAAAGGACAAGGACAGCATTTTCCGCAGCCACAGCTGACCCGGGAAGCCACGAGCTGGGCAACAACCTCCTGGTTTCCACCCAGGCTCAGCACAGCTCTACCGCACTGCAAGTGCCAAGAAAAACTAGAGAAACCCTTCATCTTATTGGAATTATTTAGCAATCTCATAGTCTGTACAGTCCAATGGTGGAGGACCCCCCAAGGGAGGGCTGGGAATAGGTTAGTACCTGCAGAACCGTGTCTCCAAACATTGTCTGTGGGGAGAGCTACGTGTGATGACCCATCGGATGCCTCCAACAGGGCGTTCGTCCTCAGCAGTGCTCGAGGTAAAAGGACATTTATGCAAAACAACGATCTGTTGTTTACCCAGTGTTCTGTATTCCCCACTCTACCGCGGGTGATATTTGCTCTTCAACAAAAGTTCCTTCTGAACTTGAGGTCCCACCATGAAGTCACGCTCCCGCGTTTATGACATCAGTCGTTGCTATGGCGGCGGTGCCAAAAATTCCTCTTTTATTATTGTTTAAAGGGAATTATTCAGTACGTTCCAGATCAAAAGCGCTGGGATCTTGGGTTGTGCCTCTGAGCGGCAAAGAAACTCGAACAAAGCCAAAAATAGCAATATTTGGATAAACTGGATGACAGCCAGATTGTCCTGTGCTCATTTTCCTGTCGACATTATTCACTGCCTTTTTTAAGCTGCAGGGAGCTAATTCAGTGCCTGAGATGAATCTTCCCAAGAGCTTTCCGTGCCTCAAGGCACAGCCTCGGCACGCAGCCACCTCTGCATCGCGGCTTCAGCCTCCTGCCCGCCCTCGCTGAGCCATGTGCTCCTCTCCACATGTTTAACACCCCTGGTTTCAACATGAGACGTTCTTCTGCCTGGTCTCTTCGGTGACAGATAAGAAGTGGTACCCAGGACATGGTTGAGAGCAGCAAATTCACCTAAATGACCTGGGTTTTGGTAATGTTCAGGAAACTTCAAGAAACTCTGTCACTGGTCCATGGCCATGGATGGGCTCAGGCATCAGCAGCAGCTGGTTCCAACCCCAGACATGATGCTGTTGAAGGCCTGGAGGTGAGGCGGAGTTTGGCAGGTGGTATTTAAAGTCTTCGCCAGGAATACAAGGAGTTCCCAGCTCTTCCCTCCCACCTCTCTCCCATGGTTACTCCAAAGAAGGAGATCCCACTGGAGCCACTTGCCTTCAGGGACACAAGTGGAGACTCTCTACTTATTTTGGCAAAACTTTTAGGAATGTAATATCTTGGAGATTTTCAGCCTCTGTCAGCATCAGCTGATACCGACCATGGACGCAAATGTTGGAAGAGGAAAAGGAAAGGCAGGTGCACACATATGGTCTCATGTGCATGCCACTGTCGTGCAAGCCTCTTCTCGTTAGGCTAAAAATACTAAGATGCAGGAGTTAAGCAGCTCTTTTGTCTCGTACCTGCTCTTGAAGGTCTCTCTTCCACCCTTCCTGCTTCCAACCATCCTTCAAACTGCAACGCCAATCAGTCACTTGACTTCTACAGCCTGTCCCTTGATCACCCAGCTGAGGGGTAGGGTTGAAGCTGGCGGTGACAGTCTAATGACCATTGATTTCCAATGGCAGTTAGATACCTAAAAATAAACAAATGAATGAATGAAATAAATACTTTTGCATTTGGCCCTGTTTCCCCAAAGCTCACAAGAGCTGCCTGCAGATGCGGAAGCGTTTCAGTGACTTCCCTAGAGGTCTCTTCCAAGAAAGAGAGAGGACAAAACATGCCACCGATTATGAGGATAAATGCTCCTCTTGGTAATGTGATAGTAGGTACCATCTATATTCATTGCTGACAGACCGCAGTGGGTTGGCCTGGTGGTGTCCTGCTTCTGTACCATCTGGAAATCTTATTTTGCCAATGGCTCTGATCCCTGAGCAGCTGGTTGGGAGTGATGGCCGTGCTTCCTGACCCTCTCCTGGAGACAGGCTGCACGGCTGGGTTCACTCCTCACCCATCTCACCACCTTCCCTCACTCCAAATTGCCATTCTGGGCCATGGCTCCAAGAAATTGCATCAGATGTTTCCAGTCAATGCAGCTAAGGAAGACGGATGCCAATGGGATGGATATTTCACAGCTCTCCCCAGTTCCCCGACCCATTGATGTCATCTGACTTTTATATCAATACCAAAGAGACCTCAAAAAGAGCTGGTTTATTTTAGCAATACAATACCCCACAACAGTATGGCTCAGCGTGTGCCGTAGTGATTTTTTAAGTAATCAAATGGTTTTCAAAAATGAATGGTAATTTCTTACCAGACTAAACCTTTTCCATTAGGAAAATATAAAGTGTGGGAGATTGGGTGGTTTTGTGTGTGTTGTTGTTTTTTAAGGTGAAATGTTGGAATTACTACTCATCATCAAAAATAGAGAGCTGTTTGGAGGCTGCATGTGAGAAAATTGCCAACTCTTATTGAATATCTCATTTACTTGCAAAATAAAAAAGAAAGTAAATAAGAAGCTCTGCAAAATATCTGCATCTCTGGCAATTTCCTTGTGTGCAATCACATACGCCGCCTACGGTCTCTGCAATAAATTGTAATCCCGGTCATTTGCTTCCTCTCCTTATGTACATACATTATATTTTTGCTCAGCAATTTTGACTTCCACCCACTTTTGTTGCTGGGCGGAAGGAGGGGGAACAGAGAATAAGAAATGCTGCCATATTTCCAGCATGAAAAATTACAATTGAGATTTTATTTCCAGCTGAAATGTCCAATGATAAATAAATGTATGTGTTGTTGTCCCCCCAAGGTAGCCAATGGGCATCTGAGTGTTTTATTTCAAATTTCCCTGTATACAAGGTCTGTGGCATTTTGAAGGCGAGATGGAGCTGTGAGGAAGGAGCCGTTGGGACTGTTGGAGGAAACAAACAATAGGCTGCTATCGAGCATTGATTTGGGTTGCTGCGCTGTTGTTGGCTTTTTCCCTATTCAATCAATCGTGTCTTATAGATTATTACAGTGGCTTTCTGTCAGGGGAGCCTAAAGAGGCTTCATCGTTATCTGCTGAATTCTGGGCTGTTCTTTCCCAGTGAGCCAGGCCAGTGGAAACGGAGGCACTGAGGTGAGGGAGCTGCTGCATGGCCCCATCCTGGTGCCCACCAGTCCCTGGGCATCCCTTGGGCGTGCATCCATCTCAGGGTGGCTGAGGACCAGCCTCCTATTTTCGCTCCTGTGCGTAACTAACAGGATAGGCACTTCGTGAGCTATTTTTGCAAGCTCTTGGTTATGCTTCTGAGCTGCACTGCAGTTTATTGAAGTCCCGAATTCTCTGCTCAAAACCTCTGTCTTCCTCCTGTCCAAACCTCTCAGCTTTCTGAGGGGCCAGCCCTGGGGCCAGCCTCTTTGCTCCCTTCCCGCACTGGGGAAGCACAACCCTGCTTCGGGTGTAGGCATGGGCATGGTTTGAAGATGGCTCTTGGGTGCATGAGAGAGGCAGGACCATGACTGGGCATCTCTGGCTTGAAATCTCAGCTAATTCAGCCTTGTCTTCACTGCTTACAAAAAATTAATTCCAGTCAAGATCAGTTTTCCCTCATCTGCGTTTTTCTGGCCAGATCCTCAGCCCACACAGCTCAGGTTATTCCATCAGCCCATCATCTTCCAAATCGAACATGTCAGCGGTGTCTCACATGAGATGGACCTTGCTAGGTCTAATTTGCAGATCTATGGTAGCTAGATTAAAGTTTGTTAAAAAAATAATAAGTAGAAACTTCAAGGGATCAGAAGAAGTTTAAATTGAAATACTATATATAACCTGTGCTAATCCTCCCCCACTGCCAGATTTTAATTACCCAAAGATATTAAGAAAAAGCTGTGTTTTGTGCCTGCAGTCTTTAAATACGATTTTAGACTTCCTTAAAGGAACAGCCCCAAGGGAGCGGTTTAAATTAATACTCTGAAATGGAAACCCATTTCCTTTCTCATTCTTCTGCTCATCTATTGTGAGTGTAATTGTCCTTAGTAAGATTCCCATTGACTCCAGCTGCCCTTAGATCAGACCCCAAAAGGCAGAGGGTGACCCGAAAACCCCATCCAAGCAAGAAAAGCACCACCAGCATTGGCCAGGGTCCAAGCTGGAGCCCTCTCTGTCAGACACATTTAGATGGATGTGTTGGAGGATTCATGCTATTAACTGCAGAAGTGGAAGTAGTGGAAAAATATGCCTATTCTCAGAGTGTAGCAATTCCCTGATAATTTTTACTGTGAGCTCCAAACCCATCATTTCTTTCATGTTTGCTCTGGACCAGCGAACGCTGGACCAGGCAGGCCCCTGTTGTTACCTCCTGGTGGTCGTGGTGGGATGTAAGTTGGTGAGCATCGCTTCTCGCTTTTGGATGGTACGGCTGAATATTGCATAAGGCACATCTGAGACTGCAGAATGGGAATTTAATTTCCAGGACCAACAGCCCAGAACCAGAATTTTACAATTTCAAGCCTCAGGGGGTTCGTCTTACTTACCATAAAGATTTTATGACCCAAGTCAAAAATCACTCAGCTTTATACTTTCCTCAGTCATGTTACACTCCTTCAGCTCAGCCTCAGGCTTAGCCTGTCTTCCGAGCATCAGGAGCTGTCAAATCCATCCGTGGGCAGGGGAGGATGTGAGCACATGGGACACCAAAGGAGCTGGGGTGTTTCTAGGTCACCGGAGATGGAGGTTAAGTAGCTTACAAACCCGGTAGGCTTATTCTGTGGAATTCTGGCTTTCTCCAAACCCGCAGAAAGAGGAGCTGTACCGTGTATGTCTTCCTCAAAGGACAGCAAGCCAGGTCCATCAAGGCGGAGGCGGGGGAACTTGTACGTGCCGTTTCTGCCCACTGGTATTTCATGATGCTGTGGTGGAGGGGTGTTTCTGCTGCCAAAATGTCCACGGTCTCCCCAAACAGATGGAGAAAGCATGCAAAGTAGGTAGATGTCCAGCCTCTGTGTCCTGTGCCTCTTGACTCCGCATCCTGACCCTGGCTGCCCCTTCCTACTGGGATTTGGTGCTGGTTCTGAAAACTATTAGAAAGCTGCAGCCCCATTTCAGTAGATTTTGGAGGTGGAGCAGCATGGTACTCCCTGGAGCCATCTCACTGGCTTGTTTACTTGTGCGGTTCCCAGGAAGCCACAGGAGGGACTTTAAGTCGGTCTGAGAGACGTCCTGTCTTCAGTGGGCTCTCCAAGGAGCCATGGTCTCCAGATGGTGCAAGGCTGAGGATGGAGCTTTATTCAGGGATTTACTGCATCCCAATTCAGGCAAAATTCCCATCAGTGACTGGAGATGTGACCTGTCTTATTAATTTCATTGTGGTGTTGTTTTGGGGGGAGAAAAAGAAAAAAGTTGTCTTTTCCCAAACCGTTATTCTCCTACATGCACGAGCAATTCTGAAATTAAAGCACTGCAACTCATTCTGTAAGGGCTGTTAACTTTACATCCTAATTGCTTAATTAAGCTGTCTTGATCCAGGTAATAATTGCAAACTTTCTATCTGAGAAAGGTTTGCCGAGTTAAGCAAGAATTGATTAAACATTTATGGTTCTGACAGAGCTGCCTGCCCTTTGTTTCCTTCCGTGTGCTGTGAAAAGTCTCTTCGAGCCAGACATTCTTCCCCCTGACAGGTTTTATTTCACCCAAATTTAAGTGTGTAACCAACATCACACCGTCGGTGGGTGCCAGGGAGGCACCGCAAACCACTCCTGGCACAACCCTGAGAGCGGGGACAGGGAAGGAACATGAAACCCCGCCAGCTCTGCATTTACCTTAAAGGATAGTAAGGCACTTTAGCAGCGATGAAAATAGATTTAAGAGCTCGTCAGCAAAATTGCATTAAAAGCACCCACAGAAAAGGCACGATACATATTCATCTGCTGTTCTTCGGGAGCGTGCTGGGTCATGCTTTAAGAACCGATCAGAAAAGCTGGTGCAAAAGCTCTTTGCCCATCTGAAAGAAAAGAGCGGTTCCTTATGAGAGCCAAGCGGGCAGGGAGGGTGTCACATCGCCTCGGACACCACCAACATGCTCTGAGGCTGGAGGTATGGACCTAATCCCTCGCCCCGGGCTGGAGAATCTTTGCCTCAGCACAAATCATAAAGTTTTGTCCAACGATGTGCTCAGGATCATCACTACCACCACCACCGCTGGATTCAGGGATGGAGAATGGAGGCTGGTGGGAGTTTAGGAATGGGGATGCAGAGCAGGTCTTCCTCTGGGGGCACTTTCTGCTTCGGGGGGATGCAGCATCTCTCCAGCTGCTCCAGAGGAAGGCTCTGCTCTCCAGGAGGTTTGGAGCGGGCTGGCTGTGAGCAGCCCCACACCACTCTGCTCCTGCTCCCTTCATGTATTAACCAGGCACCCCATACGCTTTCGATGTTTTGCATCAGAAAGAGGAGGAAAACCAAAAAAGAACCACCCAGGGATGTGGCAACTCGTGAAGGGCTCTGACCTCCAGCTCCTTTTCTTCCTCTGTCCTTGCAAATCTTGATGTGGGACATGCCAGCTCCATCAGGCAGTGCCCACCACAGATTTTCTGAGCGTGTTTTGTCACTGCCGTCCCCACTGACGTTTGTTCCTGCAGGGTGGTGAGGGGACGTAATTTTTTTTCCCTGCCACTTAGAGATTCAGATCAGGAAGCAACTAGTTGAGGTTGATATTGTCGTGGTCTGACTTTCCAGGAGCCTTCTGAATAAATTTCCCTTTATTAGACACAAAGGCTCCCATTACTGCACCTTCGTCCTCATTACTCCCGGATAAGCGCCTACATAACCCGTCTCAAGTTCTGCTTTGGTATTCAAGGTCCCGTGTCTCTCGCAGCTCCTGCTCATGTGTGTGAGAGCCAGGAGGGAAATGAGAGACTTCTCCAGCAACCGATTAAGCAACCTCCCTGTGTCCGCTGCTGTCTCCATCTCCTGCAAAACCGCTGAGCACCGTAAATTAGAACCGCGTGATGGATTTCCTTGTGCCTGCAAATGAGGATGGATTCCACTGATGACTATGTTTGGTAAAAGAATATATTTCCCCATTTTGTGGGAAGGAAAAAAAAAAAAAGCCATTTTTAATTGTCTCTGCATTTTGAAAGTTGAAGTCCTCCCACCTTCAGAGGGGATTGGCGCTGCTGGTCTAAATGAGAACATTTGTTCAGAGGCATTTTGGAGGAGAAATCCCTCCAACATTTTTTTTTCCCCCCATATGCATGGCAGCAGAAGTGGGTAAATTAGTGTCACTCAGAACTAAAGTACCCTGGTCTGTAAGTGACATCAAGGGTTGTCTGATGTACGGCTAGATCCAGAGTTAAATACTTCCCCTCACTTGCTTCTCAAAGCGAGCGGGTGACAGAGCCGAGGGCTGAGTTCAAATCCTTGGGTGCTTCGCCACTGATCGGTGGAGCTCAAAGGCTGGTGACGGGGAGGGCATCTCGCATTTTTTTCCCCACTGGCCCTTTGAAGTGCAGGGACCTTCTGAAGTTTCTAACGCTGTGAAACCGCAGACCTGATCGGTGTATGTGAGTGGTGGAGGTGGGACAGGCATTAGGGGGTTGAAAGCAAAGGGGAAAGGTCGGGGAGGTGTGTTTGGGGACTGTGGGGAAGAGATGGGCATCCCGGCAGGGAGATGCCCCAGAGCCCTGGGCGGAGATGAGGAGCAGGAGTAGCAAACAGCCCCTCTCAGCTCTCAGCTCTCGTCCCTGCTCTTCAATACTGAGGTCGGGGACATTGGCAAGCAGAGAAATGCCCGCGTGGTTAATTTGGTCAGTTTGCTTTGGTTTTTTGCATCTTATGGCTGCAGCAACACCAGATGATGAAGCCAAGCTGGTCGCTGCAGCATCATTTCAGCCCCTGGAGCGGTGGGAGAGTCAAGTGCAAAAAACTGCCTGTTTGTTTAAATGTCAAGCTGTTGAAATGAGACTGAGGTGGAAGCTGAGAGGGGACGGAGGCAGCTGGCTGAAATGCATGCAGGAGCATGGCAGAGCCCGAAGAACAAATATTGGCTTCTGCCCCTGCATGAAAAAGAAGCTTGAAGCAGTGATGGTGGGGATGCAAAACAAACCCCATCCCTCCTGCTCCCTTCAGCTATCTAAACAACTCACAAGGTGAAAAGCATTTTGCACCAAGAAGTGGACGTGCCATGGATTTCAAAACCCCAAACTGTCCCCTCCTGTATAAGCAGACGGTTGTGTTGAACATGCCAAATGAGTATCGGGATGGGGAGTCCTCACAGCAGCATTTGTGGAGTCCAGCGAGGGACAGAGGCAGGGGTTTGGACATGAAGGGAGTCAAACAGGCCAAGAAGGAGGCAGGGTCCAAGGGCATTGGAGCAAATCAGCTCCGTGATCTACCTCCACTTGGCCAAAACAGTGCTATGCACAGGGGGTCCCTTGAGCTTCGGTGGGACCATGCCAGGACCAAGCTTCTGTGGAGTTTGGCAAAGGAAGGCTTTGCTGGTTTAATTTAATTTAATTTTTTTATTATGTATTTTATTTTATTTTATTTTATTTTATTTTATTTTATTTTATTTTATTTTATTTTATTTTATTTTTCTGACAAAGACCACTGAGCAGTTGGGGTAGAGGGAGGTTTAAGTGCTCGCTGTTGATTTCCCCCTGTATTGATGAACTGAGGGAGCAGAGAGGTTTGTGACAAGGTGAGCTCAGTCAAGGCACACATGAAAAATAGTTATTCAGCTGAAGCTGAAGGTACAGGTCAGGGCAAGGCTCAGCAAAACCAGGGCATGAAACTCCAAAATGCTCATATCTAAAAGAAAAGCTGAGTACCCCTCACAGGTTATCCCACAACTCAGCACCAAACCAGGATTTATATTTTCTATTTTGGCAGATAATGAGAGGACAAAGCGGGATTTTGCTTTGCCTCCGTTAAAGAGGAGTCTCTGAAAGCTGATGCTCACAGTATGGACCTGCAGAGGGACCGTCCCCTGTGGAAGGGAGTGGGCTCGAGCCCCCACGGCTCATCTTTAACTGCATCCCCCCGGTACTCACATCCTTTCCCTCTTTAAGCAGCTGCCGTATCCCCATCCCAGAGCCGGCCGCATTTCGGCAGTTGATAGCAGGAAAGCACATCTTGCTGCCGAAGTCACAGCCACCGGCGCAAGGCCACCAGGGTCACACGCGTCCTTTTAGTATCTTCCCACAAAGTCTATTGATCAGGTTTTATACTCCACAGCACATGGCTATAAAACCCCCAGGGAGCCAGTGACGCGCTGGCCATCAGCCTTTTATTAGCATTACGGCGTCCGGCGCCGTCCTGGCTTTCCTCCTTCCCACAGGCACAACTCCGCTCCCTCTGCCGCCCCAGAAACAAGCCCAGCACTCACAGAATATCTCACAGAAGCCCCAGAGAAAAACCCCTGGCTCCCCAGAGCTGTGGGAGGGTCAAAAAGAGCCCCTTCTCCAGCAGCTCCTTCCCCACTGCAGTGTCCTAAGAGCCACAGACACCTGCAGCCCCTTCCCCCTTTTGAGTGGTCCCAAGCCCATCACTGGTACTGCTGGTCCCAGGGGGATGGATGCTGCTGTGGGCTTTCCAGTCACTCCCAGCAAATGGCTGGGGGTGGAAAGGGAAGCACTGCGGGCACACACTGGTTTGGTCACAGCACCGTGGGAAGCCCCCCAGGAAAGGCAGAAGGGGACGGGGGGACGACTGTCAGAGCTGGGTGATGGCAGCAGCTCCGCATGGAAAGGATCATCAGGGGCCTGGGGAATGCCCACCAGGATAGGAACACGGGTGATGGCTACAGGGAGCATGAATGAGCATCGCTGGTGGTGGGACCCCTACTCTGCGATGTATCGGGGTGCTCAGAGGGGTCAGCACCTCGCTGTGCTGGGTCAGGAGATCAGCCCAGCACATCTCCCTCTTTCTCCGCAATGGGCACAAGCAACACCCCGACAGCCCACGGAGGGAACAGCTCCAGTCTTCTCACCCATTCCCTAACGATTTTTTTGGTCTAAGAACAATAAAGAGCAGCATCTATTTGCCAGTCGGGTGAGAATTGAGCTTTAAAATCCAGCCGTCGGGAATAAAATGCAAATAGGCGCACGCAGGGCAGCAAAGGAAGGGATCTGATGCCTTTGATTGTTCCTGCCTGGGTCTCGTAAATCACTGCTGCCTGAGTCCTGTGCCCTGCTTTCCAATTCCTGCCGTTACTACTGCATTTATCCACTCGCATAGTTGGTTTGAATTCAAAATGTTGGTTTAATGTGGCACTGATGGGATGGCAGGCATTTATAAAAAGTACAGCAGCAACCCGGTTTGTGGAGAATACAGAGTTTTTTTCTTCAAAACAGTAATAATACAAAAGGAAATAGCATCTCTGCCTGAAACTTCAAAGGCAATTGGAACAATTTTGCAAAAGATTTTATGCTCTCTATAATCATTTACTTATTTTTATTCTTTTGATTTCACCTTCCCTCTGATGCTAAATGCTCGTAGGCTGCGTTTGATAAAGGCCATGCCTTGGGGGAACATGGTCTTTCACCTACTTCATGTGCAGGGATTCTATGTCTAACACGAGACTGAGATCACGTTTAAGCCATTGACACACGTGCCTGGCTTTAGTCTGCTTTTGAATAGAGCCTGTGAGATGTGAGTGATACTCAGAGGATGAGACAGACCTTGGGAAATCTGTCCCTGCTGCCATGAGGACAGTCCTTGGTGTCACACTGATGAGTGCCACCTCTGTGCGAGATGGTCCCAGGCACCATCAGCGCCGTGAGGGGACCTGGCAAGGGCTGGCATTGGGCACAGCATCACTGTGCCGGGCATTTACCCTGTAAATGATGTGGGTGAGGATAAGGAGGAAGGAACACCGGGAAGGGACTGGAGCCATGTCCCCCCCAGCGCTGGTCCATGTCCCCACCTCACCCCGGCTCCCCTCCCTCCCCATGTCCCCTGCACCGAGATGAGAGGAGACCATCAACCGCAGCGTGGGGGTGGCTGTGCCCACCCGTACACCCACTGTCCCCTTGGAACAGGAACAGGCTGCAGCCTGATTGAAAAGAAAAAAAGACCAAAAAAAAAGAAAAAAATCAAAAAATAGGATGGAGCCAGCTGGGACCGGCGCCCTTCAGATATCGCCGCAGAGCCGGGAATGAGCTCACCCCCCGCAGCAGCCCCTTCCTGCCGGAGCAATCAGGCCTAAAGCACAGTTAATTTCCCATCGATTGCTGTCTCCCGGATTAAGGAATGGCTTTTGATCAGAAGTGTCATGAATCCCTGTCAGGCAGAAAGGGCAGAGCCGGTCTCCCGGGATATTGATCCCGGGTCCAGGCAGTGAGGCCGGCATCGCCCGCAGGAGGATGCGCTGCCAAGCACAAAGCCGGAGCCTTGGCAGAAGGGTGCTCGTGTAAACAGCTTTTCCAGCAGGGTGGGGGGCAGGAGGGTGGCCGGGGGCACCCATGGGAAGCAGCAGCATCTCCTCCTCACCTTCCCGGCATCGCCCATCTCCCACCGCCTGCTGGGGAAGGGCTGACCCATCTCCTCTCCCCTCCGCAGCAGATCACCGCCAGCCTGGCTCGTGTTTTCAAACTGAAACAAAAATGATTGTCTTCTGGAGGCTTCAGAAGGCAAAAAATAAAAGACAATATTTACATTTCCCTGTGATGTGTCACTCCGCGTGGGTTAGTCATCACCCCTCCTGCGGAGGCCCTGCAGGTAACCGAGTGACAGGAGGAGGCTGTGACTCACCAGATGGGACGCGTCTCTCCAATGTGACTTCAAACGTGGGACATTAAAGAGTGATTGTCACATTACGACAAACACCGCTCTGGATTTCCGAGCAGCGAGCGGAAAGCCTGGTGCTCTGAGGAGACCCTTCCCCTTAAAACCGGCCAGCGTCACCCACCAATGACCCTGCACCGAGTTGCGTCAGGTCTCTGCAGCTCGGTGTAACTCTCCTTTGTGTTTTTCCAAACAAATAAATAGCAACAAACCCCCGTGAGCCAGAGAAAATGCCTTTCCTCATCCCGAGCCACACCACGGTGGGCGGCCCTGCACTCAGTGTGGCTCCTGGAAGCTTTTTGCCCGGATGCTCGGGATGCCGGCTGCGAGGACAGTGGCATCCCCAGGCGGGTGGCCCCGGGGAGCAGCAGTAGCTCCATGCACTGATAAACAGGCAGATCAGTGCCAGCGCTGGGGGCAGGTGCTCTGAAGTCACCGCCTGGCTATGGGATGTCCCCTGGGACTAATTTGGCCACTAAAACATGATAAGATTCCCAAGAGTTTTGCCGATGACGTGATGGGAAAGGGGAAAGCAGGATGGGGGGAGTGGGGGGTGTTTGCCAGCATTGATGCGGCAAGGGGTTCCCCGGAAGCAAACGTGAGCTGGAGGGGGTCAGGGCTGGGTGTGTCTGCTCCTCCCGTCACACCAGAGAGATGGATGGGTTTCCCTGCCCGTGCTGGGATCCACTTCTGTTGGCTTAAAAGGACTCACAACGTTTTGCACCGGCTCAAAATCAGCTCCAGCCCCAAATATAAACCTGGAAGCCCAGGGCTAGTGGCAGGTACCCGTCACCTTGGGGAGATGGGAGCCTGGGCGGCAGACTGACCCCCTCCCCCCTGCCTCAGTTTCCCCCCTTCTCCCAGAGACACCCACCCGAGCCAGCAGCGAGGGACGAGCGAGGGGATGTAAAGCACCTTGAGCGTTTGGCAAGGAGCTTGCATGCAAACATTCATACCCATATAGAGAATGATTAATTACTATTTGCCTGCTATTATCATTTGTTTTCTATCAGCATCCTTGCCCTGGTTCTCTTCGGAATCCAACTCCTGATGCCAAGCTGGGGATATTTTAGGAAATGCAGATTATATAATATTTACATCTGTGCCACTTGTTTATTCCTCTCTGTCGGTTAATTTTATTACTGCTCCTCTCTCATGAAAGCAATGATTTGCAGAGCCAAAAGCGTGCTACGTGTTTTCAAGGATGCACTAATTTTAATAATTAAAAAGCTGCTGCTTTCCATCTGCCCGGGCCAGGGATGGAGGGGGCAGCGGGAGGGCACGTCCTCGCTGCTGGCCCTGGGGACAGACAGAGCTCCTCCAGCCACGGTCCCCCGACAGCGTAAATGCCCTCCCATTTGGAAATTCCTTTCTGCACCAACTTGATGCTTCCCAAAAACGCGATGGGCTTTCACGCTGGTCCCCGCTCTGCAGGTTTCTCTTGGTTTTTCTTGTCTGAGAAAAGGAAAGAGACCCCAGGAAGGGGCAACAAGTCATTAGGGAATTTTCCTGAGGCGTTGAGGGAGGAGCTGGAAAACTTGGACTGAAATAAAACTGCGTTTTCCATTGGTCAGAACCACCTTTTCCCTTGAAAAAAAAAAATCAGCAGTTTAAAATAAAGCCCAGGTGTTGCCAGGAAGGAGCACCCATCCAGGAGGAAGGGCTGGGGCTAGAAATGCTCTTCTCTCCAGCAGCCAGTGCTGCCTGGGGGCCCCGAAACACAGCCCTGTCCCCGAGCCAGGCAGGGGGTGCCAACCCACAGCCAAGGCACTGACACACGACCACCAAAATGAGGTTTCTCTGGCATCGCTGCAGCAGAGAGGTCATCTGTGGGGATAAATCATTTTGATAGAAGCCGTGTCCCCCAGATCCAGGGGGACATCCGGGTACCAGAGGGTATCCAGATTGTCAGAATAAAGTCAATTTTGCACTTCCAGAGTGTGTCCAGAAGGTAAATGCATGGTTAAAGAAGCCTTCCAAAAGCCACCGGGTGCGGAGCAGCCCCTGGGATACCCGGAGCTGATGCCGGGGTGTGTGAATGGTGGATGGGGGACCCTACACGGCACCGCTCACCCAGGCACAACAGAACAAACCAGTGTAGAGAGCGAGAGGCAGCTCCGAGCATCCCGCTTGGCAGGGGACGGCCAAGCAAATATAAACCAGTCGGTTTGTCTCCTTCCAAACCCGCCTCTCGAGTCTCGGGCTGGGCCCTCGGTTGCCTGTTCTACCCGGCTCTCATAGCATTTCTGATCTTCCCTGGTTCAAAAGCTTGAGGCATTAACCCTCAGGACCACAGCTGTTCACAGCTGCTCATTACCACTACAGAGCCGCCAAGCCCCCCCCTCCACCCCGCGCTGCTGAGCACCGTGTTTGATACTGGTCCTATAGGACTCCCTCTCTGATAACAAAAGAGGTACCCATAGCACATGGGGGACATATAAGACAAATAATAGTAAAAAGGTTAACAGCGTTTAGTAATATAAAAACCCCTGGCACTACTACCACATCTAAGCAAGGAGCCTGACTAGCATAATCCAAAGGAAATATAAAAGATGCAAATCAAAACAGGCAGAAAGGACAGTAGGACACGCGGTAGGAGGTATTTCTCCGTGGTGCAAGCTCTTTTCAGAGGAGCAGATGTCTCAGCTAGCAGAGAGGGGAAGAGGGGATTTGTTTATTGAGGGGAAAAAATAATCTTTTAATTTGGCTCATGGATCAAAATCTGCAAACTTCATCCCCAAAGACCCTATTCACCAGCATTTCCTCGCGCCGGTGCTCACAGCAAAATTCAGCGAAGGCTGTTTGCAGCGGGCAGGGCTCTCCTTTGGGATGCCAGGTCCCCAGAACACTGGTGAGGGCTGGCTGGACCATGGCTGGGCCACCGAACGCCGTGATTCGGGGGACACTTTGTGGTGCCCAGCACTGCATCATCCCACACATCCACACTCCAGCCTAATGGAGGGTATAAAAAAAAATTGAGCATGATGTATGGCTCCCACAAGGCTTGGATAATTCCTGTTTCTCCTCCTCTCCTGCCTAGTAAGTGCCGCCTTGAAAATCAGAAGGTGATGCTAAGTACATCGAGGGCTGCTTTCTGAGACAGCCATCCCATAATTACATGCAATGTTAAGTGCAGAAGCATTTCCAAGGCTCCGCTGAGACTGGGAGCAAAGGGAGGGGGAGATTGTTTTAATTGAAAAAACATCCCTGTATCTAAGCCAGCCTGTTGTGCTTCGCAGCAAGGCCAGGTCGGTGTCAGCGGTGCCCGCCGTGCCGGTGGCCGGGGCTGAGTGCGGTGGGGACAAGTGACGTAGAACCAGCTGCTGTGACCTGTTACCGCTGGTAGGAAGAGGAAGACGAGTCGAGGAAGAAGAGGGCATTTCTGAAGGGCTTTTGTCGGAGCTGGCGGGGAGCCACAGCGCCGCTTCTCCATCCCTGCCGCCTGAATTAATAAGAGCTCGCTCCTGCACCCGCCTCAGGAGTGGTGCCCAAGCAGGTGCCCAAGCCCTTCACAGTGCTCCCCTATCAAACCCCTGCTTAATTAGGCTGGCAAAAAAAAATCACAGAGAGCCGTTCACCTCCTCTCCCTGCTCTCCTGGGGAGCTCAGGCTGAATTTGCTGGAGCCCAGCATCCTTCTGGCAGGGTGACCTGCTCCTGCTGCTGTTAAAATTTGTCAGAAAAATCCACCTTTCCTCCAAGCAAGACCTAGAAGGAGACCTCTTTGCATGCTTGAGCTTCACAGGCCCACCTGATGGCTGCAAAGAGAGAAAAATCAGAGAGGGGAAGCCCCCAAGCACTGTGGGGGGGTGTCCTCCCTGCCCGCACACTCAGCCCCGCTCAGCAGCCGCACCCCGACACAGCACAAGTGCCTATTGCTGACGTTTTTCCTCTCCTCGCATTTCCTCGAGGACAAAAAAGCCAAAAATCCCTTGTACAAATATTTTTGGAGCACTAATAAAACCAGTTGTCACCACTCAAAGGAAAGGGAGATGTCCACTATTTTTCTCCTCCATCCTTACGGGGCCAGCTCAGGAGGATGGCCAACAGCCTCCATCCCTGCCACCAGCCCGGTGGTGCTCGGTGCTGGGACAGTGGCAGCCCTCATCCCAAAGATCTGCAGGGAAAATAGAAGGGGCGCTGAGATGTGCAGATACTCCCTTTTTGCTCTAAAAACCTTAATTTCCAACCAGCTCCCCCACCAGTGCCCACGCTGGCTGAGCCTCCTCCAGTTTTCAACTCCAACCGACCAGACATGCGCTGCCACCACTTTCTCAAGGTCAAAAAAAAATAATCCTCCAAATTGTTTATGATGTTTGACAGAGCAAATGAAGTGTGCCCGCCGATACCCCCCCAGCTGTCATTTTATATCAGGGCTGATCAAGATTACTAGGTTTTGCTGCAGCCCAGCATTCAGGCAGCGATTTTGTAGTGTAGGAGCTGACTTCTAGGGGAAAAAAAAAAAAAGAAGAATCAACCAACCAACCCCAATGGGTTAAAATAGCCCTCTTGATGTGCATCATGTAAGAAAGTAGCCTCTGCAAGAAGAAAATAAGCACCGTTGACACCACACTTCAGAGACCATCGACTACTTTTCTCGATATCCCCCAAAGGCATCCGATGTTGCCCATGTTGGGAGTTACGGCCCCGTGCCAGGACCGGTGCCCCTGCCCTCCCCTCTTCGGCTGGGCTGGTAGTTTTAAGTCTGGGGGCAGGAGCCACTGCTCCAAGGGGTAAAATGGATATAAAATACTGTGTGTGGGGAGGTGATGGGCAACAGGTTCTTCCTCCACAGCCAACAGGCAGCGCCTGGGATGTACAGGATGGCTCCGAGGAGGTGATCCAAAACCAGTCACCAACTCCCTCCTCTTGGGTCTATTAAGGTTTCTACCTTCATTTACTGGTATTATCAATACAAAGAATTAATGGTCTGTTATTTTCAACCAAAGAATGGAACAACCTGAAAAAAGAAAAGTTTGAGTTAGAAGTCTCCAAAATGGTTTTGACTGCTCCTCAGCAAGGGAAAATTTTTCTGCCTTTCTTCCCATAAAAAAACCAGGTTGTATTTACCATGGATGTGCAGGCTGCAGTGATGTTCCCAAAGCCTGTGTCTATGGCAAAAAAAGGATTTTTGCCAAAGGCTTTTTTATTCAGCCCACACACAAGCTCTCCCTCTGCTTAGCAAAAGGGAATTTTTCCATTTTATAGGAGGAAAGAAAGTATCTTTGGCTATTATCACAACAACAGTCATACGTACATACATGGGCCAAGCAATTTTCCCCTTGATAGTCCCTTCAAAGGAGGTGTTCGTTTGACATAAATAAGTTACACATGGGAAAGTAATGAGTTATGTTAATTGAGCTCAGCCTTGCAAATTGATATTGCTCCTGCAAATAGACAAAAAATCTTAAATATGTTTGCACGTCATCAGTATGAAGCTCATATCCAATAGCAACAGGGTCACGCCGTGGCTCAGCTCAGCTCTCCAATCTTACTGCTAAACTAAGGGAAATCAGGCGCTGTGACCTTCATTACTGTAACATCCCCAGCTGGAAGGATGCTGTTGCAGCATCCACTCCCCTGGACCGGTCCCTGGCACCACCAAAACCTGTCCACAAGCGTCTCCAGGCTGAATTTAGACCTTGAAAATGCATCTCTGGATGAAAGGACCAGCTTGCTCCCCCCATTCTGCTCCTGCTCTCCCTTCCCAAGACCCAGTCTCGGTTTTGATGACCCAACGCGGTGAGTTTTGGTCCACGCTCGAGCCAGGTCCCCCCAGTTCAGCCCCAGCCTGGCACAGCCACTGGAAGGCAGTAGCCAGTCACTGCTGGCATCACCAGACAGAGAAATTCCAATTATGGCACTGAGCAGTTCTGAGACCAATTAACAGGGCCTGAACTTTAGGAGGCTGTTTAATTGAAGAGAGTTGAAGGGCACGTGTCTGACTCGGGTGCTGCCGAGCCCGGAGGCACCAGAGTGCTGAATGATAGATAATGAATTTTAAGTGGCTTTGCTAACCCAGTAGCCTCACACCCACGGGCTTTTTGCAACTGGGAGATTTTCCTGTTGATACGTATCCCATGAACTGGTCTAAGTCTGCATTTATTGTGTTTACTTCTAATATCAATGCATAAGACATACAGCAGAGAATTATATGGGTGTGTGTTCACTTAGGAAAATATACATGTGTGCATACATCTCATCTGTACTCATTTACTCACGCACCTATGGGGCTGTGTGGCTGGAGGAATGCCGAGGCGAGTGCTGCCTGAGCCCCTCACCATAGGACTTGCCACCAGCACCAAGGGTTTCAGGTGTGTTAAAAGGAGAAATACGTTCACCTCGGGGGAGGCAAATAAGAGCATGAGTCTCGGCTGGGAGAGATGCTCTCAACAGGGATATCACTCAAAGGTGAATGGCTTTATCGAAACAGTCCCCCAAGCACTAGAGGACCATGGCCATTGAAGACACAAGAGAAGCATAGGGACGGGTGGGGTAGAGACTTGGGGTGGCAGTTCCCAGGACAGTGATACCGGGGGATGGGGACAGGGACAGGGCATTGCAAGGTGTCTCCCTGCAGCGTTCATGCCCTCCCAGCCATGTCTCCTTACCGAACATCCACTTCTTCCTCAGAGGCTCAAGGCACATTTTCATGAAGCCAAGAAAAGTTTGCGACACACAGAGCCCTTCTAGATCCTATCGATTGAGGAGGGGAAGGGTAGAGATCATTAAGTATTTAAATGGAGACAAATGAGTCTCTGTTGCTGTGACATCCAATAACCTTTCAGCCTGAATTCCTAGTAAGTAAAAAAAAAAAAAAAAAAAATCATTTGTTCAATCAGTCATTAATGAAGCCATAAATCATTAGGAGAATAATTCTTCCCAAATTGAATTACTCCTTTCAATTATTTTGCTTTTCTTCCTCCTTTCCTTTCATTCCTTCATTCCCCAAGGAGCTGAGCAGAGTCAATGCATTGGAATTAGACTTAACCAGCCTGATGCTGCTCAGTCACTTTTTGACTTCTCTCTTTTTCCGTTCTGGTCTCTCAGCTGTCCTTTTTCTCTGCAGGCTGTGGTAGGAGAAAATGAAAGCCGTGATGTCAAAGCCCCCAGTTTCCCATGAGGATTGCTCGGTAAGAGCTTGGGTTTTGGTTTTTTTTATTTATTTACTTTTTTATGGAATGAATCCTTCTGGAAAACAGAGAGCAGGAGCCTGTCTTTGATCTTATCTTAATGAACATTACTGCTCCAGCTCGCAGCCTTTCAAACCTTATCGTTCGACAAAGCTGTGTTCAGACGTGATAGAGAGCCACACTGAAATGAGATTTAATCTGCCCAACATCTCAGTGCCAATGCATCATCCCTAATGGAATCTTTACTTGTTTGCAGCCCAACACAAACGAGGAACGTACAAGTGGCAGGTGCAGAAACAAAATCTCCTCCAGGTCCTACCGTGCTACATGCTCCGAGTCTCAGCGACCAAAACATGTGGGGTTATTCTATCAAGATGAAAAGAGGCATCCCTGGAGTAGTTTTCAGGAAACAATTTTCTTTTTCATTCTCCATTTCATGTTCCCCCCAAAATAACACATAACATTTGTCCCCAAATCCACACCCCTCCACATCCTGCCAAGTAGAGACGTAGCCGTGCCAGATTTTCTTCCACAAACTTCATTTATTCTTCCTTTTCCTGCCTGACATTCACAAAGGGGTTAAAAACAATTTCTCCATTTCGTTCCTCATCCTCTGCACTGACCACCATCAGCTCTCCCAAGCTCTACTTGAAACAAGTTAATTCTTAATTAAGCTCTTCCATCCTGCTTGATATTCATTATTCTTTTCATTACTTCTCCAACTCAGTTGAATTCCTTACCTTCTTTTTATGCAACTCAGCCTATTCTCCATTCGTTAAATCCTTTGAATCCCTGAATTGCATTTTTGTTATCCTTACTGTTATTGCTTACATCCTGTCTCAGCCATCGTGGCATTTAGGTTTTTTTTTTCCCTGAGGCTTAGATTTGTGTGTGTGTATGGATATATAATATGTAATTTGCTGAGCAGCATGCAAATTGCAATCTCTGGGAGAATGGCAACCTGCGTATTGCCAAAATGAGCATCAGTGAAATATGGGAAATTAATTTAGCCCCATGAAGTAGATAATTACTATTTTGCAGATTGAGAAAGTGGGGCATAAAGAGATTAAGGCCCAAGGCCCCAATCTAGCCAAAACCCAATCATATGCTTAATTTAAAGGAGATTAAATAGTTCCCTTAAAGCCAGCAGGAGCAGTCATTGCTTAACATCGGGCACACATGGAAGTGTTTCGCTGAGCAGACCCAGCGTGGTGTCAGGACAAGGGGGTGGAGGGACACTGCTCAGTCAGAAAGGGGTTGTGCAGACCCAACTCTACCAAACCTGGGCAGAAATTCCAGGGCTGACAGTTGCTAAGAGTAAGAAAAGGGATGTCAGTAGGACTCGTGACCTCCAAACACTGTTGAAAGCCAGTTCAAGACATCTCAAGGCAAGCAGCCAATGTAGGCAGAGACATTTTCTTGAACAGTTGCACCTACAGCTCGTCTGAGATCTCCTCTGGCTCCTCCAGCAGAGGAACAGGATGAATATCCAGGCGCTGAGCCCACTCCCAGCTCCCAAACGGTTCCAGGTTTCACGTTGCTCTTCCCCTGTCCCCAACCAGCATTTCACACCCGTGCTGGGGTGTTGCACACTCACGGGAGCCACCTCTCCTTCCTGCACTCTGCTTCTCTTTTAAGTCTACTTAGCTGATGACTGTTTCTTATTAAAATTTTCCTTGGGGACAGCTCAAATCTGCTGTTTTTATGCTCGATTAGATGCCGTGCCACTGCAGGGGGATGCTGGAGAGCCTGGCTGGACCACTCTGCTCCTCTGGGTCAGAAGAAGGGCTGGGTGAGCAGCTCACTCAGACACCATGACAGCTCCCGTCCTGTCCACACCCGAATTGCTGCGGGGGGTTAAAATTAATTGCTATTACCTACTAATGTGTGTTAAATATATTGAGGTTCTCAGTTAAACAGCTTTACAAAATTTTATGAGAATTAATATACTATAGGCTGCTGCCTTGTCAGGTTAATCCAGCCACAGTTTTATTGTTAGATGCTTGATCACAGAGGTCATGCTGTGCATGTGAAACAGAGGGGAAAATGTGCTTTTCCTACCTCCCAGGGGCCTCAAGGATGGGCAAAGCTTCTCCTCTCTTCCACTCCCCACTTGCTTTAGCTGGTGGGATGATGCAGTCCTTGGGGCAGGGACTGTCCTTCCACGTGCCCTCACCAGAGCCAGCAAAACCGGTCTGCAGGAAAACAACAATAATTAGAAACCCTGGTCAGTGGGATCCACTTTTGCCTCTGCCATGAGCCCCCGGTGCACGGGGAGAGCAGTCACAGGGTGGGAGCTGAATGAGACACATACTGCTGGTTTGGGTTGGAAGGGACCTTAAAGATCACCCAGTTCCAATCCCCTGCCCTGGGCAGGGACACCTCCCACCAGACCAGGTTGCTCAAAGCCCCGTCCAACCTGGCCTTGAACCCCTCCAGGGATGGGGCATCCTGGGCCAGTGTCTCACCACCCTCACAGCAAAGAATTTCTTCCTGAGAGCTCATCTCAATCTCCCCTCTTTCAGTTTAAAACTGTTCCCCTTTGTCCTAGGGCTCCCCTCCCTGGTCAAGAGTCCCTCCCCAGCTTTCCTGGAGCCCCCTGAGGGACTGGAAGGGGCTCTACGGTCTCCCCGGAGCCTTCTCTTCTCCAGGCTGAACCCCCCCAACTCTCAGCCTGTCCTCACAGCAGAGGTGCTCCAGCCCTCGGAGCCTGGCCAGGAGTAAAACCTCAATGGAAATCAGGAGCCCTTGTTCCATCAGGGATGGAGAGGGTCTGAGCAGCCTGGCCGGGAGCTGCAGCCTGGTGCAGGGATGATGGTCCTGCCGCCTCGCAGGAGAGGGGCTTGGCAGCTTTGGTGTTCAGGAATCCTGCCCACCCTTCAGCAATTGCTCTGACAATCCAGAAGACTCAAATGCCAAACTTTATGTATTGGTAACATATTTGGGGGCCTCACCATGAAGTTTCACCTGTTGTCCTCAGCTTTGGAATTGGCCTGACCTTTCAATGCTGATTTTTTTTTTCTGTTTTGCAGAAAGGTGAAGGAGTGATGAGGAAGTCTCCTCCTCCTCCAGCAGAGCTGTAGCTGTGGGTGCCGTGTACACGTCCCGAGGAAGCTGCGTGCATCATCTATACCCACATTCACGCGTGTGTCTTCTCACGTAGCTCCCCGAGTCGCACTCAGTGATTGCCGAGGCTGCTGTGGTCCATCTAGCCTGTCATATATACTTCAAACTAATGTGCAAATACAGTTTTACATAAAATACCAGAGCAGAAGAGTTATGCCAGTCTTCTGGGAAAGTAATACCCATCTTAATAAAGTGTGTAAATACATATTTATTTGCTAGTCTGGAACCAAAGAGGCTGTTCTGGTCTGCCAGAGAAAAGAAATACACATTTTAAGACTGCCTAGGTACATAATTACCTTAGAGAGGGAGTGAAATAAATCATCAATGTCTTCATGCTCTCCGGGAAGGAACCGTCCTGAGCTCTCCTTTAGCTCCCTTCACTGGCAGTGAACATCCCCAGGCGCTGTGCAAACCCGCCCAGTGGTAATTAGTGAGCCTGGCAGAGAAACCAGTAGCAACCAGTATGCACAGCGGTAGGGCAGACCCTTCCTCTGAGCTTTGGAAATGCCTCCGAAAACACTTGGGTCCTACCCAGCGCAGGATTTATTTATCGCTACTGATGGAACGAGATGTCTCCTCCATGGAGACAAAGTTAAGTGAAGGAGAATTGATTTGGTAAAGATACACCGGCTTCACCTGCTTCCCAATGGCGCCCGACACTCGGGGAGGGAGTCAGCGGCCCCAGTCCTGGCTCTGAGCTGGATTTTGGGAGCAGTTTGGCCAGTTTCCCCCCAACCTTCCTGCCTCGGTTCCTAAGCAAGCTTTTGGGCGGTTGTGGTCCTTCCATTTAATTTTGACATTCTGCTTGTTATCTGTAAAGAGTTAATTAATATATCTCTTAATAAATGGGCAGTCGATGACGATGGATTGCACAGCCCTCCAGTCGATAACTCGCTGACAGCGTCCTTATGACCATCTGCAGCAAAAACTCCTCGTGTCTGCAATATGCTTATAACCGCTATTAATTATTTATTGCTCTTTTAGAAAACGTTTGAAAGTGGGCCCCAGAATAAAAGGCAGCCGGCTCCTCTTTCCAGCTCCCTCTCACCCTCTGCCACGCATGCCCCAGGGAGGGGGCTGCATCTCCATACCTCCTGCCCCCCCCCCAAAACCGGGACCAGCTGGGGTTGGGACACAGCGACAGAGCCCTGCACAAGGACACGTCTGCTCTCCTTCATTTTTAAAAGCTAAATTCCTGAGCTGGTGGAAATTGGCTTGGATCCTGGGAGGGAGCGAGTGAGATGTGCAACCCTGAATCTGCAGTGCCGTGAAGACGTGAGCGATGCCGCTCCCGGCACCGGGGGGATGAGCGGGGAGGACGGGCATGGAGCACACAGACAGGGATAAACTTAGCAGCAGCCCTCGCCAGACTGTCACATTCACACAAGCAGGAAGGGGCCAAGGACTCCACACACCCAAGATGCCCAAGTTGCTTTTTCTGAAGAGGCAGAACGCGCGGCGGCTGCAGCGGGAGGTGCCAGCCCGGGCTCGCTTCGAGACGCAGCCTCCGAAGAGAAAATGAATTATGCATCGTGGCCCAGCTTGGAGATCATTGATGATAAATAATGCTAAGTAGGAGCTTGCTATATGCTTCAGCTACAGCCTGCCCCTACACTGCCTTTCTTTCTCTCTCTCTCTTTTTTTTTTTTTTTTTTTTTTAAGAGTACTATGGATTATGGAGTACAGCTCGATGTGGAAAAAAAGTAGTTTTTGCAATTGTTCTTCAGGCCGGAAGATTTGCCTCCTTTTGCAAGGTTCCTGTGTTCCTGTGAGCTGTTTTTCGCTTGCATCCTTCAGTTGTTGCTCCGAGCTGTGGGTCGAAGTGAACCCCAGAGAATTCAAACACAAACATCAGGCAGAGCAGGGAGCTCCCTGGGACATCCACATTGTTCAAACAAATGAATTTTGCATTGTTTCCATGGAAAAGAGCATCGAGCTTTGCTTCCCTCCACCTCTCCATCCCACATTGCCTGGGGAACTCAGGGGGAGCTGGTGGGGCTCCCCAGGGTGCTCAGCACCTGCCAGGTCCTGGTCTGCCCCACAACCGGTGGGTGCTTTGCTGTGGTGCCCGCTCTGACACTCATACCCTTGCGGCTGGGTCTTTCTACTCCTACAGAAAAAGGCTCTGAGAGAGCATGTCCATGAGGACAAGGGAACATCTCTTGCTGATGCCCACAGGACCCCAGGCAGGATCAGTCCCCAAACACCAGGTCCCCCCCCAGGCACAGCTGCTGCCATGGGACCATCTCCTGAAAACAAAGGTCATAAAACTGCATTGCCAACAGGCTGGGGGAGAGGGAAATCACCTGGGATACAGGCAGGATCCCCTAAACATGCACCCACTGCCCCACAGCCCTGTGCACCCCACAAGGCTCTGCCAAATATTTTTAAAAACCACTCCATCCCCTGTTCCCACAACCTGCCTCATCGCTGCTGTGCCTCCAGTCGCCTCCTCCATTCCTCTTCAAACCAGGAGCCCATTTCAGCCACAGGTTCCTCAGGTTTATGCTCAGGGTGGGGGTCCTGTCATCCCCACCCCACCAAGCACCCTCACACTCAGCCTAACAACTGGGACCGACACAGCTGAGCTGCACGGCTTTATGGAGCACAAGGGTTTATAACCTCCCCCACAATTATTTTTCCTTAAGTGGAATACCTAGAAAGGCTCTCTGCATCTCCCCTCCATGCTAGGCTGCTTTTAAAGCCTCTGCTCTCTCTCCAGTTCAGTTTTGCTCAAACTAAAATCAGAATTAAGGTCAGCAAGCTGAGCAGCTGCTGATGCTGGAGCACAGCAAAGGTATACTGCTTATATGCCCCATACTGGGATGGGTGGGGGGTTGGGAGAAGGTACCGTCCCCGCTGCAGCTGAGTTTGCTGTTAATTCCTAACACATTCCTTTTCCCCACCTGCCCATCGCTTGGCTGCTCTCCTTTTCTTCCTCCTTTGCACTATAAAAAGGCACAGGGTGGGGGCTGGCAAGGCAGGAGGGCATTTAAGACTGGAGATTTCTGTTGCTGTGCTTTTATTTTAAAGAAAAGAAAAAAAAGGCACTAATAGAGCTTGTCTATAAATGGTGACATCATCCCTGTTGCAAATAGGACCCATTACAAACATACCCACAGGAGAAGTCTGGCTGGGCTCTGTTTTTCAGATGTATAGTGTAGGAGAAGCTCTAGGGTTGGGTATCTTCCATGGGGCAGATGCAGGTACACCTCCCCATCCCTCAATTTATCTCTGTTGAATAGAGATAAGGACACATAACCACTTTCGTGCTTTGGAAACTGTGAAGCATACACGCAAAAGGGTTAAATAGCATTATTATAATTAATCACTCCTAATGACTGCTTGTGAATAAAGGGACAGACGGTGCCACCGTGCCCAACCTCTGGCAATACCCCAGAAGCTGTGCACGAGCCCAAACAAGGTGATTAAAACTCTGTATATTCTTAACAGCCCGTTGCCATTTCGGAAAACCAGATATGTAAATACAGCCTTTTCCTGGCGGAGGATTTATTATACCTTCAGCGCTTTGACAAGGGATGATTGACAATAAGAGTGATGGGACTGTTTGCTGCGCTCTCGCCGCACCTCTGCCAGGCACCGAGACAAGCACAAAGGCAGGCACAGGGCAGAGCTTAAAGTGGGTGTAATTTACCTGCCAAGGATATCACTTAGAGAAAGCCCGTGGGCTCCAGCCACAGGGTCAGGAACTGCTTCTACCTCCCGGTTTCAAAACAAGTGGGACCTGGCAGGAGCACCTGAAATAACGGGCTACGTCTTCTCCGGGGGAAAGGGCTAATGGCTGGGATGCGGAGGAGGCAGAGGAATGCCCGGCCGGCATCGCACCCTTCCCTCCCGTCTGCTCTCCCCTCCATCGCTTGCTTATGCCAGGAATTATCTGTTCATCCTGGTGGTAATTGGGGACATAATGGCCATGCCAAAAAGGAGCACGTCATGGGTTAGCCACCATCTGCCGGCACATTAGACAGGGCGAGCGTGGTTATCGGTACGTGGCCGTGCCTGCACCTCGTGCTCTCGCCTCCACAGCCCCAAGGTCACAAAATCGCAGGTGCCCAAAAATCCTGCAGGCTCAGCAAGCCCAGAGGCCACAGTGACAGTGAGAGCGTGGCACAGGGGGGCTGTTCATGCGGCCATGGACCAGGTTTAGACCTCAGCAATGAACTGGTGGGGTGGGGGGACCGTCTCTCTTTTTTCAGCAGGTTGGCTCTGAATTGCTCCGCTCCCTTTTATTCACCATCCCAGCAAACCAGAGGAACCCTGCGGGCTCCTTTCCATAAATCTAAATAAATTTGTCCACAGCACTGGGCAGGAGAGGTTTGCACCCAGGAAGCTGAAGGAAAGGAAGCACTAAGAGCTGCATTTTCCCACTCCTGCTGAAAACCTGTTGTCCCCATTGACGTCAGCGGGAATTTTGAGCCCGTACCAGCTCTGAGCATTTAATCGTACATGACCTCACCGAAGAAACATGGGAAATTAGCGGCAGAGTTAAGAGCAGAGCCCAGGAGTCCTGATCCCTACCTCCTCCATTTAATCACAAGACGAAGCTCGCTCCTGATGGAAAGCAAACAGATGAGAACTGGAATAGAGCTTTGCCGTGAATTGCAAATGTCCTGGCTATTGCTCAAATTGGAGTTGTTATGCCCAGTTTCTCCTGGTTTCTGCTCTTAACTCATTTCCACTTCTCAGCCTGCAAAGGGACTGTGCAGTACGTGGCTTTGCAGGAGTCTCCGAGCCCACGCTGCTGGGGTTTTGCCTCCTCGCAGGCAGCGTGGAGGGGGGAGGCACGTTTTGGAAACTCAATCTCAGCCACCTCCTCCGCCAGCATGTGAGGTATATGCCACTTGACCAGTAGATGGTGCTTGCTGGGACTGGGGATCTTCATCCCTATGGATTTTAAAGGCAGCTTAATCTGCATCTGCCATAAGTGATGCCAGAGGTGCTGGTCCTGCCCGGGGGCAGAAGGAGGGTCTGCTGCCCATGACCCTGTGCTTTCCTTCCACCCATAAAACCAGCTTCATCACTCAGAATTAATCTGGGATATCACATGGTGTCCCAATCACTTCATTGCAATTACCTCTTCCGTTATTTTTAAGGAAGCTCCCAGCAGCCTGGGGATCATCAGGTGGTTTGGGATAACACAAAACCAACTGACCCTCCCAGGACGACTCCGTAGTCCTGATGTTATAAAACATGAAACATAACACGGTTTTCCTGGAAGAACCTGTCCCTTTCAGTTAGATCTGGGGTTAAGGAGGCTGAGATTGTGCGACATGAGCAAAATCTTCCTTTAGAAGAAGCATTACTAAAGTAGTTCGTCTCGAATAGGCACTTTGCTTTTCTGTGCATTTCTGCACTAGAGAGCAGGGAATTGACTCAGTTTCAACTACTTTAATTAAACTGAGTTAAAATCCATCAGAGCAAACTTTCCTGCTATGCCTACACGAAATCTGTTAAATGAGAAAACCAAAATACAATGGCTATTACTTTCTGTCAAGTTCTACAGGATTTTCTTTTTTTAAGAGAGAGGCTGAACAGCTCGTTCTGCACGAGTTAAATTCCTGCTTCCATTTCTAAGCTTTTTATTTCAAATGGATATATCTTTGTTAAACAAGCCAGGCTGAAATCCTGCCTTCTCCATCCACCCTCTTAAGGAGCTTGATTGATGCAGCTGCACCGATGCAACCCGGAGAGGGAGATGGGGGGTGATGGGAGCAGGGGAGGGGTGCCTGCAGCGAGGCCCCGTTTCACAGTGGAAAGGGAGGTGTGTGCATCAGTGGGGGTCCAGAGCGGGTCAGGTTTGGCTGCAAACAGCATTTAATATGTCTTCTCCAACATGACCATGACTGGGCCGTGGGTGTAAAATGGGAAGACGCTCCTGCCAAGCACTAAGGAGACTTTTTCTTTTTATTTTTTTTTTCAATAAAGGAGGTTCATTTATATACCCTAAGCCATATGTTGGATGCTGGTGGCAGCACGGGGTGAGCTGGGGTGGGTGGGATCGAGGCAGCTGATCCGGTCTCTGTCCCGCTCAACGAGCGCAGGGATGCAGGATGCTGCACTCTCGTCTTAATCGCCATGAAATGCTTTGGGAGCCGTGCAGGGAAAGACTCCGTTTAAATGTAAGATGAGGCATTAGGATACATTTGCTGCTCTCACTGTGATATGTGCCATTTCCAAAGGGTGAAAGGGCAGGTTCTTCATGCAAAGAGAAGCACGTGGGATTTAAAATATGCCAACCACTGCTGCTGTGCATCTCTTAGTATCATCTTATACCAGCAACCTCTGCTGGGGAGATTTCCAGGAGGATTAAACTGAAAAACCCTTTTCCAGCATCTGCTGCTTGAAGAGAGAGGGTTGCTATGGAAACCGCATCTGGCCTATTCGCATGAGTTTTATAAGCAAGGAAACAAATAAAAATAAAGCAAAAAACAACACACACATTGCACAAAAGAGAGGTGACTCTGTCTGCCTTCATCAAAGAGAGAATAAGAGCAATAATGAATAATACAGCCTGGCTGTTTGTTTATGTACGTGTGTTTATGACCCAGCATTCCCAGATCTCCTCCGGAGCCGGGGGCTGGGACACGGGCGGGCGGGTGGTAGTTTAGCGGAGGATCCAAGGCGATAACATGCATGTTTCTGTGCGTGCCGTGGATGCTGTGGGTTGAAAGGCAGGGCAGGAGAGCTTTCAGCATCTTGTAGAGGTGTCGGCAGTCAGACTCACTCTATGGTTATTCCCTAAATCACCCAGCACCGGACCAGCCTCCCAGGCACCGCTTCCCGAAATGGAGTCCCCCAGCTCCCAGCCGTGGGGTCTCTCCCCACCTCTGCAGCCTGTGGAAATGAAACCTGATTTTCATTGTGACACCTCCAGGTAAGGGCTGTGGGACTTCTCTGCAGGACTGGGGCCAAAGGAGTCCCAGGGATAATCTGTGTAATAAAGCTTTTCCTGGGAAATCGACTGATTATGGATCAGGAGGACCCCAGGGATTTCAGCGATGCTCCCAAACCAGTGTGAATTCCTAAAGCAGCATGCTGGTCTCAGCACAATTTAATGATCATTTCTGGCTTCAGCCCAGCCCAACATGGGGCTGGGCCATTGCTCTTCCCATGGTGGGAGAAGACAGGTTCATCAGAAACATTGTCAAGAAGGACAAGGGATGGGTCCACGCTGGGTGAGACACCAGCCATTCTCCGCCTTTTCTCCACCAGCTCCGGTGTGTCCTTGGGAACAGTTTCATTTTTAACTGCCTGATGGCACTGGAGAAATGTTGATGAATGCTCTTTGGAGCCGCTCTCTTCATCAGCTTGATTTGTATTTCAAGGCAGAACAGCAGATATTAGTGATGGCTCCAAGCCAGCACGTTTGGGCCAAGGTCTGGAGGAAGTCCATGATGGAGAAAGACAGCCCATGTGTGTGAACCTCCTTGTGATGGGGCACGGACAGCTAACTGGTTAATCACGGCAGAGCACTGGGAAGAGGCAGAGTTTTGCTGGGGAGCTGGTGCTGGCTGGGCAGACATGAGGTGGCCATGTGGACCATCACCTTCACACCAGGGGCACTGGGGAGCCGGATCCCGATTGCGGGCAGCTCATGCGGGCAGGATCATTTCAGAGACCCATTAACATCACCAATGCCCCATTCAAGCCCAGCATATATTGCTGTTGTCTTCAGGAACACACATAATTTACCATCTGGCCCGGTACTTTTTATGCTCCAGGCTTGATGCAAATCAACACAGCTCTACTAATTGCTGGGATGCTAATGCTGCTCACACCATGACACGGTCCGGCTGAGCAGGACAGTGCCAGCTCTGCACCATGCTGGCACGTGAGCATCGTGACTGTCCTGCAGCCTGAGAGGTGCCATCGACCCCGCAGTCCTGGTCCATGGCTTTCTGTGCAGGATTAACCTGCCTTGGGATGCTCGCAGAGCCCGAAATGAAAAGGTTAAAGCAAGTCTGGAAAAGGGAAAAGGAGTGGTGATGTGAAGAAGGAATTTAGCCCTGCAGATAAGCCACCCCACAAATGCCCCAGTGTGGAGAGGAGAGGGCAGGTAATGTTGGTCCAGTGTTGGGCGAGTCTTCTCCGGGAGCAGATGGGCTGAAATCCTGATCAGCAGCTGCAGACGGGGAGAATATGGGAGTCAGCTCGGTGCGAAGGCCGGTGCTGAGGAAGTGTTGCAGCAATCAGCACTTCAGAGACGGCGAGGCACCTCCTGGATCGGGCAGGCTGCCTGTCCGTAGCCCTTCTGCCCACCCCCTGCCTGTTCAAAGACCTCCTGCCCACCCCCTGCCTGCTCCTTCCTGCTCCTGCCAGCACAGAGAGGGGCTGATGCTCTGGAGATGCTGCCCAGAATAGTCACAGCCAAGATCCCGCAGCCCCCCCGGGCCAGTCCCACCTCCCCTCTGCTCCAGCCCAGGCGGGGAGTCACTGTTTCGCCTGCAGCAGAAAGACTTCACTCTAATGGTTAAAAATGACCCTGTCACTGCAAATCCGCAGAGCTGTGGTCAAACTGCGAAGGAGTAGCCAATTTGGGAACCCGAAACAAATGTATTCCCGCGGCTGGTGATTAGGAAGAGGTTCAGATTAGATGTAAGGCACTACGTGTGTCTACGCCGGCTCGTGGCTGTGAATCCTCAAGCACCCTCCCCAGTAACCTTCCCTTCTTTATTTTTGTTCTTTCACGACCAATCAGCAATTTCTCTTCACAGCACTTGAAACAAGAAAGCAGGAATTTCAGGGCACTCTGCTGGACTCACACATTTCCCTGTTACCTTCTCCTGCCTGGAGGAAAAGGACCCTTTTCCCTGCTCCTGGGACAAGGGCCAGCAGCAGAGCTGAAGCCACCCTGGCATCCCCGTGGAAAAGGGGGTAGCCCTTTGCATACCCCAGAATGGGCACCCAGGCAGTGCCTGGTGGGATTGCTGAGGAAAACAGGGCTGAAGGGGTCTTCAAGGAGCACAGGTTGTCCCAAGATCTCCCCTTGCTCCAGGTTTTTGAAGTTGAGGGATCACAGACACCACCAGGGCAGGGCTGGGGACTCCCGGGGATGGCTCAGGCAACTCCAGCTGGGGTGAACTGGGAGCGGTGCAGAGGGGGCTGCAACCTTCCCACCACCTTCATGCGAGTTGTCCATGAAGGATTTCTTCTCTCCTTCTATTAGACTGCTCAGGCTCGTTATTTCAAGTGCACTGCTAGAAGCTTAAAGAAAATAAAAAACCCACTGGCAGGATGCGGGCAGGGAGGCAGAGGTCCGGGAACAAGGAGGCACTGAGTCCAGCTCCCAGGATTAGCAGGGTCCAGCCACTTGCCAGGCTGCCACGTATCACCCCGTCGGGAGGGACAGGTCCATGCAGCCCAGGAGGATGGCACCAGCAAGGTTTGACCAAAACCCAGCCAGGTTTATGCAGAAATGACCCAGAGACAGAGCTACGAGCTGGTACCGAGGGGGGATGCCCGCTGCCAGAGAGCCACGACCAGCCCAGGGCTGTACCGCTGGCTTTGAAATGTCCGCCCTCCCCTTCCCCTCTTTTTATTATTCCTTGTTCATCAGCAGTGGCACTAAATCCTTTAGGAGTTTTCCGCAGCTCCCCTCTGAGGATGAGGCAAGGCAAGCGAGTTGCTTTTGTGCTGCCCCGGTGTTTGCCCAGCCCTGATTTACACCCTTCCCCGAGAGCACATGTCGTATATTAGGGCCAAGCTCACGCTGCTCACCACAGCAGTATTTCTCCCCCTTTCCTGAACCGTGGCCTATTTTGGAGCTAATAAATCCCCCCCCCAGCAGCCCGCCAGACTCCTCCTGTTCAACCCCAAAGAGGGGGAAAGGGAGGAGGGGAAAAAAAAAAAAGGGGAAAAAAAAATCCTGGCATCACCATGGCAACCTGCTCTTTCCTGGCACTGCAAAACCTTAAAGATCCCACTCCCCATTTATCAGTTGCATTCGATCAGGCGATGATGACACTATGTGTTAGGAGTGTTGGATGCTCGTGGAGAGAGGTTGTGCTTCAAAGCGAGTTGCACGTTTTATGCATCCTCCCTCGGGCCGGCCGGAGCCACGGGTCCCTCTGTGGGATGCTCTCCAGTGGGTGGCTGTGTGGTTTGGGGAAGCAAGACTGTCCCCAGGGCAGGGAATGGCTATTGCTTCGCCAAGCCCAAGCCTGCCAGATGGGCTTTGTGGGGGCACAGCCCCACTTGGCTGGGGACACAGCCCTCCCCGACATGTGCTGGTGCAAATCAGCCACTGCTGGTTTGCTCGCTGCCTCCCTCACCCTTCCCTTGCTTGTTATTAACCCACCTCTTGTTCAAGAAAAGACTCTCTGTAGCTCTAAGCACAACGTAGATGGGTTATTAACCCCAGCAGCTGGGGGTGCAGGGATGCTCACAAGCCCCCGTGGGGCCTGTACCCCACAGAGCAAAAGTGCCTCAGCGAAACCCTCCATATCCTTCGTCCCCAACACAGCAGGGGCTTCCAAAGCATCAGGAGGGAGCGAGCTGTCCCTCCGCTTGTCCAAGTACCCTTGAGCTCTGGCACATGGGGATGGTGGCAGCCTCTGCAGGGGTCAGGCCGCTCCAGCAGACACTCAAAAGGGCATGCCAGCTTTCATTATGTCTTGTTTATAGCTTATTACTGGTCCCGCTGTGTAGAGAAAAGCCTCCAGAAGTGTAAGGGAGGTGGCTGTGTCCCCTCACAGGACAGCAGGATGCTGGATGGCTGCGGAGCATCCCAGGGTGGGAGCAGGAGCGGGGCTGGGAAACACTGCTCATCCTGACGAGCCTTAGGGGATGCTGCAGTGAAACTCAGAGGATCTTCCCTCCTGGAGGTACCCACCTCACATGGACCCTCACCCAGGGTCACCCATTTGGGCACTGCCACCACATTCCCCCTTTACCGCAGGAGAAGACGGTGCTCTGGAAGCGCAGCAGACGGGCCCGCGCCGAAAAGAAAATTGCTTTTGCTTTGCAGCTCAGGCTTTATTTATTTATTTCATCCCCCCCACATTTGCAAACCCATTCCCTCGCTCTGCAAGCAGAAAGGCGAGTGAGCGCAGCCGCTCCCGTCACCAGATGGGCACCAACTCTGGGCCCTGACCCCTTGGTGAGAAGCTGCCCAGAGCGGCTGCCGCACCCCAGCCCCTCCATCCAGAGCGTTAACAAAGCCGAATCCCAGCACTCATTTAGGGAAAATGAGCTGCAGGACATCCCCTGCTCCCCCAGCAGCCCCGGTGAGGATGGCGGGGGGGCTGGTTTTCCTGGAGGTTTGATGAGCTCTCGTGGGCAGGGACCGCAGATGCTGCAGCCGGCGCTTGGTACCCCTCCAAGACGGGCAGCGTTGGAAGGCAGCAAGTGGAAGCGGAGTGCAAGCCTGGATGCCATTCAGGGGATTATCATTATTTAATTGCTGGTTTAAGTGAGTGCAGAGCCTTGTTGCCTCTTGGCACAAGCGTGTGTTTTCAAACGAAGATGTTGGAAAAAGCAAAGCGCTGCCCCGAAATGAGCTGGGTTTGTCGTACATCCATCATACATGGCACTGCTGCAGGGTGCTGGGAGCTGGGCAGGTCGGGGTGCTGGGACACGGCACCGCCCAGCACCCTCCTAGGAACCTAGAAGCCAAATTTGTGATTTTTTTTGTGGGCTAATTTATCTGGTGGGTGCTGAGACCTGAAGGAGATGGCAGCTTCCCCCCTTCTTCCACCTGGGCATTACTGAAGTGTTTTATTTCATGAGATGTTTGACCAGACAACTCCTCCCAAGGTAAAAAGGATGAAATATTTCTCTCCTTCCCAGTGTTGGCCTTGGCCAGGGTTTTGCTTTTCCGCAGTGCTGCAGGACATCATTAGCTCTCAGTTCCCCTCTGCATTAAATAGCTGAGCTGTCCTTTACCAGGAGGGAAACTGAGGCACAGCCAGGATTTTCCCTTCCCACGAGCAACCCCCTGCAGCAAAGGCACAGCAGAGCAGCCCCTTCCCGGCTGCTCCCCAAAGCCCCCCCACAGCCGAGCCATCCCCCACTGCTTTTGTGCAAGGCAGAGGCTCCGGTGCTCGCCCCATCCTGTCCCCAGCCCGGCAGCCCGCGTGGTGCGTGCCACCACATCTCCCCGGGGCTTTTGCTTAATGAAGATTAAAGAAGTGCTGCTGCAAATATGTCAGTCATAAAATAACATAAAATAATAAAAGAAATAAAGCGCTCAGGCTATCAGCCCAAGTGGAAGTCTCAATTAGCAAATATATCAATCATTGATGACATCTTAAGTAGCGTTTACAGTGAGAGCGTTACAAAAATGATTTGCAATTACAGCGTTGCTGCGTCTTTGCTGGGAGCAGAGCTCCCCAGGAAACAGCGCTGCTGCAGGGAAGCACCATCCAGGCTCCCAGAGCCCGGGTTCCCAGATTTAGGGATATAGAATCACAGAATGGTCTAGGTTGGAAGGGACCTTTCAGATCATTGAGTCCAACCATCAACTCAACACTGAGAAACCCACCACTAACACATGTCCCTCAGCACCACGTCTGCTCAGTTTTTAAATACCTCCAGGGATGGCAATTCCACCACTTCCCTGGGCAGCCTCTTCCGATGTTTGACAAGCCAAGAAATGTTGTTGTCTTTAGAGTTGCCAGAACAGAGTTGTGGGGGCTGTTAGGGATGGATAACCATGGATACCGGGTTATGTTTGCTCCTGCCTTGGGGTTGCAGGGGCTTGGCCAGTGTGTTGCTGGTGGTGGTGGTGGTGGTGGTGGTGGTGGTGCAGGGCTGATGTGATGTTCACCCCTGGGGATGGATGGAGTCCATGCAGCTGAGTCTCACCCAGCCTTTCTCCAGCCTCCTGCCCGGGAGGGGTTTTGCTTTGCAAAGCAACCACGTCTCCGACAGAGCCATGTGGACAGGTCCCATCTGTTTGTTCCTGGCCCCGGTACAGGGGGAATTAGAAACCCTGTGGCACTGGCTGCAACGAGTGGGATAACGGTCCAAGTCGCTCTGCCAGCATCGCCCCGTTTGGTACCTGAGAGCTCCCCCTCCTGTCCCCCAGCCCGGTGGCCGTGCCCAAGCTGGGGACCAGCCCACTGGGGAAGGAGCCAGAGATGATTTACAGCTCCGCTGCTAATGCCTAAGGCCCAGGATAAAAAGGGATTGGACAAAGGCGCTGGAACATGCACAGTCATTTATGAATATTACTAGATTACAGGCAGCTTACAGGCTCCCAGCTGTGATCAAACCCCTCCGGGCAGCCACGGTGAGATAAAGACAACGGCATGTGCAACAGGAGGAGTAAATCCTCTCCCAGACCTTCTCCAGCCCTGAGACGTGTTTCTACACACACACACACACAAAAACCCCAACCCATTGTTTGTTTGTTTGTTTGTTTAAAAAGAATTTGTTGGATTTTGCCCAAAGCTCCAGCTGCAAACATCCCATTTTGGCAATTGATTTCAGCAGTGGGAAGAATCAGAAAAGCAGCTTCTCCTTGCAGAAAGACAGAAAAACACTCTTTTTTTTTAATTTTATTTTTTATTAGAAACCCCAACATCTCCCACCAAAAAAAAAAAAAAAATTACTGAGAAAAGATGAGTTTCTTTCTGTTTTCAATCCCTCCTCTGCTCAAGCCCGCACACGTTCCTGCAGACCCAGGCACTTCGCTGGAGTGATTTAACCAGCGGTGGAACAGAAGCAAAGGCTGAACGGAAGGGAGACGTGTGGGGAGAGCATGGTGCATCCAAAACGTTCCTGTGCTCCACGTGCAGCCTCAGCTCCCAGGGCTGCAGTGTCCCGGGGCGATGTTGATTGTGCCCATGGGGCTCCAGGCTCCATTCCGTGTCACCACACACGTTTACACGGAGCAGGGGGGAGCGAGTGCTTCAAATCTCTCATGGGAGACCCCTGGTGCCCTGGGTACCAGCAGTTTTCTGGCCCGATGAAGTCTTGCTCTTGGCTGCAAAACCCCCTTTAGTCTCATGGCTTCACAGTGGGGAGGAGACAGGCTGAGAGAGCTGGGGGGGTTCAGCCTGGAGAAGAGATGGCTCTGGGGAGACCTTAGAGCCCCTTCCAGTCCCTAAAGGGGCTCCAGGAGAGATGGGGATGGACTCCTGATCGGGGAGTGGAGCCATAGGATGATGGGGAAGGGTTTTAAACCGAAAGAGGGGAGATTTAGATGAGATATTAGGAAGAAATTTCTCACTCTGAGGGTGGTGAGACCCTGGCCCAGGTTGCCCAGAGAAGCTGTGGCTGCCCCATCCCTGGAGGGGTTCAAGGCCAGGTTGGACGGGCAACCTGGTCTGGTGGGAGGTGTCCCTGCCCATGGCAGGGGGTGGGACTAGATGGTCTTTAAGGTCACTTCCAACCCGAACCATTCTATGATTCTACAGTTCTATGATTCCCAAAGCACGTTTTATCCCTGCAGGTCTGGGCACCTATGGCAGACTTCGGTGCTGGTGGGACCTGCCATCCTGAGACCCTGCTCACAGCCTGGTACCGGCAGCATCCTTGCAGCACCCAATGAGCCTGCCAGGCTGGAGTCAGCTCTGCTCACCCTCCAGCACCCCCACCCTCCCCTACACACACACCCCCCCAGCTCAGCTGCATTTCCAGTTTCACTTACATTTGCCCACAAGTTCAGAAAGTTTATGGTAAATTCGCCCTCGGTGGCTGGGCTCGTTACAACCCTCTCCAAGGAACTGCAGTGATCAAAAGAGAGAGCAATTATTCAGAAGAGTGTAACAAGGAATAACGCGTTGGCGGGGGAAGATGGGGAGATGGGAAGTGAGAGAGTAATAGGAATAATAACGATTATCTCTAGGTGAGTAATTTGCCCCGAGGGTTTGCTTTCTGGAGCGCAAAGCTGAATTGCTGAGGGGGAACCCAGACGATGGGGGGAGTTTTGGGGTGTCCCACACAGGACAGTGGTGCACAGCTGAGCAGTTTGGATGTTTCTGCATCCAGATGTTGCTGGGTGCCTCCTGCCAGGCTGTGCTACCTGCCCGCTCCCAGCCCTTGCAAGAAGCTGCCTGAGAGCATCATGATGGGGTTTGGGCAGCCTCCGGTTATCCCGGCACAGTGAGGGATGCAAGCCAGGGGCCAGCACTCATCCCTGCATCCCCCCGAAGGGCCCGATCCTGCCCACATGCTGGGGCAGCTCATGCGCAGGCGCCGCTCTGATCTGCCAGCGTTGCTGCGATTCCATTAACACACAGGCACAGCCACTAAATTACATTTAATAAATACCTAATGAGGAGATGACAGCCACTTCTGGACTCTCAGCAGTCCCTTTGGTTATTCACAAGCTCAGAAAAGTACAACTCGGCTTCAATAATTGATAGTCCAGTAATGCAGAGCTCAGGGGTAGAAGGGGCCCCGTTAATTACTGCTGGGCAGCTGCACAGCTCAGGCACCAAATGCCACCAAGCGAGCGTTCTGGAAATGATGCTAATAAATACAGCAGCTCCGATCACTGCAAAGCACAAGTGGGTCCTGTCCACTCCCTGCAGAGCCAGGACAGTGGTCCAGGGGCTCTTCAGGGGACGACAGCAAAGTGCAATCAAAATTAAGGTGTTTCAGGGAAACTAACCTGGCTGCAGGCTCTGGGTTCACAGCGATTGCTCAGAGGCAGGAGGGCTCGGGGCCAGGCATGCTCCAAAGACGTCTGCTGCTGCACATCCCCTTGCTCCAGGGTGGAAATTGGTCTGAGAGGGCTCTGCCACATTTTCCCATCTTAGAGCAGGACAATGCTCTTTCTGGAGTGTTTTTTGGGCCAGTTGAATTATGGCCAGCAGCCGGTTGTTAGCATTGCCCTGGGGCTGGAGGGTGGGAGATGCACAGCTCCCTCCAAGCTGGCCACAAAGTTAGGGAAAAATGGGGAGACATTTACAGGGTGGATCATCCAGTACAGAGGAAAACAGAGGCAGAAAGAGGAGACATGCTCTACAAACCCCCCAGGAGACTGAGCCCCGTGTACCTGCTCTGCTCCCCTGACAGCCTCAGCCCAGCCCCATTCTTCATCTGCACAATAAAACTGGTGAAATTTCCATCTACGGCAATGGAGGAAGAGAGATGGCCCCCAAGTCCATAAGAGTTATAGAGCAAACAATCAAAAAGTCATTGTAAATCCAATCACATTAAACCCTACACTTCAGAAATGTTCAGACGTCTTCCTAAAGCCTTCCCCTGCTGCGGCAATGAATCTCAGGGTAATTTGCGCAGCATCTGTCAATGAGACAGTTTTCACCTTTCAGTGAGGTTTTTAGGATGTTTCAAGTGAATGGGATTTTCCGGGGGTGAAAGGGGAGGGAGGGTGCGGTGGGGGCAGAGGCTGGTGACGAGCCCAGGGCGAGCCAGGGATACCTCGGGTGAACGACGGGCTCCTGGAAAGCTAGCATAAGCCTGTGTCCTGTCTCCCCCAGAAGAGTTTTCTTCCCTCTGCCACCAAGAAGGGTTACTTTTGTATTTCTGTGAGAAGAACACAATTTTGGCAAGAAAAGGTGGTGTTGCAGAAGAAGGGAAATGGGGAGGCAGCAGCAGGTCTGGAGAGAAGAGGGCTCACGATGTCTCCGTGCAGGTTGTGGGGTCCCCTGTCCTCCCGGCGATGCTGGCTCGGGGACTCCTGTGTTCCCAACACCTCCCCGCTTTCTGCCTGTGCTCCCAACCCACCTCCTCCCGAGGGAGGATCTGCCCAAACAGCCAGCAGACGCCTTGGCAAAACAACCTGTGTTTGAAGACGGGAAAGCACAGAGGAGCAGAGATTAAAGGAAAGTCAACAGTTCCCTCTGCGTGCCTGGGGCTGGCTCAGCGAAGGCGCTGCCTCCGATGCCATCGAGCCCCGCAGCAGTTTGCCAGGAGCATCCCGCTGTCGGCGTGCGCTGGGGCTCTGCAGATCCAAGCATCTCCTACAGTTCCAACCTGGGCTCAGCCACTGGATTGTCCCTTAAAAACTCCCTTTAAAGTTTGCAGCTAGAGTATCCAACACAAAGCAGTCATTCTGGACCCAAGCAGGGTGTCCTGGAAAAGAAGGATGGTAAATAAGCAAGCCCCACATATACACACACATACCCACCGAAGAGGCAGGAGTTATTAATGCATATGCATAAAAATGGCATTTCATTAGGAGTCCAATAATACCTCGGCCATATGGTGTTGTATTTACCATCCGCGCTCAAAGCACAGCCCTTGTCAGCTCTGAAAGCTTCTAGCTAAAAAGAGGGTGGAGGTGATAATGGATTTTCAAAGAGACAATTATTTGCTGGCTCTGTCGTGATGCATCGATCAACGGCAGATGTTTCTGCTGTATCCTGACCCATTTTTGATCCTGAAAACAAGTGTGTGTTGGGGCTGCCCGGCCTGAACAGAGCTTGCAATGCCAGTCTGGGGATCGTCCCTGTCTGCTTATATTTGCAGCTCTGGAAGGGACAGGAGCCATTTACAAATTCTTAGGGAGAGCTGGAGGCACCGCTGGGGCTGGTCCAAACCGATGGTCTCACTGGGAATGTGGGAATTCTGGCTCCCTCCAACAGCAGGGATGGGGCTGTGGGAAACCCCATCCCAGCCCTCCTGCAATGGGAAACACAGCCGGCTCGGAGCTGTGGCTTGACCTAACGTAGAGGAAATGCATCAGTTCACTTTTACTGATTATAACTAATCCAGGCCTATTTCACTTCTGTACGGAGAAAGTCTTTCCTGGCTTCGCTGTGGATCAACCTTTAAATAAGGGCTCTGGCTGGCTTTAAATCTCTGATTACAGTCGTCGCGGGGGAGCCGTGCTGTCCTGGGGATGTCTATGTGATGAGTTACGGATGTGCACACACATCTCAGGAGCAGGGACAGGGCCTGATCCTTCCCGCGGGAGGGGAGGCAGGAGGCTGGGATGGGCCAAAAGAGCAGTGAGGAGCTATGGAGACCTCCCCATACAGCTTAAACCCCCAGGGTCCCCCCCCAGCGCAGCCCAAAAGTCACCATCCCTCTGCCCCAGCCAGATTTATTCCCTCTGGAGAAGCATAACTTCGTGGACAGGGTTTTTAAAGGTTTCCTGACTGTGTCCCGCTTGGATGCTCTTTAAATCTCCATCCAGCCAAGGAGTGTCACAGCACATCTCCCCCAGCTGTAAGAGAAGAGATTTACAATAAAACCATTAGAAGGAAAAGCAGACGAGGCGGGATCTGCTGGCCACCTTTGGCTGCTCAATGAGGGAGCACGACTCATGAATTTGACAAATCCTTCCCCAGACTGTGCTCAGATGCTCCTAATGCTCGGCTGGGGGAGGAAGGCTGGGAAGTCACTGCTCCGGGGAGCGATAACAGCAGAGGGGCAATTCTGGGGTCAGAGCTGCTTCCCAGATGAGGATGGATGAAGCAACGATCCACCCTGAGCCCCATGCGAGCATCCCAGCAGGTACATCACCCTCCCCTTCCCGTGTCACCAGCACTGATGACCTGGGGCTGCGCTCTCCCATGGAGCTCACCCCCCTGCTGAAGCCTGCAGCCCCCGAGCCACAGAGCCCAAACGGCGTGCAGCGGTCATTGCCCATCCCTGCAAGCTCAACCCTCGGCAGGAAGCCCGGAGAGGGGTTCCTTAGGAAATCCGGGTGATAAATCCCTCCATGGGTGTCCCGCTGGTCCCAGATGTCCCCCAGCACCTGCAGCCCCATGGAAGCTGGGTGTCCCTGCATCAGCCCCAACCCCTTGCAGGAAGCCTTGTCTGGGTGAGTAATTCTTAAGCATCACACTGCGGTGCCGGGGAGATTATGATAGTTTAGGCAAGCAGATGCCTCCCTAGATCAGCTTCCTGCTCAATTAGCATTAGCTTTTTACAGCACCGGCAAGCAGTCGCCCGCTCAGAAGCCCCGTTCCCAGAGCACACCGTTCTGCTGGGCTTTAAAACTGACTTTGCAGCGCAATAAACGGCCGGCATCAGCTACAAGAACAAATGTTTTAGGTTTCGAGACCCCGGAGGTGCTGTGCTTTCTGCTAAGCAAGGTAGGCTGGCTGTGGAGAGACAAAGTTCTTCTCAGTGCTGCTGCCAACCTGCCTGGGTGCTGCTCGGCAAAGCAGAGCCTGGGCATGGGGTGGATTCCACCATCCCTCCTCTGACAGCGAATCCAGGAGATCTGTCCCCCCCCATTTGGCAGGGAATAACGGGAGGCAGAGGGAGGAGGCAGACCCCAGCCGTGCAGAGCTTTGTGTCTTTTCAAAGCCCCCGGCAAAGCATGTTCGGGGTGGCAAAGGACACCTCTGGCAGCCAGAGGCAGGGTTATGTTTTAAATCCTTGTTTTTATCAAAAGCCCATGTAGGATTGATGCTCCCTGCTCCTGACCTGTCCCCTGTTCCCACAAAGGTGGCATTTCTGGGGGGCTGACAGGAGCTGTACCTCTGCAACCTGCTCAGAGACCCTGCTCCCATAAAGCCCCCCAACTTTCTGATGCAAACAGTTATAAAAGGGACATCTTGGTCCCAGTCGGCCCCTGCAGCGCTGCAGGGTGAGGGACAGGGATGCTGAAGCCTCCTTGCAAAGCACAGAGTCTCAGGGCACAGCCCCAACACCCCCACAGGGCCAGCCTGGTTCTGGGGAGCATTTTACATGGTCCCTGCTTGGGTGCTGCCTCCCCACATCCCCACACGCACCCACGTCTGCCCCTGCTCCCCCAAAACCCCGGGCTCCCACGCTGTGCCACTGCTGGGGCCATGGCTGATTTGATTTCCAGTCCCAAGGAGCACTTGTCTTGTATGGGCTGGTGAATAATTTATAGTTTGCTCATGAGGAAAAGCAATGGGGACTCTGGAAGGGAGGGGAGAATAAATATATATTTGTAAAAAATGGAAAAAGCTAAAAAATAATAATAATAATGCCCAAACCTACCCTGTAAACTGTGCCTTTGATCTAATCCAGAATAAATTATACATAATGGAGCTGGTTGGTTTTGCTTGCCGACAGCATGAATAAAAAAATAGAAAGCAAGCCAAACCATTTGGGCTAATAACAACGTGCTCAGTGTATATGCTTCATCTGGTATTATTTTGCAGCAGCTAGCACAGATTTTCATGTGAAAGAAAACCATTTTTTAACTGGAGATCTGCTGTGCAGGCAATGGGCTGGTGGTCATGCTCCATGATGGCTGGGGCATCCGAGGAGAATTTCTTTTCTCATGGATGACCAAGAGATTTTATAATATCATAGAATCACAGAATAGTTTGGGTTGAAAGGGACTTTTAAAGGCCATCTAGTCCAACCCCCTGCCATGAGCAGGGAGATCTTCAACTAGATCAGGTTGCTCAGAGCCCCAAACAACCTGACCTGAATGTTTCCAGGGATGGGGCATCTCCCACCTCTCTGGGCAACCTGGGCCTGCGTCTCACCCTCACTGTAAATTTTTTTTCCTTATATCTAGTCTAAATCTTCCCTCTTTTAGTTTAAAGCCATTACCCCTTGTCCTATTGCAACAGGTCATGCTAAAAAGTCTGTCCCCATCTTTCTTACAAGCCCCCTTTATGGACTGGAGGGGGCTCTAAGGTCTCCCTGGAGCCCTCTCTTCTCCAGGCTGAACACCCCCAACTCTCTCAGCCTGTCCTCACAGCAGAGGGGCTCCAGCCCTCAGAGCATCTTCATGGCCTCCTCTGGACCTGCTCCAACAGGTCAATGTCTTTCTTGTGTTGGTGGCCCCAGAGCTCGAAGCAGCGCTGGGGGGGTCTCACCAGAGCAGAGCAGAGAGGGAGAATCCCTCCTCCTCGCCCTGCTGACCACACTGCTGGGGATGCAGCCCAGGATGCGGGGGGCTTTCTGGACTGCCAGAGTACATTGCCGGCTCATGGCCAGCTTTTCATCCACCAGCACCCCCAAGTCCTTCTTGGCAGGGCTGCTCTTGGTTCTGGAGGTCACCAGGTCTTTCAAGAAAACACTTTGCTGCAGGCCTTAGGACAGATGTATTTACCAAGATCTGAAACTTGGTTGATTCAACAAAAAGCAAACTTTTTGATTTACAAAGCAGATCCACAGAAAAGTTTCAAGAACTCCAGATTATTTTCCCAATGCCTTCACCCTTTCTCCTCTTCCTCCTCTCTCCTCCCTCCATCCTCCTTCCCCCTCCCATGGAGGGAAGTATTGAGCGAGGCAACTTAACAGAACTGATCTTTCATGAAGAGCTTAGCTTATTGCTCCAGGATGCAGATTCATCAAGAAACACAGTCCATAAAGAATTCCCACCCAGCTCGGGAGCCGATTCAGTTTCAAAGGCTAATGGAAAATCACTACCGTTAAGAAGTCAGGCTGCACGCTTGCACTGGCTTTCTCGGGCGAGAAGGGTATTGACCAAATAGCCAATGCTCCAAAAATAAAAATAATCCCCCGGGATTGGTTTCAGCATCCAATTAAAAATCCTAGCAAAAATACCAGCCCTTTTAAACATGCAATTACAGAGCCAGGGAATCAGGCAGGTGCTGAGATAGGGACAGCCCGGGTCAGCTGCCAGCCAGCAATGCCTCCTCGAATTTACTCTTTCTTCATGAAATGAGAGAGAGAAAGAGAGATCAGCAGTGGCAAATGGCAATCAATTAGCTTGGGAAGAATAAAAAGTCCCTGAAGGTCTGCACTTAATCTGCACCCTCAGCGCAGGAGGGCTGCAGCCTCTCCCCAGCGATGCCGAGGCCGATGCGGGCTCAGCCCTCCCGGCCGTCGCAGGAGCTTTTGGAAAAAAAATGAGCCTATTCCTTTTTTTTTTTTTTCCCTGAAGGAAAGCCAAGGTTTTCCTTCTGGATTTCTGCTATGGGAGCAAAAAGAGGGTCCATCCCCACCAGCCTCCTGTTCTGGGGGGCTGCTGCCAGCAGTGGGGCCGAGCCAGGAGCTCGCTCCCTGCACCATCAGCTCACCACGAGCTCACCGCGAGCCTCTGTGGCTGATCAGCTCTCAGAAAGCTCACACAGGGAGGTTCAAAATAAAACCAAGGGTGAATTTAGTGTTTGTCATATGAAATTATGCTGCATATCAACCCTCACATCTGTACGAAGTGAATGAGATGTTTCTCAGCTCGTTTAGCCATGACCCTCCTTTTAGCCATCTGAAATTTCTGTTTATTCATTTGTTCAAAGTTCTTTTAAAATCCACCTTGAGGGGATTCACCTTCCTCCTCCCATCCCAGCTTAAGCGGCGATGCTGCAGCTACAGCACCAGACCGGTGCTGAGAAACGGCAGCAGAGTCCCTGCCTTCATCCCGGGCTCCAGAGCATCCAGAGGGTACCAGAGCTCCATGGCAGGGGGGTTGGAACTCGATGATCTTTAAGTTCCCTTCCAACTCTAACCATTCTATGATTCTATGTGCTGAACCTGGCTTAGCTTCTCCCTAAAGGTGCTTAGCCATGCAGGAGGGGGAGAAGCATACATACTGATGCTTAATTCTTCTCTATGACTTATTCCGTGGTGGAGCCAAAGGGGTCTGAGCTAGTCTCATCATTTTATAGGTGGGCAACCCAATTGTGAGGTGGGGTAGGAGCTCATGACCCATGGAAGAGGAGCGATGTATGGACAAGCTTTGGCTCGTCATCATCAAGCTTTGGGAGGGCATCCCCCAATCTCATTACTGCACAGAAAAGCCCGAGTCAAAACAGTGCCTAAAGCCTTTTCAGGGCTGATTTGTGCTCCAGGAGGATGCGACCGCTCGTTTGCCGAACTAAAGCACGGTGCCGTGCCTCAGACCCACCCGGGGAATTTCCATTCGCTTCGGGTTCAGGGGGTCTCGCTAATTGGTACCTGGTCGCTGTGAGCTGTTCAAAGGAAATATTAGCCCTGAAACTGGGGTTGAAGGAAACAAGTTACCTGGAACTGAGCGGAGACAGGGGAACAAGCCAAGCAACGCTTCAGCACCTTGCGATCAATCACAATTATAAATCTAGTTAGAAGTAGATGAATGTTCACCGAGGTCACTTAAGGGCACTCTTATTAGAGAAGTCTATTAGCAGAGAGGCTAATAATATATGTTAGGCTGCCAAATAGTCTAATTATAAACATCACATGATGGCACAGGCTCATCTACTCCCTGCTGGTTCCTTGCTTTGCTCCAGACACCGGCTTCATGCTGGAGGTGACCCATTTTCTTGGGGGAAGATGCAGATGTTCCTGCAGCATCTATGGGTCCAGTTGTGCCCATCTTCGCCTCACCGTTCAGCACGGTGCTTCTGCCGGCACATCTCCGTCTGCTGTGGTGCCAGGGGCTTGGCTGGGGTCAGGCTGGAGCTGGTGTTGGCCACCGGCACTGCCCAGCTCAGAGCAAGGGGGACAGAAAGCTGCCGAGATGCGTTTTCAGCCACAGGAAACCGTGCAGAACATCTCACTCGTTTCAGACCCCTTCTTTCTCTGAGAGGTGGTGTGGGTTGTCATGGTTTGCATGAGACATCGCCTGTCATATGTAACTTACTTAATCAGCGGGAGATGGGTTTCCAAGATAATGAGGAATAAGAGCCTCCTGCTGCTTGTGGTTTTGAGCTTGGTGCAACCAAGCCCTCCTGGATTCACAATATTTGGCTGTTTGGAGTTTTTGCTTTCTTTAAAGCTCTACCTTTTCTTTCTGACACTGTAACAGCCTCAGTTGGGTTTAAATACTGTTTTCATCAGAATTCCTTGACCCAACTGGGGAAATGCGACACCCCCCTTCCCACCAATGTTGGTTTAACCCCCACAGCACCAGGCTGCCAACAGTGAGCTCTGCTCTGCAAGCCCCTCTCGACCCCTTATAGCCCACCGTGGCTGTGCATGGCTGCCATTGGACCACTGGCCCTGAGCTATGTCCAGCCTGGAAAGACAGGAGAGATCAGGAGCTTTGGATGTGTTTTTCACACAAGGAAGCCCCAGGGTGAAGCTGAGCCGGTTGCAGAGATTGGTCTAATGGGCATGCACGCCCTCTGTCCTCAGTGTGGAGAACAAGCAGTAGAAATGATTTCTAGGCTGAGTTTTTACCTTTTCATGATCTGCATTTGCACCCCGTGCCTGGCATGGTCTCGGCGGGGCTCTCTGCTGCTCTGCTTCATGCAGGAAAGCCGGCCACCGAAGCTGTGCCCCAGGTTTCTGAGGACAAGGCATTGTGTAATGTCCACCCCCAACACGTGCTGGATCAGCTCCCCAGCTGGTATAAATCAAGAGAGATCCACTGAGGTCAATCCTGGCCAATTGTATCCACTTAATCGCCTCTCAGGAGGCACCACTTAATTGATTTGCAGTGCTTGAAGGGAGAGAGGGCTGGCATCCTCCACTACCCACCCATCTTCAGAGCCCGCTCAAAACCTCTTCCCAAAAGTACCAGAATAGAAATATCTTGAACAGCGTCTCCTTTCTAAGTGCCTGTGCCTCAGCCCGACTGGCAGAGAGCCGAGAAGCGGCTCAATTCGGCTGGAATCTGGGATGGGGAGCCAGGCATCTGGGCACCCTGCGCTGCCAAACCAGGCTGGTCCAGCGTGAAACTGAACCAACTGCCCCTAAAACCATCAGCTTAGTCCAGAGGGACACGGGTAACTCCGGGAGAGCACCCCTCACCCCCTCACGGCCCTATTTCCCCCCAGAATATTTTTTTTTTATTTTTCATATCACGGCAGGGAAAAAATTCCTGGAGGTTGCAAACTGCCGCAGATGCCTCCAGCTGAGGAGGTTCCACTGGGAAGTGTCGAATGTGCTGGGGTTTAAGAGGTTCTTTTTGGGAAGGAGAAAAGCATTGACATGATGTGGTTTGGCTTTCTGCTTTGGTGGGCCCTGCCGGCAGCCCCTGAAAAGTTGGTGCCCGTGATGCTAGGGCTGGTGATGCCCCCATGATCCCGGCCCCCACCCCAAATGGCTCTCACTGAAACAGCATTGAATCTATTCATTTAAAAGCAAACAGGATGGAAGTTGTCCCCCTCAGAGCAGCTGGTGGGCTGGGAGGGCTATTCAGCTGCTGGGGGCTTGGGGGGGATTTGTTGCCATCGTGGTTTGTTGTTTTTTTTTTAAACCTGGATTTATTTTCCATTTTATTTGTCTGAAGTGCCTGGGGGCTGGGGTGGAAAGATTGAACATCTGGGAAGGAGGATTCTCGATAATTCATATTCTGGGATGGTCCTGCTCCCAGGACCAGCAGGGTTCTCATATTTAATTAAAAACTGTAAAATATTTACACCTATTAAGTGCAGTGATTTCTCTCCCTCCCCAACCCCCCTCCCCATGTGAGAGTGAGGGAGATGGAGGAGGACAGTGATATTTGTGCGGGATCCTCCACAAACAGTGAAGTAATTAACAGCCTGGGAGTTTACGGCCAGGTGATCTTTTCTGGTGGATGTTTCCATCACCGTAACCGCTGCAGCAGCTCCCGACTTCAATGCAAAGCACAAAGTGAAGGGAGGCTTCGTGCAGTGCTGGAAGTGTTGGGGCTTTGCAGGGGAGCTCTGGCCAGTCTTTGATGCTGGGAGGAAACTGAGTTGCGGGAAAAGCAGCTTCCAACAGCGGGTGATCCCTGTGACCGGTCCAGAAGCAGCCAGATCAGGCCGCTAATGAACCCCCCTGGCTAATTTAACACAGCAAAGAATGGGAGTGAGGTTTTTCTCCAGGTGGGAGCGCGTGTGAGAGGCACGGAGAGGTGCAGAGAGCATCCCTGTGGCCGGTGGGCTCGGACACGTCGGGTCCCCTGGCCAGGGATCGTGGCAGGCAGAGGATGGACACTCTGTGCCGGTCACCGTTCCCACGCTGCAGCAGCTGGAGGTGAATTGAGTCCTGTCTTTGCAACCAGAAGGTGACGCAGGGCAAAAGTGTTTTGCGACTGCAGGATAAAAGCGGTGTTTGAAAGCTCCATCTAATGGTCTGCAAATTTTACAAGCGCCTAATGGGGTGATGAGTACTGCAAAGCTCATGGCTCGTGTTTTTGCAATATAATTACCTTTCTTTTACCTGCCTCTGCCTCCTCCCCGTGCTCTCGCTGTTGTAAACACCCGTTCCCACAAGCATCCCTTCTACCCTGGGGATTCTCCCCATGCCCTTCACCCCTCCTCCAAATACATCACAAAAGCTTTTCTCCTCTAATGGGTAGCATCCATCTTTAGGATATTTTAAAAATCAGGATTTGCTATACTGCTTCTGTCCGTTGTATTTTTTTTCTGATTTTCTTGTAAAAAATGAGCCAGGAAAGGCTCATTCCCCAAAAAAATTTCCCAATGGGACCATCTGCTGCCCTGCGCACCGGTCATCATCCCGGGAAGGGATGTGCTGGTACCAGGGGCTCAGGAGCACCAGCGCAGGTGTTGGAGCAGAGGCAGAGAGGGCCAGGCTGACCCCGGGTGCTTTGATGGAGACATCTTTCAATGAATCCTAAACAGCCTTATTAGATGTTTTATTCAGGTTTTATAAGTATTCCTTGTTGTAAAAGCGTAAATGAGGAGCCTGGGGCAATGCCAAGGGGTCTCTTTTTGTTCCTCTTGGCAGTACATCAGCTTTCAAATGATTTTTGCCATAAGGAAAAACAACATGCAAATTCAGGCCCCTCTCCCTTTTATGTCCCCCTCCCCTCTCCTTTCTGCTACCTCTCCTCTTCCTTCTGCTGATTCCCACTCTTTTAAATGCAGATCAGCCCTGGCACTTCTCATTCACTCTCTCCCTGTTGTTGGGAGGTGACAATTGTATTTTTGGGATTCACACTGTTATTTGGGGGGGGTGGTTCTTCTTTCTGTCCATCCTTTTCCCAGGATGTGGGGCAGGACCTGGTGCAGGGGGAAGGTGATAAGGCCAGGGTGACACACGCCTGCTGCACCGCACCAGAACATCACACACGCTGGGTGCTTAGGTCCATGCACATGCTGCTGGCGAACATGCTTGATGGTATATAAGAATATATTTGCTCCAATATGTGGAGAAAAGTGGGTGTGGGAGAGGGACGGCAGGTTGCCCAAGGGGGAAAAGGGCCACTTTGGGTGCAAAGCATCAGTTTGTACAATCCTGTGTGAGATCCAAAGTGATGCTGTCAGGTGGAGGCTGAGCAGGTCGAGGGAGCTGCTGCTGGAGCAAAGGTTTAATCTGAACCCGGGCATCGTCACAGAGAGGAAATAATTGCTGCCCTCAACACGTCAACGAGGAGGGAGAGTGGAGCCAGACTCAGTAGCGCAGGGTGGCGAGCAGAGTCAGGCTTTCTGCTGATGGAAATCCACAGCGAGCATGAAGTCCCGCTCTTGAAAGCACCAAAGGTGTTTCCCTGCGAGCACGAGGCTGAGAAATCCTCCACTGCTCTTTTTTCCTGTTTGAAAAGCCATTTAAAAAAAAAAAAAAAAAGAAAGAAAGAACTGCTGCAAACATCTATAAAAGTCGTAAATAAATTATAAAAGCAACAGAAGGGAAAGCTGAAGAGGAAAATCCATCGGTGGCTGAGAGGCGGCGATGTTGTCCTGGGGCTCGCAGCCGCTGGCCCAGCACCCAGCGGGTGGTGATGTATCTGAGATGGGACTCGCCCCTCCGTGTCCGCATAGCTAAAAGGACTTTGGGTAAGATCAGGTCTTCTCTTCTGATCCTGCCCGGAGAGCCTGAGTCAAACACCAGCGTTTTCTCAAAGCGCAGTAGGAAAAACCCAAGCCATAAGCTGTTCAAAGCCTCGCGGTGCTGTGCCTGGTGGTACTGGGGGTGCCTCCCGACAGCATCCCGAGCACAGCAGGATGCTGATGTGAACAGCAGCTCTCCACAGGTTTGAGCTGGGATTTGAATCTCCTTCCAGCATTTAAATGCCCCAGAAAACCCAGGGAGTTAAAGGCAAAGCTCTGCTATCTACCCAGGAACCAGAAAAGGCAAGTATATGCATCCACAGCACGAATACTACCCTTTCCCGGTTATTTCAGGAAGAGAGGAGCGCTCAGCCGGGGTCAGGCTGGGAATGCATCCAGCACTGAGTAGCTGAGCGGGGAGCCACAGCGATGGACGTTAAACCAAAAGGCATGTTCCTGCGTGCTCCAGGGACAGGGCAGGCAGCAGGCTGGATGCATGGGGTGTTTGTGACCTTGCTGCGACCTTGTGGTGACCACCGTCTCCTGGCACAGCCACGGGAAACCCGGCTCTTGGGTGTTGACTGTGGGAAAGAGCGGAGGTTTCAGCCAGTTTTGGCTAAAAATTGTGATTTGTGAGCTCCTCCGCCCTCCTGCACCACCCCGTCAGCCCCATTGCTCCTGACAGGGGTAAAACCAAGCGGATATATTCCATGAATGAGCCATGAACTCCAAAATCTTGCAATTATTTCTGCAGAGAGGAAAATACTCTGGTAGGAACTGAACTGAGCCCCACTGCGCCAGCTGGGCATCCCTTCTCCATCTACTTTTTAGGCATCTTAGCCTCTCTCAGTCTTTTCCTGGGGAATAAAACCACCCAAATATCTAATTTTGTCCAAGAAAAACACAGGTTTTAAAAGTTTCTCCATCACTTCTGCTGTGGTACATTTGCATCCTGCTCCATCGCTGGTCAGGATCGGAGGGTTTGCTCTGGCGGGGTGCTGGGGTTCAGGCGCTGACAGGGCCCCTGAACCCAGAAACCAAACTCCCCCAGCTCCCTTTGCCTGCTCCCGCTGCAAACATGCCTAGAGATTTGCTTCACAGCAACAGGAGAGAGAGAAACCTGGCGGCACGGCGAGGAAATGAGTGTTATACCCCGGGGGCTGAAATTGCAGCAGGCATGGATCCGGCAGCGGTCCTGAGCGGTTTGATCCAAAACACCAATAAAAAGAGAAAAGTTGCTCTGAAGAGCAGTCTCAGAGATGCAGACGGCTCCGGTCGCAGGGGGCTGGAGGGTCACATCCCCAGCGGATATAAATCGATGTGGTGCCATTAAATCCCAGGCAGCTTTTCGCCTCCCGGAGCTCTGACCCGCTCACCTCCTGGCCCTCCTCTTGCCTCCCAGCTTTTATTAAAAACCTGCCTCGGGAGATGTGAATGGCATGAAATATTGCCGGAGATTTGCATAAATAAAACTCCCTGAAACAAATTACTCGCGCGGTGCGAAAGTTCACATCAGAACGGCCCACGGGGCACCGAGGTGACGTCGGGAACGTTTCAGCATCGCTTAATGCCATCAGCATCACGCTCTGGTTTTCCCAGTGATGAGGCAGGAACAGAGTCGTGCTGATGGGACCGAGACCAGCCTCTCCTGAGAGCCAGCCTGCTCCATCACCCGCTGGGTACCAGTTGGGCAAACGAGCCGTGCCACGGGGCTCACGCCAAAGCCACTGGCAAGCAAAGGGAGGACACACTGCACATGGCTGGATTGGTCTTTTTGGGGCTACAAAAGGACCCTCGTTGGTTTTGGTGACCCTGTCCAAGCGGCATCTTGGCCAGTGCATGGTCGACCAGTCTGGGTGAGCATCCAGACCTGGCACAGAGCAGAAAGAGCCCTTCTTGGGACCGAGTCCACGAGACATCCCTCGGGTACCGCTGGTGCACGGCTCCCCGTGGAGCTGCTTTGATTTGCAGTTCAGCATCGCAGCATCTGCCTGGGCAGGTTGGAGCGAGCTCTCAGCTCCTGGAAATAGCTCCTCCACCGCTCTTCCATCAATACCAGCCTCAGCACAGTCGATTGCTTTTTGTGTTTCTTCCCAATGCACTGCAGCACATGTACACACATAAAAACACAAACTAGTATAAATTACCTTCCAGGCAAAGCCTGAGGACTTATAAATTGCTTAAAAATCAAAGCACATTCCAGGGGGAAATGCGGTAAATTGGAAGGGGAAAAATGTGCATATAGGCTTTTAATAAAAACAGTGTCATGGAGGAATCTCACAGCCCTTTCAAGATGTTAATTAACTGAGTCCCAGTGCACCCCTCGGAGGCAGAGAAGAGTTAATGCCCCTAACTGTTTTCCAGGTGGATGTGCATGTCAAAGCCTGCTGAAACACCCCATCCCTCGGCAGGGGGAGAATTTCGGGGTGCCCTCCTGGGGTGGTGGAGGAGCAGGGATTTCACAGCTCCCCTGCGCTCTGAGCACACTGAGAGCCGGCCCTGAACGCAGCTCTCCAGGGCACACCAGCCAACAACGGCTTCTCCAAGGGAAGGAAATAGGAGCAGAGGGAAAAGAGTTTGGAAGCAAAGCAAAAACTCCAACCAAAAAAAAATAAGGGGTTTTCTAAATGAAAAATATAAATTTGAAGTGCAACAGCAGCTTTTTCCATTTCAAAGTGATGAGGTTTTAATGTTTGAAGCTGGAAGACAACCAGCGAGTGATGGAAAGGAGGTTCAGGCTGAATATCCCTGTTGGGAAAGCAGAGACCTTCACGCTCGCTTGACTTCAGGATCCGGAGCCGTGATCAATACACACAATACTGCAAGTCGGGTAATCGTAAAACATTTGCTTTAATTACTCACATACTGCAGCTGAACAGCAAGCCCAGATTAAGGACCCGCAGCCTGGTGGGAGCCCTGGGAAGGGACAGGGTGGCTTTGCCAGGCAGCCCCTGCCCACCCCAGGGTGGCCACCACATGTGGGGACTGGCCCAGGGCTCCCGCAGCCACCGTGCCATGTCTCGCTGTCATATTCATCCCGGATCCAGCCCGTTGCTGGCTTTCCCCCATAAGCCTTAGTATTTTCCTGGCTAATCTTAGCAAAGTCTGAGTTGGAATAGGGATCGATGCGTGAAATAGAATATGTTGAGATATATTCTGAATATATAGCCAGGAGCATTTCATGATGTGAAGCCAGCAATGACTCTAGCAGTGTTTTTCCCCAGACTCAATCTTGGCACACTTTGGCTTTTCCTCCCAAGGACCCATTAGTCACTCCTCTGAATATAAACCAGGCTCGCGCGTAGCAAACCACCCAGTGCCTTCAGTCTTTCAAAGATCCCCCACATTGTAATTCCAAAATAACATCGCACTTCTTTAATGATCAATAGCAATTACTAAGTCATTTATATCCAATAAAGGCTGCAGCAGGAGGTCTGTGTGATACATTACTGTATAAATTCACACTATGAAACAGATTAACAAAGCATTATAAAAAGCAAGCTTATTATTTGCATGAATACGAGGCTCAAGAGCTAATTGAAGCAATCCAGCAAAATGTCAATGACTTCTTTTGTGTATGAAATATTCATTAAAGGCGAGCACTTATTTGTGAGGGATTGTTTATTTCTACCTTTTCATTTGCATTGTGCCATAAAACTGGCTGTCTCTCCATTAGGGCGCAGCTTTCATTTGGAACCACTGGGTCCTTAAAATTTCCTCCTGTCTTCCCCCAAACCCACTGGAAACGCCTGGTTCGGGTTTTATTGCCCTTGGCACCGTGTCCGAGCCACAGGGCTGCGAGCGCTGAGCAGGGCACACGGGGCTGGGGAAGACCCCACGGAACCATAGGGAAAAACATCCCAAAAAAGAGCAAGAGCTGGAGGCACAACCTCGGTTTTTGCACCCCCGTGTGCCTACGTGCCCCCAGGGAGGAGGAGCAGCGGGACACTGGGGGTCCAGGCACCGTGCCCCCTCCCCGCGTCCGCTGCTTGTTCCATTTTAAGTCACAAATGAAGTTTTTTCGCAGCCCGTCTATTTGCGAGGACAGCTCTCAGGCTACAAATCAATGCGCCACCGTACCTTATTTGCTCTGCAGCCAGCTGAGCAAAACAATGTAGCGCCAACAGAGACATGAATCTCCTTCATTTATCTTCGCGCTAGAAAAATTCCAAGGCTGAAGCTTTTTTTGGCTCTTTGGCGGCACTGTCAGGAGCGTGATGTGTTACAAATGGCTGGATGGGGGCTCCGTATTTGTTTTCCCCATGATTTCCTTGGTCTAAATCGCAGTTTTACTAACACACGTCCCCAGTTACCGGCGAGACAAATGTTTGACCAACAGCTTAGGACAGGACGCGAGGACAGTTCAGTGATTCCATGATTCCGTGATTCCGTGATCAATCTTGCATCGCCTCTTGGAGGGAGGCTGCAGGGGAGGGGAAATCATAATTATCCCTAAAGACACTGAGGGGAGATGCCCATGCGTGCACCAGCAGAAGACTCCATGGCCAAGGTCTCAGGGGCTTGGGGACTTGCTCTTCCTCGGTGCCAAGGGGTGCAGGGGAGAGTTGCCCTGGGGGGAGCAGGGCAGGGGAACCAGAGAAGATCTCCCTCAGACCCTTAACAGGACCTGCTGTACCTCACCCCCAAAAAAAACCCATTGGAAAAATCCCTTCCCAGCAGCAACTTTCGGCATTGCAGCCTCGTTTCTTGAGCATCAGCAGGAAACACCAGACAAACAAAGGCAATAACCCGCTGGTCCCGCTGCCCCCACACCTCCATCCTGCCATTAACAGCAGCTGTTGTTTTTATTTCCACTTTATTAGCAGAGATACCGAGGGGCAGAGACTTCATTTATTTTTTTTGGAAGCACCTCGCAAGCCCTGCTTGATGCTCTCCCCAGAAGTGGAAGTCAGCGTGGCAGATGATGGTGGAAAAATACCTGCTCCTGTTGTGGGAGCCAAGCCCTGGGTGCTCCAGTAACCTGCAGGGAGCATGAGGATGCACAGGATGAGTGTGCCCAAGGATGCAGGGGATGAGTGTGCCCAAGGATACACAGGATGAGTGTGCCCAAGGATGCACGGGATGAGTGTGCCCAAGGATGCACGGGATGAGTGTGCCCAAGGATGCACAAGATATGCGTGTCCAAGGATGCATGGGACAAGCATGTCTGAGGATGCACAGGATGAGCGTGTCCGAAGACACATCAGATGAGTATGTCCAAGGATGCACGGGATGGATGTGTCCAAGGACACATGGGGTGAGCGCACCCAAGGACGAAGGGCAGCAGGCTGTCCCCTGCATGATCAACTCATCCAAGCCCACCCCTCTGGAAGTACCCGAAGGTGTAAGAGGCAGCCGGTGCCCACCCCAGAGCTGCGGGAGGGGAAGGATCTGAGTGCTACTGAAGCCATCCAGCGGTGAGCAAATGGCTTTCGGAGCCGTGAGCAGCACTGGGAAACTGCTGACACCAGTGTGCTGGCTGGGACCTTTAATGGCTTTTAAATCACAGAGGCTCAACAGGGAGAAAAAACAACCCCTAATGTTTACTCACACTTGCGCAGTCTCTTATTTGCATATAATTGCTTCCCATCCAGCGCCACCTTAATTACAGCAATCAGACTTAGCGCTGCACAGGGCGTGCTGGCAAACAAGTCCTCTGATGCCCCAGGAGCTGTGGCCAAGTCCTGTGGGAGCACAGAGGCCCACATGGACATCATAGCAGGGGATTAATTCTAGAGAGGGGGACAGCCAAAAAATCAGGCAGGTGAAAACAGGGGATCCTCTTTGGTTTTTTTGGTTGATCCCTATCAATCGTGCGGATCCCAGGGAGACCTGCTGCCAGCATCCCGCGCAGCTCGCTTCTGCAGCAGACTTTTTTCTTTTTTTCCCCATTTAGCATGCAAACCCCTTTCATTTAACTTCAAAAGCCCATAAAACCATCCCAATAATCATTAAATTGGGATGATTCCACAGACCTACTGCACGACCCAGCTCAACCCCTCGCCGTGCGCACACTCCGCTGCCTGAACCAGACCCAGCACCAGACACGGCTTTGATGGTGCATTCACCGGTGGCCTGGGCCAGCTACAGGGTTTTCTGTCGCTCTTATTTTTCAAATCAGAGGATATGTAAACTCACTTCAATGCCTCCCAGGCATTTTGCAGCTCCCTCGGGGCTGGATTTGAGGTGAGGCGTCGATGGCAAGGGACGGCTCAGACCATCCCAGGCTTCCTAAGCAGGACCAGTAGCCCAGCGCTGGAGGTGTGGGCAAGCGCGTGGCACACATCGTGCCTGTCCTACTTTCCTGCTCATGTGATGGTGCTGATGATGCACTCACGATGCATTTTTTAAAAACCCCAGCCTGTCTTGAGGATATAACTCTAGAGACATTTGCTGAGGATGATGCTAGAGATGTTGGAAAAACATTATTTCCAGGGAGGGCGGAGAACCAGCTGAAACCAGTCCTCTGTGGATCTCCAAAGCTGTTAATTAGACAAGAATTAACACCCTGGGAAACATTTGATTCCTAACAAGGGCACATCTCCATTTCACCGGGATTAGCATCACCTGGACTCCTCAAGCTCAGTAACACCCTCCGGTACATATATCTGCTCTCCCTGCTCCCTGTATTTCTTAGTACTTTGCTGTTAAGGGGGCTTAGAAGTTTGTTAGGGCTTTCAGCCTCCCTCTTTCCTTTACATAGAGTATTTGAGGCTCAAGGGGAGGCTTTGGTGAGCAGTGCCAAGTTACAACAAGACCTGTGCAGGGTTGTTGCTGGTCCTCCCGCTGCCCCCCAGCCTGGGGCTGTGCTGGTGGGGATCCTGCCCAGTGCTGGGGGAAGGACCCCAGGAGAGCCAAGGATGGTGCTGGGGAGACTGTAGAATCTTCTTAGTCTGGATGGCCTTGCTGCACACCGTGGAAAATGAGGAATTTTTCTCTGAATCGCCAAAAGAACTTTCCTTCCAACCAGCAGCCCCTGGGGAGTGCACTGGCCTCTCCAAGCAGAGGGGAAATAAAAACCCCATGCAGTCAATTTTATTTCGCAATTAAATATTCACTTCTGCCCCCCTGCCGGCCCCGTGGAAGGCAATCAAACGCTGAAGGGGAGCAGGTTTTGGGGTCACCCGGCAGCCCACTGAGTTTTAGACCATCTCCTGAACGAAGTTTTGAACACATGGTGTTCTCTGTGTATTGTTTCTGCCCTTAGTCCCCCAGCTCCAGGGAGGCACTGTGGTCCCAGGGCTTCAGTGTTTCTCCTGACAGGCCACCGGTTACACAGAGACCATGAAATTTTAACCAAGTGCTACAGTTTGCCAAGACACACTCCTCTTCAGCAGTGAAGGAGGAGGACACGGCTGATGGACTGGTAAGAGACAAATGAGGGAACAGATTTAGGCTGACATGTTATAGGAGGTCGAGATGAGCTAATTATTTCACTAACAAAAGCTCTTAGAGGGGGGGAAAGTGGCCCGTATTTTGTTTTGTTGCATTTTATTTTTCCTCTTTCCCAGTCCCATGCTCTTCCCTCAAAGACGTCACTGCGAGCAAGCACGTGTGTTAGCGCCAATGATTTATTCAGGAGCCACATCAGCGCTGCCTTCCACTCCGACGGTCTCAGGATCTCAATATTTTATATGGAATTCTCTGCCCCTATTTCTGGATAAAGCTGCTTGTTTTCTACACTCATCTCTGGGGTGCAAAAACGTAATAGCTGTGCCGCTCCTCTGCTGCTCCCAAGTTTTTTCCCCCAGTTTCCTGGATGCTTTTGCATCTCTCCCTCCCCGCGGTCTCTCCAGCAGCCCGTCAGCAGAGTGACAGAGCTTGTGACGAACCCGGATGGCACCGTGTCCCCTGCCAGCGCCACCATCCCCGCTCTGTGCCTGCAATTCATCCATGAGCCGCTTCTCCAGGTGACAGCTGTGGCGCGGCAGCAGGTTGCAGCCACCCGAGCCTGTGCCTGGAGTTAACTGGGGTTTACCTGGCAGCCACCGGGCTTTGGCTCTTCTCCTTTGGGTAAAGAAACTCTCATTCCTGGAGTTGAAGAAATGGCCCCTTTTGGGGTGGGTGCAGGGGATGGAGAGCAGGTTTTATCACAGAATCATAAAACAGTCCCTTCTAAGTCCCTTCTAGGTTGGAAGGGACCTTTCAGATCATTGAGTCCAACCACCAACCTAACACTGACAAAACCATCACTAAACCATGTCCCTCAGCACCACGTCTGCCCGGCTTTTAAATACCTCCAGGGATAACGATTCCACTGCTTCCCTGGGCAGCCTGTTCCAATGCTTGACAACCCTTTAGGTGAAGAAATTTTTTTTCCTAATATCCATCCTAAACCTCCCCTGGTGTAACTTGAGGCCATTTCCTCTTGTCCTATCACTTGATACTTGGGAGAAGAGACCGACACTTGGGACATTTGTCTTTTTCTGCACTGGAACATCTGCAAGGATGTGTTTTGTGCATGGAAATCCTCACCTGGGATTTATGTTGTGCTGGGGGATGCTGAAATCACTGCATTTCTGAGGCTTGCAGGGGCCACATCCTGGCTCCCCACAGCCTGGCCAGCATCTTGAGCACCATGCTGGGCTCTGGCGCTGCCGGTAGTGATGCTTTCCCAGCCCAGAGGCCCAATTTGCACGTAGGATTAAAATCTCTTCTAAGGAACAAGACAGAGAAGCATGTACAACCTGATTTCTCCTAGGGAGAGGGTAATAGTGTTGATTAATATTATTCTCCATGAATGGTTTTAATCAGGCTTTGCAGAAACGCTTGGCAGCAGAGCCGTGTAACTTGTTACCGGTGATGAGTTGCCCAAACTCTGTCCAAACTTTGGGAGGAGAAGTGGGATGGAGACCTTCACCGAGTGAGGAGGTCTGGTGGGGTGAGCTGCTGCCCCCAAAACCAGCACAGTCCTATCCCACAGGGAAACACCAGTCCCGAGGAGCAGCAGGGACGGAGCAGAGGGGATGAGACAATGTCTCTTTGGGGGAAATCCTTCTTAGGGCTGGCTGACAGATGGAGACTTTTAATTTTTTTTTAAAGAGCTGCATTACTCCAAAAATAAAAAGAAAAGTCTCTTTTCAAAGGCAACAACAAGCCCACCCCAAATCCTTGGTTGCTCGGCCCAGCTTTTGAGCTCCTTGGCACTTTTTTAGCTCTTTGAACCCAAATTTGGGTTTAGGTTGAAAGGAGCGAGGGATATCAACAGGCTCAACGTAAGCAAACCAGACGAGGAGGTTCAACAAAGTCCTCTTCTGCCTGGAATATATTAGAGATAAGGGGGAGCGAGGACGTCTCGGCACCAGAGGCACGTGGCTGATTTCTGCTCCGAATTTACATCCTGCTGCATCCCCCAGCATCCATATGGAACAGGGCCACTGGCGAGGGAGACGAGAGCAACCAGAAAGTTATGGTTCAATTGGAGAGAATAAAGGAAACAACCAAGATAAATCAATTTCAAGAGGGGGAAAAATTCATATCTTTTACTGCTCTCCCAACAAAAACATAAAACACAAACAAATCAAAGGGCTGGAAGTGCTTCCAGTCCGGGACATGACCTGACTGAACAACAGGCTTTAATGTGGAGGGAGCTCCCACGAGGATTAAACCACTGATAATAAATTATTGAGAAATATTAGGCGGCGAATAGGCCTGACGCCAGATTGATTCACAGCGACATTTGCGAAGAACAAATGTAAAAATGGAAAAGAAAAAAAAAAAACCTGAAAGAGAAGCAAAGCGGTGACAACATCGTGAGCTTTAAGCCGAGAAAAAAGAAGCGAAAGCCTCACCCAAAGGCTGTTTTGGGGCAAAAAAGAGGCAGAGGTTTGTGTTCCCAGGGAGGATCTTCAAATCCACAGGGTCACAAACGGGCAGCAAAGCTCGTCTGAGAGCAAATTGGGGATTTTCCCCCATCCTCATCCTCCCTCCCATGGGCAGCCCCAGCTTTCCTCTGCGGGCGGCCATGCCCAGCTCTGGGTTCTCCTCGGTTTGGATGCAAAAGCTGCCGAGGAACAAGGAACCTGCCAGGTGCCCGCATTGCTGTGCACGAGCATCCCGAGGGCACGAGCATCCCAGGGACATGAGCATCCCAGGGCCGCGGGAGCGACCCTGCCCGCTCGCCGGCTGCCTGCTGTAATGAAGGGAACAAAGGAGCCACACGCAGATACAGCCATTAAAGGTGGCTCGATGAATTTAATTCAATTTTTTTTTGTGTTAATGCTATTAATCACCATAGGCACACGTCAGGAGTCTTATGCATATTTAAACTGGGCCAGGAGCCAGTGATTTCTCGTATGCAATTTCCTAATGTTAATAATGTTTCCATTAGCCATATTCAGGAAATCTGCCATTTTTTGTCCCCTTCTGGCCCATACTTTTTGCTTTTAATTATGACCCGGTGTCAGCTATTGAATAGGTTGACGCATTTGAAGTGTCTGCAGAGATTTCTTTTTAATAATGCAATTTCGTGGCTGTAATAGCCCTATAACTTGCGTAATTAATGAACCACGCAGGCAGTGTGCTCTCAGATGCTGCCCATTCATTCGCAGCTAACCTTGCTGGTGGAAAAGATGCTCCAAAGCAGGGGAGATTCAGGAGAGATCTCTGTTGCCATCCTCTTCCCCAGCCCTGGTAGAACAGAGTTGGGTGCCACTACAGCACCTTTGAAGATGATGCTCCAGCTGCGAAGGTCGGGGGGGGGGTGTCTCATCCTCATCCTCAGCACTCATTGCCCATGGGGATGGCCCCAGTTGGCCTGACAACCTCTCTCCCCTCTCCATCCTATTCTCCACCAGCAGCACCGTGCCCTGCCAGGGGACAGCAGCGGGGGGACAGACCTGCCAGGGCTGCCTGAATGGTTGGTACTGGAGCATCCCAAGGAGAAGAGAATGGAGCTGGGCAGTGGGTGGCACCGTACCATCTTGGACTGGCTGTACCCTCCCCACTCCAGAGCATCCCCTGGCATGGTGGCACGAGCCCCTGCCCCAGATGTTTTGCAGCCACACAGGGGGAAGCTTTGAGCCATCCTCGTATGTGAATGGGAGGCCAACAGCAAGTGTCCCCTCCCTGGCAGCCATGGTGGGATGGTGACAGCCGTGCCACGGGAGCCAGCCAGCCAAGCAATGTATCCCCAGCCCCTGGAACAGTGTCCTTTCCTCTGCAGAGCTGCTTAGAAAAATTAACCTTGGTACATGAGGAGGCTCCAAAACGGGGACTCATCCTGCCTGCCTCACGTAGGTCCCCACCAAGTGATGCTCCCAGCGCTGCAGGAGCAAAGGGGGGGCTCATCGGGGCTGTCACCCCCCAGCTCAGGCTCCCCCCATCAGCCCCTTGCACCTCGTGTCCCCTCAGCTCTCCCCTTGCCTCCTGACAGAGGCATCCCTGGCTGTCACCGGCCCCACACAAGTGACTGAGACGAGATTAAATGATGACAACAGTCTCTCCTGGTACTAAAACCTATGGATCTGGGCTTCAGGGAATTATTCCCTGGGAGCTACAGGGGAATGTTTAACTCAGGCATGTGTCCCAGTTGTCTGATTGTATTGCTTTGCCTCGCAGTCGGTGATACATGCTGAGATTTGGGGGGGAACTGAGGTTTTTTTTCTTTTCTCGATAGCCTCGGTCCCTTGGAGCGCTGCTGTTTGTTGCTCTCGGTGCTGCTTGTTTGGGAGCTGATTTACATCGCCCCAACAGAAGCTCTCACCGAGGAAGTCATGTAAGGAACAGAGCAAAGGGAAATCTATTGCTGAACGTATTGATCTGTACATTATTTTTTTTTTTAAGGTGAAGCTTGCTGAGATGGTGGCAGCTGCTCTCGGCGTCTGCAGCGCCGGGGGCTGCCGGGGAGGAGGCAGGAGGGAGAGAGGCTCTGGCAGAAATAGCAGCCTGTCGGAGGGGGGTGGGATGTTGAAATACAGCACCAGGAGCCCCATCTGCCAGAGTCCTGCTTGGGGATGAGGGCAGCAATCCCGGGAGCACCAGATATCTGTGTCCCCATCCCCGTCCCTGTCCCCTTCCCCATCTTTGATGTACAAAGCATCACAGAGGGTCTCTGATGGGTCCCTCACACCCTGGGCAGACCCTTAGCCCAGTAGCTTCAATTCTAACCTGAGGCCACCTTCATAACCCCCCACCGCTCCAAAATTAAGGGTCAAATAAAACATGGCAGCAGAAAAAGCAGATAGTTCATTAGAAAACGACTCCCCCGAAGCAGGGCTTATCATGTATTTTGTACTCATGCGGCAGACCATTGCGCTGCTGGGATACAAGGAATTTCACCTATCGCTTTGCTACTTAGAAAAACATCTATGAAAACAAGAAAGGCCCAAAAGGGAAAGGCCTGGGGGCTCAGAGGGGCTCCTGCTGTGCCGGGCGGGGGGTTTGCGCTGCGGGGCTGGGAGCTGCCAGCGCCGAGGCTCCCTGCAATATTACACACCGGGTTTCTGCTTCCCCCATTTTTCTCCCGACTGCTCAGCTGTGTGAGACAGCTCATTAGAGCGGCCGCAGATTTGAGCAGAAGACATGATCAAGTTGTACGGGGGGAAAAAAATAAACCATTTTAAAAGTGGCTGCTTTCAGTTTCACAGCTGCCTGTGGCGTTAATAACATAATCACAGCCCGTCTCCCCCCCCTTCCCGGGCACGCTGGGTGGGTAGGAAAAGGTTTGCTTTGCCCAAGGTGGTGCAGCCACATGCGGGCCGGGAGCAACTTTGGGGAATAATACTAAGTTTTGAATGATGAAGAGGAAGATTTGGGCCAGGGCTTGGGATATAAAAACCATTCTTCCTCTCCAGGGCACCTTCAAGCCTGCAGAGGGGCTCGGGAGCTGGAATGTCAGCTGCATAGCAGCAGGCGGCCACCACACTCGCCCCCTGGCCACCGGGCACGGCTCGGTGCAGAGCTGGGCTCGTCCTTGGCAGGCAGCGATGCAGCGTGTTTCTCGGCCGGCTGCCTGGGAAGTGCCGGGTGGCCGGGCTGGTGACACCTCTTGGCTGTCGCAAGAGGCTGGGATGTCCTGGATGAATTTTTAAAATGTGGGGGAGGAAATCAAACTGTTGGCTCAGGTCTCCTCCAACGCCTGGGCACCACTGAAGCCTCGGGACATTCAGCCAAGGCTTGCACTGTCACTGACGTCACCAGCTGGGGGGACACACAGCCATCTGCACCCGGTGCCATGGACCATGTGTAATAGAAATTAATCCCCACCACCATGTCCTTGACCCAGGAGGAGGGGACAGACCTGGACGGCTGCAGCAGGGGAGGAGGTGGCAGATTCCTGGTCCCTGCGCTGCCACCGCTGCTGGTGACGCTTCAATTCCTGCAAACACCCCCCCATTTATTAGATAAGCGCATCGGGGCAGCAGCAAAGCGATGACGCAGCTGAGACACTGCTGAAGTTAATCGCCTGGTTCATTCAAATTTCTCAAGGAGAGGAGTCCTGGCCCTATAGGGGACAATGCTCTGGCTCTGTCCTCATGCCACACAGCCCGGAGCAGCCACTGAGTCCACGGTGATGGGCACAGGGCTGCAGCGAAAGTGGTCCTGCAGCAGTGAGGATGGAGAGGCTGTTGTCAGGTGATGCGGGTCAGAGCATCCCACACTCCATGTTTGGTAAGAAGTTAATTTATCTGAAACGCGGGAAAAATGTCAGGTGCTCGGTTCTTTTTAGCAACCAAATTTCAGAAGTGAAATGTTTTACCATAAGATAAAAAATACCCCTATCACCTTGCCAGCACGGTGCCTGGGGAGCACCAGCTGCCCACAACTCCAAGGACCTGTCCTCCGATGCGCAGGGTGGAGAGGAAGGGGATAAATCCCAGCTCCACCGAGCAGCTGGCTCTGCTCATGGCTGATGTTAAAAAGAGAGTGAGAAGGGAAATGAAGAGAGCCCTGAGAAGCCTGAAAGGTAATTAAGGTATAACTCGTTAATATTTCAAGCCAGCGCTGTGCCCATTACAGCAAAAGGCCTGGCTGAAGCCGGGGAAGTGACGGGAAAGAGCTTGTCTTGTTGTATAACGGCACATTACAGGATCAAAGCAATAAAACTTAAGAAACCTGCTGAAAGCCCTTTGCAGGGCGAGGGGGGGCGGCGCCTCTGGAAAAGCCTGGGAGAGCACAAAATAAAAAAGCTGCCAGTTCTTGTTAGACACGAATAATCAGGGAGAAAAATTCCCCGTGATCCTCTTAGCACTTTGCTAAGTCTCCTCTGGCCAAGAGGAGCCAGCGCGGGGAAGGAAGATGCTGCTCCTGGGCTGTGATGGTTTTGGGGGCCATCAGGAAGGAGTCTGGCCCCAGTTTGGGCAGGGGGGAGTCCCGGGGGTGGGCAGAGATGGAGGAACCATCCAGCAGCTCCCTGGACCTCTCTGTGCCCCCCGGCATCCCCCCAGAGATGGAGCCGCTGGGGCAGCCCAGCCCTGAGCGAGGTTGGAGGGGCTCAGCTAATTATTGGGGTTGGAAGGGATCAATTCATTATCAGGGTTGTAGGAGCTCAACTAATTATCTCTCGCAGTCATTGCTATTCCAGCAGCAGCGATGAGGGCAGCTCAGCTCTCTGGAGCTGCTCAATCTCTGTTTTAATCTCCACAAGGAGGGGAGGGGAGGAGAAACGTGGCTTTTCCTCTGCTTTAAAATTTTCCAGCAATCTCTCTGTCACTGCTGTCGGCACAGGCTGCCCGGCTCCTCCAACACCCCCACGAAGGGACGTGGCAGCAGGTCCTGGGTGTCCCCAGCCCCTCGTCAGTCCCTGTTCCCAGGACTGAGCCCACCCCTGTCTCTTCCCTTTGCAAAGGAGCAGAAAAGCCCAAAAAGACCCTGTGCCCGGGGCTTCCCAGGGCCACCAAAGGTCCCTATTGGCAGCAGAAGGTCCCGTCAAAGGGTTGGGGCTGGCAGTGGAGCCCAACATCTCCTGGGATGGGGCTACCCCGCAGGCTGTCCCGAAACTCAATCTCAGCCTCCCCTGCGATGCTCGGGATGCGGGCTGTCCTCCAAATATTGGATTAGCAGATATGAGAGCAGGGACTTGCCGAGGTGTGGAGTGGATTACAGACACTCCAGTGCTCTGGTACCCAGTAATTAATGTCCTAGATTTGCCAAGAATACATCAGCAAATGTTTGCCTCTTAAGTAAACACACTAAATAAATATTAATTCCCCATTTCACAAGTGTCTGTGTGAGGGTCCCACTGCGGCCGGGCTGGGGGGGGGGGAGGGATGCCCACATCCATCCCACCCCATGCAATGTGCTATGCAGAGCTGTGAAATTCCCAACTTGTCATGATTTATTGATGCCAGAGTTCTCCACTCTCCTCCTTTGCTGTTTCTCTGAGCAGAATGATTCCCAAATCAAATTGCGGCATTTTCTATAGCACCCGCTCCCCTGAATACACAAGGCACGCGGGTTAGGCGAGGAAAATAACGCAGTCACAGCAAAGAAATTACGGGACGGCTGCTTTATTTGTGCTTCAAAACAAGGGACCGGTCTCTCCCAGCTCATGAAAGCAACACGATGCTATGGGGATCAGCCCCGCCAGCCATGGGGAAAGAAATTCAGGAGGAATCCAGGCTGGCTAGCAAGGGGCTGTGGATGGGGGATTATCTCAAGGAGCTTTTAGGAATGGAAAGAAATTTAAAATACATTTGAAAACATATAATGCAAGCTTTAAGGGCCGGCAAACTGGAGCATGAAGGAGTTAAATGATGGCTGAGAGGCAGGCCAGAAGTATTCAGGGTCTCTTCCCAACCCCAGCCCCAACTGGGCAAAGCAGGGTGAAGGATCCGGCCTCGCTGGCCTTGTCCGCGTTAGGCGAGGAGAAGGAAGAGCTCATTTTCCTACTGTGCTGGAGATGATACCCAGAATATTCTACTTGGATCCCTCCAGCCTCCGTGAAAACCAATTTCCCTTGCACCAGCAAAAGCGGGTTTTATTAACAGCAATTTGAGCTCTCCGATAAATCTCAGCAAGGCATAATTTCTCCGCAAATGGCATGTCCGCATTGTTACTACCTCCACCGCTCCTCGCTCTGAACCATTTAGGACAATACTTACTTGATGGAGTCTATTAAGCGGGGTATTTTGGGATGTGCAGCAATTGCTGTCGTTAAGCCTTCTCCCGGCTGCTCATTTACCCGGCAGAGAGGATGCTCACCCATCCATCTCGGGTGAAACCACCTCATTTGCGGGCTGGATGCGGCTCCCACCGTGTTACCCCCGCATCTTCCTGTCCTGATCTCAGGAAAACGTAGTAAAAGGGGAGCTGAGTTTAGTGTGCAGCCCCTCGGACTGAGCCGAGCTCCTGGGAGGCGACTGCTGCTGCTCAGCCCTTCCCCAGCAAACCCAGTGCTTTGGGGAGAGCGTGCGGGGCCGCTCCAGCAGCGCCTATATATCTTTTTTTAATTTGAAGAACGAACAGTTTCCAGGAACTGCTCCGAAGTTAGAAACAATATGATGCTGCTAGTGAATAAGTCATGAGGGCTGGAGCCTGAATCTACATATTTATGTGCATACTCCCTCATCCAGGGGGATGATTTATATAATTTATACAAGTGAGAATGCTCTGATGCCAAACCGCAGCCCTCAGAGCTGCTCTGCCAAGGGTCCCGCTCGCCCCCAGGCTGGGCTTTGCCTCACAAAAGCCAAACTGCCACCCCAGGGTCCTGCTACAAGGCTGGCACTGATCCCCTGGCTTCGACCTGCCACTCGGGTGGCACCAGGGACGCACCAGTCCCTCTCCTCAGGTTGGTGGTTTCCATCTCCCAGCGCTGCCAAAGCCACTGACAGCAGCTCTCTTATTAGACAACTTTAAAATATTGCCAGCCGATGGTATCTCAGAGCGGGGAAGTCAGCAGAGATCTATTTTCATATGCTTTTCGTATCAACAGTTATTATTTTTCCTTTTTTCCTTTTGTCCTTTTTTAATTATTGAAAGTTTCTGCTTCAAGAAGCTCTCCCATTCTCACGGGGAAAAAAAAAATTAAAAGGGCCTTTTACTAATCTCTGCCTTTTAATCTGTGGCAGAGTGGTGCCGTTATCCTTGGGAAAGCCGACTGCAGAGCACGCTGCCACCTCCCCCCTGTTTGCAGCAGCATCAGAAAGTCCCGTGCCTTCGGGGTTTGCCTGCCACACTCCCCGCCATGAGAGAAAGCGAACCTAATTAAATCTCAAAATTGCAACTGGCACTTTTCCTTTATTTTTCCTTTTTTCACTCAGCGCTCGGCTGTGCCTTTAATTACCACCTTCAATTATTTGTCACTTCAAGGCTCAAGTCCCACTTTTGAAAACCCTTTTGCTTCAGTCAGGGGAAAAAACTGTGGAAAGCATCAGTGGAGGGGGAAGGCGAGCTTGGGTGTGGACCTTCTGGGCACCAGCTTAATTTAAGCATGTGCTTAAGTGCTTGGAAAGGCTCAGAGTATCTCTGTGCCTCAGTTTCCCCCAACCACCCACAACAGGCTCTGCCCCTGGGGCTGGGTTTGCCCCTTTCTCTCAGTCTGGCTGGAGCCACCAGCATCCTCACCACTCTGCGAGGACACGAACGTCCCCTCTCGCATCCCTGCAGGACCAGCACAAGCACCTGGGGACCCCAGCTGGGGGGCACACAGCGGCTCCCAGCCCTTCCTGCCCTCCTGGCAGCGCAGGAGCTGGTGGCAATCTGCCACCTCTGCCCTTCCGCCCCGGTGCCAGCAGCAGAAACGCCTCCAAAGACCTTTTTCCCTTCCAAGCGCTCCCCAGGACCCTGCTGTGAAGGGCAGCCTGCAAGAGGAGGGGGGGTTTAAAGCCAGCAGTGAAGGGTTTCTCCCAGAGAAGGGTTTCCTGAGCAGGCGACTTCACAAGCACCCCAGGCAAGAAAGGTGCCACCACGATCACAAAAACATCGAGGACTCGGTTGGAGATCAAACGCCTTCCCAGTCTGCTTTCAAAGACCACTGGGGTAGTGCTAAGAGCCTGGGCTTTCTCTCCCAGCAAGTGTCCTCCTCTCCTCCATCCTTCTGAAATGTCTCCGCGCTTTCATGTGTCCATCAGTGCCCCCTCCCTGCGCTAGAGGGACTGGCCAGAAAAAGCCAAAAATGGCACTAGAACCTCTCTGAGACACTTGTATGCTCTCAAGCCAAGCCCTGGCAGCTGCCAGACCTGCCCGCAGGTCTGTGTGGCAGGGGAGGGATGGGGAAGAGCAGCACGATGGCAGATTTGGGGTAGCCTTTGCTGATACTCAGTGGCAGGTGCCCGGATGCCCAGGCATCACAGGATGCTCAGCAGCAAAGCCAGCGCTTGGGGACCATTGGGATCCTAAACCACTGGGGTTCCTGGCTTGGAGCAGGACAGGGACCCCCCACAGGAACATGGCTGTCCCTGATGTCCCTGATGAGGGTGGTTGGCTGAGCCCCGGGGGGTGCGAGCACAGCCCACCCCCTCAGCAGCAAGCGGTGCCTCTTGGCTCCAGCCTCTGACTCCCAACCACCTTCCTGCACCTCCTCCAGAAAGCTGAACCGCCCCGACATAACTGCCTGCTTTTGGGCCCTGCAGGTGGGCAGCTTCTACCTGCTCCATCTCCTTCTGTAAGATCTGGGGGAAAAAAGAAGGGAAAAAGGGTTTGTGCAAGGAGCGGAGAGGAGGAAGATGCATTTCCCAGTAATGAGTCCTCTGCATCAAGTGAGGAAGGGGAACTACGGAGGACTAGCAGAGACATGAAAATTAAGAGTCAGTAGTAATTAGAAGAGCCTGGATTGCTGCTTAGCCCCAGAGGAACCCCTGCTAATGGTGTGGGTGCTCATTAAAGAGATATAATTGGGATTCTGTAGCCACTGATGAGCTGCTCTGCATCCCCAGCACCGCAGTCTCGGCACAGGCGCTCCTCCCTCTCCGCTCGCAGCACCCTTCGCTCCGGGGAGCTGGGACACACGGCAAATCCCTCCCTCATCAGAGGCAATCAGAAACAAGGAGCAAACCTGCAGCATCGGTCACCGCCTCCACCCGCATTTTGCTTTTCGCCATGGGATGCCAACATCCGCGCGAGGGGTTTGGTTTTTGCCCGGGGCAGACGCCGTGAGCAGGAGAAGGGGTTTGCGGGTTATTCCTCGGGGTGTTTGCTGCCAAACTGCACTCACAGCAGAGCAGGGTCCAGCTCATCTCCTCGGGCAGGATGCGACCCCGGATCGCATGGGGCAGGAGTCTACAGGAGCCAGCCTCAACGATGCCGACGGCGCACTGTGTGGGTCATAAATATCAAAAATATGGAAAAGTGGCTTATGTGGGCCTATTTTGGTACTTGCCAAGAGGTTCGGGTGAGTCTGCATGGCCTCGGGGAGCTGCTGTGCCATGGGTTCAGCCTGTGCAGCTTTGAGATGCTTTTTTGATGAGGCTCAAAGGACAGAGCATTAACCCCGAGGGCAGCCCGAGCCCTGGCAGGAGCAGTTGACACGTGGCAGAAATAATTGAACGGGCCCCGCTCACACCCCAGCTGGACACGACCCTTGGGCTGCCGAAAACTGGCGACGCAAAGATGCGGTGAATTGTTTGAACACATGATGAAAACCCTTGAGTGAGCTTGAACTCAACAGGGTGTTGTGAGGCTTAATTAATTTATGTCCAAAAGCACTTTGAGGGCGTCAGATGAAAGAGGTTATTATAGGAGTGCAAAGAGATCCTTTATCCCGCAAGATGGAAGCAGGAACAGTTCCGGCCACGCTCCCTCTTTAAAGAGCATGGGCTATTAGCACAAAGCCCGGTGATGAATACGAGCTATTTTATTTTTTTTATCTTATGGAAATGATCCTGCAGCTTCTCGTGATGACACATCATCCTGGCACAAGAGGGCATGGAGGGGGAGAAGCTCCTGGTGGAAAACAGAGCACTAATTATTTCTTCCAAAAAGCCTGCAATGAGCAAGTGTTAGGGTTTGGACCCAAATCCCGTTTCTTCACAATGCCCCAGGGAGCGCTCACCTCTGCTCTGGCATCCCACCGAGCAGAGTTAGGGCATCCTGGGGGTCCCCCCACTGCCACCAGCTATTTGAGGAGGGAGAAAAGGATCCCCGAAAAGGCGATGGGGAGTTTGGTTGGACTCTGCCCCACCGGTGCTGGGCAGCCCAAGGGAGCCAGGCTCACATCTCACCCTGCAGCATCCCTGGGTTGCCTGAGCTCCCGCAGTCCCTTGCTGCCATGTGGTCCCCTGAGACACCCCCGTCCCTGTCTCCTCCTTTGTGGTTTCAAGGCAGAAAGCCATTTGGGGTACCCTGGGCTGGGAACAGCAGGTGCCACCGCTCGGGAGGTGCTAGCAAGTAGTCAGAAATTGGGGTTTTTCTGCTGGGATGGGCAAAATGGGTTAGAAATCAGCCCTGGTCCCATGTGCAGGGTTGTTTTTCCTCTGTCTCCTTCCTCAAGCCAGTGGCTCTCAGGCTGCCAGGGCAGGATCGGTCCTTTTTACATCTTACTTTTGTGACTGTAGATCTAGGGAATTGCAACCCGCAGGGCAGATTTCTTCCCAGTCAGCCTCAGAAAACCCCCTGGGGAATTAGAAACACCCCCCATGTAGCAGCCCAAAGCACACACATCCCCCCTGTTCAAGCCCTTGCACAGCTCGGAGGGGTCAGCAGCACCCATCCTGCCCCGGGCAAGGGGGACCAGGGAGTTCGGGGTACAGGGGAGCTGGCATGGGGACAAGGACAGTGACAGGAGGCACCGTGGGGTGGGAGCTGCGCAGGGTTCTCGATACACTGCTGTTGCAGCAGAGGCATGTTTAATTGCAGCTCCACAGCAGAGATAATTTGTAGGTATGAATGTCATCCTCGTGGGCGTTAATTTTCCTCGGCTGTTTATGTGAATAGGGTGAGTTTCCGCTCCCAGGGTGATGCTTCCCGGCTGCCGAGACGCCGCGGCCAAGGCTCACATCCAGCTGGGAGCCCATCACCTTCGCCGTGGGGAGACCACCCCAGTTGCCCCTGCACCACGGAGCCCACCGAGGCAGCAGCACAGGGCATCTCAGGGATGGATCCTCCTGCTTCTGCTGCGTTGGTGGGAAAAGCCCCCCCGCCAAGGGCAGGTCTTTCTGATGTCCCAACCTCCTGCCTCTGGAGGGCAAGGGGCTTTGGCAAGGAGTGGGTCCTGCTGAGAGCCGATCCGGGCGCAGCGTGGCCCTCCGGCACCCCTGCACAGCATGGGTCTGTGGGTGGGGAGGCCTTGCGGATGCAGTTGCCATGGAAAAATAAAAACCCCTCGTCAAGATGCAGAGGAAGCGAATGAAATAATTAACAAGTGGCAAAAATGCAAGAGGAGGATTGTTGTGGTGTTTCTGCTCCATTGCCCAGGGTGGGCAGCCACGGAGGGGAATTGACCCTGAAAGCAAAGCAATGGAAAAAGCAGGGAAATAAATCCCACCTAAATCTGAGCTGGACCATCTTCTCGCTGGGGCTGGGATTTTCTGAATCATGTTTTGCTTTCTGCCCAAAAAGCAGAAGTGAAAACTCCAGGAGAAACTGTCTCCATACAATACAGACAGCAGCAGCACAGCCCTCTTCTGACGCAGGCTTGCAGTGCAGGTGCTGAGGGACACTGGCCTGGGACAGGCAGCCCTCGCTCCCTGGGGACAGGCCCATGGGATGGAGGATCCATGTGGCTCTGTGTGACCTTGAGCTGCAGCTGGGACAGGGAGTCTGTGACCTGTGAGGGTCCGTGCAGCTGAGAGCTGGGGGGAACTGGGAGGACCCCCAGTTGCATTTGTCTGAGGCTGAGCATGGTCATGGAAGGACCACTTTTAGAAATTATGAACATCCCGATGGTAAAAGGCATGAAGGGGACGAGAAGCGCTCTGAGGGCTCAGTGCTGGCCTCCAGCAGGGCTGGACACACCATCCCCACCGTTAGCCAGAGGCTTCTTTCCACCCTGCTATGAAATACAGCGTCAGATATATCTCTGCACCAATTTCTGCAGCATTGCAATGTGCTCCTTCCATCTCCTCCAGACACCATTTGGCAGATCCGAGCTGTGAATGTCACAGCAGTCTTTCATAATATCTTCTCCCACCCTCCCGTCAAGCGGGATGAGACGGGGGTACCATCTGCTGGAAGCCGCGCCGCCATGTGCAGAGCTGCATCCCTCCCTCGCTAGAGAAACCCTGACACCCTTCCCTGGGCCCACTCAGCCCATCTGAGGGTGTAACAGATCCACACCTAACCAGTCCTTGCATTTCTCCTGGGGAGAGGCAAGTGGCTCCTTTTTATCCCCCTCTGCAGATGCCCCTCTTGTCTGCAGCCGTGGCCCCGTGGCTTAAAGCACCTTCTCACGTGTGTCTTTAGCACTCAGCCCTGACACCATCTTCCAGGGTAAAACATCAATAGGATCGTCTCCGTCTACAAGACTCCTTCCCTGAAACAAGTATGTGGCAGCACTTCGAGCCGTCACGGATAAAAGACACTGTAATGTGATTTTCTTGGACAGGAGCGTGTCATTCACCAGGGGAGAAAGGTTTGATCAACTTGATGCTGAGACCGAGCAACCTCTGCAAAAGGAGAGCTACAAACTCGGCAGCACCAGAAAGAAGGAGGCTCCTGTTGATATAAGGAAACCAAGTTTCCAAATGCTTCCCAAAGCTGATTCAAAAGTATTTCTCAAATAAGGCACCTAAAGAAGAGGGCGGCTCCTTGCAGGAGCACTGGGCATTGCTGCGGCAGCTCCCTTTGACTTGGGCAACAAAAACTGATTTATACCTGGGTTTGCTCTGGGGGTGGGAAGAGCCCAGGCTGCAGAGCAATTAGTGCAGGAGAGAAAAATCTCGGGGCAGTTTAATACAATTTTGTTGTTGATGTTGCGCTCCACGCGAGCTGGGAAAGGCCAGCACGGTCCTTGCCCCTGAGGAACGCAGGGTTTCAGCAGCTCGGATAATGAGAAAAAGTGTTTTCTGAGAGAAAAGAGGTGAAATGCTTTTTTTTTTTTCTTGTGAAGCGCTTGCTTTCCTATAGCTGCTTGCACCATTTTTCATAGTTGAAATACACCTGTAATGTCACCCGGTGCTTTTTGATAGTTGCTCTCTCTAAAAGTATGATTTGGATCAATGAAAATGTCCTGGGAGCTCATGGCAACAACCTTGCTCAGCGTTTTTTTCACTTGAAAGAACCCCAAGGGGAAGAAAGGTTCGTGGTTGTGCAAGAAAAAGGATTTTCCAAAAGAGTTATTCCCCACCCTGGAAAAAAAGAGTGATAACAACCTCACTCCGGCATTTCCCATCAAGGCTGATTTGCATAATTAACACTAAAATTAGTCTTCGTTCTGTTGCAGTGATGAGTTTGGCTTGCAAAGGGAGCCTGGTGAGAGCAGAGCTTTGCCCAAGACAAACCGGGTCCCTCGGGGGGGACATTCCCAGGTCCCCCCCCAGGGAGTGTCCCTGGGAGAGCCGGGACCGACTTCATAGCTGGCAATCACCAACGCCAGGCAGCCAAAGCCTCTCACACAGCGCTGAGAGCAACGATAAAAGCAGTTAGATTTGATTTTGCCTTGAAAATACACTTTAATCAAACCTTATTGGTTTAGCATCGAAATCCGAGAGTTGCTGGAATGAAGAGCTGCCTCTTCTCCGCCACAAAGTCCTCCTGGCTCTTCAGCTGAACATGCTTCCCCCTCCTCAGCAATTGTGCTCGGAGATGAATAATTACGAAAAGGGACTTTGGTGCCAAAACAAAATAAATAAATAAATAAAACCCCAGCCCCCAAACCTGGGAAGACTCAGCCGCACTCGCGCTCCAGCGCGCTCGGCATCACGAGGATTTTATATATCTTTTTTTTTCCCCTCCCTCTCAACAAAATGTCAAAAATGTACTTAATGAGAAGTTCTCCCGTTACAAATGAAGCAGTAATCTGTCAGAAGGGAAAATCTGCTGTAAACTTAGTCAGAGCTCATCCCCTGCCTCCTCGCCAGCACGCGTTACAGCTGGGCGGGCGGCGGGGCCCGAGTGCCACCTACAGCGGTCGGGGGGAACTAAGAAATCCGAAATCCTGCTACGGCTCCAGGCCCTTCCTTCCCCCTGCCCATCTTTCCCACTGGGAGCACTCTCCCTGACCTCGCTGGAGACAGAAAAAGGCCTGGATGAGATCTGGGGTTGCTTCCCAAATGTTCAGGTGAGGCTGCAGCTGGGTAGTGCTGCGGGAATCACGGCAGGGATGCGGGGCAGGTCCCCAGCAAGTTCATCAGCTCTCCGGCAAAAACAGCCTGGCTTTTAATAAGAGTTTATTTTGCCACCCATGCTCACAGCAGAGACTTCAAGAAACACGCTGGTCCCCACGTCGTGGGGTACGGGGTGTCCCACACGTGGCTTCCCCGGTGCCAGGAGGAGTCGGGGCTCAGGGCTCTGCTCCAGCTGCGGCACCGTGGGCAACACAGCAAAACACACCGGGACATGGGGAGGAGAAGAACCAGCCGAGAGCCACGCAATAACAGCTACCAGAAAGATCTGCGGGAGAACATATGGTGTGTTTTTAAATGCACCCATAACATTTATTTAAAATACAGGCTCTAGAGCTTGCTAGCAAAGCTTAATAGAAGGAAACCTTTCTTTATGCTGGAATCTCTCCTATTGTTTCAACCAAACCATTAAGCTTGTATTTATTTGGTTTTTAGCCTAAACAAGTGGGGAGTACTGCAGGCAGAACTGCCAAGGATTCCCCTCGTGTCTGCAGGGTCCCAAATCCAACCTACGTGGCTCGTTGGGGGCTGGCAAACCCGCCTGAGCTCACTCTGCCCTGACACAACCCCTCAGCCATAAACGTCCTGCTGCTCCAAGGAGGTGGCTCTCCTATAGCAGTGGCCCTGGAGGAGCAGTGCCTCTGTGTGTCCTTTCCGCCACAGGATGGGTGGAGGGGCTGAATCTCCCGGTGGGACGGGGTGGTTCGGTGTGTACCAGCCTCCAGCTGCCCCCTCGCAGGGGACGTTCTCCTGTCCCGCGGGTTTGGCAGCCGCATCCCTCCTCGCCTGGAGATGAGTCAGGGGATGATGGCAGGCGAGCGGGGTTTCTAACAAAAGACTATGATGGCATCGCGGCTCCTCCGGCCGGCTTGATCCGCACCCGGTGTGAACGGAAACGGCCCGATGGCCGCAAGGCACGGGGTCACCCCCAGGATCTGTCCCCTCTTCTCTGCCTTCCGCCACGTTCTGCCAGCATCTCCCCTGGGCACTGCCAGGACGTGCTCTGCCAAGGACAGAGATGCCAGGAATAGCAGGACACAGGTTTCTCATCCCCTTGGCTCCACGCAGCCCTGTGCCCACGGCTGGTGGACTCATGATGCTCCACAGGTACCTGGCGCAGACCTTCGGGGGGGTGATGCTGTGTGGCTGTGCCCCCCAACACCAGTCCTGCCAGCGGGACAGGCCTGGAAGGGGTCACAGGGAGCTGAGGCCAGATCCCAGGGCTGGCTGCACCCCACGTTCTGCTGCAGGGGCTGGGGTCTGGCTGCATCTCAGTGCTTTTTTGGTGTCCAATGGCAGTTGCACCATCTAGAGGAGAAACGGGTACTGGTCCGAAAAGAAGAGGCCAAATCCAGGCAGGCATCCTTTTTCCTATAGAAAAAGGATGAGCAGAGCAGTCCGGTCATGAGCGAGATGCAAATCCTTCAGCGAGGCACAGTGAGAGTGATTTCAGGGTCTCATGGATGAGCCCAGATGGCCTGGCTTCCCCAGAGAATGGGAACAGGGGGAATAGGATTCAAAGATGCTGCTTTACATGTGACTGATCTCTGCTGGCTGCAAGGAACAGGGCAAGGGAGAGGGGGAAAAAATAAATTAAAAATCTCCAGCCTGCAGTCAAGCTGACCGCACAGCCCGGAGCCGGGAATCAACAGCCCTGAAAGCAATTTCGCCGCTCAGCTGGACCCGTATTACTTCTCTCTCTCTGAACAGATGTGCCAGTGACACTCACATGAATTACCACAGCGAAGATGTGAGCGGGTGATAAAAAGCGCCCCCCTCCCCTCCTCCTGCAGAGCTGCTCCTCTCCTTGCTCCCTGCTCCCCTTTCCGCAGGGGGCCGAGTGCCCCAAAAAAAGCGGCAGGTTTCTGCCGATGGCAGCTCTTCCCTCGTGCTGGAGATCTCCCTGGGGACCAAACCATCAGGGCCATACCCACAGGTATCCAGAGGAAAAGGAGGGGTACACCGTGGGGTTGGCTGTGCTGATAACACCCACCAGCTCCCAGGACCAGGGGGCTGCCCCTCGCCCCCACCAGCTCGCCCGCCTCCTGCCCAGCTCCGACTTGCACTGCCCTTGCACAGGGTGCGAGAGCTTCAGGCTCCTTTGCAGCCTCCTGCAGCATAAGGAGATGTGGGAGCTCCATTCCCACAGATTTTTTTTTTTATTTTTTTTTATACCACTCGGGCCCCTGCAGATTGTGCAAGTCACAAGGAAACGCTGATCACATCCCAAATCCAACCACTAACACATCTCAGCTCTCAATCTGCCTCGTTTGCTGACACCCAGGTTTTTTTCTCCTCCTCCTCCCACGAGCTCCTCGCAGCCGGTTCCTTCCTCCTGGTCTGCAGCACGTACATCTCCAAGCTGCTCCGGCTCCCCCGTCCCCCGCGCGGCTGGGTGCACAGCTCGCCCCAGGCACTGCCGGAGCCCGGGGCGCTGCCTCCGCTCCTTCCCTTCCACCCTCACAGGTTCTCTGAGCCTTGGCCAAGCCTGGCGGTGGGCAGGGAAAGCCTGGCCAAGGGTTAAATCCACCCTGCGCTGTGTAAGGAGCAAGAAGAACACAAAGCACATTAGGGAATTGGCTTTTTTTCCCCTTTTGATTCTCCCAGGCCAGTTGGGGCAGCGCCAGGTATCGGTGCATCGTTGGACCTTCTCCGTGAGCCACGTTTTGGGGTGAGGGTTTGTAGCCCCACGCTGTCATCTCAGCTCAGCAGCTCCCAGCCTCCTGGAGCCGTGGAGCCTGCTCTCCTGGGGATGCTGGGCAGATTGGAAGGGGTTTGGGTCATTCCAAAGAGAGTAAGACATGGTTTAGTGATGGTTTTGGTCAGCATTAGGTTGATGGTTGGACTAGATGATCTGAAAGGTCCCTTCCAACCCAGGCAGTTCTATGATTCTGTGATTCTCCAAGGGGCTCAAACCACTGCCAGGGGATTCAAGACCAGGATGAGGAAATACTTCAAAAGGGCCTTCCATTACCACCAGCAGCACAAGCCCCATCCAGGAGAAAGCGCCTCTCTAAATACCATGTTTTTCTTAACGCTTCCCAGAGGGACGGGACTTGATGTCCTCCTCTGTCTCCAAAGCTGTTACGGATCTGTTGCACTGAAGGCATTTGCGGTGCCCAGTCAATGCTCCTCCATCCCTGACAGCTCTGCAGAACGGGGGGGTCAATCTCTTAGTCCAAAATTACCATCTCTGGACATATGCCATGGCCCTAAAAGCCCCATCTAAAAGCAGGGGCACCCACGGGTACGTAGCTGCACAAAGCAAGGGTGGCCAGGGCTCCTGCCCTGCTCTTGGCTGGGACACTGGGAGGTGACAGGGAGAGCATCACGAGGACTGGGGAAAGAGAAATACTTCAAATAACTATTAGCATAGTTTGCCAAATGCTGCTTGAACCAGCCCCAAACTGCTCCTGGGAGGTCCCTTCCCCCTGCAGAGCTGCAGGGAAGCTCTCGCTCCCTCCGGCTGCTCTGCTGAGGGCGATTTGCTCTGTGAAGAACCCAAGTCAAAAGGATTGTGCACGGACTCTCTGGCCCAGCATGTTTTTTCAGTTTGATGAAAATTCCAAACAGTGGTAATCTTTGGTTTGATCCAAAACTCGTTTAAGGAAGCATTTTAACCACCGAACCAAACAGCGGTTGTTTGCAAATCCTTAATCAAAGCCTGCTCAGGCAAAGTGCATCCTGCAATTGCAGAGCCACCGGTGAATGAGACCCGCTGGGCACTCTGGCCCTGGTCCCTGCCACTGTGACCGGGCAGTCAGTGGCCCGTGGGGGCAGCGTGGACTCAACCCGCTCCATGGGGACCCTGGGGAGAAGTTAATCCCTTTGTGCCGCGCTTCAGCCGGAGACTTTGAACATCTGCCAGTTGCCCTGTTGTGAATTCACCACAGAGAGGTTTCACTTGTTTGCAGCCAAGAGAGTCCACGGCTGCTATAAATAGAGTACTGCTTGAAGGTGAGCTGAAAAGCTTTCCTACATGGGAAGATGCCTTTTAAAAACACTGGCTTAGAGCTAATGGGGGCTGGGATGGCGCTCGGACGGCTCTGCCGGGAACTGGGAGTTGGGAGTTGGTCCACAGAAGTTGTCCAGCGGTCCCCTGCCTCCGGTGGCTGCAGGGATGCTCCTGAGCAAGCAGCTGGTCAGGAAAGGAGCTCTGTAAATGCAAGACATGATAATTGTGGATGGACGAGTCCTCGGCTGTGCTGGGACTTCTCAGCAGAGGAGTCGGAGGAGCAGTAATGAGGGGAGCTGGAGCGCAGTGTGTTTTCTTTTCCTCCCTCAGCCCCCTTAGAGCTCTCAGCAATCGCAGCACGTCAAAGCAGAGCAGTTTCCTTTTGAAACATAGAGCATCTCAGTTTCCTTATGGCTTTTCTTCATGTGGAGGCGAAGGTATCTATCCCACTGTGCACCTTTGATCTTGCCCTTTAAATAGGCCATTTTGAAGCTCGCAGACCCCTTTTCATCACCTTCCACCTTGGCTCATGGCACCTAATGCCGGTGTTTATATCCCGGCTTGTGGCTGAAATCAAAGTGTTGCTGTGGGAAACTCTGCACATGGCTCATTAAAAAGTGAAAAAAAAAAAAAAAAGACAGACTTTCTGTCTCTGAATGAATCACTGTGTGTTCCTCAGCGCTCCCAAACCCTGAGATGCAGGAAACATCTGAGCTGTCCCAGCACCTTGCACTCATTGCTGCTGGTGAGGCTTGGCAGCAACCTTCAACACCCAACTTCTCCTGCTCACCTCCAAGAGGATGATGGACGAGGTGGAAAGAGCCCCATCGCCGCTCTGGCAGTGCCTCGGTGAAGATCCGACAGCAGAAGGAAGGAGCCATTGCGATATGAAGAGCTGATCTGAGGAATGCAATTACACATGATCTAAAAAATAAAGACACTGCAAAACCCTGCAATATTGGGGCAGGAGCTGCCACCTGTGAATGCTCAGCCTGCAACCCTGGGATGAGCTGGCTTCAGAAGAACCACAGCTGGTAAAGCCTGGGCTAGCAAAAAGTCCCTATTTGGTGGCCCAATGAGCACCACACCACCCAGGACCCATAGGCGAGCATGGGTCACCATGACCCTAGACAAGCCACACTGGCTCTTGACTTCTCATACTCTTCCTCTCTTCTCTGCGAAGCCCCAGAAACTGGAAGAAACTGTGCCGATAAGAGTCTGACACCTAATGGGCACAAGAAGAATCGTGACAAGAACAGGATCTGGTTGGAAATATTCCTCATGGGAATATAGACAGTGTTGTCTCACAGCAAAGCCCACAGAGCTGGACAGAAAGGGAAGACTTGCGTAAAGAAAACTCTTAAGAGCCCATACGGCACAATTCCATGTTTGTAAACATGAAAAACTTATAATTTAACCTAGATAGGAATGAGCTGTATGAAAACTGTTAAAAGGTTCCAGGTACAGAGTAGGAGAGAGGTGCCATCATTTCCTTCGCAGTTTTACAGGTCTCTGCCATACGACAGCAAGAAAAGGTCAGGGTTGCAATCAAACCAATTGGCGCTAAATTGTATTTCTCAGGTTGTATTCTCATGCCAGACACACTGGGAGTTGCTACGGAAAAGGGATGCCTTCAAAACCAGACGGTTGCAGCTACATTTTGTATAACGGTCAGTAATGAACGGGAAGTTAACCAGGATTTGACTCAAAAACATTAAGTGTATTCCGTAACTGTGCCTCTGTGCTATTCTTTCCACTGGATGCATTTCATGGAGCTGGTGGGTCTCTTTTCTGAAAAAAATCTGGCATCCAGAGGCGATTTACAGCAAAGATGTTTTCTAAGGCAAGACACAGTGGAGTTTCATGGGACCGAGCTCCACTGAGAACCACCCCCGGGCCGCCTCCTGCCCCTGGACCTCCTCCTGCCCCTTGGACCTCTTTCTGTCCCTGGACCTGACAGTCTGAGAGAGCTGGGGTTGTTCAGCCTGGAGAAGAGAAGGCTCCGGGGAGACCTCATAGCAGCCTTCCAATATCTGAAGGGAGCCTACAGGAGAGCTGGAGAGGGACTCTTTGTCAGGAAACGTAGCGACAGGACAAGGGGTAACGGTTTTAAATTGGAAGAGGGGAGATTTAGATTAGATATTAGGAGGAAATTCTTTACTGTGAGGGTGATGAGGCACTGGAACAGGTTGCCCAGGGAGGTTGTGGCTGCCCCATCCCTGGAAGTGTTTAAGGCCAGGCTGGATGGGGCTTTGAGCAACCTGCTCTAGTGGAGGTGTCCCTGCCCATGGCAGGGGGATTGGAACTCGATGATCTTTAAGGTCCCTTCCAACTCTAACCATTCTGTGATTCTATGACCTCCTCCTGCCCCAGACACCGCTTCCCTGGGCAGCACCCAGCCCTGCTGTAAGGAAGCTCACACCATCCCCGCTCCATTCAGAGGGTGAATAGAAATGTTCAATATCCAGCGCTGTTCACTGGCAGCCTTCTCAGGCATCTCTGTTCCCTTTTTTCTAAATTGGATCTTTCTCTTATAACTTCAAGGCCTCATGAGTCTCCTTGGCATTTATTAAATAACAACTAAACTCTTCAATTTCCCATGTTACTACATGATCCAGTTACACTCCATCTAATACGTCACCTGCGATCAGACCGGAGGAGTTGATGGAGGTAGGAGGACGTAGGAGCAGGGCCACCACCATGACCTGCTGCTCCACAAGACCTGCTGCCACCCAGAATGTGCCCAGCACTCACTGCAGCTCATGGCACGAGCAAATTCCACCTAAAACTCAATGGTCACAACAGGATTTCACTTTTACGGATTGGTTTTGCCCCAAAGACGTGCTTGGGGAATGCAAAACTGCCACCAGCAGAGGAAAGGGTTTGCAGAACCTGAGGCAATGGACTTCCCACGTGTCCTGCCCTCAGCCAGCACCAGGTGTGACTCATATTCCCAACGAAACAACAGCACAGCAGAAATGCCTGGTGTTTTAACACGGCTGCACATAGGAGCTGTAATTGGCCACGAAGCCACAGGTGACCTGACAACAAGAAGATCTGCAAGGTGAGGCCTTTTATTCCTACTATTTTGTTTTTAATCTTGTCCTTTTTCTTGCTGGAGAGAAAAAAAAAAAAAAACCATCACCTGAGCCACAGTTTCAGCCTCTGATAACCCCCAGCAGCTTTTGCCTCTAATGTACCCAGAGCCACCTATAATGAGCGCCTGTTCCTACCCCCCGCAATAAGCTGCAAATGGGATGAGCAGATCCTGAGGTCGGGGAAGATGTTTCATTGTGAAAACATGAATGTTTCCCTGCCATCCCGACCATCCTAACAAGGGGTCCAATTAGCGCTCGTGACTTTGTCATCCGTCCAGCAGGGACACGGGGCCGGGGACCACTGCTCTCATTTCCGCAAAGATCAGGGATCAGGAAGACAAATCATCCCTAATGGGACCTTGGGGAGAGGCTCTGCTCTCTTTTCAAGTCGAAGGCTGCACATGGAGGCAACCTGCTCTGCAGAGCCATAAAATGCCCCCTCCGAGCTCTCCGGCAGCAGCCAGCCTCCCCCTTCCAAGCAACCGCATGTGCACAAGAACATTTATCAGGCTCCTGGCCATAGCTTTGACTTTCATTTTATTTTTAAAGTGCATTCACATGTAAATTGACTTGGCCCGAGAGGATACATGAACACAAGAGCCCTTTCTTTCCTCTGGAGTGGCATTAGGAGGAACATGGTGAAAGGAGCAAAGTTTCCTCACCTCCGGGCTGCAATTCTGCAGCTCAGGAAAAGCAAGTTCATTGTTTCCTTCTGCACACAGATGCTGGCTGTGCTGTTTTCAGCAGCCTTGTTCAAGCGAGCCATTTCGGAATATAAAAGCATATCACATATCCCAGGGACAAGAACACACAGGCAAAATGTCTTATTGGCTCTGTTTTATCTATTGTAAGAGCAGGAGATAAATTAGTATGAGCCTATAACTGTGTCTGACAGTTTTAAACATGTTCCTGTCCCACACCCCCAGGGTCAGACCTGGTTTGGTGGGTAGCAGACTCCTGGAAAAAGAAAAAATTAGGACGCGAGGTTGGAGTCCAGGAAAGGGTACAATTCCTCAGGGAATAAAAATAGGTGTGCTCCCAAAACAAGCATCTCTGGGGTGAAGGCAGGTGGAAATCTGTTCCAGAGCACTCGGCATAGGTCAGACCCACATCTTGCGATGTGTTGCCACAGAGCAGGCACAAAAAACATCTGAAGAGCCTTGCAGCTCAGAGCCACAGCGTCCGGCACGTGCCCTGCACCAATACCGGGGATAGGGACAGGGCAGATTTAGTCTAGCCACGTTGCCAGCTCCAGCAGCACCTTCTTTCTGCAAGGACAGAATGGATTCACCTCAGAGCCTGGCTAAATTCTCACCGGTGTTCAATAGTGCACTGGGAAACTGCCCTCTAATTCTTGAGTTAAACTTTTTCCAAGCTGCGCTGCGGTGCTGTGACGTGTTGTCAAAGTTGCAGCAGAAACGGCAACATCAGTCAAGCAAAGTGTCTGGAGCTTTGAACAAATCATAGAATGGTTAGAATTGAAAGGGACCTTAAAGACATCCAGTTCCAATTCCCCGCCCTGGGCAGGGACATCTTCAACTACACCAGATTGCTCCAAGCCCCGTCCAACCTGGCCAGGGATGGAGCAGCCACAGCTTCTCTGGGCAACCTGGGCCAGGGTCTCACCACCCTCACAGCAAAGAATTTCTTCCTGAGAGCTCATCTCAACCTCCCCTCTTTCAGTTTAAAACCATTCCCCCTTGTCCTGTGGCTCCCTTCCTTGATCAAGAGTCCCTCCCCAGCTTTCCTGGAGTCCCTTCAGGGAGTGGAAGGTGCTCTAAGGTCTCCCTGGAGCCTTCTCTTCTCCAGGCTGAACACCCCCAACTCTCTCAGCCTGTCCTCACAGCAGAGGGGCTCCAACCCTCAGAGGATCTTCATGATGCTCCTCTGGAAAAGTGACACAGAAGATGATTAATTGTATGTGATGCACCTATTAAGGGTAACAGGCCTGATTCTGCCATCCACCACATTCTCGTGCTCTGGCAACAATCCTCCTTACAGCAGAGGAGCCCAGTGGGGTGTCAGTATGGTGCCCGGTCTGCACTGTCACGAGCTGTCACCCCATTTTTCAGCCTGGGACCCTTCATACCTGCTGTTCCCTATTGCTTTTCACTTGACACTTCCTCATCTGAGCATTTTCCCTGCGATTCTGGCAACACCCAGCCAAAAGATGCTGGTTTCCTCTGTAACATCACAGGTGTTCAAGCACCATGGGGAAAAAAAAAAAAAAATGCACTGGCAAAGTGAAAATAGGCAGTACTTTGGGTTGAGGCACCAGGTTTTCATCTGCCAGAAACTAAGACTGGAAATGCTTGGGAAGGTTTACAAACCGAGAGTTATGAGTCACTCTGTGCTGTTCAGTGAATGAGCAGGTTGAAACGGGTGTCCCGAAAGGAGCCTGGAAGCACAAGGACCACAGGACAAAGCTGGCAGCATATCCTTGGGGAAAACATGCTCGCCAAGAAGAAACGGAGCACTAAAACTTCGCTGTTTCTCTACGTGGAATCTCCAACACCCTGGTAATTCCAGGAGCCAAAGCACCAACCCCTCCAGCTTCTGAAAAAAAAACAGGCCTCAGCTCCCTTAACCCCAGTTCTAGTTCTGCATCCCCAAACTTTGGGTTTGGGGCAACCATTGGTGCGTTTTGCCCGCGTTTTGAGTTTTCCCCACCTTTGGCAGCCCCTGTTGCACCCCTGAAAGGAGCGTGAGGAACTACTCTCCTCCCGTGCATTGGACTCGCCTTGTCTCAAAAGTAAACGGTGAAAAACACCCGGCAAAGCGTGTTTTCAAAGTCCCTGCCGGGACAGAGCCGCTCAGCGTTTGCAGGATGGGGGTTTGGGGCCCAAATCTTGCCCGGGGTCTGCAAACCGCCCCCCCCAAAACTGCACTGGGCCGCCGAGGTGTTCGTCCTCCATCCCCAGCGGACCTTCCGCTACCGATCGTTGAACGGGCTCCAGCCTCCCTCCGCTCCGGGAAGGCCCCGGGGCGGCCGCGCCTGTCTTTGTGCCCCGGCGGCGGGTCGGCCCGGCCCGGCCCGGCCCCTCCCCGCCCCGCCGCTCCCGCGGGCAGAAGCCGGCGGCCGCCGATAGCCGGTCGGTCGCCCCCGCCTCCCCGGCGGAGCCCTGCGGCGCATGCCTCCCGCTCCCCGGGGGCAGGGAAGGAAGCGCCGCCCGCCCCTGCCTGCACCAGCGCGGCGGGCAGCGGTGGAGCGGAGCCCGGCGGAGCGGCGAGCCCGGGCCGGCCGCCCCCAACCACCACCGCCACCGGCAGCCCCTCTCGGCCTCCCCCCGCGGCGGCGGCGGCGGCAGGTGAGCGCCGGGGGGGCGGGCGGGGCGGGGCGGTGGGGCCCCGCCGAGGCTGAAGAGCTGAGGCCGAGGCCCAGGTCCGGGCCCGGCGCGGCCGGGCGAGGGCGGTGGAAGGCGGGAAGGGGAAGCCATGGCGGCGCGGGCAGGGCCCGGCCGGCCGCGGGCAGCGGGCGGAGCGCCCCGCGGCGGGGGCACCGCGTACGCCGCCTCCGGGCGTCTCCGTCGGGTGGGTGTCCCCTCATAGACCCTCTGTGGGTGCCCCCCCGGGGGTTGTCGCCTCATGTCCCCTCACAGGCCCTCTGTGGGCGCCCCTCGGTGGGGTGTCCCCTCGTGTCCCCTCACAGACCCTCTGTAAGTGCCTCCCGGGGGGGTGTCCCCTCACACTCACCCTGTGGGTGCCCCCCGGCTGGCTGTCCGTTAGTATCCCCCACACGCATCCCCTGTAGGTGTCTCCCAGGTGGGTGTCCTCATGTATCCCCTCACACACCTTCTGTGGACGCTCCCCAGGTGGGTGTCCCCTCACAGACCCTCTGTGGGTGTCCCATGGGGGGTTGTCCCCTCGTGTCCTCTCACAGCCCCTCTGTGGGTGCCCCCCGGGTGGGTGTCTCCTCAAAGCCCCTCTGTGGGTGCCCCCAAGGTGGGTGTCCCCTCATGTCCCGTCGCACACCCTTTGTGGGTGTCCCCCAGGTGAGTGTCCCCTCACACCCTCTGTGGGCATCCCGTGGTTTGTCTCCCCTCACGTCCCCCCTCACACAGCCTCCAGGTGTCCCTGGGTGCCCCCTTACGCCCCCCCCCCCATGGGTGCCCCCCCACACCCCAGGGTGGGTGCCCCGGCCTGGGATGGTGCTGGGGCGGGAAGGTTCATCCCACCCCCTGTCATCCTCGCAGGGTGACAGCAATCCCAGTGTGTTGTAGTGAAGGCACCTGCCCCTTTCCTGGAAACTGTGGAAAGAGGTTAATAGGAAATAAGTTTGGGTTGTGTTTTTTTTTTTAATGAAGCTGGGAGCTTAAGTGTGTTAATTGCGTTTCTTCAAAGATAATTAGGTATGCTAATTTCTGTCTTTTTGATCCTTAGCTGCCTATTCCGAGGAAAAATGTTTTTAATTTATGTTCGCCCTAGTGAATGTGTTGGGGGCAGCTTTAGAAATCGGTGTGTTCATTCACATGTTTCTAAAGTTGGGGTTCAGACCCGCGTCGTGTCGGGCTGGTTGGTGCTTCCCCGGTTAGTTCATGGCCGAATAAACGCCCGGTCGGGAGCGCTGTCCTTTATTATTAGCAGAAATCAGACTAAACTGTCTTCAATTCACTGAAAAGTGGAAGTTTAAACAGTGTGTGTGGGGTTGCTGCAGGTACCAGCTAGCGAGGAGGGATGTTCTTGATTGCTGCGCTTAAAACTTTGAATTCTGCAGGAACGATGTTTTGAAAGTCGTCACCGCTGAGGGAAAAAAAAGTCAGAAACGGCTGCCCAGACCTTGGGTTAAAATGTATTCTGCTAAGATGTTCTGTGGCAGAGAACGAGCAAAAGAAGAGGCAAAAGCATTATCAGTGGTGTGTTCTGAGCTGACCGCTCTGCAGGCGTCGTGTAAGGCAGGTTCAGGCTGACCCTGCCTTGGGCAATAAGATTTCAAGAACGTTCTAGTCTACTAACAAGATGGCAATAAAACTGCTCCCTGAGCACAGGTCCCAGAATAACTCTGACCAAAGCACTTTGTTGTGTTATACGATGTTCTTTGTTGGAGCACCGTGCTCTTTCTAAAAGTGATAAAGAATTGTCTTCCCTCGTTGTCTGTTATCTCATTCTCTGTAGCAAATAAATATAAGTTTTAAAGAGCTCAGAACCATTAATTCTTTAAAATTTTTGTTGTCACTGATTAATTTGAAACCAGGACTAGAGAATAATTGACAAGGGCAAGGTGGGAGAGGCTTCCGAGGCAGCAGCGTGTCTGTAGGTTGGTTGAGTCTGGGACCACCCTGCAGTTGGGGCTCACTGGGTTTGTGTGGGACACTGCGAATTGGGCTTGAAGAACCACTCAGCTGCTGTAGCTTCTTGTCGGGGTTGCTGTATGCTTCATGTCAGCCAGACACTGCTTTCATCCCACCAAGTGATGCTGCAGGGGAGACCTTCAGCCCTCATGGGACCACGTGGAAGTTGTGAACTCTTCGGGGTGTTATCTGGCATTTTCTGGATGGCATTTTCCACTATTCTGGGAAACAGGGCTTCATTCTCTCTGGGTTTTCTACTAAAATACAAAGAATAGTTCACAATCTTCATCCTACTTTTGCAAACTCCAAAAGATTTGTGTTTACCGAGAGCTTTTACCCTGCAATGATGCCAGAATGCTTGATGTCTCAGGGTTATTGCTGTATAGTATGTTTCAGGAAGAAATAAGCTCCCTTTCCTTCTTTTTGAGCTGCCCCAGGTCCCTCAGTTGTGTGTGTTTAATGTCAAGCCAGAACTAGTAAAAGCTGTCTCGGGCTAGTTTGTGAGTTCAGGCATGATGCTAACAGAGTTACTCTGCGCTTTGGATAAGAGCTGGTTTGTGTTCCACCATCTCAGACCATGGACAAGCTTGCTCCACATCCGCCCATGGACACAGCCAGCATTGTTTTCATTGTAAAACTGAAAAGCTGAGCTCTGCGTGGCGGGCGTTCTTTAAAAAGGGCAATTATGCCAAAGGAAACACAGGGAGCAGAACATTTTGCAGGGTTCTCCACTCCCACCAATTCCACTTTGTTATGAAAGATTCCCTTAAAATTGTTCCTTCTCTCTTGCCACAAAGTTCATTGCAAAAGTATTCAGGTGATCTTAGTGCAGAAGGGGATTGCACACGTCTGTGCACTGAAGTGTCATCAGAGTGATTCTTTGTGTGTTTTGAAATACCTGGTTATTTAGGAGCGGGTGCAAAACAGAGTGTGACCTTCGATGAAAAGGGCAGGAAGAGTTTAGGAAGTGAAGGTAATTACATGAATGAGATTATGGTTGTGCCAGAAAATGCTGAAAACCACCAAGGATGAGTGCTCGGTCTTATCCTTAATGGCACAAGTGACCGATTTACCTGTTAAAGTGATGTTGAGGAGTAATTCTTGTGATTATCTGGCACAGTAAGTCTGAGTGTTAATAATTCACAATTTACGTTACCAATATTATTACATTGAACTTCTAGATGATAATAAAAAATATTTTCCCCTTTTTTTTATTTGTAGGATGGAAGAGAGATCAGTCTGAAGAACTGTTCCATTGTGGACTTTGCTGTTCTCTGCTAGAATGTTCCTTATGAATGCTTCTCCTTTGGTAGCTCTTCAGACGAAATGGGAGTCCTTTGGACCAGCAAGGAATTGTAGATACCCCGTTTGCTTCTCCGAATCTGAAGGGGACGTCACGAGAACCTCTGTAAGCGCAAAAGTTCAGATGATCATAAACAACCTGCAAAGCCAAGAGTCTCCCCTGGGTATGAACAATGAGTATGATTGTATTATGCAGAAGAAACCAAAGGGAGAAAAGGGCAGTAGTAACAGAGTCGCATCTAATACAGCGTTGCTACAGAAGCATCCGCAATATCCCAAATGTGGTTGCCCTGCTGATTTGGATGATGCTGAAGCAGAGGAGAATGTGGGGTTTGGGACACTCTTGCTCGATTCCGATAGCGATGATTCCGTTGACCGAGGTATAGAGGAAGCCATTCAAGAGTACTTGAAAGCAAAAAGCAAAAGTGACCAGTCCTTGCAAAGGAATGCAGAGTGTTCTGAAAATATAAGCAGAGACAAAAGGTTTAAGAGAGAATTCTCCCAGAACGAAATGGCTGGTAGCCTTCTCCCTGTGAAATTTAAAGCTGAGATGCTCTCGGAAGAGTACCTGTCTGACCACCTGGGAATTGGTAAAAGGCTACAGCCGCCTTCTCCTCAGAGCATCAGCAGCGACGACTCTTTTGAACAAAGCATACAAGCTGAAATAGTGCAGTTCTTGAATGAGAAGAAACAGCAAGAAATTAGTAAATGTGTAATCGGGAAGGATAAAAAAGATTCCCATGTGAGAGCTGTCCTAAAATGCAACAAAGAAACGACAAACAAAGCAAACTGTGGTGCTATAAAGCGAGGTTGCGATGCGCTGCTCTTGAGACACCACCCCAAGCTCCAGAAAACCAGCATGCAGTCCAAGAACTCGCAGTCTAAAATCCAAGGAGAGCCTCGCGACTTCAGCCAAGTGAACCAAGCGTACCTGGAAATGGCCACTGCCAGCCAGCCCTGGCTAGTGGAGCAAAATGAAGAAAGTGGAGCTAATTACTGGGAGACGAGGGGAGCACTTACCAAGGAGAGCGTGCACGCGTCTGACTCCAGTAGCGACGATGGCATTGAAGAAGCCATTCAGCTTTATCAGCTGGAGAAAATCAGGAAAGAGGCAGGTCGCACGACGGACTGTGTCCCTTTGCAGAGGGAACAGTTTGACACAAAGGGGATGGCGGACATTTCTGCCAGCTTGACTATTAGCTCAACAAAAAGTGCCTCACCAGAAATCCATAAAAGCCCTATAAGCAACAAGAGAAAAGAAATTAATTCAAAGCCAATGGAATTGGAAAGCACCAGCAACGAATTCAACAAGCTGTTTAAACCACTGAAAAAAGCCAAACATTTTGCACCTCCAGAAAACAAGATTGCTGCTTGTGAGCTCACGTTGCAGGCCTCTTGCAGAGCAGACACATCTGCAGAGCTCATGTGTGCAGAAGCTATCCTTGATATTTCCAAAACAATCATGCCATCCCAAATGGGAACTGACAACAAATCCCTCGCTGCTGACTCTTTCTTTTCTCCCCAGCTTCTCTCGTCCTCCCATTGCGAAAGTGACAGCAGCCTCGTGGACAGTGATGATAGTATAGAGCAAGAAATCAGGGCTTTTTTGGCTCTGAAAGCACAGTCGGAAAGCCTCGGAACAAAGCCACCCAACCTGTCACACTCAATCCAGATGCCTTTGCCTTCTGATCAAAAAAGCCTCAGCGGTACCCTTGAGCCTTCTCTTCCCAAATCTCTGAAGCTCTCACTGAGTCGTAAAAGGAGACTTAAAAGGGAAGGCAGAATAGTGAAACAAGGTGCATCGAAACCAGCTGAACAGACAGAGACAGGACTTTTCCAGCCAGGTAATTATTCCAAATTTCCTGTGCTCCAAGAGGGGTGTGTCCTGGGCAGCCCAGCGGAACTCTGTGATGCTTCAAGGCTCAGTGGCAAAGAGACTGGGCAGCCACAACTGGTGTCTTCCGCATTATCTGGATCTGTTGGCAGATGTGTGGCCTTGGACTCCGTAAACCCTTTTATGCAGGTTCAAAGTAGCGCAAGAAAACTTACAAAAAATACCATCCTAAGTCAGGAGAGGGATGGTTCGGATGATGAGAGCAGTTCTCTGGATAGTGATGAGGACCTTGATAGTGCTATTAAGGACCTTTTACGGTCTAAAAGAAAATTAAAGAAGAAGTCCAAGGACCAGAAAGCTCAGTGCAAGAAGAGAGTCAGATTTAGCGAGGCAGAAACTCAGCTGCTAGATGAATTTAGTGGCCTCCAACAAAATGAGTGGAAATGTAAAAATCCCGAGCTACTGAAAAGCTGCCTCTCAAAACCTAGAAAAGCTGTGAAAGAGACGGCAATCAGAAATCCCCCTGACAAACTTGCTGCTGATAAAACAGAAACCATGAAGAGCTTGGAGTTCAACTTACAGCTTAAAACAGGATATAAACCTAAACCAACTTCAAACCAGAATAACCTGCGGGTAGCTAAAAATAGGAAATGTACTTTCACAGCTGCGTCAGACGCTGACGACAGCAGTTCAGTGGACAGCGATGACAGCATCGAACAAGAAATTAGGAAGTTTTTGGCAGAAAAAGCTAAAGACTCTGCAAGCAATTCAGAGGTACAAAAAGATGATGCGACTCTGGACCTGTTGAACGTGACCAAACAAAGTGCTAATAAAGGAAAAGCAAAGCAACAGCTGGTGGAAAATGAGATTGACCCGGTGCTGGGTCAAAGTGAAAAGACTGAGGTATCTCAGCAAAGTGAGGAGTCGAAGAACTCTGAGAGAACAGAAGGGAAAAGTGCAATGTTACAGGGCAGCGGGAAAGCTGCTTCCTCAGCAGAGAATGTTAATCTTCATACTACTGGTCAGCCAAAAGCTAAGCAAGGAGTGACGGCGGTTAAAGGTATTGCTGCTGCTGAGTTATCGGACAATGCAGCAGGTAAAAAGGATGTCCCCAACACAGAGCCCGCGCAGAAACTGCTTCCACCTAAAACCAGCAAAAATGAAGGTTGTAAAGTACAAAAGGTAATGAATACCAAGTCGAGATCTAAAAGAAAGAACACCTTTCACCTAAAAATTTCGAGTAAATTTATTGCAGGTCTGAAATATGCTCGGGACAGGAAGAAATCCATGCTTTTGAACAAAAGGCAGAAAGCAGAGCGTTTGCTCGCCCAGAGCAGTGCGTTAGGAGCAGAGGTAGCTTCCCAAGACACAGACGTACTTCACCAGGGAAGAGGAGCCCCCTTGCCGAAAGGTGAATTTAGTGGGGAGTGTACGGCAGCAATAAAAGAACCCAGCTCTTCTCAGAAGCTCACTGTGGAGGCGTCAAGTCCCCAAACCTGTGAAAGACTGGAGGCTGCTCCTGTGTGTATCAAAGAGGAAGCAGAGGGTTGCAGAGAGGCTGATGCTCCAGGAGACCGGTCAGATTCACGCTCGAGTCTCCCCTCGCAGGAGCCGAGCGCAGCAGCAGTAAAAGCAGATAAGGTTTGCAGAGAAACATCCAAAGCTGAGAACACACAGATGTGGATCGGGGAAGGAGATATCCACAAAGGCAGCTGGGCCAATCCAAATTTAGATCCCCCACGCCCTGAGCACTGTATGGCAGTGGTAAAAGCAGATAACGTTAGCAGAGACACATCCCAGCAGAGGGCACAGGCAGGCACCAAGGGAGAGGACCACCAGCAGGACAGGAGCCCAGATCCAAGTTTAGGTTGCCCACTGCGGGAACTAAACGTGCCAGCAGTAGCAGTGGATAAAACTAGTGGAGGAGCATGTATGGATAACAGTGTGCAGGTGTGCATTAAGAAAGAAAAAGTAATCTGCCAGGAAAGTGAGAGGCAGGAAGAAATTCAGGGATCCAGCTCCAGTTTGGAAGGAAAAATACCTGTCCTGCAGAATAGGGAAATGGCTTGTGAAATGGGCCAAGGGCAGGAAGTTTTAGACAAAACCTGTGCAAAACTTACTGACGTACCTGCAGGGGACTGCCCAGATTCCCTCTTGACAAGAAAGGTTTCAAATATGTAAGTACACTTTTTTTTTTTTTACAGTAACCGTCTTTTTAGAAAATAACTATCATTGTAATTACCTTTATAAAACTTGAGAGGTGAAAGGAGAGACAGTGGGAGACACTGATACCTGTATATCATATACACACTAATGTGAAAAATGCTTCTATTTAACAGGGATATCATGATAAACATACATAGTTTTTGTAGAATTTTGTAAATTATTTAAAGTGCTCTAAGGAAATATTTTTTATAATGATTTTTAGGGCTTGCATTACTACAGGATGCTGTGGTTACTGTAGATAAGATACTGGCTAATCACGCTTTAAATTATGAGGCCTCTAATCATACATCAAAAGGAAACCTGTTTGCGTGCAGAATATATCTGGCAATCTGTTAAGAGATCCGAGGAAAACACAGCATTTAATAGCTGTGCTAGACTTTCAAAGCAGATTATCCGACATCTGTTCACATTCGAGCTGCCTTAGGACAATCCCGTGCTGTGGTTTTACTCTGGGGTCTCGGTTCTCCCACCCGAGGACTGTTGGGGGAGTTCAGCTGGTGGAACTCCAAGGAAGTCAGCGTGGCTGGAGGGGGAGAGATCCCTCCTTGAAGATACAAATGCAAATCCAGGTAAATGAAGTGGATCTGTCTGTCTGCACATCCTGTGGTTAAAAAAGATCTCAGCAGCTGCTGAAAGTACCTTTGGAATCCCAGAAACCTCCTGCTAGCGGATGATTCCAAGCACAATTGCAGTTTGAGGAAAAGTGAAGGAGCGTGTCTGTTGGGACAAGGTGATTTCTGTGGATTTCACTAGATTTACGTACTGCTGGGCCTGCAAGGCTGAAACAATTCCTCGCTATTCTCAAGTCTAACTTTGATGCCCTGCAGTTACCCCAGAAATGGCTTTTTTTGGTTTCCTGAATGAACTTTCTTGAATTGAGTGCCCTTAACTTTCCTTTTCTCAAAAGTGGTTTCTAAAATGTTACATTTCTGTGAACTTCTCTTTTCATTTACAATTTTTGTGCAATAGAACAAAGCTAAGTTTGCTGTAGGAAGCCCCTAATGTAAACGCCAAGGATATTTTCAGCACTGTTCTTTCATACTGGTAGCGCTTTCTCTGCCTCCGTTTCCAGCAGCCAGAATAAAGCGGTTTTTTCATTACTATCTTTTTTATTTGTACTGACTTTAAATGGGATTGAAGTAGCACGTTCATATTGCAGAAAAAAAAAAAAGTGCCCCCACGCTGGTCTCGCTGAAAAAAATCCAAAGAAGTGTGGATTTAAGCTGTTGGCTGGTTCTTTCCTTTTCGTTTGTGTGTAGTGAAGTCCTTTGAGGAGTTTGTTCTTACATCTTGTCCCTGTGAATTGATCCCACGTTCTCTTTATCTAATCTTCTACAGAACTTCTTTCAGCCAAACTCCCACTCGGTGTCACTTTATTTCTCAGTCACTTCGACAGTCTTCCTGGAGACTGGCCTTAATGGTGCAAAATGGAGCAAAAGCAGTCAAGAACAGATCCAGTATCGCATAGTGTCCCCTGGTGTGGTCGCATTTGCAGAACATTGGCAAACTACAGCGTAGCATAGAGTAGAACAAGTAACTGTGGCATGTAGAGAAATAACCGACATCCTTTGTGTGTTTATACTGTTGTGCAGTTACATTTTAAACATGTTTATAGTGGTCACGACATTTCTTAACTGTCCATCCACCTTTTCATAGGCCTTAGCTTGGCTGGATGGTTGGTTGAAGAGATCTGTGTGCTAGATCATCTCATTTTTGTGGTAGGATACCTTGGAAAAGTGTTGGTTTTTTTCACTTAGCTCACGTGCCTGCAGCCCGTCTACACAGGCATCCATTTTTATCTGCCTTGATTCAGTTGCAGGATTTGGGCCTTTTGTTTGGCATAGGTAAATAGGTTGATATTTTAAAATAGAAGTTTTCAGAGTACCTTGCTTTAAAAGGATTAAACTGTATACTTAATTTTAATAGAGATGATGGAAGCACTACGTACTGTTTGTATAAAGTAAGCTGAATGTTTCTCCTCAAAAGTTTTCAGTAAATCAACATTAAGACTTAAAAGGTGTCTTGTGCCCCTGTCGATGTGTCTGTGTTTTCTCAATGCTACTTGTGAACTGATTCACTTGCAGTTAAGATGCAATTCCCATTACCTTGTGCTTTAAATAAAACCTAATTTGAAATGGCACTTTTTTAAAATTGATAAACTTGATTTGTATATAGGAAATGGTGTACATTGCTAAGTTTATAATGTTTAATAAATGGGGTTCTGACCATGGACCATGAAACCAGAGTCCTCCTATGGTTTGTGTCATCGTCTTTAGTGAGTAGTATCTTTGTGTTATCTTTTTTTCCCCTCCTGACTGTAGTCGGAAGATGTAATTTGCTTGTGCCAGTATCATTTGTGAGTGAAGACAATCCCTTGAAGACGATCCCAGCGTTTGCGTTGCCTGAACCTGGGAGCGGGATCTCAGTTCAGCCGCTGCTTTTGCTTCTTGCCTTTTTATCGCCTTTAGCCACCCGCTGTCTGAGACTCTGATCTCCGATGTGACAATAGCCTGTGATTTCCTTGTGGCTGTGAAACAGAATCTAGGTCTTTAAAGATGTGGCTGTTTAAGGGAATGTTGTTCTTAAAAAATGAAGAAGGAGAACCTACAAAGTACATAAGCAAAAAAGTTGTGGATATTCTCGGGGGTGAGAACGGGGCTTGTCATTTTAGCAAAACCCTGACAACAGTTTTCTTTCCTGGTGTTTGTGGTCGAGAAGCGGAGTCTTTCCTTGTGCTCGCCCCTCACCATTAGTAGCACAAGGGTTAGCGAAAGGGCTTCCTTATTTTTGAGGTGGAGTTTAGCAGATAAGATCCGTGATTCAGTTAGAAAGCACTTAGTGTATCTCTGACATCCTCTGTAGCACAGCTTCTGCAGCCTCCAGGATTAACTCACGATCCTTTCTGCCCTACTGTCGAGAATTTGTGGTAGCGAGTGTAGGAGCCCTTGATGGTGCAGAGATGGGATGAATGTGCTTTCTTGCTCACGGGGGACATTGTGACACCCAGCACTGAGGTTCTGCTAGGAGGCAAGGAGACTGAGCTAGTCTTCAGGGTGGGAGGGAGGGAAGGAATTCTGCTGGTTTGATATCCAAACCATCCTGTCACCCTTGGTGTTTCTGTACCAACACGCTCTGGGTGTTCCCTTCTACCCGCAAGTCATATTTGGTCTCAGCAAGTGATTTTTCCAGAGTTTGTCCTATGGGAATTGCTGGTTTGCCAAGGAGGAGCAAGTACCCAGAGGGAATGTGGGTCAACAAACATCCCTGGCATTGGTGCCGCAGCCATAAGAAGAGTGCCATGGCTCTGCTGGCAGCATCGTCATTCTGGGTACAGCTCCCATCTCTCCTTGGAAAAAGAGAAGCCTGGTGTCTTGGAGCAATAAGAAATTACTCACGTACGTTACAGAGTAAAGGATGAACAGCTGAGAAGCAGAAAGATTATATTGAGAACAAGTTCATGAGCAAGAGTCCCACGCATGTGGTCCCAAGTGTGGGGCTGCAATACAAATCTCCAGGGTGAATCTTGATAGGTGCAGTACCAAGAGCATTTTTTTCTGATGTTTATTTCTGATCTACTCTGATTTTTTGACACTGATCAGAACAGGCAGCCAAGCATAGAGCAGGCACAGACTATGCTCCTCCTGGCCCTTTTCAGCACTCCAGCACCGCTCTCGTGAGTGCCCAGAACAAGCTCCTTTTTCCATTAGTTCAACCCTCCGGAAGAGTTAATTTGATCCTTTATCTGCTGCAGTAGATACACATGTGGAACCATGAACTCAGGTCTTCCCAAGCGTGTAAACAAGTTTTTTGTTTTGTTCTGTTTGTTTTTTAAATGAGTGCTGGTTTATATTTTTTTAAAATGCACAAAGATGATTTTTTTCAGTCAGAGCACAAGATTTGCTGATTTGGATGGTAAGTTACTAAACTACTCAGTATATTTGATTATGGCCACTGGTAAGTTACAGCATCCTGACTGCAATACCGGAGTTCTCAGATACATCTGTGCTCGCTCAGGACTTTGAAAATAGGTATTTTGTTTTATTTTTATCACAGCGACTATTTTTCTGTGCTTCAGGAAGGGCAGTCTTCAAGGATCCTCAGGGGACCACAAGGACTACCTTAATTTTTTATAGAGAGATATTCGCTGCTATTTTGGGAACATGTGTTTTGACATGTAGCTGCTTTTTATAAGAGGAAGGAACACGCCATTTCTGCCGCCGTTTCTTTTATTAATGTATATGCTTTTTAATTTTTCAAACCTTAAAGAACTGCAGTTTGTCTTGGTTTGATAGTGCAGCCTCACATAATTCTATCTGCAAATGTGAAAATCTCGCTTTCAAAATACAGAGTAGAAAGAGGTTGTTTTGGGTCGATTCTCTATGGTAAAATTTGCCATCTTTAGCATGATATTTTTAATTTGTACAGGTATTTCTTTAAAAAAGTGTATTGCATCTGTAACAGCTGAACAAACAGGTCACTATTTCTTAAGCCCACTGAAATAGGGAAATGTAGGATAGTAAAAACAAGGAAAATACGTCTTTGGCATAAGTATGGGAGCAAATCAATGTGTTGCCTTGGGGCTGACTGCTACTGAAGCTCATGTGTTGCTCCCCTCTCTTTGAACCTCAGGGGAAGTGAATTAGATAAACTTGGTCCAACATATCTCAAGATACAGTCTATATGAGGGTGATGTAAGGTACGCTCCCTGCAAAACTGTTCAAAGGCACTGGTTTCAGGTTAAGAATAAAAAAAGGGAAGAAATTAAGGTAAAGAAGAAAAGAGGTGGGTGTTTTTAGATGAAGTATGAAAACAAGTGGAAAATATGTGACAAAATCCACTAAATTTATATTTTTAAGAGGTAGTCTTATCCCTAAATTATTCCGCCTGCAGAAAAATCTGTGGTTAAAAATATATGTAAAATTGTCACAACTGTTTGTATTAATTCAGCGCTTTATGTTATTTTTCCTTTCAGGAGAAGAAAGGGAAGTTATGAGAAGCTCAAGGTACTATCTAGAGTCTAATAGAAGCATAGCAGTGAATAATAGAGGGTTGCTTATTTGTTTTCACGCATTAAATATTTAAAAAGTTAGCTTTTCAGGCCCATTTCTGCTTAGCATATTTACTTGTTCTGATGGATTGGTGTGTTTTCAGCAAAGGCGGGTTTAGCCGGCTGGTTTTCTGTTGGAGGTGAGCGAAGGCATTGCGGTGAGAACTGGAATTGTTTGGTAGCCGCGAGAGAAATCTGGCTGCTGGGCCCAGGAACGTGTAGCTACGCTGGGGTTTGAATGTTTAAAAAAAAGCACAAGTCCAGACCTGCCCAGTTTTGGACTTCAGGTTTTTGCTTAGTGACATTATTAACTAAAGATAATACCTCTACCTTGCAAGTATGTTTAAATAGATCAGTCATGCTTCCCGTCGGTTTATAAGCCTATATAAAAATGACACAAATAGGGAATATTTCTAACATGTGAAGACTATCACTTGCAGTGATATTTGGACGTACTATTACACTCATTTTTTTAATTTTAATTTTTTTAGCAAACAGCTGGAGCAGCACTATGCTTGCTTTTAATATACACCATCAGTATGTTATACCTGTAAGGTAGGACCATTCCTCATCCCTGGACAGGGAGACTAGTTTCTCTTCAACACTAGTTTTTAAGCAAAATATACTAAGGTTTTCCTTTTAGCACAGTTATACTGTCTGAATGATGCAGTTCCACTGGCTGTGTAACTACAGTTGTTGCAATAAAACTTCGGAAAACATTTCCTTTTTGATTAGTTGTCTTTATTTGAATAATTTCTTAAAACATGGTGGTTTTGAGAGGTAAGAAAGATGAACGTGCTTTCTACAAGAAATCCAAAGGCTTAGTGAATATCCCTGGAAAACATACATAGTTTGGTTGTTCATTAAATAGTACAGAAATGGTTTTAAATTCTTAATTTTTAATGATATGTGGTACATGAGCCAAGTGTTTAAAGGATCGTTAGTGACAGAGAAGAGCTTAAGGCAATATATATATGTAATGTATGTTGTTCTGGTAGTTACAACTATGTGCTGCCCATAAATGAAGTAAAATGGTTCATATGAGATGTTTAACTGACCTTTAATCATGTGAAATCTTTCTAAATTAAGATATTATTCCTCATAACATTTGTCCTATCAATTAGTTCTTTTCCTCTAGTACCAAAGTGGCTGTGTGTATGTTTCCCGACAAATTACTGACCTCGGTTTTGCTAACACAGATTTACACTGCTTTTTTCCCCCAAAGCTAAATTTGTGACCTTGTGAACTAGGGAGGAGTCCTGTTAAAAAAGAAACAAGAATAGGTAAACCAGTCTGGGTTTGGGGTTACTCCTGGAAATGCACTGCTACCTTTAACTGGCTGATTCTGTAGCTGTTCATCACATTGTAAGAGCAAGTCCCACATCACCGACCCGAAAGGTATTTTTTTCCTGTGTTGAAGAGAAAAATGCTCATTGAATCCTGCCTTGGGTGGTTAATAGTGTGAAGCACGTGTTGATCTACGGCTGATTATTGTGCCCTGGGAGTTTTCCTGACGCTCTGTACGATTTTACTCTCCTCCATGATAACAACTCACATTTTCAGTATCTCTGGAGTAGTGCAGACGCCTCACAGCAGACACACCGCTGGTGCCGCAGGAGGCAGTGATCAGCCGGTACTAATTGCCCTTTCCCCGCTTATCTTCACAGAATCAATATTGGGTGAGAAATATCCAAAAATACTGATTTGGGTGTTATTCCCAAAGCCCTTGGGGAGCAGCGTGACAGGACAGTGTGCTGCCCAGGTTTGCTGTCACCATCACAGCGTGACGGGAAGGTGTGCTGCCCAGGTTTGCTGTCACCATCACAGCGTGACGGGAAGGTGTGCTGCCCAGGTTTGCTGTTCCCATACACTCAAAGGCATTTTGAAAAGCAGTGTTATTGCTGTTCTCGATGAAATACCCATAACCTTGTTTAGCCACTACGTGGTGCCTCTTTTTATGCTGTCAGACTTAGCAACAGATTTAGGAGAAGGTCAGTGCTGCTGTTTGCTTATACATGGTTTTTTTTGTATTTTGGGGGTTTTTTAACTAGGCAGCCAGCAGTAAACTGGCTTCCTGTTGTCATGGTTACTGGTGCAGGTCTAACAGCAAGACGGGCCGCTGGGGTTGTAGCTGGGATGGAAGTTGAAGTGGTCATAAGCGGTGATGAAGTTGTCTGGGCCGGTGACGTGGCTCTTCTCCAGGGAGGTGTTGAGCCCGTTGTCTTTGTACATGCCGCACTGCCCCAGCGTGTTGGAAAAGGCGTGTGAGGTGACGTGGAAGGAGGTCTGCGGGAGCGAGAAAAGGGGAGGCAGATGGTTTTAACGCACCAAGAGCCCCTGCTGTGTGCAGAAGCCTGGATGCAATGAGAAGGGCACTTCATCTGCTTCAGGGAGTTCGTAGCCAGGGGGATGGAGGGATGGAGAGCAGCTCTGCTGAGAAGGACTTGGGGGTGCTGGTGGATGAAAAGCTAGACATGACCCAGCAATGTGCACTGGCAGCCGAGAAAGCCCCCTGCATCCTGGGCTGCATCCCCAGCAGCGTGGCCAGCAGGGCAAGGTGGGGGGATTCTGCCCCTCTGCTCCACTCTAGGGAGACCCCCCCCACCAGCGCTGCTTCCAGCTCTGGGGCCACCAACATCAGAAGGACATGGATGTGTTGGAGCGGGTCCAGGGAATGGCCATGGAGATGCTGGGAGGGCTGGAGCCCCTCTGCTGTGAGGACAGGCTGAGAGAGTTGGGGGGGTTCAGCCTGGAGAAGAAAAGGCTTTGGGGAGACCTTAGAGCCCCTTCCAGTCCCTCAAGGGGCTCCAGGAAAGCTGGGGAGGGACTCTTGATGAGGGAGGGGAGCCATAGGACGAGGGGGAACAGTTTTGAACTGAAAGAGGGGAGATTGAGATGAGCTCTCAGGAACAAATTCTTTGCTGTGAGGGTGGTGAGAGCCTGGCCCAGGTTGCCCAGAGAAGCTGTGGCTGCCCCATCCCTGGGGGGGTTCAAGGCCAGGTTGGACGGGGCTTTGAGCAACCTGGTCTGGTGGGAGGTGTCCCTGCCCGGGGCAGGGGGGTGGAACTGGGTGATCTTTAAGGTCCCTTCCCTCCCAGACTGTGCTGATTGTCTGTTGCAAAGACCAAAACCCGGAGACTCCGTCTCCCAAACCCCCGACCGAAGCCCGGGGGGTGCCTCCATCACCCCGCACCCCCAACCTTACCGGCACTTCGTGCACCGTGGGGGCTCTGCTGCCGTAGGTCTGGTTGGTGGTCCGGTACAGGGGGTGCGGCTCCGGCTTCCTGCGGGGGGAGAGCACAAGGGGGAGCGGGGCTGCCGCGGGGGGGGCTCGGCGGGGCGGGGACCGCGCTCGCCCGGCGCCGGGGCTCGGTGGCCAGTCTCACCCGTAGCCGCGGAAGCAGGCTGGCTGCTGGAAACGGCCGGGCAACCCGGGGCTGGTGCGGTACCAGTCGCTGGTGCGGGGAGCGGGACCGCCCGCAGCCTCCGGGCGGGACATGGCGGTGGGGACCGGGCGGCGGGGACGCGCGTTGCCCGGCGACGGGACGCGGAGGGCGGGCAGCGATGGCAGCGGGCCCGGCCCCTTCCTCCCCGCAGGAAGCGGAAGGAGCCGCTTGACCTTCCAGCTCCTCCTCCTCCTCCTGCTCCTGCTCGCCCGGGCAGGGAGCATGGCGGTGCCGCGGCTCCTGCGGGCAGGTGAGCGGGTCGTGGAGCCCAGCCCGGTCCCGCCGAGCCCGGCCCGGCCCGGCCCGGCCCGGCCCCTCCGTGTGAGCCCCGTGTTTCTCTCCCCGCAGCAGCCCCGCGGCTCTACAGCAGCGTCCCGGCCCTGGCCCCGGCCGCCCGGCCCCACGGTGAGTGCTGCCGCCCACCGGCACCTTCCCTCCGGGAAAGGGGGGGAGGAGGGGGGACCCTGAGCCGGACCCCCGGCACCGGCGGCCAGACGATGAGCAATGTCCTTGTCATCGCCAGGCCCTTGCTGTACTCATCAGGGGGCTTTCTCCAGTCAGTCCCGGCTCATCCCCTGCGAACACAACAACAGGGAACAGTGAGGGAACAGTGATTTATTTATTATTTTTCCCCCTTCCCTCAGCTGCGGATGACAAGCTGCTCTCCGAGCCTCTCAGCCACCCCGACTTCTTCAACGTGAAGGAGCTCTTCACCCTCAAAGATCTCTTCGATGCTCGGGTGCACCTGGGGCACAAAAAGGGATGTCGCCATCGGTGAGTGACCCCTTTTCATGATCCGGCCCTCGTTGACATCAGGAGCGTTTCCCCACAGCGTGTGAGCCTTTGGGGGCTGCACTGGGTCAGTGTGGGGCTGGAACTGCCCCTGCAGACCCACAACTCATCCTGGGCAGAGTTACTGCCCTGCAGAAGTGCAGGGACCCTGCTCAGCATGGGCACCGATGGGGTATGGGATGGGCACCCCCCGGAGCCTGGCTGGGACGGATGCTGCAGAGAGCTCTTCTGATATTGGGTGGGAGCTGGGATGCGGGAACGTTTCCATGGGGCCACACCACATTCAGAAACGCTGCTGGATGCCTGTAGCACCCCGTCCCCGTATCCCCTTGTGTCGCCCTCCCTCTGTCCCCGCAGGTTTATGGAGCCTTACATCTTCGGCTGCCGCCTGGACCAGGACATCATCGACTTGGATCAGACGATGGAGCACCTCCAGCTGGCTCTCAACTTCACCGCCCACATCGCCTACCGCAAGGGCATCATCCTCTTCATCAGCCGCCGGCGCCAGTTCTGCCACCTGGTCGAGAGGACGGCGCGGGATTGCGGGGAGTACGCCCACACCCGCTACTGGCAGGGCGGCCTGCTCACCAACGCGCACATCCAGTTTGGGGCCGGCGTCCGCCTGCCCGACCTCATCATCTTCCTCAGCAGCCTCAACAACGTCTTCGAGCCCCACGTGGCCATCCGGGATGCTGCCAAGATGAACATCCCCACGGTGGGGGTGGTGGACACTAACTGCAACCCCTGTTTGATCACCTACCCCATCCCTGGGAACGATGACAGCCCCACTGCCATGGAGCTCTACTGCAAGCTCTTCAGGATGGCCATCATCCGTGCCAAGGACAAGAGGAGGCAGAGTGAGGTCATCGATGAGCTGCGGAGCAAAGCAGAGGGCAAATAGGGAGCGGAGGGACAGGCTGGGCCATGCCCAGAGGCTTGGTGATGGGCGTCCTGCTCCACTCCCACTGGCCCTGCACCCAGAGCACCGGCTTTTGGTGGAGCTGGGCTGGTTGTGGAAGGGACCCAGCAGCTCTGCCACCACAAAGAGGTCCCAGGGTGGTCTATCCAGCTCAAAATAAAATTATCTGGAGTGATGTGAGGGGAGACAGAGACAGGGCAGAGCCAGCTCCTGTCCCTTTTGGAAGGAGGTGTCTCTTGTCCTGTGGCCTTCCCGTTCTTGAGCTTGTGATCTCACCTGAAACCACTTGTATCTCGCGCTTCTTCTTGGTAGGACAAATAAAGGTCACTGTGATCCTTTTCCTTTCTTCCCTTGTGAAATGGGAGGTACAGGGGAGCCTCTGGCAACTTTTGTGGTCTCAGGATGTGGAGGTGAAGGGTGTTCTCAGCCTGGGGACCCTCGGGGCATCGCAGGCCAGGGGTGGGAGGGGACACAAAGCCACCTGATGCATCACAGGGTTGGAGGGTCCTTGTTTTGTCCCAGGGTCTCTGCCACCACCACGGGGAGTGGGAGGCTGCAGGGTGCGCCTGAGAAAGGGGAAACCCAGCCCTTAACACGCCTTCTGTCTCTGCGGGGAGGGTTTAGGGCTGGGGGGGTGGTGTCCCGGTCTCCCGGTGTCCCGGTGTCCCGGTGTCCCGGTCCGTGTCCCTCGTCCCGCTCCGGTGCCCTCGGCCGTTCCCTGCGTCCTCCCGCCCAGCAGGGGGCGCTGGCGGCAGCGGAGGAGCTGCGCAGATTGTCCCCGCGCCGCTTCCGCCCGCCCGCCCTTTATAAGCGGAAGGCGGGAGCCGCGCTGTCTTTTCGGCGGTCGCTCGGCGGGGTGAGGCTCGCAGGGCCGCATCGGCCTCCCTCCGGCCTGGCAGGGCACATGGAGCGTCTCCGGCCCTGTCGGTGCCGGCCGAGGAGGGCCCTTCCGAGCAAGGCCCGTGTCGCCCCGGCCGCTCGCCTTTTCCCGCGCCATGTTGCGGCGAAGCTTCTTCAGGCCGGGCCCTGATGGCGGCGGCCGGTTCCGCTGCTCCTCGTCTCCCCCCCGTGCTGGGGGAGGAAGGCGTGATGGAGGTACGGGGGGGGGGCTGCCGTGTCCGGCTGGGTGAGACTGGTCTTACCGGTCTGGGTGACCCGCAGGAAAATCGGGGTTTAGTCTGTTCCTCCTCCCCGGGTTTCTGGGCCTCAGGGGGGACAGAATGTGCCCCGCTCAGCCCCATGGCCGGACACCGCCCGGAGGGGACCCCCGGGGCCCTGTCCGGTGCTCTCTGCTCCAGGCGAACTGTGTTCGGTGTAGATGGGCTGTATTATAAACTGATCTATAGGAATAGACTAATATTAAGGTAAATACGGCCGCGATTCCATTAAAAGAGGGGAGAAAGTTGAGGGCCGCTGCCTTTTCAGGTGAATCTTTTGAGTGTATCCATTCAGCAAAAGGTATATTGGGTTTTTTTTTTTTAAATTTCGTTTTAGTCTTCTGGTTTTCTGTTAAGTGGTGTAGTTAATACAAGAAGATTATTACGCAATCAGCTAAACAACTTGTTTTTAACTGTATCCTTCTCCCGTTCTTTTTTTATTTGTCTTTTTTTCAGCCTGGCAGAAGACAAAGGGTGAAGTGAAAAAGATCACGCATCGTGAAAAGTCACGGGTAAGCGGTGCTTAACGCAGAGGAGAGCTTTAATACTACTTTCTGAGCAGGTGATCTCATCGTGTTCTTACAAATAGGTGTAATTATCACATTTCTCAGTCTTTAGGTTGGTGGGGTTTTTTGTTTTGTTTTGGTTTTTTGTTTTTTTTTTTCAACCTGCCACAGGCGTTGCAAAGGTGGCTGCGGTGGCATCTTTGTGTCATTAGGTGGCAGAGAGAGACAGGCTATGTTCTACGCTCGTTTGCTCTGCAGCCCGTGAGCACTCAGAGTGATTGATAGCCTGACACTATTTATAAATAGGTTGGTTAATAGGAGACGCTTGAGAAACGAAGCCTTCCCGTTTTGTTTTGGTTTTAATTGCCTTAAACGCGAGATCTGTATGAAACGGAAGAGAAAGGGGTTGTGTTTGGCCTGCGGTGGGTTTGCAGCAGGAAGGCTGGGTGTGGCTTTCTGATTATTTGGCCTTGAAAACGGTAGGATCCCGTTGGAACGTAGACTTGTATTACAGAAGAATGACTCGGAGTGATCTGTTGTAAAGCCACGTGCCACGTTGGTGGCATCACTGGGAGCATGGCCTGGGAGTCACATGCTGGTGGCTACGACCCTTTTCCTCTCTGAAAGTAAAAACACACCTGCACTTTGCGTTTATATCTTTAGTTTTCCTCTCTTACTGGACATTTCAAATATCTGTCATCAGTGAACAAGTAACCATATAACCAGGCTTTGTGTGTCTAAATGTATAAAATTAATGCTGTGTATGTTTTCTGCCGCTTTTCCAAAGGAGGCCATGTGACGTGGTGGACCCAGGAGGTTCTCAGAGACCCGAGGTGAGCAACAGTGGATGGAAGTTCTGCTGTGGAACAGCTCCCTGCCCCAGCTCGTGTTGCAGATGTGGCTGCAGTGCCATGTTTGTGTCATTAGGTGGCAGAGAGGAAAAGGCAACGTCTTTGCTAGTGCTCTGGAACCTGTGGGCACTCAGGAATGATGAGTAACCTGACAATTATTTCTTCCTTTTCCTGTTTTGTGGTTTTTTTTTTTTTCCCTTTTTGTTAATCTTAAATTGTGAACGATGGACAGGGTACAGAAGGTACAGGGTGACAGTCATTCTCTTAATGAATACCTTGTTTATGCAACAGATAAGAGCTATGACTGACTTTCCTGCTGTCGCATTCAACATTTTAGAAGTAAAACTTTTATGTTTTACTCACACGCAATGTTAAAAGCTAATTCATGTTTCTTGCGTATCGTATCTTTTATTGTTACGGAAGAATGGCAAATTCCAGTATTATTTATTCTAATAGAATAGTTATTTATTCTAATAATCCTTGGAGATTTGCTCTCCTGACATATTAATGTCATTAGAGGTCAGAGATAAAGGTGCTTCCTGTGCCTGAAACATGTAGCTGCTCAGAGACGAGTAGCTTGACACTGTTTCCATGTGCACCTCCTTCTCTAGAGACTCGGTGGAAGATGGAGCAGATTTCCTTTGGAAAGCAGTTAAAATGCCAATTTTAACTGCATTGGGGAAAGATCTTTTGTTTTGTTTTGTTTGCAAGGACAAATAGAAGTGACAGCTCTATTCTTAAATTCTGTTTATATACAAGTAAATAGTTAGGTGTGGATTTAGCATGTGGAGAAAATTGCACCCTGTTCCCAGCATTAATAAAAAACTCAGCCAACAACATCTTGACTTCCAAGGGAGTGGAGTAGTTGGACCAGAAGGTGCAATCATCAGTCTTCTGAAATGCAGCTTTGTAATCGTGCTGGTGGGGGAGAGGGGGGAGGAAAAACAACCAAACAAACCACCCCCTTCCCCAAAAAACCCAAACTGAAGATCTTTTTTTCTTCTTACAGTTACTTTTGAGAACGGGACTGAGTTCTGGAAAACTTGCTTCAGATGTTGAAGGTGGGTATTAGTCATTTCTTGGAAACGTGCTAAACCTCAGCGTGTTTCTAAAACAGTCAGTGTCTGGGTAGAAGCCACTGGGTTGGTACAGTCTTGTCCCTCCTGAATTTTTGTGGAACATGGGCAAATAAAAATAAAATTAAATTCTACTAGTGCATACATGCAGAAAAAAAAACTTTTTTGCTGACATACCTCTACTTCAGGTGGAGCGCTTTCAGGTTCCTCTGTTTCATTAATGCAGTAATTTTCGTAAGCAATCTTAAACAGTCTTCTGATTAACTTTTTACTTCCCTTCCTCAAACTGCCTTTCTCAGCTCCCAAAGTGCATCTTTTTAAGGGCAGCTGGGAGTCAGAACAAGACACTTATGTTGAGAGCTCACACTCTGATGTATATTTGAGTGCCTGTGATAACAGAACAGGCTCTGATACTGCTCCAGGCTGATCCCAAACGCTACTGAAAAACATTTTTGTGTCACAGATGTGCAAGATAACGAGATTGTGTCTTAGGCATAATGAAAAAAAAATATAAAAGGCAACAGGTATCAATATATCGAAATAGCTGTGGGTGTCACTGTCCTCTCTGGGGTGACATGGTGCACGTGAGCCGCTGCTGTCACTGAAACAAGTGGGGAGAGAAGCTCTGGATGCAGATGGATGCTGTTGTGAAACTCTGGAGAGGCTTTGTGGGTGACTAACGGCTTGACAAAACCTGGCAGTTCTAAATGGTGGAAAATGTCCTCATTAAATGGGCATTATGAGGGCCAAAGGCGCCATTAACCACGTGGGGAACTGCTGGCTGCAAAATGAGCCGTTTAATTGGGAAAAGTCACTGGCTACCAGCAGTGGCTTTGGAAAAGAATGCTAATAAGGTTTTTGGGGATACAGTTATGCAAAGAGGCATGCCTGAAGAAGAGACTCTTCCATTTAAATTTCCTGACTACTTTTAACCCTGAAATACATATTTGAGGGTTTTTTTCATCAGACTTTGCTCCCATCAAGGGTCCTATGGAGTAGTGAGTGCCTAATGATGCTCTCTTTAGAACTTCACTGTGTGAGCTATGGGGTGGCTGTTAAAATTCTCCTAATAGCATTTGCTGTTAACCGTCTTCCCAAGGCTTCGAATATCGCTTTACTGAAAGAATCACCTGGATCTCAGCTGTGGAAAAGATGAATATTTTTCTATTAAAGTGGTTTTGAGAGAAATCAAAAATTTTTCTGCACTGTAACTTAGCCCTTCACCATTTAGAACTAGTTTATGCCTTGGCTTTGAGCACGTGAATAAGCCCAGCTTTTCTTTCTTGGCACTATTAATAGCTTGTCTCTGCACTGGGGTTGGCAAACTAGCCTTTGATTTTTATTTTTTTTTTTATTTTTTTTAGGGAGTGAAAGAGTAACCAAGAGCGAGCTCCAGCTCTCATGCTGTTAAATTACCCCTTTCCTCCACTTGCCAGAGTGCACTCTGCCTACCCAGAAGATTTTTATTTTTTTTTCAAAACCTTTCTGGTCCAGTGGCAAAGAACCTTTCCCAAATTGGTCTAATTTATGAGTTCCATCTGCTTCTGTTACTACTTCAGGTCCTGATCCACACGAGTTTCCCTGTGAATCATCAACACTGAGCCCAGCCGTAACTACCCTAAAGTTTGGTCTCATTTTATGAAGCTTTCTCTTTTTTTTCCCCTATAGGATATGAAAAAACTTTGGACAGTCCCAAGACAAACCCAATGTAATTAATGGATCAGCTGAAAGTGTTGCCTCTGAATTTAAAAGCAATTCTCTGTCCCCACCAGCTGCAGTGCCTTAGCTCAGAGTGACCTGGAGGCTGGACATTATGGATTAATTAGCCGTTTAGGATTGACATTTATTGCTAACTATTGCTGGCTGTATTTGAAGTTGCCTAACATCCTGGGCCTCTTCTTATTTGCAGATTGTGCTGTGAGTTTTAGAATTTCCAGCAAACGTGGCTCCAGCAGAAGGAATGGTTAGTGGTGTCTGTGTTTGAAGATTCCTGCTTTACCTGTTCTCCCGCGGGGGTTCCCACACACCCGCAGCCAAAGTCCATGCCATGCTGCTTGTGGTTCTGAACGTTCTCTGCACCCTGGGCACTCAAATGTATACTGTATTTATGTATAATATAAAAAAATTACAGCTGTTCTGCTCAGAGAGTCCGTCCTGCGTTTGCTGAGCTCCTGAGTAGCTGTGGGAGCTGTAACCCTGCCCTTCTCCCTGCCAGCTCAGTGAACATGCCGCTTTCACAGCCATATCCTAAATCACTGCTGCTTCAGTCCCTGTTTTCCCTACGTGGTTATGAAGGATTTTTTTTTAAAAAATAACCCCCAAAACTTAAATAAAGATGCTACCTACAATAAGCCTGAAATGACTATACCTGTGTATTTATAGCACCCCAAGTAATATTTTTAACCATGCTAGGATTTAAGACTTTTACTTGTGGCTATGAGGACTGGGATGGGTTTTTACTTCAAACGATGAAGGGCAGAAATCTTGCTGCTCATCCCCACCCCCTTGTAGCACAAATCTGCTGCTGAAGCATCTGGTGAGATCAGATCGTTGGTCTCTCAGTGTTGTGGGTTTTCCTCTTTTTCCGGCTAATGTGGGAAATCTGGGGAAGGCCCGAGTGCAAAATAGCTTTGCCTTTAGTCATTTTTCTCCCGTGTTGTAGTGCAGCCTGTAAACCAGGAGCACGTGTCTGAAAACACTTGGGCTTTTTATTAGCGATGAAGAAAACCCAGTTCTCTCGGGGCTGTGAGTCATAAACGATTCCTAGGAGTGTCCCCTGGGGTGTGCGGGTCAATAATGCGGTGACGTGACAGTTCTTGTCAGAAGTGTCTTTATTTGAATAATAGAGCTGTTTTGGCTAGGGTTTTTTTTTTAAGTACAGGGGGTGTCTCTCCTTGAACTTCATCATAAATTCATACAGAGATTCTGATATTTATGCGGATAAGCAAGAAATGTGGTTTTCCTCTTTTTTAGGTGCTGACCCGCTGCGTTACTTAACGCTGCTTTGGGAGCAGCAGGGAGTAAGTGTGGTGGGAATGATGCTTATCGAGGCAAAATTTACTAATAAATTACAAAGAGAGAGGGGAGGGTGAAAAATGGCTTTCCTGAGAACCTGAGGAGAGAGTTTGGCACCGTCGTTGGCTTCCTTTCTCTAATAGCAGAAGAAAATTAATTTTGTGGGTGGCACTGGTTGCCATGGGAATGCAGGACAAGAGCGGAGGAGCCGGGGCAGCTGCACAGGGCCTCCTTTCCCAGTTCCAGTCCTCCCCTTCGCTCTCCTGACAGCTCCCACGCAGGTGAACCTGCACCAGTACGCACCAGTGCCACACCAGTGTGGGGCCTTGGCCAGCTCTGCGGTGTTGGGACCCAATGAAGGGTGGCTCCGAGTGGCTGAGGAACTCGTCATCCTTCAAACACGCAAACCTCACCAATTCTCCACCTTCCCACCAGTGAATTATACTGGGAAGCCCAACTCCTTGGCAGGAAGCGAGCGGCGCTGGATTTAGAGCGGTGGTGACACCAAACCGTCCCCTCCATAAATAACAGAGAGAGGGAACGATGATCCTGTAGAACTAATAGGAGGAAACACTCATATCTCTGCTCCAGAGGGCCCATAAATTCACAGCCACGACACTACCCATCACCTTCGCGGGCCGTATGTACTCCCAGATGTGGTTTTTTTTCTCGGTGATTGTACTTGAGACACACACTCCACTGAGCGATGGTTGGCAAAAGCACTGGTGCACGCTCCGTCGGCAGGAATACGACTGTGCCGGGAACAGGGCAAGCTCGGGGGGGCTGACACAAACTCTTCCTCCTTACCCATAGTTTTGAAAAGGTTGCTGTAATTGTGTACTTAAAGGAAACAGACTGTAGTTGGAGACCTGGTCTTATTTACACAGCCAAACAAATGTCTTGAAACGCTGCGGAAAGCTCGCCTGGAAATTCCTTTTAATAACGGGAGAAGCACTGGATTTTTCTGGTGTTAAATCTCCAACCTCTGCAGCACAAGCCCAGCTTAGTTTTTAGGAGAATTAACCCAAGAAGTTGGCTTTATCCCCGCTGTGGGCAGCAATGCGCGGAGCACACGCGTTAACCCGTCGGAATTGTTCACGTTTAGCCCTTTTCCTTTAAATTATCCTTGGCCTTAGGTGCTTCCGGAGCCGCCACGTGAGAGGGAATGGCCCCCACTGCCCATTTCAGCACGAGCCACGGCATCACTGTCGGGGGTCAGGCACTTAAAAAAAGGGGAATGACAGAACCACCAGGATTCTCCGCTTATCTCTTTCCTAAGTTCCAGCTGGATCTGACGGCGGGTGACTCAGACGCTTAAGGAGAGACTTTTGAATAGGGAAATCTACCTTTTTCTCCTTTTTTAGATCACAAGCAAGCTGGTACTTTAAAGGCTGCCGTTTCGCTATCGATGTACGGGTGTGATTCACGTAAAAGCTATTTATTTACATCAGAGCCGTTCATCAAAAGAAGATGTGACAAGTACAGCATGAATGATTCATTCCCGTCTCTCTGCACGGCTTGCCTGGTAATCAAGAAAGAGTTGGATGCGTCCAGCTGGGCTCTGCTTCCTTCTCGCTTCCCGTGTCGTCTTCCTCCCCCCACGCCTGCTCATCCATCCCGGCTCCCGGTGTCCCAGCTCCGCAGCACGCTCTTCCCGACTAGCGATGGTCCTGCTGGGCAGTGGAAGTCGTGAAGCTTGGATTTCCATGAAGGAGAAGGGGCTGCAGATGTGCTCAACTCCCTGGGCAGGGTGTATTTTTCCTGGCGGGAGGGGAAAAGATGGAAGAAACAGGCCTTCAGCCCTTGGATTTACTCCAAGAGTGAGGATTCTGAACTCCCAGGCTGTGCTTCCCACCCACCCCCCGTTAGGAATATTTGGTGTTTGAAATCTTCTTCCAGAGCAAGGTCTTGAGGTTGTTGAGCACGAGGGAGTGGTGGACTTCCATCTGGCTGGCCAGGCCGCTGAGGGTCATGCAAGTTCGGAGCTGTTTCTGCAGGTCCTCTCTCAGCTCCAGCGGCGCCCCGTAGAGCAGGTAGTCCTGCAGCAACCCGCAGACCTTGGCCAGGTTGGGCTGCACCACCTCGCTCTTGCACTGCTTCAGGAGCTTGTCGCAGGTCGCCGTGCAGTCCTTCCCGTAGGTGCAGTCCACATTCTGCTCACAGTGACGGCCCTTGAGGAACCCTCGGATTGTCATCTCCGTCGCCACCTTCCGCAGGTTGACCATTTTGAAGTCGTATTTGTCGTTGTAGCCCACGTTCTTAAAGCCGGTCTCGCAGATGTAGAAGTTGCCGTAGGTCCCGTGGAATATCTCCTCCACAAACTCCAGGAGGCCGATGGCAATCTTTGCCCGCCGGGGCCAGGCTGGTGCAAACCACTGGTGGATGATTTGGTGGACAACCGAAGGCAGCAGCGACTGGAGGAAGGGGGGGACGTCCACGCCGTAGAGGGAGGTGTGGGGGATCTTCTCAGTGACGAAGAGGTCCCCGCAGTGCCCCAGCAGTTTGGAAGTGTGCTCTTTCTCGTGCAAGGAGAGCATGAGAAGAAACTCATTGAGCTGAAGTAGTGCCCAGATGGACTTGGCCTCTGCTAAAGACACTTTCCCATCCCGGTTCACATCTGCCATGGCGATGATCCGGCCCACCAGGGCTGCAAGAGAAGGCTGATCCCCCAGGTTGGACTGTGAACAGAACAAGAAGCGGCATGAGACCCTTGTAGTTCTCTGTGTTTGGGCTTCACATCATGAAACTGAGCTGGGGAAGCAAAGAACTGAGCTCGGGAGAGGAGGAAACAGACACCCCGCTCGAGCAAATCCAGTGCTGTAGCATTGTGTGTGGTTGGAAGGATGATGCTCTGAGGGCTGGAGCCCCTCTGCTGTGAGGACAGGCTGAGAGAGCTGGGGGGTTTCAGCCTGGAGAAGAGAAGGCTCCGGGGAGACCTTAGAGCCTCTTCCAGTATCTGAAGGGGCTCCAGGAGAGATGGGGAGGGACTCTTGATGAGGGAGAGGAGCCATAGGACGAGGGGGAAGGGTTTTAAACTGAAAGAGGGGAGATTGAGATGAGATGTCAGGAAGAAATGTTTTACTCTGAGGGTGGTGAGAGCCTGGCCCAGGTTGCCCAGAGAAGCTGTGGCTGCCCCATCCCTGGAGGGGTTCAAGGCCAGGTTGGATGGGACTTTGAGTAACCTGGTCTGGTGGGAGGTGTCCCTGCCCGTGGGCTTGTGAATAAGCTCTGCCCAGCACAGACACCACCCACGGCCGCGGTGCAGTGAGGGCTGCGGCTCCTAACATCTTGTAAATAAGAATTCCTGTGTGAGAACGGAGGGTTTTCCGGGCTAATCCAGTACTTGCTCTGCAGTGAGGGTAAGGAGCCGGGTCGGCACCCAGCAGCTGATGGGGGAGCGTGGGCCAGAGGAGCTCTCGTTTAAGGGGAAGGGGAGACACAATTAGTCCTTCTGACTCCCAAGTGGCATCTTGGGGCCACAAGATCCCAGAGGAACCCTCCACACTGACCTTCAGGAAGTTGAGGAGCATTTCTTTGAACTCATCCATCGACGTCCCTCGGGTCGGTTTGTCAAAGAGGACCACGTCCCTCCTGGGCACAGAGTCTGGGTGGCTGTCTGCCCTCAAGGCTTCTTCGATGCCGCATTTGATGATCACCTCCCTCTCTCTCCAGAGCCCACTGTAAACCTACAGCAAAGGAGAGGGAGGGAAACAACAGCAAGTGCAGAGAAGGGGGTTTTGGTTCTGTTTGGGATGGGGTGAGGAGCAGATGGGATCCTGGGGCGGAGACCTACCTGCTGGGTGGGAGAGGAGGAGAGGCAGTGCTGGAAGAGGAGGCTGCGCTCCTCACACAGGTCTTTGCACGTGGAGCCAGAAATGATTCCTTTCTTGTACTGGTCACACTGGGGAGAGGAAGGTAGAGAGAGGAGCTCAGCGGGGGCAGCTCCCTGTTTGCCCAAAGACGCCTGATGGATCCAGGCTCAGTCCCACAGCTCATGATCTGGGGCACCCCCAAGGACACAAGCTGGGGGTGTGCGAGCCCTCTCAGCCTCCTGTGCTGCCACCAGCCCTGTGCCCATCACCTGCCGTGCCCAAACTCCTCATCCCCCGTTCCTGCAGCAGCACTTTGGCCAGAACTTCGGGTTTTTTTCAATTTACCCTGTGTACCTTACCTTTACATCGTGTCCCTGGTGAGCCCTCTAAGTTCATGCAAGTCTCTTACAGAAGAGAAAAACACCTCTTAAAAGAAGCACATCTGATTTTAAAGCCACACAGGCTGTTTGGAGGCAGGAACGGTATCTCCAACTGCCAACAATTTCTTCTTTCCTGGGATTTTGAGGTTCTTGGTCACAGAAGGGCTGCTCGGGGTCACTTTGACCTTGGGTTTGGCAGCCTGTGAGGTGCCACCAGCCACAGGGGACCCCAGCCGTGCCGCAGAGCATGCAGGTGGCTTTGGGCATCATCTGCATCTTGGTAGCCATTTTGGCCAGTTCAAGGTGTCTGGGAGGGAGGGGAGCACCTTGTCCTCAGACCTTCGCTGGGGAGAGGCAATGCCAGTTGCTCAGAGTCCAGCCCCTTCCAGCTCCCCCCCAAACTCCCCACTCTGTGTCTTCCAAAGAAATCCCTGCCCAAAATCTCTGCTCCGAGACCCAAATATTTCTACTGGCCCCAGAGCAGGGACTTTAATGGGGGAGACATGGGGAGAGGAGTGTGTAGGTGCACCTGAGGCTGAGCCCTGGCCAAACGGGCAGCAGCTGTGGGCAGAACCCCCCCAGCTGCAGGCAGTGGGGGCAAGTGGGGCTGGGCTGGCAGGGACCCCCCCATGCTGCTGGAGGGACCACAGGGGATTTGCTCCTGCTGCAAGGCCAGGGGCTCGGGGAGCTGCCAGGGCTGGAGGGGAGGGCACATGGAGCCGGGCGAGGATGAGGATGGAGGGGCTGAGGCTGCCTATGAAATGGGCTGGCCCTGGTCCAGGCGGTGGCAGGGACAGGGACAGACGGTGGCTCTGATCCTCAAGCCGGGCAGCTCAGTCGGGAGCTGGAGGCATCAGGAGAAGCTGCAGCTTCACAGCAAGGGCACAACAACCTCAGGGCTGGAAACGGGAGCTGCAAAAATTCACTGCATCTTGTCCCTCTTTTTTTTTCCCCCCCTGACACGGATGGGCATTAACCCTCGGACCTGCTGACGGGGGACACGGCGTCTTAAACCCCCAGCTCAGAGCAGGAATTAGCGCTCGAGACCCCGTGGTCAGAGTCATGCAGAAAATCAAATTAAACGATCGTCGCTGTTGTTATGGCAATTCCTGCCTCCCTTCTCCGCTGAAGGACTGATGAGCGAGGCGTTTTCAGCCAGAGCCTGGTGTCCCCCTCCTCTCCTGGGCTGGGTGGGCGACCTGCTCCCCTGCTGTGGGGCAGGCACAGCCGTCCTTGGGGGGGGCCCCAGGGATGCTGTGGGGAGCCGGCTGCGCCCCACTGCAAACCCCAGCTGGGGGCAAAACGCATCAAGCCAAACCCCTATGAGGGATCTACTCTTTGTGCAGGCTGGTGCTTTCTTTGGGGCACACCAGAAGTTACAGATGTACCCACGGACTGGCTGCCCCCCCCCCGTTTTTCTCTGGCTCTGCAGCAGTGGGGGGGGGTGGGGGAGGCTGGTGTGATGTTCTCCCTGCCCTCAGATCCTGCGCTGACATTGCAACTTCATCTCCACAGACGTTAATCTGCCCTGGCCCGCTTCCCTCCGACATCTCATTAAATCGTGTCACCGTCGCCCCGGCAGGATAAGGTCACCTCTCCCGCTCCGGGCTCCGCATGACGCCAGGGATGGTGCCGGGGAAGCGGCTGCCAGCAGAGCTCCTCAGCCCAGATGCTGCCCCGGCGCTGCCCGCCCAGCTGCAAATCCCCCCACAGGGCTCGGGGCGGGGAGGGGGGGGGGTTGGAAATGGGGCTCCCGCTCACCCCGACACCCCAAACGGGGACCGGCGCAGCCGCGGGGGCTGCTGGCCACCACTCACAATTATCATCCGGCAGATGTGGCCGCGGCAGAGCTCGGAGTAGGAGGAATAATGCATGTAGGCCACCCAGCTGCCCACAAAGATGCCCAGCCACACCACCAGCAGGTATTTCACCTTGATGCCCGGGAGGCGACTCTGGAAGGAAAAGAAAACGCGGGTAAAAAGAAAACCAAGGCTCCGCACAGGTCGGCGGCGGCTGGACAAGGACAACTACTTCTATACAAACCGAACTGAGCATTGCTGAAACCTTCAGCCTTTTTTATATATATATATATATTCACTATTATGCAACTCCTGCTGCAAGTAGGTCACTTAAAATTCCCTAAAAGCAGGGGGATTACGGCTCTGGGCTGCAAGGAGCTGGATGCTGTGCATCCCAAGCCTGGGAGCTGTGGCTCTCCCCAGCACGAAGGCAGAGCCTGCCGCCCTCTGCAACCCCTGGGGTTCACCGTCAGGGCTGTGAGAGGCTCCACTCCTGCCCTGGGGAGACCCTTCTTGGCAGAGACCCCCCCCTCACAAAGCCCCAGGGGCAGGGGAGGCTGCCACCGCCAGCTCCTGCATGGGAGCGGGCGAGTAACGGAGCTGGAAGCGCAGGGATAATACTCGGTGCAAACGTCTCGGAGGCTGGGGCCGTGATTTTCTTTTCCTGGCTTCGTCTCTTCCCCTCTGCCCCTGGGACAGCAGCGCTGCTGCCATCTGGCCTCCCCGCATCAGAGGCCCTTCACCTGACCCCTATAACACGGTGCAGATCCCCAAGGGCAGGGAATTAATCCTTCCGTCAAACACCCCATTCCCTGCGCTTCCTATAGATAATTCCTGCTTCACGCTAGGCCAAGAGAGCCCTTGGCCAGTGGCCACCTCCAAACCCCCCTCTGTCCTTGCACCGCATCAGCCGGTGAGACCACGACCCGCAGCTGGGATAGGGCTGGATCCGAGCGGATGCGGCACCGTTAAAAACCTTCCAGGGATCCTCGCTTGGATCTTGTAGCCCAAAACCGCTTCCACCTCCAGAATGTCACCTCCCTGGCCCCTCACCGAGCGCTGTCAGGGCTCTGCCCCGCGGCAATAACCAGGGGTGGCGGAGCCTCCCACCCTCCTGCCGCTCTGGCTCAACCGGCCCCGACCAACGGGCTTCACGGGAACCGGCAGGCGAGGGTGAAAGCAGGCAGGTCTGCCCTGAGATCATGACATTTTCCATGTTAATTGGAAATGCCGAAGTGTGAAGCGGGCCACGATGCCCCCTTTGCCTTGTCGAGCAACGGCACCGCTAATTAACGCCTGTTAAAGAGAAGCTGACCACGGCGAGGACTCGGCAAAGACAAAGGCCGGGTGGCTGCTCCCGCGAGCTGAAAACCAGCTCAGGTCCCTGAAGTCACACATACGCCACTGCGACCCCTGAGACCCTCCCCAGCAGCACAGCCCCTCCAAAAAAACACCCAGTGGTGGGTACGTGACCCATCAGGACCCTGCCCTCAGCAAAGGGGCCCTTTCCATGGACTTCCCACTAGAGACACATCCTAGGAAAGCCCTGGAACTGCCAAAATGTCCCTTTTTGCTTATTCAGACCAAGAATCCATCATGTTCCTGGGGCAGAAGGGGGGTCATGACTGCGGTGTGGGGAGCCCTGGCTTCACCGTCCCTCCAAACGGTGGAAAGAAAGGCGGAGGTGAGGGATGCACTGCAATGGGAACTTCCACTGGGCTGTGGTAATTTTGGATTCGTAGCCGGTGCTGAGGTTTCTTCCAGGACATGAGTCTCCAGGCACAAGGTCTTCCCTGCCCATCACCTCAGCTGTCAGCCGGCACCAAAGGGTGATACCTTCGCTTGTGTGAGTCGCTGTGTTTAGTTTTAGGGTGACTTTGGGGGACCTGGAAGTGACTTTGGGCCTGACCTCACTTCAAAGGCAAAATGGATGCAGCAGCACAAAATCCTGCTCCATCCCTGTGCTTCCCCTGCAGCTCCCGGGGGACATGGGGGTTGTTTCACAGCAGGTCTCATGATGAGGACCGTGCCAGGGCTGGCCGTGCTCCCAGGAACAGCTTGGTGTGGCTGTCACCCCCCCCTCCCATGGAATATCTGTGCAGGTGACCCCAACACAAGGGCTGGCCCCAGCTCCCACCCACCTTCACTCCACACCCAGCTTCTCCCTCGCTGCCAGACCCAGTCCCCAGCCCCTGCCCACCGCCACGGCCCCACACCACTGCTCCTCAGGCCTTTTGTCTTGGAAGAAGAGAGTCTGTGGGGGCGGCTCAGCAGCCAAAGGCCCATCTCCCCTGGGAGCGGAGCCACAGCACCCATCCGGCTCTCGGCTGCTCTGCGGACCCACAGAGCCACCCCTCTAAATGCCCCCCTTGGCCGTGCACCCCTTCCTGCACCCAGTCAGCCCAGGGGCTTTGCCCCAGCTCTGCGCCCACCTCCTGCCGGCATCCTCGGCCCACCAGACACCCCCTCCCACGTCTCCCCTTCTCCCCTCCAGCGGGATAACCTCTCTGGTCCAGGACCTTCACCAGAGCCAGGGTTTCTCATCTCATTGCTGCAGAGAAGACACCCAGGCCAGCATCTCCAGCCCCATCACTGCCGGGTCCCTGGAGCGCTGAGATGGGTACCCAACCCCCTCACCCCCGGCATCTCAGGGATGGGAAGGGGGGATAAAACAACGAAAAGAAAGAAAAAGAGGGAAGGAATCACCTTCCCCACACCGCTGCACCGGCTTCTCCATTCCCTGATGACGGATGGGCTGCCCCGGTGCTGCACGGCCGGTGCGGCCCCCCCTAGCACCGCGGAGTGCGGGTTGTGCAACCGCCTGCAGCTCCCGGTGCCGCTCCAGGTCCTCCCAGTACCGCTCCAGATCCTCCCAGTACCGCTCCAGGTCCCGCCGGTGCCGGTCCCCGGCCCCTCAGCCCCTTGCACCGGCCGGCGGGGGGAACGGCGGCGGAGCGTCCCTTTGTGCACGGCCGGTGCCGGGATGCGGAGACGGGCATCACCGAGCCCCCCCTCCGGCCTGGAGCATCCCCCCCCGGCCCGGCGCATCCCCCCCACAGCCCGGCTCATCATCTCCCGGTCCGGCGCATCCCCCCCCCGGCCCGGCGCATCCCCCCCACGGCCCGGCTCATCATCTCCCGGTCCGGTGCATCCCCCCCCCGGCCCGGCGCATCCCCCCCCCGGCCCGGCGCATCCCCCCCACAGCCCGGCTCATCATCTCCCGGTCCGGCGCATCCCCCCCCCGGCCCGGTGCATCTCCCCCCCCCGGCCCATTGCATCCCCCCCCCCGCCCCGGTACCTGCAGGCCCTTGGAGAGGGGGCAGAACAGCACCAGATGCACCAGCCGCCGGATCCTCCGCATGCTGCGGGCGCCCCGCGGCCGCGGGCCTCAGGCTCCGGGGGGCATGGCCGGGGCGGCCGCGGCCCCCTCCTCTCCGCCGGGGCCCGGGGGAGGGGGGGGGGCGGGGAGCGGGATGGGGGGGGGGGGGGGGATGGTGGTCCGCCCGCTCGCACCGCCGCAGCGCGCCCGGCCCGGCCCGGCCCGGCGGGGCTCAGCGCGGCTCCGCCCGGCTCGGCTCGGCGCGGCGCGGGGCGGCGCACGCAGCTCCGCCGCAGCCCGGGGAGGCGGGGGGCTGCAGCCCGGCACGGCCCCCACCTCACCCGCCGCCGGGTGCCACCCACGCCGGGTCAGCCCAACCCCAGGGATGGGGATGCCAGCCGGGGGTCCCGCCCCACAGTACGGGGGTCCCACACACCCCCCCCCCCCAGCCCCGCCCCGAGGGTCCCACCCCACAATACGGGGGTCACACACAGCCGGGGATCCCGGCCAGGGGTCCCGCCCCGCAGCACGGGTGTCTCACCCACCCGGGGATCCCATCCCACAGCACGGGGGTCCCACCCTGCCGGGGATCCCACCCAGGAGCCTCACTCCGCAGCACAGGGGTCTCACCCACCCGGGGATCCCACCCGGGGGTCCCACCCCACAGCACGATGGTCCAACCCCACAGCATGGGAGTCCCATCCACGCGAGGATCCCACCCAGAGGACCCATTCCACAGCACGGGAGTCTCACCCACCCAGGGATCCCACCCGGGGGTCCCACCCCACAGCAGGAGAGTCCCATCCACCCGAGGATCCCACCCGGGGGTCCCACCCCACAGCATGGGGGTCCCACTCCACAGCACGGGAGTCTCACCCGCCCAAGGGTCCCACCCGGGGGTCCCACCCCACGGCATAGGGTTCCCACACACCTGGTGATCCCACCCCTCGAGGGATCCCACCCTTAGGTTCACCCCACCACCCGGGGGTCCCACACAGGGTCTCCCAGCCCTGGGGCTGGTTGGTGACCCTGGTAGAGGGGGTTTCATGGAAGTGCTGACCCCCCAGCACTCGCAGCAGCTCAGGTTTTATTTACAGCTATTTCGGGTGGCAGCCTGGATGAGCTCCCCGAGTTTGCAGCAAGCAATCTGTGAGCACGGCCCCGGGGCTGTGTGCCCCCCAGGGCTGAGACCGGCCATGGCCCCTGCTCACTCGCCTCCTGGCTCTCTCCCTTCTGAATCTTAAACTCGAGCAGCGGCAGCAGCGGCCGTCCTCCCTGTTTGCATTGCGTCTGGGCAGGGAAACCTCCAGGAGAGACAGGGGCTGCTTTGTGTCAGGCAGCGAGCAGACAGGCCAGGGACAGCCTCTCGCCCAGGGACAGCCTCTCGCCCAGGGGGATGCAGTGTACGGAGGGAAGCTAGAGCAAGGGGGAGAGAGAGACAAAAATATGATGGAAAATGGTCCAGGAGGGTCAATCGTGAGGCCATTGTTAAAATAATTCCTCGCTCGCTATTAGTAAATCTTCAGATTGTCCATTTGTCCCTTTTTCGCGGTTCAGATTGCTTCCTTCCATCTGAATTTGGCTCAAAATGACCTTTGGAAACAAGCTGGTCGCTTCATAGCCGGTGGTTCCTACTCGGTGTCAAGCACCGGGCGCCTGGGGACCAACTAACAAATGCCTGTGCTGGCCTCATCCGACCAGCGGTGGTAAATAACGAGCATCGCAACAAAACTGACCCCAAACACCCGAATCCCGCGGCTTGTTTGCTGCCTTCTGTTGGCACCGACGAGGTCCCCGCTGCTCCCGCGCCGTGCAGGGCCAGCCCCGCGCCGTGACCTCCATGCTCACCTCCCTGCCAGCAGACACGGCCCGCGGCGTCCCCCCGGTACCGGCACCGGGTTCACACCTCCCTGTCTGCCCACAGCTCTCCTACCTGCAGGGTTTCACATCCTCCTGAAGCCAGGATGGCTCTCTGGAGCTTACACGGCTTATTTTTAGTTTTAATTAGCCTAGTAAAAGAGAGAGCCTTTGTGATTTTTTATTTTTTATATATATATATTTTTTTTTATGGCGGGGTTGGTAATTTGGGAAGCAGCGGAGACAGGAGGATGCATTGCTGGATGCCCGGTAGCTGAGCCAGCTGTGAGGATGAGGAGGGTCCTGGTGCTGCCACACGCTGCTTTCCTTCGCAGCTACAGGGAAACAGCTCCGCTACTCAAGCAGCAATAAATTCCTTATTTCCCTCCCAACCTGAAATGGTTATTTTCACACTCGCCTGAGCCCTCCTCGGCGGGCTTTGTCTCCCACCGCCCTCTGTGCTGTCTCAGGAGGCTGGGCAGCGGCAGGCAGGGAATAAGCCCTTGCCCATCTGAAGCCCCTCACCTCCGCCCCGACTCCTGCCTGCGGAGACTCCGCAGGGTTAAGCACAGAGATGATTTTTGGTTTATGTCCTGCCAGGGCTGCTGCCTGTGACGAAGTCCCCTCTGTGCCACGAAGTCATTCCCGCTGCCTGGCCTCAGCAGCATCCCCAGGTACCCATGAGCATCCCCCATCTCACCTTCCCGCGGCAGTTCCCCGCACCTCAAGCCCGAGTTTTGGGGGGCCGAGCGCGGCGCGTGCGGGCAGAATGAAACCCTCGTCGGAGATGGGAAACGAGACGCCTGGGCCAAAGCCGAGAGAGTCTCGAAACGCCACGAAATCTCTGCTGCGTGGCTCTGCAATGCTCAGGGGTGAATTGGCCGGAGAATCTAATTAGGAACGAGCAGACCTTCCCGAGCTGTAATACGCCGAGTAATTAAGTGATTAGTATTGATCGTTGGAATGCCTAATGAGCAGTTATCACTGAATGATTAATTAATCCAATCAAAAGAGTAATAAAAATTCTGCAGGTGTGATTATATCTTATATCCAATGCGCAATGGCAGCGGGACCTCTCCCTGTGAGAGATTTATATCCCAGGCACGTGGAGATGGCACCTGGCACCGGAGATGCCCATTTTGCCACCCCCGCGAGGGCTACCCCTGTGCAAGGGGTCTCTCCCCTCTCCAAAAGTCCCCCAGCACTGCCAGGCTGGGCTACGGGCAGCAGGCAGGGGTCTGGAGCTGCTCCATGTGGCGTGGAGGTGGGAAAGGTGGTCCCCCAGGACCTGTCAGCATCCAGAAACCACCAAAATCCATGGATGTTGATCTTGTCCCTGGGAATCTTTCACTCTCTCCCTTGATTAAGTCTCCTCAGTTTCTCCCGGGTCGCTCAGGCCCAGGAAAGCCCTGCTAATCTCCGCTAAACCCGCAGCGTGTGGCACGCTCACCTCTGATCACTTCCCAGCCAAGGGGTGGCTCCACGGGCACGTCCCCGGGAGCCCTGTGCCACCGGGAGCTCTCGGGGCACCCACAGCCCTGTAACGGCCATCCGCTGGCCCATAATATTTACCCGATTACATGATAATGTTATTCAATAAATTCTCTTGCCAGCTAGTGCTAACAGCAAAGCGCAGAGCAGCCCTGGCTTGTGAGCAAGGACCTCCACCTGCCCGTCCCTTCGTCCCCTTTGCCGCCCGCCTTCCTCGGGGTGGGATGCCAGCGGTGGGTGACAGCCAGGGACGGCACAACCCAATGCCATCGCAACCTGATGGCATCGCCTGCCGTGCCCAGAGCTGCTGCTTGGCAGGGGGATGCAGGACCCACAACCCAAAGAGGGGCACATGCTCACCCTCTGCCCACGCTCTCCCCTCTCCGAGCAGCGCCGTCGGGATCAGCCCCGTGGTCACCAACCAGGGGGGTTCCTGCCCCTGGGGCTGCGATGGCGCCCGACGTTAATTCCCAGGCACCGCCGCAGCTCAGGAGATGATGGATCCGGGCTCTAATGCTCTTTTCTGTGCATCCTTTAAGGATTTGGGGCCGATCGCCCGCGCTTCCTGCGTGGCATCCACAGCTGGCTCTGCACAACGGCGGCAGCTGCCTCTGCCTGCCTGGCGGGCCCTGATGGGGCTGAGCGCAGCGGTTATAATTAGAAATGCTAATCAGCTCTTGTGTTTCTGGCTTGACAGCCCTGCCACCCCCAGCACAATCTTCCCTCCAATCTGTCCCGTGCTCGCCCCCTCCGCTTCCTCTCCAAATCCCTGCTACTTGTAATTAAGCACTACAGAATTAAGGCGGGGGGGGGGGTGTCAAAAGCTGGGGCTCATTGCGTGTTTTGGGCCAGGCGGGCAGCCCCCACAGGGCTCCTGGCTTGCTGGGGATGGTCTGGGGGTCTCCCACTCCATTCACTACCAGACGGGACCCCCAGGGACCCCCCTGGTCCTCACCAAGAGCCCCAGCACTGGGCCATGGGGTGGAAGAGGGGCAGCCCAAGGCGGCGCTGGGGTTCAAGGCAAAGGGTGGTGGCTGTGGTCGGGAGCCCTGCGGCTCCACCAGCCCAGTGGCTCTGGAGGGGGAGCCGCTCATTAGGATTTCTGTTCTCATTAGGATTTCTGTCATGTGCCACCCACAGGCTCTTCCCAGCCGAGGAGGAAAAGGAGCTTGCAAAGGAGCGTGGACAAGGAGGCTGAGCAAGCAGATCCCCGCACAGGCTTAGCCGGTTACGGAGTTATTCATCGCCAGGGCTTGCACGAGGAGACACAACCCTGGGGATTCCTCCCTCGCCGGTGCCCGCAGACAGCCCCTGCCAGCCCCCAGTTCCTCCGCACGGACCCCCTCCACCGCGGCCGGAGCGCTCCTGGTGCTGTGGGGGCCAGGACGCGGCTTTCTCCCTGGGTGTTTGGCTCCCAAAGTCAGGCTTGGCCGGGGGGGCTGTCCCTCGGAAGCAGGCACGGGGCTCAGCTGGCCACGGAGCAGACGGACGTGTGGAGGAGGGATGAGCAGGCCACCGTGTGTGTGGATGCACGGTGTCCTGTCCCTCAGAGAGGGATGGTGTCCAAACCTGCGCTGGCTCCAAACTGGACATTCAGCGCTCCTGTCCCCGGCAAACAGGAGCCGGTGGCAGCACAGGGTGGCACAGGCCAGGCAAAGGCTGGTGGTCCCTCATCCCACAACTGCCATTGAGATGCTCACAGACCCCCATGCAGCCTCCTGGAGCTGTGCCCAGTGGAATGATGTGTTAATAAGGGGCTGGGGTCTCCCAGCCAATTTCAGAACCACATTGAGCAACCCACGGCACTGGTGCAACACAGCAGCACCAGTATGGAGCGGGAAACAAATTTTATCCAGAGCTTCAGCCTGGACTTGTCTGTCTGAGCTGTGAAATACCACAGCATCTCTAAGTGGTGCTGTGCTGGGAGAAAACACACACAGCTCTTGGGTTTCTAAATCAGCCTTCATCTTCCAGGTGCTCCCTGTTTATTAACCTCAGGTGGCTGCAGGAGAGAGGCTCTGGTTTGGAGGCTTGATGTGCAAAAAGGCACAGGTTTTTCAGGAAGGTCAGCGGCTGCCTGAGCAAAGGAGACCTCCCCCCCCACCCCCCACCCCCCTCACCTCCTCTGCCCAGGGCCCCCGTGCACGGCCACGCTTCACCTGGACCACTCGCCAGCTCCCCCCAGCATCTTAGGGCACCGTGTGCTGGTGGGCACGTGGGAAGCAGCAAAGGGCTTCCCCCCCCCTCCCCAACACACCGCGATTTCTGGAGAAAGGGAAATAGGGGAAGCAAGGAGGTATGACGAAAAGGGAGCCGGGAGGGACAGGGCATGGCGGCTGCGATGGTGAGGGACTCGGGAAACAGCCCCAGCAGCACGGGCAGCTGCCTGGGAAAGCTCCGGGGACAAGTCGGATTGGATTTGTCATGACTAATTGACTCCCTCCGGCGCTGCGGTACAGGTTTCACGCGTCGCGTGAGCGGGATCCCGAGCATCCAGGAATTAATGAGGGCCTGACCCTGTCCGCGCAGCCACTTGAGTTTTTCCAGTGCAGACAGCTGGCTTAAGAGGCCCCTTTATTCTTTACATATCAGATCAATCAGGATAGTTATAATCTAGTCCTTGTGAAAGCTTGGAGCAGCCTTTGCTGCCCAGCGAGCTCGAGGGGAAAAAAAGCAAGCAAGAGGGAGAGGTCATGATGAACTATTGATTGAGCAGGCGGCGGTGCTGCTCCCAGAGATGGCTTTTGCAGGGAACTCGCCCGGGACAGTTTGCCTCTATATCTCTCGCTGATGCTGCTCCATTGATCTTCCGTGACAGGCGGCAACTACAAGATTATTTTTTTTTTTAGCTGGAGTCATTAAGAGGCTTTAATCAATAACAGGGGAAACAGAGAGAGAAAAACTGTTTGTTTCATGGAGACATATTCCCCATGTGGATCTTAGCCCGCTGAGGTGCACAGGTTTTATTTCCAGCAGCCAGGGAGGCCTGCCAGGACAAGAAATCACCTTGTGCTGGACTCTGGCACTTGGAGGAGATCCTGAGCCGGTTGCAACACCCTGGCAGCCCTGGCTAGGCTGTGCAACGAGAGGGGACCAGCTGGGGAGTTGGTGGTGTCCAATTCCAGGTATCCCAGCATCCCACCCAGCACCCCAAATCTCCCAGACCCTCTGTTCCCACGCAGGAACCCCAGGAAGAGCCGGGTGCTGATTTCATATGCCCAAAGTACTGGGTACTAATTTCACGCGCCCAAAATGCTTGGTACTGGTTTCACGAAGTGCTTCTGCTAAATCCAGTTGCCTACCGGCCGGGGTTTGATGGATCCCGGCCCCTTGTCCAGCGGCCCAGCCCCCTGTTTGAGCTCAGCCCGCTGTAGGTGCTGCTGGTGTAGGCAAAGGGAGAATTCATTCCTGTGGCAAGACTGGAGCTGTTCGCAAGAGAAAAACGATCTTTGTGCTGAAGGCGCCCCAGGCTGCACTGCTCCCTCTGCCCTGCCCCAGCCCTATCAGTACATTTCCATCGCTCTACGGCGGCAACACCCAGTTTTCTTCTCACACAGCTCCCGCGCTCAGCCCCAGCAAGTGTCGGTGCAGGTGCTGGAGCCCATTTTCCCTTGGAGAGCCGGAGAAGGGAGCTGGAGATGAGCTCAGGAGGAGGAGAATGGGATGGCCTTCAAAGGTGACTGGGAGCGATGTGTGCTGGCCCCGGGGCAAGCTCAGGCCGTGGAAGTGCCGCAGGCTCCCGGGTGGGCTGAGCTCGGCTTGGGGAAACAGCCTGTGACACACAAGCTGAGCTGGTATTTTATTGCACTTGCAGAGTTTAGCCCAAAGGCCCTTTGGAACTGCTGCATCCCGGGGCCGCTGGCACCGCATCAGCAGGTCTGGCAACCTGGGAACGCCACACTGAGCACGCTGCTCGCTGCAGGGAGCACGGGAGAGAGCACGGCTCCTGCTAACAGGGCCTGCACCAGGCAGGTACCAAGTGATGCTTTGGAATAAGGAAAATGCCCTTTCGGAGGCAGGGATGGAGATCCCGATGGAGATCAGCTTCCCTTTCCCCTCTGGGGCGCATCTTGTCTCGACTCCCAAAGCCCCAGCCTCCCGCCGCTCCACCTCTCATGGGCCACCGGGCACTGGTAATTACTGCGGCTCTCTGGGGACACAGGATCTTCATCTTCGCTGTAATTACAGCTACACGTCCACAGTGAAGGCATCAGAGGGAGCAGGAAAGAGGGGGATGAGGAGCTCGCTGCCGCAGAAGCAGGTTGCACTGGTGGCCAGCACGCTCAGACACAGGCTGGCCATAAGCACCTGACAGTCACGGCCCTGAGAACACACACACAGAGCTCAGCACCATCACCCCAATCCACCCGAGATGGGGCAAGTTCTGCTGCTGCTGGCTGGTGGCTCCCTGAGGTGAGAGTCTGTGACATGGGAGATACAGCAAACCCCTCTTCAGCCCCAGGCTGCCCTTCAGGAGAAGCCCTTGGCTAACGGCTTTGCCTTCCCTCCTCACTCCATCGGTCTCCAGGTCAGCCACGCAGCCCCTTCCACCAGCACAAAATCCATTAGGAACAATTTGATTTCCTTTATTTAGGCATGACATTTGAGAAAAAGCCTAATCCCATTGCAACTGGGAAAAAAAAAAAAAAAAAAAAAAAAAAAAGAAAAGAAAGCAATTCCAACATGAGAGCCTTGGGCCCGGAGGAGCTGGAGAGCTGCAGCCAGAGGAGATGCTGTTTCCCAGGCTGGGTCCTGTGCTCGGTTCGCTCTCGTTTTCACTCAGGGTCCGGCATGGGACGGATGGTGCCATGTCTTGCAGAGAACATCAGGCGCAGGGGGATTTCCAGCCCACCTGTACAAATGCAAATGCAACAGTAAGATCTTGCAGCCTCATTATTTTCGCTGCCTCCTGCTTTTGGCAAAGTCTGCCAGGAGAATAAATAAATAAATAAATAAATAAATAAATAAATAAATAAAACTGAGTGCTGGGGGGGGGTATGGTGGGGTTTAAGCCCCAGCAGTGATCCTTAACTGGTGGGGCATTGACTCTGCAAACACCGATTTCCAGACCCACCGACAGCCGGAGGAGCAGTGCCCTGGCACACCGCTCGTGTGGCGTTCCTCATGCGGATAAGCACGGTGCCAAACCAGCCTTGTCTCTTACGTGGATTTAAATAATTGGTTGGGGGTTTGTTTCGAAGCAGAGGCAAGGCAAGCTCAGAGAAAGCAGGTCTTTAAAAAGCACAGCTGAGGAATGGTTGTAGGTGTGTCAGGAGCTGCAGGGCTGGGTGTCCCCCAGCACCGGCAGGCAGAGGGGTGTTCTGTGGGGGCTGGTGGGGGCCTGAGACCTGAAAAGTGCTCCAGCCCCCCACAAATGGGACCATAAAACCATCGCTGGCTGGAGTGAACATCCGAGCAGATAAGGCAGTTACTTTCTCAATAGCTATTTGTAGGTGAGCAAAGGTTACAGGGAGGAAAGCTCCAATTATCTGATAGCTTCTGCAACGTGTTTCTGTCTTAATTACGTGTTTCTGTCTTAATTACGTGTTCCCTGAGTCAAACTCCCAGATCTTTCTCTTTCCAGTGACCGGTGGAGGCTACACACGCAGAACCCCGGCACCGGGGCAGTTCAGCAATCTCATGCTTCTGGTTTTTGTGCAACCCTGTTGCTACGCAGTCCCGCGGGCACCGGCAGCGCCCGCCTTCAAACCGCGCTGAGTCAACAGCCGGGTTCCTCCCGAGGGTTTGCTCCCCTGTCACGAGAGCGCTGACGTGTTATTACTGACAAGCACGGCAACCGAAGGGACCACGGGGCAGCAGGAGCCACCGCGGCATCTGGGGTCAGCCTGAAGCTCTGCCCGTGCCACCGTGGGCTTTTCCGTGGGGCAGGCGGCAAGGGCTTCCACAGCAGCCACATGAGGAGGGCAGGGAGGGCTTCGCCCTGGTGCCCTTTTTGGGCTGAAAAAAGTGAGGTGGAAAGAGGATTCACCCACATCCTTTGCACAAACCCCTCTCAGCCACCATCCTCGTCCTGCCGAGCAGCAGATACAGCACAGCCCAGGCCAGACCTCTCCGCTGTCTGTGCCTTCAGGAGGAGATTCCAGTGATGCCACCCTCCAGCCCGCAGGGCAGCCTCGCTTACCGATGCAAAGATGGTCCAGGTTACTGGTCTGTAGCCCTGTGTGTGATCAAGCTACAGCAGCATAACTACAGCTGTGTCGTGGTGCTGGGCTGTTTTACGTACCCCGAGCTACACAGAGGTGACACCAGGGTCCGAGGCATCCTGAAAGCCAGCTGCTAGTTGAGACAGGTAAAGAGGGAAGAGGATGGATCAGTGGATGGATGGATAGACTGACAGAGGTCTGGAAGAAGTTATATCAGATGCATGGATCATCTTATTGTCCCCGAGTCACTGACAATCGAGGCTGCTTTGCAGCACCCAGCAGCAGGGGCTGCTGTCTCGGAGCTTGAGCAACCCGGGACTTCCTGCTGCCGGCACTATCAGCCTTTCCTGGGAGGGCTCACACGCCACGCACATGCGTGCCTCAACATGGCCAAAAATGAAGAAGCTTGGCTGGTTGCTTCCTCCTCCCTCCCTGCTTTTAATGTCACCAAACCCAGCTGCTGCTTTCAACACATGTCCCTTGGCAGGAGGTGAAGGGAAAGAAGCCACCGGGTAGAGCTGCCAAAGTCAAGGGCAGAGACACGGCGAGGCAGTGGGGAGGGAGACAGACCTGACCCCCCCTCAGCACAGCCCACAGCTCTGGGGGGGCCTTCCCAAGCACCCTGGAGCCCCCACACCCAGCTCAGCCCTGCACGGCGACGGACGCGTCTCTCTTTCCCTCTCTTCCCTCCTCCGCTCACCTTCTCCCCGCACGTGTGGGAGATGTTCTCCTCCAGCTCCGCTCCTTTTCCAGTCAGAAGCTAGTCATCAAAAGTGAGGTCACATGTTGTTTCCAAGGGAAGCAATAAATTAAGGAAAATAAAAAGATAAAAAAACACAGCCAGGTTATTATAAGACATCAGAAATCTAAGGCCAAAGGTTACATTCTGGGCTTTATGACTTTTCACGGACCCACCCACAGAAATCCTGCCACCAGCAACGCTGTGCGGACCCTTCTGCTCACCGGGCTTTGCCATTAGTGCCCTTTTTACCTTTTGGAGGTGTTTTTTCAAGGCAGGTTTTTGAGGTCCCTGGGATGCCCCACGCACCCTCAACGGGGCAGGGAATCCAGTGCCGGGTGCTCGCTCCTGCTGCCGTCTCCGGACTCCGCTCAGCGAGACTACCTGCAGGCGACACTCGCAACACCTCTAAATAATTCAGCCAGTAGTTTAAATATGCAAAACACGCAGCGCAATCCAGTAAGCTGGGTATTTTAAAAACAAAACAAAACAAAAAAATTGGAACTGCTTCGTTCCGGCTTCTGGAGCTTGGGAGGGCAAGGAGGGGGCTGCCTTTGCCTCTGCCCAAAACGGCCGCCTTTCAGGGGTGATGATGCGATGGCGGTGGCGTCCCGCAGCGCGCTGGGGCCGACGGGCCCTCTTCCATCAGGCAGTTTTGTTATGGTGATGTTAATGCACAGGCTGTCGTCATCTGGCAGCAGAACCGCTTGCCTTGTGAAATAACCCAGCGTGACAGCTCTGCTCGCTCGCAGGCAGGCCCATGTCTGGCTTCTAATCTGGCATCAGAAATCACTCCCTTTCCTTGAGCTACAGACTAATATTAAACGTTGCATTTGCATTACTCCAGATAATCTGCTGGAGAGGGTGGGGAGAAGGGAATTACAGCCCAGCTCCTTTAGGAGCCCCCGCGTGAAGCCAACGCACAACCGCCATCCCCACCACGCCATGTCTCCTCATGCCGTTTGCCAGCAGCGCCCGTGGCTGTGCTGGAATTCACATTTCAGTTCCCTAACATCAGCCGGCATCGGGGAGCGGAGCGGATCAGCTCGCACGATGCCCCAGTGACAGATCACCGGCGACTTTCTCCCCCTGTCAACAAAAGCCAGAGTCACGAGGATAATGCAGAATCGCTCCGGGCCAAGCGTATGTTCAAGCTGAAAAGGTCTCGTTGACTTCCCCGGCATATGCTGGCTGGCAGGGCGCTGGAGCAAGGCTCTCGGAACAGCCTGCACGACGCGGGCCGGAGGGATTAGTCTAATGCTGCGTCGAGATGCTAATACAATAAGGGTTCTTTGTGGCATTAGCAGCAATCATGAGACCGACGCTGAGATGTCATTGCCTGGCAGCCATAGGGAGCGCCAGCCTTGAGCTCTCTGGCGGAGAGAAGGAGTTTTTCTCCTGCTTCAACCATTAAAGTTGCTGAGGGGTCGTGAAAATGCGGTGAGACCTCCCCCTCCACCCAGTTTTGGTGACACCTCATTTGGGAACAGCCGCCACCCCTGTCTAGGGAGAGCCGAGGGAACAAGGGTTATATGGCAAGGGATCGTCGCTTTTCCTTGTGTTTTCCAGGAGCTGCAAAGCTGTGGATACCAAGAGGATGCTTGGGACCTCAGCGCCGGGGTCACATCTTACCCCAGTAAAGTCACCACCACGCGCGGGACTGGGGTTTTGCTATAAAAAGTGTTGCAAAAACCTGCTGAGGCCAGTGAAAGGGTTCGTGTCGGTTCCAGCAGACACGCTTTCATTCCCCCTGCCAGCTTCGCGCCCACAAAGCCGTTGGGCCTGATCCTGACCTAACCCCAGCGCCAGCAGGGAACGCTCCATCCCGCTCAGCTCGTTTGTGCCGGTAGAAAACCAACATCAAGCACCAGCGGAGAACGAGGGTGAGAGGAGGGGCAAGGAGACCTGGGGAGCGGGGATCTGTCACAAAAATTGGAAACTGACCGATGCTCACCTTGGTCAGTTGCGAATTTTCCTGACAGACCCAAAGGCCCCCATGAGGGACCCCAAGGTCCTCTCATCACGCCATGAGGGGACCCCAAGCCCTCAGGGTCCCTATGAGGGACCCCACGGTCCTTCCACCACACCACGAGAGGACCCAGACCCACATAGCATCATGAGAGGACCCCAAAGACCTGACATGGCACCATGAAGGGAGTGAAACCCCCCACATGGCACCATGAGGGACCCCCAAAGACCCAATATGGCACTTTGAGGGACTCAAAGCTCCCTCATGGCATCATGAGGGAACCAAACGCCCTCCTCACTATGCCATGAGGGGACCCAGACCCACGCAGGACCATGAGGGGACCCCAAGCCCTCAGGGGTCCCCCTGCGGGACCCCACATCCTCCCACCACACCATAAGGGGAGCCAGACCCACACAACACCATGAGGGGAGCCCAAGCCCTCAGGGTCCCCCTGCGGGACCCCACAGTCCTCCTCACCACGCCATGAGGGGACCCACACCCACGCAGCACCATGAGGGGACCCCAAACGTTTAGGGTCCCCACAAGGGACCATACAGTCCTCCTCACCATGCCATGAGGGGACCCAGACCCACGCAGCACCATGAGGGGACCCCAAGACCTCAGGGTCCCCCTGCGGGACCCCACAGTCCTCCTCACCACGCCATGAGGGGACCCACACAGCACCATGAGAGGACCCCAGACTTTTAGGGTCCCCACAAGGGACCATACAGTCCTCCTCACCACGCCATGAGGGGACCCACGCAGCACCATGAGAGGACCCCAGACTTTTAGGGTCCCCACAAGGGACCATACAGTCCTCCTCACCACGCCATGAGGGGACCCACACCCACGCAGCACCATGAGGGGACCCCAAACTTTTAGGGTCCCCACAAGGGACCATACAGTCCTCCTCACCACGCCATGAGGGGACCCACACCCACGCAGCACCATGAGGGGACCCCAAGCCCTCGGCGCCCCCCCGCGGGACCTCGCGGCTCTCCTACCACGCCATGAGGGGACCCAGACCCACAAAGCACCGTAAGGAAGACCCCAAGCCCCTCAGCGTCCCCCCGCGGGACCCTAGGCCGTCCCGCCGCGCCCCAAGGGGCCGGTCCCGCCCCGGCGGAGGGGAGCTGTGGGCCGGGCCGGGCCGGGCCGGGCAGGGCCGTCCGCGCCGCCCACATAAGGCGGGGGCAGCCCACGCCGCTCGGCGCGGCGGCGGGTGTCTACGTCGTCTCCTCCTGGGCTCGGTGGTGGTGGTAGTGAGGGCGGCGGGCATGGAGCTGGGGTGGCTGCTGTGGGGGGCGGCGGTGCTGCTGCTGCTCCACGTCCTGATGGAGCTCAGCCCCGCCGTCAACTTCGCCCTGCGCATCGGCTTCTACTCCTTCCTCTGCCTCCTCGCCTCGGCGCTGACGGCGCCCGTCTGCCTCCTCGTCAACGGCGGCCGCACCGTCAAGAACATGAGGTGAGGTGAGGGGGCCCGGGTGGGGGGGAACCGGGCCAGCCCCGCCGACACCGGGGAGCGGGGGGATGTGGCGGGGCCGAGGTGGTGGCGGGTGAAACACAAACCGGGGAGATCGGTTTCGAGCCCGGCCTCGGGGGGATGATGATGATGATGGTGATGGTGGCCTCCTTTACCTCGGGTGTGTGACAGCAGGCCCTGGGGTGGCCGCCCTGGTGGCAGCGGGGTGGTCTCTTGGCTCATGGAGGGTGCTGGGGGGTGTGGTGAGGGGCTGCTCCATCCCACAGCCGTGCCCTTCTCTTTGGAGAGCCCTGTTTGGGGATGGGCACCCTTTGGAGAGGTCTGGAAGGCATGAGGATGGTGGCCAGCAGCCGTACTCCCGGGGGGGGGGGGGGGGCACACAGGTTTTGGGGAAAACTGTGTGACAGCAGTGTTTGTTTGGGGGTTTTCCTCCCCTCCAGAAGTGGAGGCTGTGCCAGGCAGTGGTTAACATGGTGGTGCAAGGAGGATGGTGGCCGTGCCCTGCCCAGGGCACACTTGTTGCTGTCAGGCCTTGCTGCCTCTGACAGGGTGCCTGGAGTCACAACCGAGGAGCTGATGGAGGAGAGCAGCTCCTCTATGTGCAAAGACACAAAAATTTTAAGGGCAGAGCTGGCACTTCTCCTGGCAGCGCAGGAAAACTTGGGCTCCTTGCTTTGCTCTCCAATAGGCAGCTTTTTACCTTCTCTAACCACCCGTGTCCAGGCCAGGTTATACGTGTGTGTGGGAAAAGGGGAGCCCTGTTGCCTTAAAACATCTTTTTGGATCAAAGGTGTGCCAGCGTCTCGGCTGGCGGAGCTGGACTTTGCTTTGTGGCGTGGCACCGGCGGGGAAGAGCTTTGGGTGGAGCGAGCGGGCACAAGGCACCACCATGCTGCCTTCTGGGCTCTGCCCTGCCATCGGCCCTTGGAGCTGTGGCCCCAGGCACTGGAAACAGCAATCTGCTCTGGCATCTCCAGCCTAGCTCTGTCTCCAGCTTTGGATGCCTTGGCTGGTTCAGGAGTAGCTTCCCGCTGCGCAACCCGCTTTGCGGCTCGGAGAATTGACGATGTTAGTTGTGGAGACGCTCTCTTTTTCTTCCCCATCCCTAAAACTTTGTAAATCTCCTGTAAACTTAAAGGAACTCCTTGGGAACAAGAACTCCTTGCACTGAGTAACTCCTCATGTTGAAACTCAGAGCTGAATTTTGGCCAGAACCGCCCTTTTCCTGTAATTTAAGCCCATCGTTTCCATGTGCTGGCACTGGCTGATGATCCTCGTGGTGTATCCCAGCCCCTGGGAGGTCCGTGGCTGAGGTGATCCAGTGAGCTCCTTATTTCTACATCATCCCGGACTGCTTATTCCAGCTTGGGGAAGGGGGTTAGAGCAGAGCACATGCTGGTGGACAGACAGCGATAACAGCATCGCTGCCCGGCGCAGAACACCCCGTCCTTGCTGTGCTCCTGGCTCCGGTGCCAAGCTGGTGTGACTTGGAAGAGGTTGCCCTCTGTGTCTGATAGAGATAGAGCTGTTTATCTAGTGGCGAAACCTCTTGCAAGAGCTTCCAATCTGGTAAGCACGCTTCATTAATCCTTGAAAATCAGAGGATCCTAAAAAGGCCTCTGCCACAGGCTGCGGAGCAGAGCGTGTGAAGCCAGGGCTGATGGATTTCAGACTCAGGCTGTTACGGATGCACTGAAAAGGCACATTCCCTCTCACTTTTCTGCTCTCTCCTTGAGTGTGGCAATAAGTGCATCAGATTTACAGCTCTCTGCAGCTGCGACTGGCTCATTCATACCAGCAGAGAAGCTGCTTGCAGGGCCGAAGGGGAGTAGCATCCATCCCCTTAACCCTGTCGGTGATGTGGCCAGCCCAGCGGGGCTGCTGGTCACCTGGTGGCTCTTCACTTGCTCTGAGCTCTGCCCCTTTGCCTCTTTTGGTGGCTCAGGCCACATCTTGTGCAAGGAAACTCTGGCTCCTTACTGGCAGGAGGAAGTTGAATGGTTGCTCTTGAGTAATGTGTAACCAGCCTCTCCCGGCAGCTACTGAGCCAGTGTGACTTCCAGAGCGGTGACCTCTTTTTTGGTTGGCAGTCAGAAAGGGAGGAGAAGTGGGATTTAGGTCAGTCTGGTGGCATGGCATCCACCGTGACCTCACTGATTTGTGTCGCCCTGCCTTTTCTCACCTGCCCCCTTATCTCTTTGCCTGGACTGCACTCCCGTAACCTCGGCAGCTCTGCAGCCTCTGCATCTCCCCGTGTCCTTTCCCTGGGTGCGGCTCTAACCTTTGCAGCAGGTTTGAATGACCTGGGACTGATAGCTGCTGTGTCACTCCGATATGTCACCTGCGGGTGTTGGCCTGACCTGAGCTCCAGCATCACAGCCAGGGCCTGGGCAGTCTGTGTGGTGGGGGCACCCCATGGAGATACGAACCCCAGAGTGGGTAGGAGCAAGCCAAGGGACAGTTGCTTTGACAGAGGCATGTGGTTGAAGAGTTGATGGCGGGGATGGGGAGACTTTCAGAGAACAGATGCTGGGAGCTGCTGCCGAGCCAGGATAAGATTCTGGCAGGATGCTCACCTTCCACCCTGGGTGACAGGGATGCTTCCCAGGCTGATGGCCCTGCACAGCCCTCCGGCTGGACCCTGTTGTGGGGGGAGAAGCTGACACTGTCCCTCTGTCTCCTCCTGCAGGGAAGAAAGAACCATCCTTTGTCTGCCAGGGAGATTGTGGGCCCTGAGGCAGGGCATCCAGGTGCTATTTGGAGGACAGGTCAACTCCTGAATCTGCTCTAGAGGAATCAGCTGGTGGCTACTCCTGGGGGCTTTGTTCATGTGCCAGTTTCTCTGCCTCCTGTACTGGCGAATGGCTGCTCCCCTGCCCAAAATAGCCCCTGTGCGCTGCCAGCTTCTGGCTGCGTCCTTTGGCCCAGTTGGAGGGTCCCCAGCTCCCACCTGTTTGGGGGTGGCATATTGGGCCCTGCTCTCATGGGCTGGCAGGGTCTCAGCTGGTGAGCCTGGGCTGGGTGTGCTCAGCAAGGACATGGCAGCCTGCTCAGTGCTGAGAGGAGCTGCTGGTGCCTCATCCCAGGTGGGACCCCAGCCCTTGGGCAGAGGGGAGGGAAGCTGGGAGCTTTGTGGACGGACCTGTAGATCCAGTGGGGAAGTGAACTGACAGGCAAAAGCTCTTTGCTTGAAGGTGGGTTTGCCAGGGGCACCTCTCCTCTGCCAAGCCTGCGTGGGGAGCATCCTGTTTGTTGCTCGCATCCTTGCATTTTACAGGGAAGTGATTCTCACCTTCATTCCTCTCCCCTGGGATAAGGACAGCCCATGTTTGTTTGTATCGTTAAGAAGCATCTTCCAGCACTGCAAGGAGGAGAATTGGCAGCCTTCCTCGGTGATGGGTGTGCAGGCAAATACCCATGTGCTGGGGAGCGGCAGCTCCTAGAACTGTTTGAACAACTTGTGGGGCTCTGCTGGTTGCAGGAGGAAAACACTGGCAGCATCGGAGCAGACTGCAGCCATGGCACAGGGGGAAACGACAGCACTAAGTGGATAGGACTGGCAGCAGGAGGAGCGGTCCTTGGTTCAGCATTGAAACCAGTGTCTGCCCTTCCTGGACTTTGGAGGGCTTCCAGTTTGCCCTCTGTTTGCAGGGTTCTTGCAGCAGCTCTAGGCTGGACTCTCCCCTTCCAGAGAGCTTGTAGTGAGCCTGGTTGTCAGCTTGAAGGAAGCATGAACCATTGAGTGTAGCTGTACCAGCCTCAAAGTTACAATCACCTTCCCCTAGGCTTCCAGTAAAATTCCCACTCTGGGAGCGGACAGGGCTTAGTGTGCAACTGAAGCACCTTGAGCACATGGGACCATGCAGGACAGACACAGGGCGAATGAGGCTGCAGGCTCTCTGTCACAGAGCTCTTCTTGTCTCCTTCCACCCATGCTGGGTATAGCAGCCCCTGACACCTCCCTGCCCTGCTGCTGACTGCTCTTCTCTCCTGCAGAATCATCAGAGCTGTGGTCAGGACCTTCAAGTATTTCTTTGGCCTGAGATTTGAGGTGAAGGGACTGGAGAACTTCAAGGTGGAGGGCCCTGCTATCATTGTGTCCAATCACCAGAGCATCCTCGACATGATGGGTGAGGAGCTGGTGGGAGGGAGGGAGCAGTTCTCTTGCTCACCATCAGAGAAGGGCTACTGGCATCTCCTGGCCAAGCAGGCCCTTGCCCTGGCTGGTCTGTGCTACCAAGTCAACTGGTCCAGCTTTCTCTAGCAGTGCTGGTTACAGGAAGGGTCTCCCCTCACTCTGAGTAATCACACCCTGTGCAGCACCCCAGGTACTGCTCAGCTTCAGGTGTTTCTCAGCTCTTTTACATCCCTGCCTTGCTGGTAAGCCCAGCTGGCCTAGCGCTCGTGTCAGTGTGGCAGGCAGCCAGGCATGAGGGGTGGCCCCACTGGGAGTGAGCTGGCTCCTTGAACGGTCTTCCTGTGACCTGCAGCCACCCTGACCCTGTAATTCTGCTCTGTGCTGAGTCTCCTGCTCTGTTGATGGCAGCAGAAGCCAGCAGAGAAATGAGACACTGGCCTGTCCCCTGTACTCCCCACCTCAGATTGTGTCTCTTTTCCCATCTGAGTGCAGGATGGGTGGTGGTGGCTGCTAGATCTCACCCTCTACCATCACATTAGGGCTGATGGAGATCCTGCCTGACAACTGTGTCCAGGTGGGCAAGAAGGAGCTGATGTACGCCGGCACTGTGGGGCTCATCATCTACCTCGGCGGTGTCATCTTCATCAACAGGAAGAGCACCACCAGTGCCAAGATGGTGATGGCAGAGGTGGCCAAGAGTATGACAGCTGACAACGTGAGTGTGACCGTGGCACGTGTCTGGGTATCCTGGGGTGGCACAGAGGGATGTGGCACTCCTGGTGCTGGCTCGCCTGAAGTTACAGCCACCTGCAGCTCTTGGCAAGGCTGGCTGGTGGCTCAGCCAGCGGGAAGGGAGAGCTGTGAGTGGATTGCTGGAGCACAGCCTTATCTCCCTACGTACAGGTGAAAGTGTGGGTGTACCCAGAGGGCACAAGGAACTGCACGGGGGATTTGCTGCCATTCAAGAAAGGAGCGTTTCACATTGCTGTCCAGGCACAGGTAAAGGCACTTTGCCCCTGCACGGGAACCCTGCATGGTTTCACAGTGACATTGCAGACTGGTCACACAGACTTATTTGCTCTCAAGTGAGCTGTGTTCCCAGGTCACAGCTGAGCTCCTCAGCTAAACCACCTCATCCTCTCTCCTAACTGCCCCTTCACTGCATTCCTGGTGTCCCATCTGGAGGGCAGAGCGTGAGGGACTGGTACCCTTGTCCCTTAGCTCCAGGCTTTGCAGGCAGCTGCCTGGCAGTGTGGCAGAGCAGTGTCTGTGCTCCGCTCCTGGCTTTGGGCAGGGAGCCCAGCGGGTGCTGCACTACTTGTGAGCTTGCCTGGGGAATCCCAAAGTTGTTGTTGCATTTCTCAGTCCCTCAGGTTGCAATCGTGTGGTGTTGATCCGGGATTGTTAATGCAAGTGCTTTAGAGCAACATCTGGGCTTGTTCTGTGTGGAAATAGCTGCTCCCTTCCAGGCAACCATATGGCACTTCTTGGTGTCTCTTAAAAGTCTTCTTTCTCCAAAATGACAGGATCCATGAGCAGTTGATGGGAGAGCAAACACCTCCTTGGCTTTGGACAGCCAGAGCTGTCAGCGCTCCTGAAGGAGCCGTGGTGCTTGCCTGGGCAGAGCACTGGGACAGTGTGCTGGGGACGCTGGAGAGCTGGCTGTGTTGCCTGGAAGCTGGACCATGCTGCTTGGCTCCCAGGGGCTGGGGACTAGGAGCCAGAGAGGTGGCTGGAAGGAGATGGGTGCCATGCCTTCCCTTGCACGCTCTGCCTCGCTTCTCAGGACTGGGATGACTCGAGACCTGAGGGGAAACTGCTTTCCCTAGAAGAGGTGTTACAGCAGATCCTGGCGAAGGGAGTAGGTGCCAGAGCTTTTGCTGGGTTTGATTGGCCAAGCCCAGGGTGCAGCCTGCCTTGTATCATCCCCATTCCTGCCAGGGTGATGCAACCCAGGCAGGGGCTGGTGGCTGCTGGAAGGAAAAAAGGACGACAGTGGAAATGGTACCCACCTCTGCTAACACTGCCCCTGAGTCACCAACTGTAGATTGTGTCTGTGGTATCAGCACTGTGAAATAACGACTGTTCCTGCCCTCCTGGCTGTGTCTCTGCCTGTCTGAAGCTTCCCTGAGAGCAACTGATTGCACATGATGACTCCTTTTCTTAGAAGCTGAAGGCACAGCAGCTGGCCTGTCCCAAATGTGTGTTTGTACAGCACGGCAAGGCCTGTCGAAACAGGCATCCTCCGATGTTTCCAGGTCAGAAAATATACCTGGATTCTGAAACCTGGCTTGGGATGAGGAGCCCTGAGAGCCAGTGCTGACCTGAGGCTGAAGTGTAACTTGGCCCTAGTGCCTCAAGTGTCTGGAATCATGGTTTTGATCCCATTTGACTCCTGGCTCTCCCAGCCTTTGGAAGTGGGTCTTGCTTGTGGGGCTGTGTGTGCCCTGGGCATGTGAGCACCAGGCCAGCTCTGCTGTGTGGGATTTGCTGCTTATCTCTGCCCTGAGTAGTTGCAGCCCAAGTAACTCTTTTTTGTTTTTTTCCTCTTCTTCCCCAAGGTCCCAGTGATCCCTGTGGTATATTCCTCCTTCACCAGCTTCTATAACCCAAAGACAAATCTATTTACATCAGGTACCAAAGAGTCCAAAGATCTTTACAGTCACTTGGAGACAGGGTTGATGCCATACTCGTGGAGATGTGATTCAAAAGGGTGCGGGAGGGAAGTGGAGCTGGGGTGAATGGGAAGAGTCCCTCTGGGAGATGTGTGGAGTAAGTTCAAAGCACTTGGCACCAGAGCCTGGGCTGGGCTAATTTAGGAAAGAATCTAATTAAATACAGTGAGGGATGTTTTCATTAAAAATTGGACACCACCTCTCCCTCTCATAACTGGCACAGCCCGTCATTTGGTGAGGGTTTGGGGAAAGAAGGAAGCGTGCTCTGCCTCCTGACCTTTCAAAGCAGGGACCCCTCTGCAAGCCAACCAAGGCAGCTGGTCCCGTCAAAGCTCAGAACTCTGCCAGTACAAGTGCTGGGCAGAAAGTTGGCTTTCGGTCAACTTGGAGCAGTAACTCTCATTTTCTGGGAGGAAGCCATGCTTGCTGTGCTCCTGCCTGGGTGGCTGGAGCCAGCCAAGGGTAGGAGGGTTGGGGAGAAGCAGATGGAGGGAGCACCTGGTGCAGGTCCTGGCATGGGCCTGGAGCTGAGTGGGTCTGTAGCCCTGGGCTCCCCCTACTCTCTTGGCTGGCAGGTGAGGGCAGAGCAGCCACACCAGCCTTGGGAAGGGGCAAGCTCTGGCTGGGGTGTCACTTTGGGGCACAAAGGAGATACTCTGCTGCTTGGTGGAGCTGTTTGAGGGCAGTGTGTAATCCCCAGAGCAATCTCTGACCCCTGAGACCAGCGCAGCCCCCACCTGCGCTCCACAGATGGGTTCCTGAAGCCTGGTGAGGGGGTGAGGGCAGTGCCGGGGCTGGAACAGGGGTTCTGGGAGGGCAGAGAACAGTGCTCCTGTGGTGTGGGTTTCTCACAGGCTCTTCTCTTGTTCCCAGGCAAAATTAAGGTTGAGGTTTTGCCTCCAATCGAGACCAAAGGCCTGACATCAGATGATGTCTCTGACCTCACTGACAGATGCTTCCACACCATGAGGGAGACCCTCTTCAGGCTGTCGGGCAGTCCAAGCGAGTCAAAGAAATCATCCTAGATGTTTCTCCAGTGGCGTCACCGTGTGGCGATGACTGAAGGAACCTGTCTGTTGCCAAATACTGAAGGAACTTCTCTTCCTCTGCAGTGACTTCTGACTCTGGGAACACCACAGACTGGCGCGCACGCAGGGTGCCAAGCCAACACTGAGGTTCCCCGTTGAGTGGATTTCTCTTATCGGTTCATTATCTCGCAATGAAACGTCTCCTTTTTCTGAATTTCTCAGGCATCAAACTCGTGCTACCAAAGGGCTCAATGACCGGAGAGGTGAGTTCCCCCAGCTCAGGCAGCTGGAGAGGGGCCACGACAAAAACCAGGCCGGAGGCTGGGTTCTGCCTCATGCGAGCGTCCCTGCGCCCGTGTTCCTGCAGGATCAGCTGGTGCTCTGCTGTCCCAGATGGAAACCACCAGGCAGCAGTTTGTACCCGTACAACCTCGATGTTGCTCAAACAGGGCTGAGAATCAGGTGAAAAATCCACAAATCTAGCTCTTCAGCGGCACTGGGAGTGCAGCCTCCTCTCTGGGTGGCCTGGAGCGCTGCCATCCCGCACGGTGGAGCTCATGGGGTAGGGCCTGTCCCCTTGAGAGGCACCCTTGGGTCAGAGCAGCATCTTGTGCTGCCCAGGCACTCCTGAGCCACTTCTGAAGAAAGCACCCAGGGCCAATAACCTCAGGGGGGCTGCAGAGGGGAACGTGTGGGGCAGGTCAGCCTTAGAGTGTCCCTTCGGGCTTGGTGGCCTGATCTGAACAAGTGCCCTTGGTCACCGAGGGGTGCAACAGCGGGAGGGACACTGTGTTCTGACCAAACCATGGTCTGGGCAGGGTTTAGCTGAATGCTCTCCACCCTTTGCCGGTTTAGTCCTCTTCTGAATGAAACCCCACACTTGTTTCTACCACTCAAAGCCACCAACTTGATTTTTTTTTTTATTTTTTTTTTAAAAGCTGCACAGATAACTTTGAGTCCTGGGCAAAGTCCTGGGCATGTCCTCACATGTGACACGTGTGTGGCACACCTGGATGCTGCCTGTGACGTGCACCTGGGTTGGCTCAGTGCTGCTTTAGTGTTGGGACGCTGCTGCCAGCTCCCTGCCGTGGTCCCAACATGTCACAATAGTGCCTGCGGTACTTGTTGCAGATGCAAAGGGCTCTTGTCACGCTTGTTTTGCCACTTGTCATGGTCAGCAGTGGCCAAAAGATGGTGCCTGTCCCGTGTATCTTTGTGCAGATCTCAGTGGAGCTGCTGCTCTGCAAGGCTTGTAAGACTCCTGCAGGGCCACAGGGCGGGTGAGCTGGAACGGGGCTGGGAAGGCTTCAGCTCTCCCTTCGGGGGTGAGGAATGGGCTCTCTCCCACGTTTAGAAAAGTGATTTTCCCCCGTGCTTTGGTGTGACAGACCAGCAGGGTTCCCGCATCCCTTGCTGGGAGGCCTGTGGTTCCAGGGGGTGACCTTCACCTCTAACTCAGGTTCAGGGTGGCTTTAGCTCTGCTGTTCGTGGCTCAGGGTGTACGACCGTGAGATAAACCTCCCGGGGCTACTGGGATGAGTGACACAGCCTGTCTGGTGGAACCGCAGTCATACTGCCTTTGGGGGTTAAAGCCTCAACTGGGAAAGGCAGGGGGGTCCTGTAGAGCCCGCGGTCCCCAAGGGAGGGAGCCCTTGGGCTGAGCTGGTGCTGGCGGTGGCCGGCGGGGACTTTATTGGAGGGGCCTTACGGTACAGACTCAGGGGTCAGACCCGCCATGGGATGGGTCGGGGTGGGAGGATGGGAACTGAACCAGCACTTTGTGAGAGTGGCAGATAAAAGGGCTGTCACGGAGGTTAAACCCAGGAGGGCTCAAGGGGGGGGGAGGATAACCATGTCCAGGGGGTGATTCCTGCAGCATCCTTCCCTGGGAGGAGGGAGTGGTGCCTCTGTGTGCAGTTGTCTGCTGTTCACTTTTAATTGGGTTGAGAATAATGTTATGTGCTTCAAAAAAGAGGAGAAAAAAAAAAAAAAAGTACACCTTTGGTTATTTAAATAAAGGAGACTCCTGGTCTTGTGTGGGAGCTGGGGGAGGAGGGTGGCTGTGGGAGGAAGGCTGCTGACCCTTCAGCTCTTGCAGGGGGTGGGTTCGGTGGTTGAGGGGGAATGGCAGGTCCTTGTCCCCACCCTGTGTCCCACAGGAGAAGGGCTGTGCCTGGTCTCAAGGAAGAGGAGAAATGCCTGCAGGGGAAGAAGAAGGTGGTGGCTGTATGGATGGGAGCCCGTGTCAAAGCAGGGCCCTGGAGCAAGCACCTTCCCAGCCAGTAACGATGCCACAGCCTCGGTGTGCGCAGCAGGAGGCTTTATTTTGGTACAACCCTCTTGCCCATGTGGCAAGCGGCTCCTCCTGCAGCTCTGCTCTAAGGCAAGGAGGAAAGCGTTGTACCGGATCGTTGACATCTGCTCTGCGGTACCAGTGTCCTTGGGCTTGGGCAAACACTGCTGGGGGGTGTGCCAGGGGCTGACAGTGCAGCGGCCACCGGGTCTGGGAGGGACTGGCCCCCCTGGCAGCCATATGCCTGGCAGTGTCAACACGTGGGTGTGCCAGGCCTCCCTCCCCAATCCTGGCACGCTGAGGACTGTCCCTCCCTACTTGGCCTCACGCTGTTGGCACTACTGAGAGGCACAGGTTTATCGCTGTCTGCTCATTGATGGGAGTGTCACAGGGCAAGGTTTTCTATTAAAGTGAGTAAAAATAGATTCTCTGCGCCTTCAGCCCCATGGAAAAGCTTCATCCTTGTTACTACTCTGTAGGGCCCAGGGATGGAGCAGAGGAGCAGGTAGTTTCAGAGCAAGCTGCTGCGGTTGCTGTGCTAAGAAGTGATGAGGCACCAGCCCACCCCCAGCGCTGGTGGAGGGAGGCTGGTCCCTGAGAGCAGACCAGAAGCTGCGGGGATGGGCACCTGCACCCAGCCAGCGCGGTACCTCTGCAGGGACCAGTTGCACCCATCCCCTGCCCTGACGCCTGGCTTGGGGCTGCCCCCTCCTCTGCCACAAGTCCTTTGTGGCCATAGTCCTCCAAAGGCAGGACTTGTCCGCACCTCCTCTGGGTGGCAGCAGGTAGGGGGGTGGCAGCAGGCAGCGAGGGGCGGCTGTCCTGCCTGGGCCACCTCTGGGCGATGATGTCCCAGGGAAACGGCAAGTAAAAGCCAGGCAAAGCCAAGCACCACACGGCTTCACGTACTCTGGCACAGCCAGACTGGCACTAACGGCACGAGGTAAGGCATTTATTTTCTGCCTCTCCAGCAGGAAGGGGGTGAGATGCTGAGGGCTCAGAGTCCAGTTTGGAAGTAACTGTGTGACCTTTGATAGGGTGAGTTGGAAGAGAAAATGGAGACGCTGACAGGAAACCAGCCTTCTCCTGCTACTCTGAGCCTTCCTGTAGATGGTGTGGCTTCATCCTCACCCTGGGGCTGGAGAGTGAGATAAGAGCTATGGCTGCCCTCAGCTTGCTCCAACTCCTCGGGCGCTTGGCTAGAGCTCATTCTTGCAGGAACCTGAGAAGATGAAAGAAAAATCAACAAAAAACCAATCCAGCCATGTTAGCCTGAGTTTGGTTTGTCCCTTTCCCCAAGAAGGATGAGGTTGCCCTCAGCCTCTGTGAGTGTCACCCACACTTGCTGCCTCCCCTTTGCCAAACACCCCCAGGCTGGCTCTGTCCCACCACATTTGGGACCATCACTCTCCTCCCTGTCACACCGCAGTCCTTGACAGCCTCGGCTGGGCCCAGGAAGTCCTGTGGAGTGTCCCAGGGAGGCGGGAAAGGCAGTGACAGTGACACTGGCTGCTCTGGGACAGGAGGCTGGGACACACAGGCAGTGGCTCTGTGTGACAGTAATCAGACACAGGCGCTGCTGGTCACTGAAGTCCCCAGGGGCTGGGGAAGGGACCACGCGGGGTGGCTGTGGCACAGCTACGTGCTGTTGTGAGTCTGTCATGTCACTAACTGGGTGTAAGTGTCACAGCCGAGCATCAACATGTGGTGACCAGCTGGGGGTAATTCACACTTAGAGGGGCTGAAATGGTTACGGCTTGAAGAGATCCAATCTTGTGCCTTCACTGGTGGTTTAAGGAGAAGAAAATTATTTTTAGTCCTTACACACATCCCCACAGGGCAGGTAATTGGAGGGTGCAGGTGTAGCTTTGTATCCAGTTGTGAAATCCTTTGCAAGACACAGAAAGTGGGTGGCTACTTAACGCTCTGTGGGTTGCCCTGCAAGCCCTGGTGCTGCTGGGGTGGGAAAGGACAGCCTTGTGTCCTTTCAAGACCGCGAGAGGGACAAAAACAAGTTTCGCTTGCCCGAACAGGCTTGGCAGAAGTGAAGTTCAGGACTTTGGAGTCATCCCTTGGAGTAAATCCATGTTACCTTGTGATACTGCTCACATTCCTGTCACTAATAATATGTGCAGGGCAATACTAGGAAACTCTGTCTGCTGGAAAGCTCAGCCGTTCTGATGATTACCCCTTTCTGAGATGTTTTCTAAGTGTCTATTTGCAGCTACTTAGTCTTCAAACAAGTTCTTTGAAGTCTTTTATATCTAAGCCATTACTGCAAGCAGTGAACTGGGACTGGATCTGCCCTGAAACAGTTTCCCCTGAAGTCTTTCCAAGCACCCTCAGCCCTGCCGTGAGCACGGGGCTGCTGCGCCCTAGAGCCAGCCCAGCCGAGCCCAGTTTCTGGGTGTGTTTGACTGGAATTATTTAATGGGAAAACGAACTGCTATTAAAATCGAGTTATTTGGTTTGTGCTCTACTCTGAGTTAAGGGAGAGCCTTGCACCCACTTGAGGGAGCTGAGGGGATGCTGCCCCATGGGAGGACGCCAGGCAGGACCCCCTGCCTATGGCCACTTCACACATGACAGCTCCCACTAGCGTCTCCAGAGGTTGCTATTTAGGAACCCTCTCTGGTCCACTGCCTGGCAAAGGGCTGCTCTGCAGACTTCAAAAAGAAATGCCTAAAACTTCCCAGGCTCGTAAATCTGCCAACTTCTGCACGCTCCCTAAACTTTCCTGATTGACTCTTTGGACTGTTAATTTCCTAAGAGTTGAGGTTTCTTTTTCTAAGGACGAAGTTGTAATGGCACAGGAAGGGAACGCAGCCGGCAAGGGTGCTGATGGCAAGACACGACCCACTGCTCAGGGGGTTCCCTCTGCTTCTGCCCCAGAGCCACGTCTCCATGTGCCGATCTTATGATTTCTGGCTGCTCCAAGGGCAGTCAGATGGTGCAGCCATAGAAACAGCTTTGAAATGAAGCTAATGGGCTGTTTGTGTTCATCTTTTATTAATTACAGGCTGATGAGCTTGAGGGAGATATAGATTAATAGTGGCATATGTGTTACTGATCTCGCTGGCCAGCATCTGCTCGCTGTGGCCAGCGTGAATGGAGGGAAATGCTTCACCCCTGCTTTTTCCAGGCACTTACACGTCTCCAGCCGCTCCTCGAGGAAGGAGATCTGCTCGCTCAGGGAGTCAATTCTGTCCAGTTGCTGGAGGGAGTGGGACAACCGGCTGATGGGGTCTGCACCGATGTCCTCCGGCTCAGATGGCATGAGGTTGTGGAAGGGGGCCAGCACCAACTGGAGTTTCTACAGGGAGAAGGGGAGCTGTGAAGTCCCCCCCAGCCACAAGGATCACCCAGTGGGATGTAGCGCGCTGCCTGCCGGGGGCATCCCACCGGGGCAACACGCTGGCCGGCTGGAGGGGACTTTGGTTGCGTTCAAAGGGCCGCCAGGCTGGAAGAGCTGCTGTGTGGGCGCTGCCGGCAGCGTGGAGCGCAGCTGGGAATGCTGCGGCGTGAGGCCAGCACGATGTTAAAAATAGAGCCGGGGACAGGGAAACCCTGGCTGCAAACAGCCCGGGGTGGGAGCTGGCTGAGCGGGGCCACAAGCGGTGACAGGGCAGGGCAGAGGTGTGTGCTGACAGCTCACCTGCTCCAGCGCTTCCACTCTGCTCTTCAGGGCTTTCATTTCTTCCTTCATTTCACTGGGGGGACCTGAAAAAGTGACCAAGGTCAGTTAGTAAAGCACCCATTGCCTGAGGTGGGGAGAGACGTCACTGCAGGCTCAGGCCAAGCTCTGCTGCTTTCTGCTCCCCCTCCCAGTGAGCCCCCAGGGTCTGCCCTGCTGGGACCAGCTCCTGGAGCATTGATTGGGTCCAACACACACGAGTCTCTCCTTGCTGCTGGAATACCTGCAACAAAGTGGGGAATTTTTCAGGCAGTGGGGTGGTGCTTCAAGGATAAGACGTCTGATGAAGCCTGGCCTTTTGTGCCCGTGTTGTCAGATTAGGTAGCACCCGGGTCTGCCCTGTCCCGTGGTGGGCACAAAGGCTCGTGCCTGCTGAGGGCCCTGGACAGGGGATAAAGGCTCTTCCAGGCGTTTCCTGCATGATGCCGGTGCTGGCCACAGCGCATTATTACTCACGGTACGAGTTTGAAGTGTCACAGCGCGTACCAAAAGTAATAATGGGCCGTCACCAGCGCTGCCCACCGTTCCTCGTGGCTCTGCACTTGCCCTGCGGGAAGGACGATGACGATGACAGAGAGAACAGCTGTATCCCGGCCACCACACACCATGTGTCTGTCACCCTCACAGATGGAGCAGTGGATGGATTTGCACGTGGGGAGGTTGTTTGGGTGGTAGAGGGAGTCCCGGGTCACTGGGAATAAAGGTGAGGGGTTCTGGCTGTTGTCCCCTCTCCTGTCTCTTGCCAGTCCTGCTCCAGCCACCCTGTGATGCTGAGAGTTAATCCCTGCTCTCATCGAAGGCCCCGAGGAGCCGGGGCTGTCCTGCAACAGGGGACAGCTTACCTGCTTGGCTGAAGGTTTCTGGCTCAGGGGGTGGCGCCAGGGGCTGGCATGCCTTGTCATCAGCAGCGAGGGTGAAGCCATCCCGGCAGGCGCAGCGGTAGCTCCCGGCCGTGTTGATGCAGAGCTGATGGCACCCGTGGCTCTGGCCGGCACATTCATCCACGTCTGAAATCACAGGTACAGTCAGTGAGGACAGGGGTGGTGAGGAGGGGCTCACCAGATCACTCAGCCCCACAAGCTGGGGTCCTGCTCCCCACCTAGAGCCACGCGGGCTCACATGGGGGGATGCGATGGGACCCCAGATGGAGCTGGTGTTTGGGCACAGCTCTGGGTGCTCTCAGCGCTGCAGCGTGCGAGGGTGAGACACCCCAACTCCTGGGACAGCCTTTCCTCTTGCACCCGGCTGGAGTAAACCTGGGCTAACCCCGAGGGGCATCTGGTCTCCTCCCCTCCACCCGCCCCCCCGCCCCGACAAAAGAGCCAGAAACAAAAGCTGTGGTCAGAAATATCCCAGCTCTGGCCAGGCGGGTGCAGGCAGCGCTCGGCTCTCATCCTGGATTTACGGCCGGGGTTTTGGTTCCAGCCAGCCGTGGCGAGGAGCTATCAGCCTTTCAAGTGTGTACAAAACCCAGTAACCTCTCCTCACACGGGGGAGTTATTAAGGCTGTTCCCACAAAGCAAAATGAGCTGAACCGCTTCCCACGCCCGGGCGAATCTGTTTTAGGCAGTGGGAAAGTCCTTTCCCGCCCCCCTCCCTGCGCTGGAGCCGGAGCTGTCAGCGATGTGCTCAGCCCTGCCTGGCCCAGCGTGGGTCAATGCCACATGCGCCTCCTCCGCCTTACGGGAGGGCAGAAAGCTGGGCAACAAACACGGTGGCAGGGGCTGCTCTCCATGCTGCCTGATCTCCCTGCATGCTGGCGAGGAGCATCAGGCTTCTCTCATGTTGGAGAGGAGCTCGGTGTCTGGAGATTGCCAGGCTTTCCCTCCACCCCCGGATATTTTCGGTTTACAGCTTGAGCTTCTGCAGTAAATGGGCGTCTTAGTTTACAGCAAGAGTTTACAAAGCTTGGGAGATACACAATCTCTGGCTGACTCCACGAGTGTCACAGCTGCTCTGTGGAAAACCTTCTGCTGGCTGCAGAGACACAGCAGAGTATACCCTCTCCTCACACCAACCCAGCGTGGAGCAGCAGCGGAGAGAAAATGTGGATGCCAGGGCTGCAGATGAGGGCTGGGAGCACCAAGACAGCCAAAGGGAGGTCAGAGCTCCCCTGGGAGCCGAGCTTCCCGTCCTTTTCTGGCCAGATCATCAGGCGTCACTGCCCTGGTGCAGTACATGCCGGTGTGCATGCGTGTGTCCATGTGGAGGAGTAACATACTGGTCTGAGTAGCACCAGGCATGTGCCAAGTCTTGGCGAGTAGCCACAGTGCTGGTGCCCATCCCCCACCAAGGGGTAGGTCTGTGGGCAGAGGACCTCCAGAGCCCCATGGTAGCCCCACGGCTCCCTGGAGAAGCTCAGGGAGCCTGGAGGGGAGCAGTGTGGCCAGTACCTGTCTGGCAGGCTCGCCCCATCCAGCCGGGCAGGCAGGCGCATCTACCGGGGAAGGTGCAGGTCCCACCGTTCTGGCATGGCACCCAGCAGAGAGCTGCGGAACCAAACAAACACAAGCACAGCATCACCGGGCAGCTCTGGGGGTCCCCAGCTCCCTCCCCTGCCACACAGTACACACACACAACACAAAACACACCCCAGCACCAGCCTGGGGTCAGGATGCTCTGCCCCAGCCTGGAGCGGTGGGGTTGAGCTGACCCCCAGGGCGCAGGACGGGTGGGATGAGCAGGACCTTGAGTCTGCAGCCGGAAAGAGGTGTTGGCGCCTGCAGGCAGCACAACGAGCAGGGAGGAGGGACAACGGGCAGCAGCGGACCCCTGGGAAGCCCTTGGTGCTGTGCTCTGAGCTCATCTGGGGGTGGCCTAGCTGCTGACATTTTGCATTTGTTTTCTGCTGTACCTCACGATTGCCTCCTGAAAGCATTTCTCTTCCATTACTGCTGATTTATATGGAAAGGCCTTACTCGTTTTATTCATCCTCTGGTAACTATAAAGTTAATAAGCGATCCCAAAGGAAAAAGGGCCTGCGAGGCAGCAGGGAAAGGCTGGGAATTAATCAGAAATTGAACCGCGTTTGGTTGTGACGCTGAAAATTTAAATGCTTTCCTACAGGGAGGACCCGCCTGACAAAGTGCCAGTAAATGAGAGAACTGGCTGCCGGCACCTCATCCAGGGCCCTGAGGTACCTGCCCCATGGGGTCTGGGCGAAGGGCGAGCCCTGGCAGTGGAATGGCACAGCAGCCTCTTACCTCTGTTGCAGCTGAGCGTGTGGCTATTAGCCCTGCTCCAGCCGGGACAGCAGGAGGCCGCGGGCTGGGGCACCTGCCTGTACACCTGCCGGTAGGCAACCCTGTAGATGGTCCTGCAACACAACGATGGGACTGAGCCGGGTGACCAAGAACCCACCCCAAGCTCCCCGTCCCACTCCCATGGCAGTGGGTCAGGCCTGGGAGCCCCTTGCCCATGGATTGAGGCAGGACTCCCCCTTTCTGCAGCCCCCTAAGGGTGGGTACCTTGCTGGGACGGATACTGCTCCCTGTGAGGACAAGGTCCACGGGGCAGGCAGATGCCCTCACCTGTAGGTGCTGCAGAGGCGGTGGCCCTGGCAGGTGGTGAGGTAGGGCTGGTAGACGGGCTGGATGTGGGACTCGGTGTAGGCGGCCGCCTGGGCCTCCGGTACCACGGCACAGACTCTGCGGCTGCGGAGAGAGGAGTGGGTCAGACACCAGCTAAAAACTAACCCACCGCTTCAGGGCAAAGGGGCTCCACCGATTTACACCAGCCCAGGATGTGGCTTGACGGTCCCTCTCTACAGAGGGCTATTAAAATGGCAGTGGCTAATTGCCCAAGTGACGCAGGAGGCTACTTCAAGCTGCTTCAGGGCAGCGACACAAGGCTTGAGCCCTGCGGGCTGGACAGGCTCTTCCTCCATAGCCCCCACGTGAAGGCGCTGATGCCTCCTCGTACGCTCACCCCGGCACAGTCCCTCTGTCCTGGGAGAGAGGCCGGGGCCCAGATTTAGGGGGGCAATTTACTCAAAACAGTTCTCCTTCCATTCATCCCTTAAAATCACTCACTTTCTGGATGGATTTTTCCTTTCTGAGACTTTTGCGCTCCTGAAACAGATGCCCCTGTGGTCACCAAGAAATTTCACAGGAAGGGCCAGGCTCGCCACAAAAAGGTAGAGGCCAGAGGAAAGTCGCCCTCCAGTCTTCCTAAGATAACTGCGATCCAGTCAAAAGCTTTCCCAAGGTTAACAGCCAAAGTGGTCTGGGTTAAAGATTCTTTTGGGTTTTTTTAACATTTTCCAGCCCAAGCAGGTCAGTCCCGCTGAGGAACTCGCCTACTTGTCTCAGCCTCCCAGCCCAATTAGAAACTAGAATAAAAAGCCTGGGAATTAGCATGGTCATCAGATGGCTTCCATTAACTCCAGAAAGCTCCTCTCGGCCTCACTGATTAATGCTATAGGAGATGCACTTTTGAAATGGCAATTGTTTGCTTTGCAACATTTAGAATGAAGCTATAGCTGCAGCCTGTGCGTGCGAGCGAGGAATTCAGCCTGTGGTTTTAGTCACGACCAGAATGCTAAAGGTTTAACGTTAGAGGAGAGTATTTCAATGTAAAAACAAACTTTGTAGAAAATGTGAGCTGTTCTGGGGGGGGTGGTGCCTTGAGCTCAAGCTCTTTTTGGCCGGGGAAGAAACTGGGGCACCGAGCTCTGGGCTTGCTCTGCCCCAGCGGGAGCTGAGCTGTGCCTGCCCAGGCTTTGCTGGGATCCGGGGCGCCGTGTCGGACCCATTTCCCGGAAAAGGAAGGGAAATTGCTGGATCTGCCAGTCCTGGGCTTGCAGGGCCAGGATCGCAGCCACCGCAGCAGCCCAGGGAGCACAGGACATGGCAGGTGACAACCCACCGGAGCTTTCCATGCCTGTGTCCCCAGGACGGTTCATCCTTTCAGAGCTGGGAGGCTGTATCCTCCTTTGATGGCTCATTTGCACAGCTTGGTTGGCATAATAGCAAGACTGCGCCCATATTTTTGTGCAAGGATGTGCTTGAAAGAGACAATAATAATTGACAAACAGTTTGGGGCCTGTTTAGCTTTTGACTCTCCCAGACAAAAAAGCCCAGAGTGTCTTTGTGTCCCCTGCATGGAGCTAAATGGAGCCAGGGCATTTGCTCTGAGAGGTTTTTTCGCTTCAGTGACAAAGCAAACAAACACCAGTGAAGGGCTGCTGAGCCCCGACTGCCCCAGGAGGGCTCGGCTGAGCCTCTTCCCACTTCCTCACCAGCCCAGGGAGCTGCCCACACACGTGCAGCCGATGGCTGAGCCGGGCTCTTCATCACCCAGAGAGGATGGGCCTTGCCGTGATGTCCAGATGAACACACACAGACAAAAAGCAGACAAAAAGGGGGGTTACCCTGCCCGGGCGAAGCCGTCCGTGCTGGTCACACTGAGGATGAGGAGGAGTCCCGAGAGGAGGCAGCCAGTGCGGCACATGTCCTATCTCTCCTGCGGCGCCCTGGGCTGAGCAGCACGATGGAGTCTCGCTCTTTGGTGGGAAGCGCTGGCTCCTACTGCATGTCTCACCCTTCAGCGGGGAACCCTGCAACCAAGAGAAAAGCAGTGTGAACATGTGGCATCCATCCCCTGGTGGTGACAACTGATGGAGCCATGGGGACAGGGACAGCCACATCTCCCGGGGTCAGAGGGACGGCACCCGGTGTGCACAGACCCTCCAAGGGCAGCGAAGGGCTGGGGCAGGAGCACACTTGCTGGCAAGAGAGGAGTGTGACAAGCCAAAGCACAGGGGACAAGGGCACACAAGGGACCCTTGAACCCCTCACAAGGAGGGAGCTCCTCTGGGCGCAAACCCCCTTTGCCCCATTGAAGTCACTGGGGTGGCAGTGATTTACCCTGGGGGACACCTGGCCCGGCCCACAGGAGATGTTCTCTTGGCACCAGGGGCCACACGGCCATTTGTTGAGTGGCAGGGAAGGGACCTGTGTCACATGAAATACAGTCCCAGTTCCAAAGAGAGAGGGCAAAACAATGGCCTGTAATTTCTTAATCCATACACCATTGTAAAGCTGCATTTTCCCACCACATAACACACTGAAATCTGATCTTCTCCTCTTTAAAATACAAGTTCTTGCCAGAGAAAAGTGCTGTAAAGGCCATATGTACCATCTGCGGAGTCAGTACTAACCGAGTCATGAATAAAGAGGCTTTGATTTTCTAGCAGAGGACAAATACGAAACAAGGCTGAAGAAGGTCAATAACAATATCTAATTTAAACAAAACGGTTGGCCTCCGGATGGCAGCAGTTAAAGGAGGAAGAAATAAAGAAACCCACCTTAAATATATGCCACTTAAAGAAAGAATCAATCTTTCTGATTAAACCTTGAGAGAGGAGTGGCAAAACAAAATGAAACCTCCTTCTAAAACTGCAGGTATGGCGAGCTGCAGATAAACTTTCTAAAATCCCCAGGTGATGGGGGATTGGGAACTGTAGGTTCATCCCCAAACTCCTTCGGCACAATTGCTAACTCTGAAACAAGTTGTTGGGGACAACTAGCATAACCATCCCAAATCTATAGATCCTGCAGGTCTCAAAGACCTTCTCCAAGGTGCTCAGTATCATCTTTCCCTTTGTGCAGGTGAAGAAACTGAGGCACAAAGAGATGCAGACCCACATCTGGAGATAAACCAGTGTCCTGGCTTGAGGGACAACAATCCTGGTACCTTCCTGCCTTCCTACCTTCATATCAAATGTCTTGTGCGTGTTTCCATGCAGTGACAGAGGCGGACGCTGGCTGAGAAGCCCCTTCCCTCCTCACCCAGCCGAGGAGACGGCTCAGCCCATGAGCTGAGCAACAGGGAGGGTTTGTGTCACAGCAAATAGACTGTATCGCTATAAAACACCATTGGGACCTCACTCAGTCCCTGAATTCAGTGGTACTGAGGAAGCTGAGGGGCTGGCTCCAGGACAGACGGATGGCAACGTTCCCACCCTGCTCCTATAGCCATACAAGCTATTCCCATGGAGCTGCAGCCCAGCAGGGAACTGCAGATGCCCGGGCACATCTTAACCTCTGTACAAGCTCAGCTTTGAGGATGTAAGGAGGATTTTGGTGATATAAAGCCTGTAGTCCTCCATTTTCCTCCAAACATAGTGATAAATTTCATCTTCTAATGATTAATATATGGTATCTACACCATCAAAAAATCAAATCTTGGTTGACCTGGAGGAAAGTTCTAAAAAAATAGTGAAGAAACCTCCTTTCTCCCCAGTCCTCCTGGAGACATCCCAGAGACAGTAGTGTACAGAGAGGGACTAACTCCCCACCACTCAGCCAGCTTTTCCCAGGGCTATACTGGGACACATATTTTCCTTCCAATCACAGATCCCCAGACTAGCGGTGCTTCTCCAGAAGTCCGTAAGTCAAACTCTGCCAACCATCTCCATCCTCCCACAGGATTCCCGTGACTGCTTTCCCTGTGGGGAAGGCAAGAAACACAGGGCACGAGCCTAAAATATAGACGGTTTGTTTTTTCGCTTTGAAATGGAGCAGCATTGCCCTACCTCAAGTGGTCAGAGAATCCCTCTGGGTCATAAAATTCCGGAAAAAGTTTCAAAAGTGGAAAATATAATAGTCTATGCTTGTCTTTTTTTATGAACTTATGAAAATCAGCCTCTTTAAAGCTGCTGAAGATCCTCCAATCTGTTGCTATTACCTATTCCAATACTCCTCTATTAATGCAAATAACTTAAGGAAAATCTGTTTGAGATTAAGAAAAAAAAAAAGGGGGGGGGGTTGTCACTGCCTTTCTAGTCTCTCAAATGAAGAGGTGAAGCCCCACGGTCTGCCAAGTGAAACTATGTGGGTGCATCTGAGTTTCTGCTGTTTCAGGGGACAGCAAAGTCTCCTCAGTGGGCCATGTACTCCCATGAGTCTGGAGGTCCCTCTCCCACCAGCCAGAAACGTTCCCGTAACTCTCCTAAATCTCTTCTCGCCTAAGGCACCACAGCATCCAACAGAAAAATGCAACCCACCATGTGGGTGAGCAAGTGCTTTGGGCCAGCTCTGCCCATGGAACCACGGCTAAAACTCCAGCTGATGGCAGTAGGAGGAATCGGGGTCTGTCTGCAAAGCGGTGCAAGAGAATCTGGTCCCTCAAGAGGATGCGATTCCCCTCACGAGAACGCAACAGCTGCACTTTTTCAAACAGCCTGGCCTGGTTCTGCAGGTGACACCGCTGCTCCCGACTGCGCGCTGGACCTGGTCTGTGCCCTCAGAGACAAACCCTCCCGGAGAGGGTCAGCACCAGCAGCAGGGAGATGGATTTTCCCCTCACAAACACCTCCAAGCTGCTGCTCTCTGCGCAGGCTGCCATGCAGGCATCACGGAACGCGGGCAGAAGGATGCGGGCGCGATGGAGCAGAGCGTGGGGACACCGCGGAGTAGGGCACGGGGATGAGGGGACACCGATTAGCAGGACGCAGGGATGGGGACACCGGGGAGCGGGCTGCGGGGATGCAGGCACCGCGGAGCCGGCTGCAGGGGCACCGTGCAGCAGGGCACAGGGACACGGGTATCACGGAACAGGCTGCGGGGACACGGATATGAACGGAGCAGGCTGCGGGGACACGGGAACCGCGGAGCGGGCTGCGGGGACACGGGTATCACGGAGAGGGCTGCGGGGACACGGGTACCGCGGCTCCCGGCGCAGGGATGCTCACCCCGGCCCGCAGCAGGCCGAACCCCGCTCCCCAGGGCGCTGCACCCCCCGGGGCAGGCGGAGAAGCCCCCGGGGCACCTCCCGGGCCGCCCACCCCCCCGGCCTTGCCGGGACGCCCGGGCGCCCCCGCTGCGGCAGCGCGTCCCTCTCCGCGAAACGCCCTCCCTTCCCCGCTTCCCCCCCGTCCCTCCCCGCCGGAGGATGCGGCCGAGGCCCCCCCCGGCCGTGCCGAGCCCCCCCCCCCCGCCCAGGGCGGCGCCCGCCGGGACTCACCGGTGGCGGCGGCGGTGCCGGAGCCGCGGAGTCGCCGCCGCGCCGCGGCCCCCCGCGCATTTCCTCCCCCGGCCCGAGCCGGTCCCTCCGCCCCGGCCCAATGAGCTCCCGGCGGGGAGGAAAGCGGAGCCTCCCGGCCGGGGGGAAGCGCCGGGGCCCGGGGAGCCTCCGCCTGCCCCCGCCCCGCCGGCCCCCGCCGCCTGCCACCTGCCCCCGCGCCCCCGCCGAGCTGCCCCGGCTCCCCGGGGGACACGCAGGGACGGGGCAGGACCCCCAGAGAAGCCTGGTTCCGGGGGGGACATGCAGGGACAGGGCAGGACCCCAGGAGAAGCCTGGTCCTTGGCTGGGGTTAGGCAATGCAGGGACACGGCAGGATCCCCCTTAGAAGCTCAGCCCAGGTGAGACATGCAGGGACAGGGCAGGACCCCCAGAGAAGCCTGGTTCCGGGGGGGGGACATGCTGGTCTTAGTGTCCCACATGACGCTGCCCCTGTAGCCCCGATGGAGGATCCCTGCCCTGGCTTCGATCTGGAGCCTTTCCTGCAGTTTCCCTATGGCAGGCTGATCCCCACAGCTCCACCAGCCCATTTCTGTGTGCCCCACACTACAGGGACACAAGGTGCCTGACACACCCCCCCCCCCCCCCATTCCAAACCATGGATTAATGGCAAGAGAGGGAGACCCCAGCGTAGCCCCCATCCCCTCACCCAGGGGTGTGCAGACTCCCAGGTGAAATGGTCCATCACCAGTGCAGTGGCCAGGGCAAATTTATTTCTCTTGGCTAAAAAATACTGTAGCTGGTTCTGCACTCCCCAAAAGGACATATAATTATAAAAGGAGACATCATCTTTCCCTAGGTTAGAGATCTAACCCAGGTCCCTAGCCTCCCACCATGCCTCGTTAATCCCCCTGAGCTCGTTACAGCAGCAAAGTCCTCCAGAAGCAGGCGATAAACTGCCAGGACGGGGAGGCTGGTTTCCAGCGAGCCCTAAAGGATGCTTAAGGAATTCCTTGGACACCCCCCCCAGCCACAGAGCAGCGTGAGGATGGACCCGGAGAGATGCCCAAATTCCACATGGGGACACACACAGGGCACAGCTCCGCCGGCTTCCCAACACCTGCCCCGGGACGGATCAGGCAGGCCGATCCCCCAGCTGCCTGCAGGCTTCTCGGGTTAAATGCCTGGTTATTTATCAAAGCAGATTCTGCAGTTCGGTTTGTGCCAAACTGCCACTTGTTTTGTCTACATTTTTCTCTGGGAAATTAGAGCACAGAGGCTTATTGTTTTTCAGATGACTTAGGCGCCTGCCCATGCATAGAACCAGCCTCAGAGATAGCAGGGGTCTGATGTGCAAATGAAAGGCAGGATACAACCCCCTGGGAATATTTGTTCCCATTAAGCTTTGCAATATATATATATATTTTTTTTTTTTTTTTTTAAAGCATGTAGACATTTAAAGGAAATATTTACCAGTTAAACAATAATGGCTCCAAAAGAGCAACTGAGATCACTGGCCCGTCCCCTGTGTTTCCTCATGGATACGCTGAGGCTGCTGATTGAGCCGGAGCTGTCTCCAGTCATGCTGCACCCTCCGGGGAAGCCGATGGGTGCAAGATCTGCTGGCGTGGGGCTCTCGGGTGGGCCCGTGTGAAAGGAGAATAAACTACTTGGGTGAGATCCTCCCTGGGGAAGGGAGCAGAGCAGAGGGGAATCAGCTCTGGGATGTGCCGGTGAAGATGGAGCTCCGTTGCCGGGGTGGACGGAGCGTGTGGGAGGCGGGATCCCTCCCGGCAGCGAGGGAAAGGCTCGCTGATGCTGGTGGAAGCGGAGCTCCATGTTACACAGCATCTCACATGGCACAAACAGGTTCGCTCGTGCTGCCTGGATCCAGCCTACCTCTGGGGAATGATTTCAGCTCACTTAATCTCATAAGCACGAAGCACAGGCAACTTTTCCCCAGAGTCTTGAAGGGACAGTAATTATCTTATTATGCAGAGAGTGTTACTGGTTTTTTGGCGGGGGCGGGGGGGGAGATGAACAGAGCCTGATACTTAACCACTCTAACAGTTGCAAAATGCATTTGGAAGCCAATGGAAAGCTTCTCCATCTGACCATACTGAAAGCACAGGATCTAATTTCGCGGCCGAGACGCTCACCTTATCCGTGGTGCTCCTTCATTTGTCCTGGGCGGGGATCCTTTCCTTATGGAGCATCTTGGTTTCTTACTGTCAGAGGAGAAAAAGCCCGTTGTTACACTCCCCTTTTCGTGCAGGCAGAGATCAGTGCCTTGCCCACGATGGACCTGGTGTGGAGTTCCCTGGATGTTCCTTGTGGAGTGGGGTGGAGGATGAACGCCAGATCGTGGCCACAAGGTGCCTGTGTCTGCCATTGGCACTGAGCTCACACCGCAAAGCCTTGCTGGGCACCGTGACACCAGCGACAGAGCACAAGGAGCCCCATCCCTACCCTCCTGGGCAGTGGAGGCTGCACAGTGGTTGTTTTAGGAGCATCCTATGGGTCCTGGACCTCGCCTCTCTCACAAGAGCTCGTGGTGTAGGTCACCTTGCAGTCACCCTGGTGGGAAAGGCCAGGCAGACCCATGGTGCCTTGGCACCCTTTGGGGTCGAGCAGGGGAAGTATGAGCATATATATATATGAGTATATATGAGCAAGGGAAGAGCAGAGCAAAAGCCCTGGTTCCACCTAACACCACACCGGGCCTTCACTGAACACCGAGCCATCCCCTCCAGCAGTTTCCCCAGGGCCCAGGGCTGGGATTTTCCAAGAACCCAAGATAACGGGGTGCCCTGTTCCCACTGTCACTCTCCTGGGTGTATCCAGGTTCCCTTACACCGATGGGTGATCCCATCTGCTGTGCCCCAACACTGTATTTTACCATCTTCAGGACATACACACGCTCATTTATGGGCAAAGATTGCCCAGGCAACCAAACGTAAATCTGATGGTGAGAAAGGGGATGGACTTGTGGATAGCCAGCATCACTCAGTTTTCAGGTCCTTGCGGGACAATGACACCCAGTGCAGGAAGAAGCACACCACCGCTCAGGGTCTCCGTTAGAGCCTTCTCAGCCATCAGACAATTAGTCCCTAAGTGCTCTGCAGCATTTTAAAATTCTGTGAGTATTTTAATTGCAAAATTTTTGCTTTTCAGTTCCATTTACTGGGTCAAATCTTTGCTCAATCGAGTACCCACGTCAGCTGCTTAAGAACTGCATATAACCCATTAAAAGCGCATTTAATCCTCCACTCTTAGGGAGGGTTCAGTGTCTTATATGCTAATATTCATTATGCTGGGAGGAAATCCCCCAGGACACTGCCTGGCAAAGTTCCCTTGAAAGCAGAGGAGTGATGCCAGTTCAGAGTGGGGGAAGATCAGATCTGTTGGCTCTGTTCATATCGGCATGATGAGCTTCTGACAAAGGCAGTCAGGGATTTTGGCTCCCGACTGCAAGTCTGTTTGAATTTGAAGTCCTCCCTGGACCGGTGTTTTACATGTTTCCTCCAAAGCTCTCTCCCTTGCGCTCTAGAAGCGTACTCCCACGACATCTAATATTAATGCTTGTCTCCAGGCCAAGAAAGAAATGTTTCTGCACAACCTCCCTCTTAGATTTAACAATGTTGAAATCGCCTTGTCTCCCTCTGGTTTTACCACCAGTGTGAGCTACAAGGCACGCTGAGGGCTGGCCTGGAGCAGGTTTCAGGCTGAGCACCAGGGCTGGCTGCTTAGGTGAGATCTTCACCCACCTCCCCGTTTCCTAGAGCCTGTCCGCAGAGCTGCCAAGCACAACGCGCTTGCCCCGGCAGCAGCACCAGATCCAGCATCACCCTGAGAGCATCCGTGGTGGATCGAGGGCTGGAGGGGTGGGATGGGCTTCCAACCGGTCCCCTCTGCAGTAGGTGGGCTCAGAGGGGCTGGGGTGGGGGAGGACTCAACTTTGCTATGGCTCTGCAGGCATGAAAAAGGAATGATTAACAGAGGAGAATTAATAGGAGATGAGCACTAAGGTCCCACATCAGGAACGCCCTCCTAAGAGAGGAGTGCTTACAGCCCACCACAGTAAATGGGACGTGTCCAAACGCTTCCCCAAACTGGGGCCAGAGGTGCTGAAGTGGCAGATGGAGACAGACGGATGGGGGGACAGGCAGAGGAGTGACACACATACAGATGCAAAATTTCTCAGCTCCTACAAGCCACGGCTGACCCCGTACCTGCTGTGTACAATGGGCTCTCGCTGGCCTCCGCAGGGGTCTTGTACAGAACTGGAAGCACTTGCTAAAGCCATAGGAATTTTTGGTGCTTCTAAAAAAAGGGGGAATGGCTCTTCCTGTTTAAGGACAAATTCCTCTGCTCAGGCTTTTCATAAGGCTGTTTGTAAACTTTACACTTAAGTTGAGGCTTTGGAGCAGCCCCCCTTCTGCAGAGCTGTCAGGAAAATGACCTCCCACTATTCTATTATGTCCCATATTGTCTGTGGTTGCGTCAGCTGCAGAGCAGTTATCTTGGTGGAAATCTAGAGGCGGCCATTGATGTCAGTGGGATCAAAGCAGGTCAAACCAAGAAAAGTACTTGGCCCATAGCTCTTGGTCTGTCGTCACCAGTTGCCCAGCGCTATGCGCATTACGGCCGAGATCTGATTCCCACAAAGTGGTTTTTTTCTTTGGCCTGAGTAAGGACTTTGCCATCATTAAATGCCTCAGACTGTTATGTTACAACTTAAGGCGACCATAGAGACATACAGCAGCCCAGCTGTAGCTGTGCAAAAACAAGCGTGTGAACAGGGCAACATCCTGTAGCCAGGTTTATTTTCTCTTATGTGTACACAGATGAGTTCTTATTTTCATTTAGAGGAGGTAGTAATGGCTGCTGCGCAAAAGCTGGGAAATGATTCATCTCTCCCAGGAATAAACTGAATTTCGCAGCTTTCTGTGAAATCTCCCTGGCAAAAAGTGGCATTAGTCATCGGGGAATGGCCCCCTCCACCCCGCCGTTCCCCTCTGCATTTTCCCAGTGAATCACTCTCCAAGGAGTGCACTGGAAGAGTGGTGGGAATAGCTGTGAGCTGCGTGCACGGCTCGGTCCCTTCGTCACAGCCACCCCGGTGAGCAGCTCAGCAGGGAGCATGTCGCACAAGACTGGTTTTAGCTCTGATTATCCTTCTCTTTCAGGATAAAGTCTCCAGCTCCAGACACCTGCACTAAGGGGAGCTCCTCTCTGCAGTCACCTCCCAGGCCATGGGCAGGATGGGAATCTAAGCATTCACGTCGGGAGAGAGGACAGAGAGTGAAATAACATTTCTAATCATCCTCTTCTGCTCACAGAGACCCGTTCCTTTCCTTTTCTTTCTCTGTCTCATCTGAAACCTCAAGTTAAATCTTCCCTTGTGTTTCACCATGCCCTTCTGCTGGTGGTGTGACTGTGAGTCAGGTTCGTTTACTCTAATTTGTTGCAGTTTGTAAATCTGTCTCCCCAGAGCCAGCCCCATCTGCAGCAGTAGAGTCTGGGAAATGGCTCAAATGAGCCTGCAGCTCAGATTCAATTTCTCTTCCTTACCTCTAGGGAAACTTGTGCGGAGCTGGTAGTTTAACAGCACAAAGGGGGACTAACTCAATCGGCAGAATGAATGCTGGATCACAGGGAATAACATTCCAAATCTGCCAGAGCAGACTGTTGTCTGCTGCTGCCCAGAGGAGAGGCGGATTTTCAAGGAGGCTCAGGGTGCAGCCACCGCATCTGGGCTTCTGTCTTGCACAGCTTCCCAAGCGGTGGCAGAGCTTCCCAATCCGCTTTTAAATTAATTTTATCACTGACAAAGCCTTGTTATTTCTTTTTATGTTTGATTCTCTGCCCAGTGAATTGATTCCGTGAATGTCAGACCCTGGGAAAAAGGTTATTTTAACCGAGAGCCGTTCACTACCATGGTCCTGCTCCATATTCCCGCTGAGCCAGCCAGCGCCTGGGTATCCCAGCTGCTCCTACCCACAGCCAGCCTTTTATCCCCAAAATACCCCAGGTGCCTCTCTGAAAGCCTCCCGCCTGCACTGTGCAATGCCACAGATTAGGACGGCGGTACCCAGGTAACTGAAAACAGATAGCATGCAAATCACCCAGCTCCACGGTTAAAAATGTGAGAGGCTTTGCTGAGCTCCCGGCATGGAAACTCCGGCTCACTGCAGGCTCAGCCGGTGGCCAGTGCAAGCCTCAGGTCTGCGTGAGAGCAGGGACAGTCCCTGCCTGCAGCCCCATCCTGTCTATGTCCTGCCTATGTCCTGCCTGCGTCCTGCCCGTGGTGGGGGCCAAATTGTGCCACAGTGCCATCTGAAATCAGATTCACCAAGAATCACAGTGGTGCCGCTCACTCCCAGCTGCGCCGAGGGGAGAGAGGGGGAGAGAGAGGGATAACAGGAGGAAGGATGAAGAGAGTGACATGGTGTCAGAGGTGTTCAGAGAGCAGGCGGGTGGAGAAAGAGAATGAGTTATGGAAAGAAAAGAGGTCTGCTAAGAATTTCCATCTATCTCGCAGGTATATGCAAGTGTTCACAGCCTTTTCTCTATATGCACAGAATGTAAAATTTACCATCCGAGTTCTCCGCTCCTGAAAAACAGCTTGAGTGCCAGTGGGGTGAATTAAAAATAATAGCGCTGCAGGTTGGGCTCCACTCTGAGCGAACCAGCACTGGAGACGCTCCTTGGCTCAGCACGTGCGTGGCTCACAGTGGAGCCTTCGCTGGGACCAGCCGAAGGATGCTTTAAAAACTCCTTTGCTCTGGCAGCCCTTTCCCAGTGCTGTGTGTTCCACCAGTCGCCAAGGCTCCCACCGTCGCCTCTGCCATCGCTGGGGCAAAAACCCACCCCAAGACCTGTGGGGTCTGGCCTGGCGAGGACACACTCCCGCTGCCCCCAGTGCCAGCTCCCCATCCCGTCCCATCCACCTCATTCCCGCTGTGGTGATGGCCACGGGCTCGTACGGTACCTGTGGTGCCCCGCCGTCCCCCGCCATGCCAGGAGCAGCCCCGCCGCCGTGCTCCCCCGTGGCTCCCGGCGGCCATCCCCGCCTGGCCACCCCGGCTCCGGCCAGCCTGGACACCCGCCTCGAACCCCCGGCATGGCCAGCTGCCGGCCGCGCACAGGCAGGAGGTGGCTGCTGAGGTGGAAGGGCGGCTTTTTATGCTTTTCTTCCTGTATAAATCAGGCCGGGGATGGACAATCCCAGACAGGACTTCCTGTGTGTGTTGTGCGCTGATAACGGGTGCCACGAGGAGAACAAACACAGCCGCCCCGCACCCGGAGGGGGAGAGGGGCCGTGGGGCGGCACCCCCACACCGTGCCCACCGGGGAGGGCCATGGGGTGCCAAAATGGAGAGGAGGCAACCATGTATCCCCAGGGACACAGGGAGGGAGAGGGCCACCCGGCTGGGCTCTCTGCCTGCACCTCACACCGGGCCTAAGATGGCTGCTGCCCCCCACCCTCCCGCCTCACTGGCATGGGGCACATTTTGGCAGCCCCCATCACAGTCAGCCCTTATTATCTCTCAGAGGGGACAGGTGGGGGTCAGTGGGCATGCCCACAGCACCAGGGCCTCCCTCAAAGCCCGTGCCAAGCATGATGGGGCTGGCAGCCATCTTCTCAAGAGGGGGCCACGTTGGCGTTAGGCACCAGTGGAGCATGTCCAGGGGTATTTGCGACGCCCAGAAATTTGGGTTACAACGCAGTGGTCAGTCAGTTTGTTGGATGCCTTGTCATCCGCGTCACACTGTCCCTGTGTTGGCAAAGAGCGAGGTATGGGCAGTTTGGGCCACTAAACATGCAGGACATCACCCAGCAAAGGTGGCGTCTTCAGCGCCAGGCAGCAGAGAGGGGCATGGAAACAACGGTCCCAGCTCCGTAATTTTCAAGGCCATTCCAGTGCAAAGCTGATTGTGATTTCAAATTTAATATACGTCTATGTGTGACCTGGGTTCTGGGTAGCCAAAGGGGGAACACTACAATTTTTAACTGGAATTTGAAAATTGATCCAGACTTTATGCTAGGAACGGAGACATTTTGAAACACAAGGGCTGTGGAGGTGGTAATTCTTTGTTGATTCTCTCAGAAGACAGGATCAGGCCACTAAGTGAGTGGCCCCATGGCTGCCAGGCTGTCTGCTGTGGGCAGCGAGACCCCTGTGGCAGCCTGTATGCTTTCCTCCTGTCCCGGCAGACAGCATGGCGCGGGTCTGGGGACACGTCATCTCCTCTGGAGCCATGTCCCTGGGGACACAGATATCATCCATGTCCCCAGCTTGTGCCACACACGCCTGGGTCCTCCTGGTCTGGGCAGTGCAGTGTGACTGTGTGCGGGCTTACGGCGAGCAGAGGATTACTCCCACCCTTATTCAGCAAAACATTACTCTGGGCAAGTCCCCTGGGAGTTGCAAAATATTCCTGTGTTTATTTATACAAATGCATGGCTAAAGAAAGACCCCACTTGTTTTCCTTGGCAGACAGGTTTTTAAAAGCTGTTTTCTGCTGCCCATCATCCTCTCCAGCAATAGGTGACTTTATACGGCGCGCTGCTTTCTGCGAGCATCTCCGGCTGATGGACTCCCTGGGAGTGCATCTGTCCGGGGGAGTCTCTTCCAGGGACAAGCATGTGTTTGTGCTCGGTTGGGCGTGAAATGCTGTGTGGTTTTGTGTGTGCATGTGACATTAACCTGTAGGGAGGGTCCATCTCCATCCATTTTTGTGCTCAGTGCTCAGCTGAGCTTTAGGCAGCAGCTCCTTATGGAAAGTTATAGGACTTGCATGGACTTCACAAGAAGAAGCAGCACTGGATGCTCCTTTCAGATCCGAGATGCTGGAGACTGGAAGCTCAGGTCCAGAGCTGACCAGAGCTTTCCCCACCCTCAGCAGACACATGGGCTCAATTCTGCAATGTGCAGAGCCTTCAATCCCAACATCCTCACGCTCCTCCCCACCTCCTCCAAACCTTAAGCCCGTGAACTTTGGGGAAAACCCCAGACCCAAATTTTATCAGTTGCAGCAACCACCGCTTGGCCCTAACGCCATCTGTCCCGTGTCCTCTGCCCCCAGGATGGAGGCAGGTCACGGTGCACGGCTGGGACGTTGGCCACCCACACCTCCACAGGCACACAGAGCCCAGCATGGAGCGGGACCGCCCTGGCCTCGGCAGCGGAGCCGCAGGAGTGAAACGGGATGTGTGGAAAACGCTTCCTGTTTACTCAGTCTCTAGTATCTTTAGTAGTAGCTGCCAGAGCGGGAAGCGGTCAGCAGGGGCTATACCAACGGGTATTTTTAAATTTGAAATCGTGACGCTTCGTCTTGCAGGGCTGCCATGGAAGTCGGTGTTGGGGAAATCCTGGGCATCAGCCAAGGCTCGGTTACGGTGTGTGAGAGGGAGTGAGCCACAGGGTGTGGGTGCCGCACACCCAGCTGTGCCTGGCCTTGCCCACAGCCCTCCCCGGCGTCCCCAAACCTCCTGCTGGCATCCCTAACTAACTAAATCCCTGGCAGCCTCCCCAGCCCGTCACAAGGTGACCTTTTCGGTAGCCTAGGGTGGCAGGTGGCAGTGGGACCCACCAAAAGCAGAGCACGCAGATGGGTGGGCAGCCCCGAGCCAGGACACGTGCTTGTCCAAAAGCCATGCAGCCCGTTCTGCCCTGGCTCAGATGCATTCAGGGCCTGTCATGTATGAATTGAGTAGGGGGATGGAGGGGGCTTTAGCTCCTCATTAGCACTAGCCAATTAGTGTGGCATGCTGCTCTCCTGTCAGCTGATGTGGCTGCTGTTGAATACCCCCTGCCCACACTGATCCCTTTAAGCTTAGGGCCGTGTTTGCTTTATGATCCGTTTTCCTCCATGGTTTTGCTGCAGGAACTTTTCTCTTAAGTGTGTCTTTTCCCTCCGAGTCTCAGCTGATCCTGAGAAACTGAGTCCTGCCTGGTTTATTTTACTGGCCCTTTTGGGCTGCTCTCTGCCAGCCTGCTGCTGTTGGCTGCGGTGCTGCAGTCAGTCAGGGTTTAATCAGCGTACGAGTGAGTATCAGGGAAAATGCTGTCCCGCAGCAGCATTTGATACTTTAAATAATAAAGTCAATTACCAAGTAGCAATCAAAATTAGATGGCACAAACTCTGCACTCAGTTTTTTTTTCACTTTAAAAAAGCATCATAAAGAGAGCTAAAGAAAGGATGCTTTGGGACAGCTGCCCCTTCTGAGGTCTTTCCCTGTTTTTCAGTTTGCCCAAGGCTTTTTGTGTCTCTAGATCTTTTATCTCAAGTCAGAAAGACTCCTGACTTTCAACACCTGGGAAGCACCGTGCAACATCGTCCAGGGACGGCTGGATCTGCTGCCGACGCTGCTTGGAGCACAGCTGGGTCTCTTCCCCCTGGAGAAGTCAGCCTGGCCCCGCTTTGGGCAAAAACCTCGTCTTTCTGCAGTTCTCCCTCATGTCTCATCAAAGTCTCCACTTGTCCAATGAAGACATTTTTCAAGGTGTCCTGACACTCATAATGCCTCCTCTCCTTAGCTGCTCATTAACACCAAAGGCTAATTGCTACACATTTGTTAGATATTCAACGTGACATTGCACAAGGAGTTGAGGTTGTGGTGACAGGACACTGGAGGCTGACCTCTATAAAGCTGACTTTCAGTAGTGCTTCCTACAGAAGATTGGCAGGTTCTTCCAGGACGTCTCTAACATGGAAATAAGCCAAAGCACAGGCTACGTGCGGGGCTCGGGACACAGCCCCTGGCCAGAGGAGTGTTTCTATTGCAGGCAACGCCTGAGTCCATGCTTAAAGCCCTGCACGTGCTCCCGTGCTGTGTCAGAGGCGTGGGGGAATCTCAGCGCCAGCAAGCGTGTGTCATCAAGGTCAGCTTGTCCACATAAATCAACGCCAGCAAAATTTAGACTGGCATCAAAAGATCAGCCAGACCTTACCGTAAAGCACTGTGTACATCTGTGCTTTCCCGAATCAGAGCTGCTCCGAGACACCACTGAAGCTCAGCACAGAGCTGCCGAGGACTGTGTACTAGTTACCGAGAGAGCTCGTGTCCGATTTCCCATAAAAAACACATTCCTGTAGGAGCGATGGTGGGCAGCTCCCGTGCGGGCAGGCTGAGCCACACGCCAGCCCTCCCTGTGCTCCATCTGAGCCACCCTGCCGGCTCAGCCTCCCTTCTCTTGCTCTTGACAAAGAGTTCAAAGAAAGCCTGATAAGAGAGGGGGAGAAAGTGAGGGAGACGGAGAGCAGAGACTAAATACGGTGCACGTTGGTGTCCTGCACACGGGCAGCAGACCCTGGGCTGGGGGACAAGCTCCACAGCAGTGTGCTCTGGGGACCACTGGGATCCCGGTGTACCCAAGGTCGGGGACACGGCCATGCCTTACTGCTGCTGTTGTGATAGCATCGAGGACAGAGATGGGAAAAAGCCCAGAGCCTCTCTTTTGCTTAGCCAGCTTGGTAAAAGGCTCCTTTATCTGCCCTTTGGTGTGAGATAAGGTTTCAGTGTTGTCCTGCCGGAGCAGCTTTGTATCCTTCACAGATACCTCCCCTGGCTGCAGGAAGGTATCAGGCATTCAGAAAATATTTGAGCAAGACCGTATCTTTCTGAAACCCATGTGCAATGGAAAGACACACAGGGTGGATTAGAACTACACTGTGGGGGTTTCGGTGTCTCCTTGTCCATGCAAGGACAGAGCACATTTCCTCAGCTCGTAGGACCAGGCTGTGAGGGCCTCACTCGTTGCTACAGAGAAGGATTATCACAGATCAAACAGGGACCTGAGTCCTGGGCTCCTCACCAGGCTGGGAAACCTGCATGTTTTCCCCTGATTCCCCGAGGTTCGAGGAGATGTGGTCCCTGCGAGTCCCTGGTGCCTGCCTTGGAGCCAGCTCCCACCAGCAGAGAAAGATGGGAAAATATTTTCCACTGCCAAAATTGTCGTCAGTTAATCCAGCTGCCCCTTTCTTGCACCCGGAGCATCCATACAGATGGATGCATTTAAAATTATTCTGTTATTTTTACTATCCTTTGACAACAGAGTTCAAATCCTAAATGCAGCACTTTTCGTTCAGCAAAGATCCAAAAATACGCATTTTGGATTCTCCCCACAAATGCTGAAGCGAGTAAGGACCACCCCAGGCCTGCCTTCACTCTGAGGATGCAAAAAGAAAACATCCTCTCCCTACTTTAAAGCCTGATGGGTTGCTTTGGTGACACACAAACATCTTGAGGGCTAATCAAAATTAACATTTGTTTTAATGACTTAGTGAGAACTGTATCTTATTGCAACAATCCACCTCCTTTAATGTTCCTGACATACGTGTGTATTTGAAAAGGATGAGCTGGATTTCTCCAGGATGATTTTTCACCACCTGGGAGTTCAGCTCTTCTCTCCGTGCTCTGCACTCCCGTACAAGGGACCTGGGTTGGAAGACCTTCGGTGACCATTTATTTCTATGAAATCCTTACACAGCACCATGAGGACCGACCAGGAGGAAAAAGCGTATCATGAAAATAGAGGATAAGGAATAAAAGCCCTCCCTTTGCGGGGTCTGACGGAAGAGCCGGGCAGTGCACCGGAGCAGATTCAGGTGGTGCAGAGGCACCAACCTCCTGGTGCCCAGAGCTGGAGGCTGGAGCATCACCCTCACGATGGCTCACACAACGCTGGCTTCTGGGGAAAGGCACCGAAAGGGGAAACATTTCCCTTTCACCACAACAAAGCTCTTTGCACGGCACAAAATGGTGTTAGATCCTGGGGAGGTGACTTCTTCTGGGCTGCTCCATCCTCCACCAAAGTCCTGAGGGCTGAGAGCCCTCCTCCTCCCTGCCTGCAGCTGACACTCCCTTTCCCAGCAACTCTCACTGGTCGTAACAGACACCAAGAAATGAAATTTTAAAGCTGCCCAGTTGCAGAACAAAACACTTGCAACTGATTAAAAGCTGTCTGTGTCAAAAATACTTGGTGTATTGAACAATGCACTCAAAGGGCCGGTTCTGAGCTCATTGCATGGGTCTAAGTCCAGGGGAGGTCTCCATGGAGAAGACCTGAAGAATGGACAGGACGTTACGATAACGGCGCTCTACAGAAATGATTAAGCCAAATAGCATGCAGCTGAATAGAGCTCAATGTCTTTTTTATAAAATTAATAAGGCGTGTAATAGATAACAGTCTCCCCACTAGTGGATCTAGTACCTTGGTTTAAAAGTCCTACCCAGGAAACTCTCATGGCTTTTCTGCTGACTTCACTGGATTTCAGCAACATAATAGAGAAGTGGAATTCAGCCTAAAAGTCAGACAGTGAATGCAGAAGTCAAGACTTAGGAAAAATATACAAAAAAAGAACTGTTGATACCTCTCTTCTCTGACATGTCGCAGAGTATCAAAATGGCCACAGCCTTCATTTTGTTTAATCACTTATCTCCACGGAGGGAAGAGGAAATTCCCAAGAACGCATGATCGTTAAAAATACTAGCCAGGTCCTGGTGATTATTTTTGGTAGCTAAAAACTTCCTGGCTGAAGGGTTTTGCTTTGCATTGGGCTTCAGTAAATGTTTTAGTATAACTTTCATAAATACCCATTATACTCAAATCAGTGTGCAGTTTACAATTCAGCTGGGAAGGGCGGGGATATGTTTCTCTTTCTTTTGTTTTGCCGGGCAGCATGCTAAAGCCCAGAGCCCTACTCTGAATTAGCCTTTAGCTATTTTCTTGTATCCTTAAATAAAGGCCCAGTTCACACAGTCAGAAATCTCTGTTTCCTTTCAGGCAGGAAAAAGGAAGTGAATGCGAGGGGCAGATTTGGAGTTTGCTTGCAAGAACAATTGAACTCCCATCCAGAGGGGAAGGGGATCTGCGTCAAGAGGAATTCACTTTTTTTTTTTTTACTTTTTTTTTTTTTTTTTTTCTGGAAGGGAAGAGAAAATGACCTTTAGTTTAAAAGCCTGAAAGAATAAAGGTCTGAGCAGATAGAGCTGCCTGCACAAATATAGTCATAAAGGCTTTTTCCTGACAAAGGGCTCCCGCAGCCGCTCACGCCGTCCTTCGGCGGTGGGGCCCGACTGTGGACGCTGCACCGTGTGCTCCCCCCTTAGTTATCCTGGGTGAAGGGCGTCACCGAAACCTGCCAACAGTTCCTCCCAGAAGGGACAGTCCCTGGGTTTTTTTTTTGCAAAATATTTACCATTTCTCTCTTTGTCCCTCCCCAGTCTAGTGGGTCGGATGAGATTTGGTGGATGGGATTTAGTGGATCCCTTGCATTTCTCCCCAGAAGTCCTATTTAGAGCTGTCTGTAGCAGCATCAGCTCAACCTGTTACGTGGTCAAAGCCTCACACTGGCCCCACCATTTGTGGTCCCTTTTCAGTCAACCGCAGAACTTTCTCCCAGCTTCCCTGGGAAGAGGATGTGAACCGAGGCCTCCGGGACTTGACTAAGTGTCAAAACATTATCTGTGTGGTCTCCTCTATGAGTCCTGACTATTTTAGTCCTCACCATTAGTCTCCATTTTAGTGGGCCTTAAATATCCGCATTTTTCTCTGGTTTTCCTTCTCCCAGCCATGCAAGCCAGATTCCCAAGGAAGCTCCAGAGCTGGAGAATACAGGAGTTGAGAACTTAAAAGATGCTTAAACATCCCATCTCCAAGGGCACTAAGCACTTCAGGATGTTGGAAGCAATCAGCCCCAGAGCCGGTCAAGGCGAGTGCCACAGTCTGGGACCTCCCTGTGGTACCCAGGGCTTTGCCAGAGCAATCCTGGCTAACGAACACCACCTCTGCTGCAGCCAAAGGGACTCATCGCCCTTCCCTCCTTCTCACAGCATCAGTCAGACCTTTGCTGAACCCCCTGCACAGCCCTGCATGAGCCATTCGAGGGGTTTCTGCCCCAAAACCGGAGCTCAAGCTAACAGCTCGCATGGTGCGTGCTGCAGCGAGAGCATTGCTTTCCCAGGCCTGCCTTCCTCCAGGGATGCAGGTAATAAACGGGGGATCCAGCTCCGGTTTGGGTTCCCACATACGCACACAAGCTCCTCAGAGCTGATTTTTCCCCCATCCAAGCAAAATATTTGCTCAGAACGTGAAGCTGCGGCTGGGCAATGTCAGCAGCAAATGTCAGCGAGTGTCAGCAGAAGAGAAACTAATTAGACAAAATGGGCCAAATTTCTCCCGGCGGGAGCTCCTCTGCGATCACTGCAGGAAGGATGAATGTGGCCTAATGGTTAAATAGATTACTTTGTGGTCTCTTGTTGCTTCCATCCTGGTTTTACCCAGGCAGACAGCCTCACTGATCCTGCCAGAGCCAGCCTGGCTGCCCAGTGCCTCACTGGTGACTTACTGGGGGACAAAGCCACCCAGGCACGGAGCCCCCTGGCAGCACATCAGGGACACCTCACAGCTGAACTGGGATGAAATCACCTCTCCATACTAAAGCTGCGGTTCTCCAAATATATCTTGGCAGGCTTCCACTTTTCTTCTCCGAAGCTGTCCGGCCTCAATGCGTGCAGCTGGAGGGATGCCCCCGCCAGCACTCGGAGGGACAAAACCGGAGCCGACAGAGAGCCGGAGGGACATCTTCTCCGCTAAGGTCATACGTCTGCAGAGCCTGGCGCGAGGCAAAGGTGCATCTGGAAATGCCGTGGCTGCGATGACTCACTGTGTGAGGAAATGGTGTCACCCTCCAGCTCTCTGCAGCAGGTCTGCTCCCTCGCCTCCGCTGCGGCTGCCAGCTTCAACAGGCATTTCTACCTTTTACTACCGAAAGTTGCAGCCCACCCCCCGCCCCAGCTGAAGCCGGAGTGTAACTCGGGTTCTGCGGATGGGTCTGTTGGTATCAAGGTGTATGGAGCAGGCGAAGATTAAGGAGCAACACCTGGATAGGAGTTTGCCAGCCCCACGGTTTCCTATTCTTATTTCTGTTCCCCTTGAACTCCCAGCCACCACCCCTCCTTGGTGCATAAAGGTAATTCATTAACCTGCAATACAAGGAGGCCTAAACTTTCCCCTACTCACTGAGACAGCTCCCAGTCGTGCTGGTGCGTCGGGGACAGGCTCCCGGCATGGTGCCAGCAACGCAGGGAATGTGTACACGGTTCCACAGGAATGCACCCTGAGAGCAGGGGCTCAGAGAGAGGGAGGGCTGCGGAGAGACAAGGCAAAGGTGCAAAGTCCAGGAGAACCCAGAGGGCACCCCCAGGACACGGTCAGGGAAAGGACAACACAAATCCCAGTTCACCCCGCTCGTACCTGCTGGATTTCCCTGGTGGGGCAATCCCCATCGGCCAAGAGAAAGTGCTGTGTAACAGACAGGGTGATGACCCAGAGGAACTGCTGTTTGCGGTGTAAAAGCCAGCGGCCGGTTATTTGAAGAGCAGGGAGCCGGTGTCAGGGCAATTGGATGTGTAAGGTTGGGTACCAGGAGGTAATTTGTTCCTCTCATAGAAAGGATGAGTTTAGTGGAGTCACGGCACTGGATTTGGGACTCCAGACCAGGCTGGAAGACGGGACCAGCCAGGCTATACCCTGTGGGGATGCCAAGGCAGGGCAGATCACGGCAGTTGTGAATTCTTGTGGAAGGCCAGGGATAGTGGTAGAGCTGGTGGTACAATGAGAGGAGCCCTGAGGTCCCCCGTGGGGTTGGAGTAAGCTCATTCCCTCCCCACTCCTTGGTTTACCCATCAGAAGGCAGCAGAAGTCAGTCCCAACCAAAACTGTGTGCACATCTCAGGATTTCTACCCCTCTCTGGGCACACGAGTGTCACACAAGCACCCCAACAGAGGCAAGACAACTTGCCCAGCAGAAATGCTGGGAATGACCCAACTTTCACTGAGCAGCACCAGGGCACTTCCCCTCTCCTCCTGGAGGACACGGGGCTCGGAGAGGCTGCTGGAGGCTGTGCCAGGCCAGCACGCTGCTGGGAGCCACAGAAATCCACCCTGAACACCAGCCCTGGAGCTGCTGCCTCCCTGGCACCAGCCCAGAGAGGGTCTGGACTCTAAGCACACGAGCAGGTCACCAGAAGCACTGCAGCCAATGTCACAGCAGGAGCGATAACATCTAGATCGGGCAGTTGGTAGCAGAGAAATCAAGTCATTGGAGCAGGACATCGTCACGTGCCCCGTTCCTCCTGCTGCACAAATGAACAGTTCGGTTTGGATCGTGCATCTTATTTTCCATAAACATACCAGATTTTGCATCCCGGATTTGCAGGAGAGCGCTGCTGGCGCCGTGCTTTCAGCCTTAAATCCGAGCTTCACTGGGACTAGTCCCAGGTACAAAGCCACCAACACTCAGTAGCTTTTATCTGAGCACAAAAATTGGTTGGATCAGGATTCCTGTGGTACACAGTGAACTAAATTACTTGTCTGTTGCTTCTGAATTCCTTTTTCCTTTTCTGCCTTTTTTTTTTTTTTTGCTTTGTTTTGATTTTGATTTATTTTTCTGCTATCATAGGAAGCAGCTCAGAGATTGGTTGTGACATACCCCGGGCTAATTCAGTGGAAAGCCTGTTTTTTTCAAAAGGAAACATTTGCCATCTTGCTCCCAGCTTTGATTTGCCCGTCCCTGCTCGCTTGCCAGAGCTTATTCTGAGCCGTTAATAGGAAAGTTTCTTTGCACGCAGCCAACCCGCTATTGTGCCCAAGTGATTTTGTTCAAGGAATAAAAAGCACATTCGCTTTGCGTTCGAGGAGATGACATTTGTTTGATCCGTGCGTTTGAGAGCTCGGTGGGGAATACAGCGGAGAAAAAAAAACATTCTTGTGAGGAGCTATGTCAAAAGAAAAGAAACAAGAATCCAGGAGAGATAAGAAAATGAATGTTTGCAGAATCTGGGAAAGCCTTGTGCAGAGGGACGGAGACAAAGTACGAGAATGCACTTTATTTGTGACAAGCTTTCCATCCTGGGCAGCCAAACAGGACATCCTGCTTCAGTTCTCCTTCCTCTCTTTAATTAGAGTTGCGTTCAGGACACTGCCATTAATGTCATCTCAGCATTTCCATGACAAAGCCCTGGTTTTTGCGGGACTTTAGGAACTTGGCCCTAGAAAAATCTGTTATTAGCGTAGAAGGGCTCAGCTCGGAGACTGTGGTGGGTTTGCAGCCTGTCGCTGTGACACTTCCATCCCAGGGAGCCGAGGGCAGCTCAGAGCGAGGTGGCCCCATCCGGGACACTGGGAGCCGGGAGGAGCCCAAACCCCATCTCCAAACGTGGGTGCTTTGTGCACCCCAGTCTCTGCTTCGGATCTAAAACATGGCAACTCTTTGAAGGCCATAGTGTCTGAAAACACAACGCCCGTGTTTCCAAATCTATAAGTCATTGTGGAAACCTCTGGGTTCAAATAATTTAAAAAAGCCTGAAAAGAAAACCGGATTCTCCAGCAACGGTATTTTCACTGCCTGAAAGTAAGGCCTGGCTACAGCCCCCCTGGTTGAACTTGTCCCAGAAATGGAGACCCTTAAAAATCACTGCAGGCAGAGGAGATCCTCGGGGTGCAGCCTGCCCTGCCCTCCCCAGCCTGGGGACGTGCTGCCGCAGCTTCCCAGGGCCCCCTGACCTCTGCAGCCGCTGCAATTTCACGCTGAGCCGAGGCACGGAGCGGCAGTGACAGAAATCACTTGCTTTCCCGCTGGCTTCTTAATTGCCGCCCTTCCCCTTCGCTCAGGGCTGGTGGCTCAGCTCTCGCAGGGCTGAAGCTGTCACCGCTGCTCCGTATCAGTCCCATGTGCTGGAGAAGCTGCTGCAAACGGTGCCTCGTCAAACCTGCTGTTTGCAACAAAGCCAATAAGACCAAAAAGGGGTTGTAAAAGTAGTCGAAGTGGGGGCTGAAACCACTGCGGGGCTGTGTGGGAGCTCCGGGCCGGGTCAGCGCTGGCAAAGAACCTGGCTGACAAGTGATCTATAAAAAAAAACATGTTTGAAAAATACTGAAATACACTTTAAACACCAGGACAGCCTGGGAGAGCGTTGAAACCCGCTCTAGTGGTAAACCTGATTCCCATCGTGTTTCGTTATGCTGTATAAACCCCTTCCTTGAGGTCTCCTCAGCAGGAGCCAGGGTTTGTGTGCTGGCTCTGACCACAGGGACGGGGGAAATCTTCGTTCCCATCCCACCGCTGGCACTGAGGGCCCCAGGACACCAGGCCAGGCAGATCACACCTCGCTGAAATGGGCAGCAGGAGAAGCCATGGCTCAGACCAACACCTTTGGGGCTGGTTTTGGCTCGAGAAATGCCTAGTATTACTAGCAAAAATAAAACATTTATTTTTTCATGCTGGAAAAAAACAGTCTTTCCAGCTGAAAATATTATTGCGATTCTTCCACTCGTAAAGGGAGAGAAAACAGATTCCTTTGTTTCTGTCTAAGTCCCAGGTGCATCGCTGGCATCCAGCGCGGAGCGAGCTCTGGAAGAAGCTGTAAAGCAGCATTTCAGCACAGGATACTCCAAAGCAGACAGGGTTAAGCTAAACATCCTTTTACTGTGACTCTTTCACTTCCCATTTCGGGGAGGATCATACAATGGTCCTGCACCCTGCGCTAAAGCTGTGCTGGGGGGATCCCCTCCCTGCCCAGTTGTCCCTGCGTCCCCCCAGAACCAGTTTGGCTATGGGAGCGGGGCCGCATTTCTCTCCCGATGTGCTGGCTTCCTGCAGCTCGGTGGCACGGCTGGGCTGGCTTGTCCTTTGTCCCAGGCTCACGTGCTCGCCAGCCGGGGGGACCACACAAAATGCCCTGCCCTTTCCTACCCCCCGCTGCTGCCCCGTGGCACGGGGGGGACAGATTGGGGCCAGGAGCCAGCGAGATGCCAGTGGTGCTGCTACCAGTTTTCCTCACTCAGGGCTCTGCTGAGAAGCCAAGTCAGAGAAATGATCTGATTTAAATGAAATAACAGTGAGGAAACGGTGAAAAACAGCTAGTTTGGGGCTCTTCAAGCCCAATGGTGTTTTTTGACTGATTTCCCACCTACTGGAGCAAGCAAGGTTTGGGTAAAAGGTGTTTATGCTCCGTTGCCACCCTGGCTGATGAGCTGCTCAGTGTACGAGAAGCGCACCTGCCTTCTGGATGCTGTAATTTAGGAGATTGAGGATGTGCTGGCACAGGGACCCCCAAGGCTTCCTCAGCGGTGCCCACTGATGCCGGGCATCACCGGGAGAGGCGGCCAGGCTCCATCCCCCTGCCCGGGGCCCACCGAACCGCAGCGCGGGGCAAGGCAGGGCAGGAAGGGAGCCGGCGGAGATGAGTGTTTCCTGACTCTCAGGAGTGAAACAGAAAAGCGCTGTCACTCAGCGGCCCCCGCAAGTGCAGCGGCAAGATAACTCCAGACACAGCCGCCATCACTTCCCCCCTTTGTCCCTGGCTTTTTTCAGGCCTTCCTGAGCAGAAACGTCCCATCTCCGAAGGAATGTCGTTGCTGCCGTCCGCCCACAAAACACTGAGTGGCCGCACTGCCCGGGGTGTGCTGCCGGCACAGCCAGGACACGGGTATCCCCCGGGCACCCTGGTATGCGGATCAGCCGGCAGCCCTGGGCTGGGACCTGCCACGGAGCCTGAGGAGGACATGCACGGCATCCCGACATGGTGGAAATAGGCCACCACATCCCCTGGTTTCCTGGCCTGAGTCTCTCCTGAGATGAAAGGCAGTCGGGGACTCAGGAACCCCAGGCAGCCCCAGAGTCCCCGCAAGCAGCCTCAGTGCTGACTGTCCTACGTGTGCCTTCAGCTGCCGGGACAGCACTGGTCCCTGCCAGCCTCAGCAAACGCCCCAGCCCATGGCCAGAGGGTGCTCACAGGGCGTTTCATGGCTGTGACAGTCCCTGCTACTTGCCTGTCCCTGGCCTGGTGTCTGCTGAGCCAGCCTGGGGTACCCCACAGGGACACTGACACACATCCCCTGCATAAACTCCAGAGGGACCCTTCTGATCTGAAAGGAGGGAGCGCTTTCACCCCTTAAATTAGGTTATATTTTACCCCAGGCTCGTTCTCAAAAGAGAACTCTGGGTTTGGGTCTTCAGGTGCAGCTCACCCTGTGACCACCTCTCTTTCTGTTCAGTGAAAACCCAAGTCAATGCCCCTTCCCCTCTGCTGCAGGAGAAAAACAACCAGCTGGTCACTCAGCTCTGTCCTGGGGACAGATGCTGCCGGTGGTGGAGCCGGTGCTGCTGAGGACCAGGGCAGGATGACCCTGCTGGGGATGCTGCGTGATGGGGATGAGATGGGACCCCTGGTCCCCAAAGCCAGGAGAGAGCAGACGCAGGAGCAGCACACATTTGTGGAGAAGCAGCCCCACAGCCCATGCTTTCACTCCCACAGCAGCATGGGGCAAGGGGGGGGCACGAAAGGAAAAAGGGGGTGATGGGACACCCCCAGACAGAGCCCTTGGGCGGCACAGCATCAGCATCCCCAGAGCCAAGGCTGGAATGTGACGAGGCTGTTTTATTATCTCCCTCCCCCACCTCTCAAGGACAAAATAATCTAATGGTTGTAGAAACACATTTTTCACCAAGGGATTCTTCATTAGAGCTTGTTTCCTCTCCCAGCTCATTTCCTGGAAGCAGTTTGTGCTGATAGAGATGGGCAGGAGCCGGCTGTGGGCTGCAGAGTAGCTGCTGCGGGATGCAGGGGCCGGGGCGTGCGTGTGGATGCACACACACTCCTTCCACACCCGATGGCCCAGGGGATGCCACACTGGGGACACGCTGCACTGCTGCTGGCCACCAGCTTTCCATACCTGGAAACCCCAGGGGATGGATCTTTGTTGGAACAGGACGTTTTTTAGGGTTTATCAAAAAGTGGAGGCCCAAGCACCTTGCAGACAGGTCCTGGGGTACGTAGCCCAGAACCCACGCAGCGTCAGAGCAGAGCGTGCACGGATAGAGGCTGTAAAACCCCTCCTGGCAGGCGTTTACAGTTCAGCCGTAAATATTTGCTCCAGGCTGCAGTTTTCCCAGGCAGGATTTCAGCCCAAGAGCGATTGCTCCCTGAGCTGATGTTCCCTGGTTGTTTACTTTTAGAGTTCCCCAGAGTTAAACACAGCTTTATTCCTAGAGCAACTGCAATGGCAATATCTATTATCACCAATTATTATAATAAACCAATTATGGATCTTGTGGCAACCAATTAACAAAAAATCATCTGGTAACTGGTGCCACTGATCAGACACTGAACTCAAGAGAGCAGAGGTCCTGCCCTCCCCTGCACGGGCCGAGGCCGTACGCTCAGACAAGGGCTTCAGGGAGCATTTAGCTGCCTTCTGAATACCTTCTGCAGAGACTGGGGTTTGAGGTTTGTGGGTGCAAAGCAAAGCTCAGGTCTCCCAGGCTGGAAGGCTGCAAAAACTGTCTGTACAGTTGGGTTTTGACTGGCTTTGGGATGTTTGTGGGAAGGCTTATGAGCCCAAAGCAGATGCACGCTGCACAGGACACGCTGAATTAAATTATTCCCCCGAGAAACGTTATCAGAAGTGCTGGGGTTTGCATCTTTCCTTTTGAAACTCTACCTGTGAGTCTGAATTAGCTGCCATCCAGCCCAGGCCAAGAGCCAAGCTGTTCCCCACATTCCTTAAAGTAACCCCAGTCCAGATGACTCGGGTGCAGACATGGGACCCAGAAAAGTCTGGTGGAGGTGGTGGGACCCCCACAGCCCATGGGTATAGGATTGGGGGGCCCACATCACTTCCAGAACCAGCTCAGGGACCCGTCCTTTCCCTGAGCGGCTCCCACCACAGGGTTTTGCCCCTCTGTGTTGAGCGAGGATATCCCTGCATCCCCCCTCTGCCTCCAGTGGCAGCTGGCCTGCCCCAGGGAGGGAGGAGGCAGTAAGAGGAAAAGGATATGGTGCTTCTGGGAGCTGCGGCCGTTTGAAGGCTGCGAAGGGAAACAGGCCAGAGGGTTATCCAATCTCCCCGAGCAGACATTTCCGCCTGGCACGCCCCAGCGGCACAGTCACTCCGCTTCATTAATAAATCACTAATCCCGCCTGCTGCGGCCGCCTCAGGGAGGAAACGGGAGCCGGTGTGAGCGGGGCCGGGAGCGGGGCGCGTGTGTGTGTGCCCGTGGTGGTGTGCACACGGGGAGGTGTGCAGGTCACAACCAGGAGCCCCACAAAGGTCCTCCTGGGCAGGCACAGCCCTTTCTCGGCTCGCCCGGGTCTGGCTGTGTGCAAAGGATGCTAAACCGACAGCTTGAGCACGGCTGTCTGTGGTCCAGATGACCCAGGACCTCAAGCACATGTAACACAACCTGGGGATGGGCAGAAATCTTCCTGTTGTGAGCTCCGTTCCCCCTTCCCAGCTGCCTCTCTGTATTTATAGAAAACCAGAGTTTTCCAAGGGCTCCCAGGCTCTCCAGGACACTATTCCAGCCCCAAACAATGCGAGCATCATTGTTTCCCCGGAAACGCAAATACAGTTTATACAAGAGCCACTTGGCAGTTTGGCAGATTATCAACCAGCAAAGGCAGGGCTTTCCGGGCCTCGGGGCGGTGGTTGCCCAGTAGCCCCGGTGAGGCTGTGGCCGCTCTGTGTGAGCAGTGGGGCCAGTGCTCGGGTCCAAGGGGCCACACGGGCCCAGGCAGTTCTCTGAGCAAGCACCAGTCCCCCAGATGCAGCTTGCTGGGACCCGAGCAGCCATGGGACAGGCTGATGCGTCTAACGGTAGCAATTCAGAGCTGGGAACCTGAAATCCAGTCCTGGCACATCAGCAGCCCAGCAGCAGCAGGGATTTCAAGTGCCCGCCGTGCAGGAAGGCATCCCGGAGCAAACCCTGTGGCTGCCACGACGTGTCTTCACAGAGTAAACACTGGTGTAACGGCACGGCGCAGATGTTTGAGCACAGATAACACGGGGTATCCTGCTGGACCTGGCCACGTGCTGCTCCCCATCATGGCATCATGGCCACTGGCCACATGAATGATTCCCCTGGCCCTTTCTCCTTCAGCACACGCTGCAGGGAGCCACTCTGCGCTGCATGGGGTGTCCAGGCTAGCAAAGGTCTGGTTTCCAGCTCCCCTTCCCTGTGGTGAGCTGGGGTGACCAGGGTCCCGGAGGCAGACGGGGGGCACAGCATGGCCCACATTGCACCCACCCTGGGGTACCAGCATCAGCAGGACATGCTTATTTTGGAGCTGAAGGAGCAGCATGTGCAACAGGCATTGCTCCCCACTTGGACACATCCCAACCCGGTGGCATCCACAGCGCCCCAACCCCATCAGAGCTGGACACAGGCGTGTCGGGGGTGATGGCAGACCCCCTGGCACCCATGTGGGGTGGGAGGACGCCCCGCAAAAACACTTTAGCTAATGGAGGAGGACAAGGGCAGCCCAGCGCGTGGCTGCTGGAGACCCGGCCTCCAGCAGCGTGATGCAACGAGCCTCAGCCCCACACCTCCCCGGGACGTGAAACACTAAATGAAACAAATTCCTGCCACCAGCACCGTTTCCTGTTTTCCTGCTACAATGGATCACACTTCCCTGCAGTCCTTGACCCCAGAGACCAGTGCTAGAAAGGATGCGACAAATGGCCCCCCCCAGGCCAAGGCGTGCAGGGCTGGGCTGGGGGCTGCCCCGCGCGCCCCGAGCCCCCAGCCTGTTTGTTTGTCCATCTGTGCAGACACAATAGCCGCCCGATGCCTCCAGAGCAGGCACGGCTGCCAGCTTCCTCTGGGGAGAGGATCCAATAGCCGAGGGGGGAAAAGCAGAGCCACGGAACAAAGCAAAGGCCAACACGGAAAAGCAAAGCTGAGCCTTTGATTCAAACCCTTTTTTTTTCCCCTCTCCGAGCAGGACAACAGTGTTTTCTTCTCACTTGCAACTTCCCTATGATTGCACCTAGATATCTTGCTTGGCTTTAGCAGACGGAGCCAGCTCCACCAAAGGTCAGGGCGTGTTGCTTTCCCTGCACACGTGGAAGGGTTTTCTCCAAACTCCCTTTCAAGCACATAATCCCCCATTGCACCAGGAAGGAGACTTGGTTCCCCAAACATCGAGCAGAGGGAGGTGGGATTTCTGTGAGAGAGGAGGAAAGCAGCTCTCCCCAGCTCCTGCCCTGGGCTGTGCAGACCTTCATGGACACACGTGTTTAAGGAAACGTCCCAAGCAGGGCAGGTCGCTGCCTTTCACCTCCTTCCGGGAGGCACCTCCTCCCGTCCCTGCTAGGAAATGATGCTATTGTAGCTTTTCAAGATTTCAAAGTGTAAAGTAGATGTTGATCTGCTCAAAGGGATGTTTTTTTCACTCTCTTTTTCTTGGGCTGACATGACATTTCAGTGCCGGTTTTGTTTCATTTTCCATCTACTACAGGAGTGTCAAGAGTCAGAAATCCCTGCACAGACAATTCAGACAATTCCCCCCAACCATCTTCAGAACAGGAAACTCCACACACACACATTACTGCAGTGAGGAGAATCCAGAGAGCAAGAAACATGAGCAGGACTCTGGGGAGGGGGCCGTACAAGGGCAGTGGGTACCCATCTTCAGGCAGTACTGAGCTGACCCAGCGCTTGTGACCCTTCTTGCAAAGGGAGACCATGATGACCATTTACTTTGGGGCTGAAAGGTGGCTTTGCAAGCACCCATCTCCTCTTGACCCAAGGGTGCTGGGGCAGACCACCCGGCAGCACCACACCATCCTTCAGAGACATCACCGAAACCTCCGCAAAAGGGGCTCAGGGCCCACAAAGTAGACGCTGAGGACACGCCGCCATGCAAATCCTCCGGCCAACTCTCCGAGATGCCTCCTGAGTGCACAGGGCTGAGGGTTTTGCAAAGCCCGGGTCGGCGGAGATCATCCCGACTCCCACTATACAATCACGGCCGGATAAAAGTCTTCCCCCTCCCAGCGTGCCGGGCTCAGGGCTCCAGTTACAACACACTTAATCCTTGAGCCAGTTTGACATTGCCGCTCCGGGCTGATTGCGTGACCCAGTTGTGAGACAGCGAGGCCCCACTGAGCTCAGAAATGTTAAATACATTGTAATTGGACCCCCCGTGCCTCCACTTTTCTGTAGATGAAGAGGCCCTGGTAAGTGAATTTTCCAGAGCGTTCCCGTGCCGGCGTGGCAGCCGTGGCCCCCAAGTGCAGCTGATTCTCAAACCAGTCCAGACAGAAGATTTGGAGGCTCTTCCCCCTCTGCCCACGGCAGCAGCACTGTGGGGAGGTCTGGCTTGGCCACATCAATTGCAAACGTGAAGGAAACCAAATCCACCCGTTCCTGGTTTATCCCAGAAGGAAACGGGAGTGGGGCTAGATAAGGAGCGAGCTCCCTGGGGAAGGGAGGGGAGAGCTTTCACTCCCTCTTCCTACTTTTGCTTTTTACTTTTCTGTACCTTTAATATCAAATCTCCTACTCAATGCTGCCAGCGTGCAGACCCCAGGGAAAGGATGCTGCCTCCACCGACAACTATCTCTGCCCGTGGGCAGCTTTAGGTGACCTGCCAACACACGTCAACTGGCCGCTGTTGAGTGTCACAGATAAGCCACTTCTTGTCCATCCTGGGGCACCGAGGAAGGCAGTGAGTTGGTAACACATTGTCCCCAATGTGCAGGAGGATGCATGAGGGGGCACTGAGGGCACTCATCCCTGTTGTACACCTCTGCCTCTCTGGGTGGGCCACGATCTGCCTTTGCCCAGGGAGAGCGGAGGCTCCTTGGGGTGGGGGTCTCTCCATGACCATGGGGCAATGCTCCCAGGTGCTATTTTGATATAAAGAGTAGTGCTTCCCCCAGCTCTGAAACCCTTTTGCTCTTTGCCATTGTAGGTGAGTGCTCCTCTCGCAGCTGGTGTGCTCTCTGCTCTCCAGAGGGGCTTTGAAGGCTATTGTCACAAAATCGGCAAACTGGGGCAAGAGACTCTGAAAGATATATGGGCAAAGGAAACAGATGCAAAGCGAGCCCTTTAACAGCCTTATTTTGCTACCAAACACTCCAAAACACTGCGAGGACAAGCCCAGCAGGAGTGTGAAACATTGCCTCAGCCCCTCGGGGGCTTTAAAAAAAACCCAGTTTGTTCTCCTGAAGTTTCCAGACTCGCGTGTCCCAGCCAGCGGATCGAACTCTTTGGAGAAAGTGAGTCAGAAGCTGCTCACTGTCACAGGGCTACGTTTCACTGGCTGTGTTGGGGCAGAGCTGAGGGGTCAGCAGGTCCAGTGGATGATGGGGAGCACCCACACAGCAAACAGACAACCCCAGGCATGTTGTGGGCTAGACCTCAGATTTGGTAGCCACCTGCATGGAAATAGTTTTGATGCTCCTGAATATTCTGGAGCACCTTCCCTGAGCTGTGAGATACATGGGGCCTGAGCCAGCCCCCCGGCACATCAACGGGAGAGCTCATGGCTCCGCTGTGGCCGTGGGAGGGTGGGATGTGTCCCAGGCTTGGGGTCAGCTGAGATGGACTGCCTTGCCATGATACATGGAGGCACTTCAGGGAGGGAGATGCTCTCATTTGCCTCCTTTGAAGTTAAAAACCCTTGAAAGGGGAGGAACGCCAGAGCCTTCTCCAAAGGCACTTAATTAATTCAACTTGTCCCATTAACAACATCAAAACAGGGCAACTGCAGCAGAGTCTGGGCCTCATCTCACACCCACCGAGGGCTCCGCAGAGCTTCCCCCAACGCTGGGCTGAGCGGCTGCGGTGCGACAACTTGGGCAGGATGCAAAGGACTCAAGGCGTGAGTTGTACCTCGATGGCATCATGGACAATGGGGCCAGGTCCCCACTGACAGTGCTGGGAGCCCACTGGCAGCACGGACTGCCCAGAGCCCTGTTTTCTTTGCTGTCCTGCTTCCTCCACCTGGGAGGTTTGGTCCCCCCCAGTATTTCTATACCCATTAACTTGCGTGTCCTTTCCCAGATGGCTGTTGCGGAGCAGCATAAGGATGTCTATTACAGTAACGGTACCCCACGGTCCCACCTTTATATTGCCACAGACAGCAGCCAGGTCAGAGGGGTGGCTCTCACTGAGCCCCCCCACACCCAGCAGCAAGGCTGCCCTGGCACTCCAGGTACCCCCAGCCTCTCATCACCTTCCTCCCAGACGCTGACCCCAGCTGATAACCTCAGAAAGCTCCCTCTGACCCAGAGGAGCTAGGTGGGGGGAAAGAGGTTGACTTTTAACCCTCTGCCATGCTTTATCCTCCTCCTAAACGTGCTGAACTCCCCTCTGGTGCCTCCTCTCTACACCGAACCCATCCATCTCCCTGTTGCTGGAGGGGCCGCTGGAGCTGGAGGCCCCCAGGTCCTGTCACGAGCCCATGTTACAATGAGGGGGAAAGAGCTTTCCTTACAACCACAACCTTGCCTGGACCCACAGTTCCCTCCTCACCCTTGCCCGTCAGTGCAGGGCAACAGGACACCAGTAGCAGGTCCCTGGCTGTCCTCCTAGTGAGGCTGGGTCACTCAAGGGGGGACGTGGGGGGCAGAGCGGTTATGGCAGTGCTGCTCAGTGGATAAACCACAGACCTTGGCCAAGTCACCGAGCAAGACAGACCCTGACCCCTTCCCCTCCCAGCCTGTCTAAAAGGAGCCAAGAGCAGCCCCACACCCAGACAGGACTTGAAGATAAACACAGGGCTTTGATGTGGAGGAGAAAGGGAGCCATCCTGTCCTTATCTCCCTTTTCTTCTATCCCTGGTGTGAGTGAGTGGTGTGGGAAAATGCACTTTCCAGAAGGCATCCCTGGAAAGGAAGGGCTGGGCAGAGGGACGGGTACCCCAAGAGCCAGGGGACGAGGGGGCAGTGGTTGCAGCCCAAGCGCCCCTGCAAGTCGTGCGTGGGGACGTGCTACGTGACATCTGAGAGCTGCCCGCCTGTCACGCCAGGCCAGCCACGTCCCCAGAGCTCAGGCACAAAGCTGGGACACACAGGCTGATCAGAGGAGACGCCAAGCGACCCGGTGGGGCCCCGATCCCCCTGCCTCCTTCTGCCCTCCTCCGGTGGCCGTGGGAGGTTTTGCTTGGATCGTTCTCATCGGCTAAAGCCTGCTTGTTCCTGTGGCGTCAGACCTTTAACGAAGCCCCCAGCGTGGCAGGGATAATTATCTTGTGCTCCAGGAACTGCCCTCATTATTTGTTATTAATATCGGACGGGGTGTTCCCAGACCAAAGAATTACCATAAGTAATCCCAGCCCCGATCCTTGCCAGGCGCTCTGTGGGGGTCGTGCAAAAAGGGTTTGCAGCGTCTGGGACTAAATATAGACCATGATGCGAGGAGGAGGAGGAGGAGGAAGCAAGACCAAGAGTCGTGAAGAGAGGGGAGACACACGTGCAGTTCCTCGGGCGGAGGGGAGCTGCCTGCGTCTGCCTGTGCTGCTCTCTCCCGGCATGCTTGGGAAGGAAAAGCACACCCCGCCGTGGCTGCTTGCACAATTATTAGGGCTGCTTGCATCAAAGATCTCCCTGATGGAAAAACACCCGTCTCAGCTCTCAATGTCATCCACCAAGGGGACAGCGGCGCTTTCCAGCAGGAAAACCCCAGAGTGAGGGAGCACAGGGGCTGGGAGCTGCCCTTCACAACCCATCGCTCTCCAGAGGGAGAGGGAGAGGCGTCAGGGAGAAAAGAAGAAAGCTGCTGGGAAGAGGTTTTCCCTCCTTCTCCCTGTCTGCTTTGGAATGGCAAAAAAGTCTGGAAACAGGGATGCTTTTGTGCAGAAAAATCAGTGTAGCCCATTGCCCCTCCCGACAGTGCAGGCAGGACAGGGCTCTCTGGGGGGATGTCCTGAGCTGCTCAGCCCCTGCCACCCCTGGGTCCCCACCTCGGGATCACACACAGCGTCTGGGCAGCAAAAGGCAGCAGGGAGAGTGCTGGGGATCCAGAGGCTTCTTTCGACATTGTTTTAAACCTCAGAAACACATTTCAGATGAGAAAATGTATAAAGCGAGGAGGAGCAGCAGCATCTCCAGGCGACAGGAAGGTGGAGTGGGAGAGCCACGCTAGCGGGAGCTGAAGGGTTTAAGAGCAGAGGTTTCCGTGGTTTTACAAATAAGAGCTCGAAAGTTTGAAAATGTGTGAAGCTGTCTGCTTACAGGGGTCAAACTGAGGCAGCAGCTTCACAGAGAAAGGGGAAGGAGGATGGGTGCAATAAAAACGTTGAAACGCTTTGCGCCAGGGCTTGCCAATAAAATGTTGAATTCTGGAGCTGCTAAATGTTTTGTTTCATCATTTGCAGATATGAAATGTGCTTTCGGGAAGCGGCATTTTCCCTGACAAATTGGTCCCAGCCTAAAAAAAAAAAAGAGAAAAGAGCTTTAAAGGATATTAAATGGCCCCCAAGAAAGACAGGAAGGTTTTAATTCACGTGGAGCACATTTGCGGAATGAACCAGAAAAGGAAACATGGCAGAGACTCTCTTTGGGCCTGAGCCTGTCTGACTTTGTCCTTGCGGTTTTCAGCTCAGATACAGAGTATAAACATCTGTTTCCCCCCCATTTCTCCCCCTGAGCCCTCAAGGGCAGCCCTGCTGCCCACACAAGCCCAGGACCTCATGGCCCAGCGGTGCCCAATGGAGCTGCAGTCGGGTGTAATTAATTGACTTTGGGTGCTGCTGGTTAAGAGCCTTCCACGAACCCCAGCTCTCAGCTGCAGCCGAGGTTATTGCTCTTCCAGGCACAGCCATGTGTTTCTGTTTATTTGCTCCGTGTGCCAGCAGAGCCCCCACGTCCAGATACATTATGTTTGCATATAAGCTGCAAATTTGAGTTTGATTTGGTGGGTTGGAGCCCTGGGGGCCTCTTGGCTGCCTTTGAAATAGTCGCTGGGGCTGAAAGGTCTCTAATGCATGGGGCTGTGTGGTCCCAGAGAGGTGCTGGGGGGGTTGGGGGGGAAGAGACGGGGAGGAAAGAGAAAGGAAAAGGAGAGGGAAAGCGTGGGAATAATCCAGCCAGGAGAGGGATTGGCAGAGCCAGTCTCCTCAAGGCTGCCTCCAGTACAGTGCACTGCAGAGCCAGTCTCATGGTGGGACACAGGACCGTGACCAAGCTGGTGGTGGCACAGCAAGTGCCGCGGTCACAGCAGACACAGCCAGACTCCATCTTTCCTCATCCTTTACCAAAGGATGTACATGGAGCTCAGCAATCCCAGCCCGACAGCGAATCTCCCTCCCTTTGGGCAGCAGTGACAGAGCAGCCTCTGGCCACCCGAGCAAGGCAGTGACCTCCTTGTCTCGTCCTCCATTGCAGTCTGATGGCAGCTTTCGCAGAGCCCGGCAGCTCCGATCCCCGTCCCCCCGCTCTCCCCCCAGACCCGCAGGACTGTTGTGCCCTCGCATCCTCCAGCACGCCCGTCTGAAACACCCAGCAGGAGGCTGGGAACGTTTGGCTGCTCTCCCAAGGAGATTTTCCTTCATAAAACACAAGGCAGGCAGGAGCTTTTCACGTGCAGTGGGCACGGCTGAATCCCTTTTCTCGGCAGCCAGCGGGAGGAAAATGGAGAGGGGACAAGAGACGGGCCAGCCCATGCCCCCTCCTGCAGCCAGTGGGACAGCCAGCCCCTTTGTTCAATTTTCAGAGATGGAGGCAGAAAGAGGACATTAGAGGGGTTAAAGATATAATGATGGCCCTGAATGCGGTGAAGGAGCAGTGGGGTGGGAAGGCTGCCAAGGCTGAGGACAGGCGAGGTTTGGTGGTCACTGCCGGTGGCTCTGGGCAGACTGGGCACAGGGATGGCACCGAGCCCCTCACTTTGGGCATCTGTAGGGTAGGGGTCTTCCTCCAGGCTTGTCCTGTCATGCTTGGAGATGGTATACCTGGGGCGGGGACGGGGAACAGGGCGTCCATCTGGGTCCCCAGGCGTGGGGCTGCCAGACACCCCAGGAAAGAGGAGCTGGGCAGGGTCTGGAGACACCCTGCTTTACCTCAGGGAGAGCAATGGCGATGGCAGCTGGTTTCTGCAGCCAGGCCCTCGGATTGGGGCGGGTTCCCCTCAAAAGTCCTGTGAGGAACTGAGCTTCTAATAAAAACCAACAGTGTTTTGCACTTTGGTGTTTCTGCACCGCCTCACCCCAAAAGGCACTCGGCATGGAGGGAAGCTGGCTCCCACTCGCCTACATTTGGCTTTGGCTTTGCCTCCCCAACCCCTCATGTACCCCCTGAGTTGGGGACAGGGACAGGGATGGGGCCACCACGCGCCCTGGGGACAGCCTGGCTGTGTGTCACTAGATGGCGGCGCTGGCTCAGAAATGGCTGCCAGGGCCTGGCAGGGCTTTGCCTGGGGGACCCCTGAAATCACAGGGTGTCCTGGGGGACCCCCGACCCCACAGGGCTGCTGGAGGGTCCCCATTGCAGCCTCCGTGCCCCCCTGGCACCCCGTGTCCCACAGGTACCGGCGGAGGCCGCCATGGAGGCTGTGTGGGGCCAGGCCACTCTCCCGCCATGGGGGAAGAAGAAGAAGCCTGTGGTAAAACAAGCCAAGATGAGGCCGGGAGGTGCATCCAACCACCCCAAGGAGGAGGAGGACATGAGGGGCCATCCTGCCCGCCCAGCACCCTGGCTCCCAGGCCGGCGTGGGTGCACAAGCGGTGCCAGAGAAGGGCTTTGTGCCAGGCCGTGGTGGGAGGCACAGGGGCTGGCGGCGCCATGGCAGGTGGCAGCATGGAGGAGAGACCCAGGCCCTGCTGCCGCCTCTCAGCTTCAGACAGAGCCGGGAGTGAGGGGGTCCCACCAATGCCATCTTGCTGGGAAGACAAAGGTGGCTGGGCTGGGGGGCTGTTGGCAGCCTTTGTCGTCACTGGAAGGGCTGGGGCAGACCAAGCTGTCTTGGCTCCCTTGGCTCCTGTGGGCTATGAGGTGGGTCAGTGGGGTGTCCAAGGGACCTGGTGGTCCAGCACTGCTCATCTGCCCATGTGAGACCCCCCCCTGAGGGTATTTAGAAATAGTGTGACCAGCAGAAGTAGGGAGGTGGTTGTCCCCCTGTACTCAGCACTGGTGAGGCCACACCTTGATCATTGTGTCCAGTTTTGTGCGCCTCAATACAAGAGAGATATCAAGGTGCTGGAGCGGGTGCAGAGGAGGGCAATGAAGCTGGTGAAGGGCCTGGAGAATAAATCTTATGTAGAGCGATTGAAGGAGCTGGGACTGTTTAGTTTGAGGCAGAGGAGGCTGAGGGGAGATCTCATCACTCTCTACAACTACTTGAAAGGACATTGTAGAGAGGTTGGTGCTGGTCTCTTCTCACAGGTAATTAGTGATAGAACAAGAGGGAGTGGTTTCAACCTGCAACAGGGTAGGTTTAGACCGGACATTAGGAAAAAATTCTTCACAGAAAGAGTGGTCAGACACTGGAATAGGCTGCCCAGGGAGGTGGTTGAGTCACCATCCCTGGATGTGTTTAAGAGTTATTTAGATGTGATGTTGGGGGACATGGTGCAGGAGAGAACTTTGTAAAGTAGGGTTGATGGTTAGACTCAATGATCCCAAGGGTCTTTTCCAACCTGAATGATTCTATGATTCTACCCAAGTATGGGGTGCTACCACCATCACCCAGGAGAGCAGATGGCACAGAGGAACCAGGAAGGGGAGCCCATGTTGCAATCACACATGAGTAAATAAAGACGTGCTATACCTCACCTACTGAAGTTGGCAGCTATTCTTTTTCTCCTTGCTCCAGCCTCACCTGACGGAACCATTCCTGCTGGCCATGTTGCTTCAGGACGGTTCTGGCACACTCCTTAGGTGTGCACACAGACATCTTCCCTCCTGCAAGCTTTACTTTCTGCCTCTCTTTTCTAACCTCAAATCCGAGTCTATTGCAGCCTGAAGGGCTACTTTTACTCCCAGGTAAGAAGCAGCATGAATTCATTAGACAAATCCCAGGGAATTGGTCTAACCCCACTTACCAGCACAGGCCATGCTCATCTGCCAGTGGCTGAGTTGCCCATGGCGTACATTAAAGTTGCAAGCAAAACATGCTCAGTTGGAGAGAAAGACAGGCTTTGAGTTAGAAGATGCAAGAAGGATTTTCCTGAGGGAGCCCTAAAGCAGAAAGCGGGTATCTTCTGGGTCACGAGCAGACTCATGTGGCAGGATAAAACACCTCCCTCTCCTTGCCAGACTGACATATTTTTTTAATTCACTACTTTTTAAACAAGGAAACTGTTGTTGAAATTGGAAGTCAACCTGCCTCAGAAAGCCGGTGGGTATGTGACATAACCCTGAAGAGTGGTATGGGGTGGTCCTACAGCTGCCAAGCTGATCCCAGATGAGTCAGGGTTAAACTTATCTCTCCTGTGAGGTGCTTAAGTTTTGTTTGTCCCAGCCCTTCCCATTTTGCCAGCTGTTGAGACAATTCCTGCCCTCAGGCTTTCACACCCCCTTAAACAGGTCACTTTGGCACATTTCTGACCTCTGCTGCTCTGGGTTCATAGGTCAAGACATTCCCTCCTGCACCAATTCCCAATGAGAGCAGGGTGGGCATCGCTTAACCAGGATCATCTCTTCCATGCACTTCCCTCTGCACCTCCCATGTCTTCTGGAAGACTTTGGGAGCTGCCTACTGCAATGCAGCAGCAGCAGTGAGACAATTCTCACCCTTCTGGGAGCGGTGTGAGTGTGGAAGCCCTCCAGCAGGATATTTGGCACATGCCTTGTGGCCATCAACCCCTCAAAGCCCATCCAGGCTTCACCCTGCCCAGCTCCTTCCTTGTGGGGCTGCTCCTGAGCCACAGCACAGCATGACCATGGCTGAGAGCAGAGAGGAGGTCAAAGAACTGTATCCCTCCCATTCCCCCCCATCAAGGAAAGCCAGGTGGAGAAGTGGAAAAGATCTAATTTCATGCCTAGACCACCCTGGGTGGAAGGGTGTGAACCTCCCACGGTGGTCTAAAACACCCTGCAGCACAACAGAGGAAGGCCCTTCACAGCGCTGAACCCCCAAGCCAGGGCAGATGCAGGTGGGCAGTGTGGATGTGGCACCCCACCAGGGCAGGGTCCAGGCTCCCCATCCATGGAAAATCATCAGTGATTCCCTGGGAGGTTCACAAGCCTCAAAAATGGGAAGCAAACACCTCTCTCAGCAGGAGACATCCCCAGCATGGCCCCCGCCAAACTCCTGTGCTGCCCCACAGTCAGACCCATGCCATGGTGTTCACATTCCCAGTATGACCAGTTCACTCCAGCACTGGGGCCCATTACTGGACAGATCTGCAGCTTTAAGGCACAGCCAGGCTGCGGAGCAGGTTGCTCTTCCCAGCCTCCAGTGACCTGCCAGAGTCAACTTAGCTGAGAGTAATTAGTGTGGTTATCAAGGGAAGAGGTGGATTAATGTGGGAAAGTCATTGATGAAGGCAGAGAAGGGCAGATGCTTTCCTGGAGTCCCCAATCAATACAGACCTTGGAGGATGAATGAGGGCTTCAAAGAAAAGCATCAGTGAACAATTGAATGCTTTTAGCTCCCGGATGGCTGCTCTGCCTGAAGCAATGAGTGAAATATGGCACAGGGCACCCCGCACACTCTAGCAATTATCCCTCGCTTGTGCCTCTGAAGGAGCCTCTGCCCACCAGGCGCACACGTCAGGGAGGAGGATGCTGGTGGGGTGGGATGAAGATGGGCACCAATGATGTGGAGGTGGCTGTGAATTTGTGAGTTGGAGGGGCTGAGAGCTCCTTCCAAACTCCTGTCCCCTCTTGGCCCTCCAGCTCTGCTCCTTACCTTCCCTCCCCGGGAGGGTGAGTGGGCACCAGCACCATGTGTGGGGCTGTTGGTGACCACCGGCGTTGGAGGGCTCTCTGGGGCAGCCACAGCCTTGAACGTGTCCCACGCAGGGCAGTGGGTCAGAGAAAACCATGCAACCCGAGGTCCTCTCTCTGCAGCACCCAGCACCAGCCACTCGCCTGCCCCACCACCATGCCCTGCCCCATGCCGTGAGGCAGCCGCCGGTGGGCTGTGCTGCCGGTCACCATGCAATGTGCCGGTGACTGTGCCAGTGTCCCCTCCCCCTGTTCCATTTTGCTTTGCTTTAATTGTGCGATGTGAAAAGTGGGTCAGGAAGAGCCAGGAGGAGCTGCCGGGAGGGAGGGAGGGAGCGAGCTGCAAGGTCCCAGGCTGTGCTGCAGCCCCTCGGCAGCGTATGCAGGGGACGTGCTCCCCTCCAGCCAGCGGTGACGCTGGGCTGGTGGCCACCACGGCTCCTGTGTGCCAGCAGTCCTGCCTGCACTGCCTGCAGTGGACACGGGATGCACATGGACATGTCCCCAAGCCCAGAGCTGACCCCTTCTAAGACAAAGCCTTGTCGGTCTCTGAAGTGCAGCAAGATGTGGTTTTTCACTGCACTGAAGGAGAAACTGAGGCACAGAGCCGGGAAGCAGCTTGCCCAAAGTCAGGAGTCATGGCAGGAGGAGAACATGCCAGCCCTGCCATACCTGCTGGTGGATGGCTGCTGAGCCATACGGGTGGCTCCTGGCACATGGGTTATTGACCATGGCCCTTAACACCATCCAGGTGCCAGAAGACTATGGTCACATGCAGTCGGTGGAGCTGGGTCCCCGTGGCACTGATCCCGGTCATGGGGAGCATGGTTGAGGCGTGGGAGGGAAAGGCAGAGCTGCCCGTGACCCTGGTACCAGCAGGTCCCCACGGGCATCGGGGCAGCGCTGTGCCCAGCCGGGGCTTGCCGCGTCCCAGCTCCCTTCCGTGCCACCCGCTTGCAGCACCCAGCAGCTTTACTCGAAAGCCAAGCGGGGTGTGACAGCTCGGCAGAGAGGGAGAAAAACCAAAACAAATCGGAGCATGTTTTTTTTTTCTGTGCTGCCGGCCCAGCTCCCGGCCCCTCCTCTGTCATCCCCGCTGGAATGTGCCTTCGAATTCCTCGCTGGCTCGCTGCGTGCTGCTGCCGGCTTTGCCTCTGATTGTTTGCAGCGATTGCGCTTTTCCCACACTCCAGATCATGGCTCGGAATCACCCGTGGCTCCGTGCCGGCTCCGTATCACCCCCAGCACAATGTGCAAGCGCAGGCTTAGGCGAAGCGGCAATCGGAGAGAGCCGGCGGGGTGAAGTGGGTGCTGCGTGACTTGGCCCTGACTCACGCCGCGCCGGCCCAGCCTCCCCTCTGATCCTGGTTCAACACCTGCGCCGAGCACAGGGCGGGCGGGCGGCTGCCTCTCACCCCTTCACCCCCACGTCGGACACCGCTGCGGGGCTCACATGGGCTTGAGCGAGTGGGGTCTGGATGAGCAGGACGTAGGTGGAGATGTGACTGCTGCCCTTTCGCATACTCCTCATCCCTTTGGCCTCCATCTCCCTTTCAGAGTCCTGACACAGCCCTGGAAGCACAGTCACAAATTTAGGTGCACCTCTTCCCTGGTATGGAGGTTGCAAACACTGCGATTTCTTCACTTGCCGGTGAAGCTTTGGGAATGCTTTTCCAACTGAACACCTGGACATTTGCTCTCTGCAGCCCTTGGAGAAGGAAGTGGGTGGCTGCAGGGGTATGTTTGCCTCCTGCGTGTGGTTTTTTCCTGGCTGGGGCCACATCCCCCTGCCTGGTGTCACTTCCCTGCTCCATGCATGCAGGGCAGTTGTCATTTCCACCAGTTTGGACAGACTAGGGAGATACTCGTGCCCCAGTGCTGGAACATCGCTAGCAGCAGGGTGGCCCAAAAAGGGCTGAGACGAGCTGTGGTCACACAAATCTTGTGTCTGTCCCAACTCTGACCATCTGACACCTCTGAGCTTGAAAATTCACCCACTCTCACCATTGCCTCAGCAGAGCACCTGGCAGCCATCTCTCCTTCCAACACCCCAAAATGCCCTTATCTGTGTCAGAAAGTGGGTAAGAAGTTCTAAGGTGAGGTGTAATCTCCTGTGGCCATACAGGAGGTCAGGAACCACGTTGGAGTGAGTGGCCTGGACTGACGCATGGAGTCCAGGCATCCCAACGCCAAGGCAGCCTCCATCCACTCCCATTGATGGACTACATTTTACACAGTGACTCCATAAAGTAGTTAATCCTTATCTGCAATTTATAAAAGGATAAACTGTGCATGATTAAGACCATACTCCGCAAGGCACCCAGCTCCAACAGCATCGCATCCCTGCAGTCAGCTCCCCCGAGGAACCAGCCCCCTGATCCCAGGTCCCTTGAGCCCTCCTGGACCAGACAGCACAGAGTTTCCAGAGGCCACCCTCAGTCCTGAGCACCCTCCAGCCTCCTATCTCCCAGCCCAGCTCTAATCTCAGGGCTTAGGGCTCTGAGCGTGAATAAACTCACCTGTTATTTGCAAACAATTCACCCACAAGTACTCAACAAACAAAAGCCTGTAATTAAGCAAATAACACAAACCCTCTCCCCCATTACACAGTGCTGTAGACTGACTTCTGTTTGAATTGTTTTATTGCAAAGAGTTTTAAATCACTCTTTTTATTTGAGATGAGGTAAAGGGCTAAACATAGGAAAGAAAAAAAATCAGGGAAAGAAGGTCTGGATGGGCGGCTGCCAGGGCTCAGCCCTATCACTGCTTTTCTCATAGGAAACCCCCATAAAACCGCTGAGAACAGGACACCCGCAGCATCGCCTTCTGTTCAGCTCCTATCGCAAACCAAACACAGTGGAAGGTGAATGTAAACAGTTTCTTCAGCCCGATCAAATCGCCAGATGTCAAATTAGCACACTCAGTTAAGCCTCGGCCCTAATTGCGCCGTTTGTCATGCTGGAGCAGGCGGCAGCACAGCATGCCGTTCCCCCCAGGCACGGCTGGGGGCAAGGGGTCCCGGCCCCCTGCTCCCAGTGCTATGAGGGGCTCTGTCCCCACCCCGAGCTGGCACTGCACCCCATGGGCAGGGGATGAGGCAGGGTCCCATGTGGGAGAAGCCCCCAGGGGGGGAATTCCCACCCTGTCCTGCTCAGGCACCCCCAATTTGGGGATGGGAAAGAGCGGCTGCAGACATTCCCCCAGAGCAGCCCCCCAGAGCAGCATCTTCCCCCCTCAGCTCCCTCCACTCCAGACTCCTCCAGCAAGGTCTGTTTTCTTCGGGCACCACGTTCTTCTGGGGCACTGTGCAGGTGGGAGACCTTCTCCTCCAGCCCCTCTCCCTGCCACAATCCTGCTGGCTCCAGCGCTGCCGTCCCCAGTCACCCGCTGTCACAGCACCCCACACTCGCCGCTCCCCTGCTGCTGAGCACTGGTGAGCTCGTTGCACACGCTGGCACGCGCGGCTCATACCCGGTGTCGGTGGCGACCTCGGGCGCTGCTGGCAATCCTTATCACGTTTTCTCAGTATCTCCCTCCTTCCCCACACAATGAAGGTCAGGGTGCAGAGGGACATTTGGGTTCTTGCCATCAAAACAGCACGGTTTTGGTGTTGGCTTTTATTTTTTCCTTCTTCCTGCCCATCAAATTCCAGCTCCCTGTTTCCAGCAGCCCCAAGGCGAGGTGGCCAACATGGTGTCTGGGTAGCCCTGAGCTAGCCCCGCCGGCTGCCGCTTCATGGCAGAGCCCTGCGATCTGCCCTGCGCAGATGGGACGCCGCTCACACAGACTCCCACCCGGGTGAGCCGGGAAATGACCAAAACGGGAAATTAATGCAGCCAACAAGCTTTTGCAGCTTTGCCTATTTTTTTACTGCTTAGAGGGTTGGCTGTTTTTTTTTTTTGAAAGGGCTCAGATGTTTCTACGGGTGGGAAAGCCTGCCCCAGAGCTAACCCGCTGGGACATCCAGACCCGGGGGAGCAAGAGGATTCTGGTGATTTTGAAATAAAACTATTTTTTCTGTTAGAAAAACAAGTACTTGGCTGGCCAAAGACAAATATTTTGAGTGTTTGCTTTTAACGCTTTCGGCACCAGCCATCTGTGCCTCTTTGTTTAACCAAGAGCTTCTCACCTTGCAACGTTCCTTAAATGTGGGGTTGCTAGTTTTTTTAATTAACTTGAAATCAGACCAAAAATGGTTTCATCTGGCCCAAAAGAACACATTTTAATGTTTGGCTCTTTGAAGAGAAGCTTTCTGTGCCCGTGTGGGTTTTGCACAAGCCAAACAAGCCTCCTCCTGCCCTCCTCGGCCACGCCACCAGCCCTCGAGCTTCCCCCACCTTGTGCCCAGCTCTGTCTGTGCAGGAGTGTGTGGGGCCAAATCCAGCCTCCTTGGCCCCAGGAGTGACAATCTCAAAGCTGTTTGCTGCCAGCAAGTTTTGTGCACGTAGGCGGTGGAATAAAAGGTCAAAGAGGCCCTATTGGTGTCGCTGCTGGTGTCACCTTGGAGAAGGAGACTACATGGGGAGCTCAGCCTTCTTATTAGACAGCAGAGCACCCACACACGAGAAACCCTCTGAGTACAAGTGCGTAGGAAACCAGGCTGGTTTCCTGTCTCGGCTCTGCTGCTCCGGGCGCTGCTTTGTGCTGTGAGCCCCAGCCCAGCCACAGCTCTGTCAGGGCTGGCTCCTGTGCAGTGTGGCACAGCAGTCCCACAGGGCTCACGGCAGCTCTGTCCTGCTGGGGGGAACACCAGCAGCTGCCCCCGCCACGGTGCCTGTGGCTGTGCAGCTCTATCAGGAATCACCACAGCATCACGTAATGCTTTGCTGAACTCTTCCCCTATTGATAAGAGATCGTGGTCAGTGACCAAGGCCAGGTTCTCTGTGAAAAGGGGGATCCATCTGGCAGACACCCCCTGGCATGAAGCAGCCAGGCTCCAGGTCCCAGGTTGGAGGCACAAGCTTCCCAGGGAACTGAGGGATGGGACATCTCCTTGGCTTGGCTACAGTGAGAGGTGGGAAGGATCAGATTTATGGGACTTGTGGTCCTGGTGGCATCAACCATCATGCTGTCTTCTCCACAAACCTCTGGTGACAACATGGCCAGGGCAGGGAACCAGCTCTGGGCACGAAATGCCTGGTCTGGCCTGCGATGGGAAAGGGGAGCCCAAGCATCCCCCTCCCCAGGGCTGCAGTGTCCCTTCCCACCCCAGAGGCTGGCTGGTTCCATGCCATGCTACCCTATGCCATGCTAAGCCATGCCACATCAAGCCATGCCATGCCATACTGTGCAACGCAGCTGGCCAAGCCACACCATGCCATGGTGGCCAAGCCCCGGTGCAGACGAGGAGCCCCACAGAGGTGAAAGGCCAGGGCTCGCAGGAGGAATCTCAGCTGTTTGTGTTCAAAGCCATCGGTGGCCGGGGCCGGGAGAACGGTGGCGGCAGGAGGGTACGGAGCAGCCTGGCCGAGTTTTCAAACCCATTGGTTCATGGAGGAGCCAGCAAGGGAGGGGCAAGGGAGCAGCCTGCCTCATAATTCTGTTAATTAACTAGGCTCGCTCCGAGCACGATCCCACACTGAGCACGCTGCGTTTGGTGCTTTGCTGTCCACGCCAAAAGGCAGGTGCCTCATCATCCCCTACTGGGGAAGCTGTGACCCAGCACGGTCACCATCCCCTCCTGTCCCCTCCATCCCTGTGGGAGCATCCAGCCAGGCCGGGGGCAAGCTCTGCTCCGAAGGTGGCTCCCAAGACGCTTCCACATCCCCATCAGACAGCAAGGGTCACACCTGGGGTCACCCTGGGTGTTCAGCCCTTGGAGATGATGACTTTTGGGAGAAGGCCAGAGCGGTCATGTGCTTCCTCCTGGGAGGGCAAGGGGGGGGGGTTTCCCAGTGATGCTCAGGGGTATCACCAGCGTCCCTGTGTCCTGTCAATCAGCAGGATAACACCGGGCTGCCGGGAGGACGCTGTGCTGTGCAGGACCAGGCAAGGTGGTGTGTGTGGGATCTGGCCCTCGGGCGTTCGTTCAGCCCGTGTCGAAGTGACGCAATGGAAAGCGGCAAGCAGGAGCGTGCCTTGCCTCTACTTGCAGCTCTTCCAGCTCTAGGGCTCGATGGGGGAGATAAACGGCCTTGATGGGACGGCAGGACAAGTTCCAACACTGCTTCCCAGTGCCTGCTGCCAGCTTCGGAGCGTGAGAAAATACCAGGCAGAGAGGGAAGGATCAGCATCGCATGGGTGTTTAGAGATGATTGATATTTTTATGGTGAAGTTGGGATTTTTGGGTTCCTCCATCCCTCCACGTGGCAGGTTTCTAGGCTCGGGCTTGCACGCACGTGTTCGGCACAGTGCTGCCCACGGGCGCCCAGCGACCTGCCAGGGGCCGGGCTGCACCCCGACTTCTCCCCCGTGCACCCATAGCTGGGTGCAGGCACCCGCTGAGGCCGTGCACAGCTCGACGCGTGGCTGACCCCAGCCCCTTCCCCACTCAGCACCAGCATCGCCAGTTGAGCCCGCAGGCTGGTTAGCGTGGACTAAAAACTGGCGAGTCTAAAAGTAAATCAAGCAAAGCGCCAAAAGCACAAGTCACCCACGGGTCTCTGTCCGTCTCCACGGCCAGGGACCCCCGAGCTGGGTACACCTGGGGGTGGGTGCCTGCAGGGAGCTGCCCCCTCCCTGCCGCAGTGCAGCAGGCTCTGGGGATCCGCCATGGGAGAGCACTCCGGTTAAAGAAGCAGCAGAGACAAGTTGTTGCTTCTTAAACGGGCAGGGAAATAACCTTTCCACTCAGCTCTGGGTTCCCCATGCCGTGGGGTCAGAGGGTCCCAGGGCGCCCCCACTCCCCCCTCACTTGGGCTGTCTGCATCTACAGCACCTCTAGCACCAGCTGGGAGACTGAATTCTGGGGGACGGTGTCTCACGGCCAGCTGGGGAGGACCAGACCCTTCTCGAGCTGCTCCAGGACATCGGATTTGACTCCTTTCACCAGGGCTCCCTTCATCCCGCTAAGAAGACAGAAACCAGCCCTCATCTCCTAGCGGGTTATGGGACATGTCCGGGCATAAGCCATCTCTGTGCTGCAGATGATGAGCCACCACGTGCTCCAGAGATGCTGCAGGGACTTTGGTGTGGGCAAGAGCTCTGGGACAGGTCCCCAGCAGGACCCTGTGCCCCTCCATGCTCCCCCTGGAGAGGGAAAAACACAAAGAGCAAGCTCAGCTCTCTGGGAAAGCTCCCTGCCTGCTATTCAGTGCTGCATCCCTTGAGGTTGTCTAGAGGAATTCAGCCTGATTATCATTAGAATAAAGGCCAAAGGAGCCCAGCTCTCTCCCTGGGCTCTCGCCTGCTCTCAGCTTCCCCTGGTGTCCCCCCACCCAGTCCGGCTCATCCCCCACCGCTGTGCTCGGCTCTGGGCTGCAGCTGGGGGCTCTGCCAGGCACAGGAGCATGCTGCAGGGCTGCAGCTGCGGGTCCTGAGCCCATGTGAAACAGCCTATCCTGCAGGAGAAGGGCCACACTTCCAGCAATCGCACGTTGGCGCTCCCCAACGAGCACATGTTTTACCGGGTCCCCGGCCCTCCCAAACCAGCTGCTCTCCTGCTCTCTGTTACCAGACTGCCCCTGGTCATCACCACCCAAAATTCCTAAAGGGAGTGACATTAAAAGGCACAGGCTTGCATGGGCTTCCATGGAGTATCTTGTTGGTCCTTCCACTGGGACATGGAGTCATGTGTGAGTTGACTGGAGGGGTAAATGTTCCTTCCCAGACCTCTGTGCCTTCCCCAAGTGAGGCTGCAATTGCAAAAAGGGACTTTTTCCTAAAGGAAGATGAGGCTGAGCCACAGACAGCAGGAACTGAACTAAAAAGGCACAACTTGCTTCAAAAATCAATGTCCTTGCAGAGCAGCCACTTGGGGCAAAGAGAGCCTTCAGACAGGCAGCCCCAGCCTCTGACAGTCCTTCCACACCACGTGGATGTTCCAGAAAAGGGGGAGGTAAATCTACCCGGGTAATTGGGTGCTCTATCAATTAATGGGGAACCTGCACGTGGTTCCTATCGTTATTTACATCTGAGTGTGCAAAAGCAACAACCACGCATCTTGGAAGCAGGGCACGCGCTTTTTGCCTCCAGCACTCCCAGCAAATGCATGTTTCCGCTCGGGTCCCGGAGGTTTGCTCTCGCCTCCTTATCGGAGCCGGGACACGTGTGGTTTTTTGATGGGGAATTGTGCCCCTGGGCGCTCCACCTGCCAGCTCCCCTCCGCCGCTCCCTGCGGAGGAGGAGGCTCCGCACCGTGGGATTTCTCATCCTCCGGAGAAGCGACGCGGGGAAGCGGCTGTGCCCGGGCATGTCCCCGCAGCAGGCAGCGCTCGGCTCCCCCAGGCACTGGAGGTGCGCACCTCCATGGCCCTGAGCTCACCCCAGACGCTCACCCCAACTCAGTCCTGTATTCTTATTCTTCTTCAGCCGGGACCGTGAGGGACAGGGGTTGTCTGTGAGGTGGTGGAGGGGAGCCCAAATAGGTGGGTTCTGCCTGGGGATGAGACTCAGAGCCCGGACAGGGTAGGACAGACCCTTACACTGCCCTCAAACATCTTCATGGCCATGGTTCAACCCTCCTCTGGTCCCTCTCCAACTCTTGGGCAGTTCCCTTGGAATTCCAAAAGCTACCCATGGAGGGATATGACCCTGCAAAGACCCACAATAGGGCTGGAGCAGAGGAAATACTTATACGCAACCTTTAAACCACCTGATTTTCAGAGAACTGATCTGCAGGTACATGAGTGCAACAGCCTATCCACATCCTCCTTGCGAGTGAGTGATGCTCAGTGCCCAGCCCCATGGCTGGAGGGCTTGGCAGGTCCCCCCCGGTCCCTGCCACGGCTGCGCTGGCCCAGAGCAAGGGTACCCATCAGGCAGCACCTGACGCATGATTTCACCTGGGAAGCCCCAGACAGCTGTGCCAGGACCAGCAGAGGGGACACTGAGAGCTGCCTTTGCACGCTTGCATCCCACCGAGCCATCGCCTGCCCCTGCCCCACTGAAAAGGGCTCAATGCCACGCTGGCTGGAACAGGGAGCAGTGTGGGACTGACGTACCCAAGACGGGGTGATGCCTTGGAACAAAAGGTTGGGAGTTTAATATTACACCAGGAAAACAACTCCCTGGAAACCTGCCACCATTCGTAAATAAATAGGGGACGAGCCCTGACAAGTCTGGCTCATAGCTCCGGTGACACAACCACTCTCTCTTCCCCCTGCCCTTTAAAAAGCCCTGTAAGTGCGGATGGAGAGCATCCTCCCTCCTGCTCTCTCTGGGGCAGAGGATCGTGCCCAGCAGCCTGCTGCTGCTGCACTGGCCAGGAATGGTGGCTTTTTCCTGGGGACTGGCCATGGCTCATCCCAGCAAAGCCCCCAGCATGGCCACTTTGCCCCATCCCGCAACGCCCCGTGCTGGACACTAAACACGCTGCTGCGAGGTGGGGAGTGGTATCCGAATACAGTGTGGGACGACCCTTCCCTTGGGAATATCCACCGGGGAAGTTCAGGGAGGGGAAAATTCCAGTCCCCAGAACACGCTCGGCCCCTGTGAGTGGTGACTGACAGCTGTCAATCAAAGGCTGACACAAAGGGGGCTGGGAAGGGTGGTTTGGGTGCATCTGGCCTCCGATGGGGGCCCGGGCCAAACATCTGCCTGCCAACCTACTGATAAAAAATGGTGTTTTCATAAAACTGAGATTTGGGGGGAGGGTGCGTGGGGGGGTGATTTTTCCAACAAAACTCTTCTCTAGTGCCGGAACAGCAATCATTTTTATCACTTTTTGGCAGCCAACCAGATTTACAACGGCCTTTCACTGAGGAAACAGAGCTTCTGTTTGTTTTCGGGGCATCCACATTCCCAGGGTTTGACAGAAATGACTATTTCCCCCCGTTTTCTTCCAAATGTTGACACAGGAGTGAAACACTGCCTTTGCTGCCAGGTCGCCGGCCAAGCTGAGAAAGGGAAATGTGCTGCTTTGCCGGAGGAGAAGCCGGGACGTGCCCGGGTTTGTCTGTGCCCCCAGGATGTTCCACCTGCCTGGCCCGGCTGGGATTGCTGTGAGCCCAGAGAGGCTTCTCCTGCCCCTCTGCACCATCACCACCTCCTGCATGGTCCCAGGGGGCTGCTGCAGCCTGGGCACCGTCACGGGGAAGGGCAAACCCAGCAGGAGCAGCGCTGTGATGCCCTCTCTCGCTGCTGTGTTGAGCAAGAAGCAGGGAGCCATGTCCGGTCATGGCTTTGCAGGGATCCCTGTGGTGGTCACGGATTTGGAGGGACCCTCAAGGAGGTCATGGCTTTGCAGAGATCCCTGTAGCCATCTCGGTCCCCATGTCCAGAAGTACCACCAGTGCCCAGCCTGACACAGGGCACAGGTCCCTCTGCAAAGGGAGTTCCCCCATGGGGCAGGGGATGAGAAGGGCATGGCCCAGGACCCCTGAGCTTTGAGGAGCCCAAGCACTGAGCTGTACCCAGACCCATCTCTGCCTTAGGGCAAGGTGCCAATCCACAGACAACCCCAGCAAGACCCACGTGTGAAAGGCTCAGCTCCAGGTTTTAATGCACCCAACTTTAGGCAGGGAACCCCAGTTTCTCCCCCAGCCTCTGTTCACCCCTCTAGCTCTGCAGCAGCCTCTTTACAGGGAGCCTTTGGGGCTGTCATGGCCCTGACACACCATCCCCAGCGCATCCTACCCCCCCCGAGAGCACGAGCCCGTCCCTCGCTGGCAGCAGGTGGTGGGAAAGCAGAGGTGTGTGCACCTGCCCATGGCCCCAGGGAGGTGGGGGGCTGCACGGTGGGGAGCATCATCCTCCAGCTGGGAGGGAGGAGGCTGGAGCAAGGACAAGCTGCAGAAAAAGACTGGGTGAACTCATTTCTTGGTCCTTGGGCCAGGGTATGGGGAGGACTTACCACTGGGTGCCCACCTGACGCCGTCCCCACACCGAAACTGAATCCTGCACCAAGACAGGTGCCGGCGGGAGGCCACGGGCCACCCCGGCGTGTCCCTGCACGCCCATCCACGTCGGTGTCTCCTTCTACAAGAAGGTTTGCTGCAAGAAACTGGGAACTGCACCAGCCTCCCCGTCTCCTGCTGCTCCTGCCGGCGCTGGGTGCTCACATCCCCCAGGGATGGGTGAAGCTCACAACCCCATGGGCAGGGGTTTGCTCCTGCATCCCTGCCAGCAATTTACATGGAGGTGCCTGACTGAATAAATAAGGATAAATTAAGGATAAATAAGAATAAATTTAAGGAAGGGATAAATTGGCAGTCTTGGGCATGCAGGGCTGCTGGCTGGTCCCCAGTGAGGCTGTGGGCTTGCGTCTCGATTCCCGGGGACTGATGGTTGCTCGCAGCAGGCGCAGCAGACCCAGGCCAGAGCATCAGGGAGCGCCCGGCTCTCTGCGGCAAAGCCCCGGTGCTTGGGAAGCTGGAAGCACCCTTCCTCTGGGGAATGCCAGTGCCAGATTCCCAGGGAACTTGAAACAAAGCAAATCCAGTCCAAGACACGCATCTCCAAGCTCTGTAGCTGGAGGGCACCGGGGGGAGCTCAGGGGGGAGAAAAAATGAGGGGAATCAAAACTTTTTTTTGCAGCCAAGTGCGCGTTTTCCCAAATCCTTTGCAGCTCTTGCATCAGAGGCTGTTAATTACCAGGACTTGCCCTCTCTCTCTGCACCAGGCTGCTGGATGCTGCCCCGACACTTTGAAGTCGCTCTTTGCAGCAGGGTAAATGTTCATTAACTCTTTCGGGATGAGCAGGGTGACCTCCATCGTCTCCCAGCTGGTGAGCAGTGGGAGCACCTGCAGGACCATGGTCGGAGCGGGACCTCCGCCGCCGTGGCCATGATTTGACGCACTGCACATCGGTGCCGACCGCCTGGCCCTGCCACCACTGCGCTCCTGCCCTGCCACCACCGAGGGGACATCAGCCAGTGTCCTGCACCCGGGCTGTTTGCAAATGGTGACCGGCGGCATGGCAAGGTCCAAGGCTGCGTGCCCGGACGTGTCAGCAGATGGCAATGTTTCTGTGCTCTGCATATCTCCTCAGATCTCTCCTTTTCAGCCCGCTACCAAAGCCCAGCACCATCAGCAGGACCCCCCCACTGTGGGGTCCAACGAGAACCCAACCCAGAAAGTCCAGAGCACCAAAGTCCAATGATGGTAACATGCCCAAACATCTCCAGCACCTGCTAGCAAGGTCTCCCAGCGTTTCTCCTCCGTCCATGCCCAGGACACAGCCGTCTCATCCTCTCCATTGTGGCGTTACTGTTTCTGCCCTCAGCCCTGGCCAGGAAGGGCAGAGGCAATGACAAAAATAGCCAACTGTTCAGTGAAGCCTTTTCAGACGCTTGGGTGTGGTGTGACGTTTGGGCAAGAGATCAGGGGTTGGCTTTTTCCATCTGGCGTTACTTCCCTGCACTGGCTTGGATCGGATCGGCCGTGCCAGGGGGCTTGGGAGCACTAAGGCAAGCAGAGACCAGGAACGGAGGAGGAGGTGGAAGAAGGCTGTCCCAGCAGTGGCCTTAGTGAAATGTCAGCCAAAACATCCCTGTGGGGAGCTCTGAAATGCCAGGTCTGAACGGCAGCAAGTCAGGGTTGGGCACTTTCTGTCCCTCTCACCATCCTCCAGCAAAAGCGGTCCCCTGTGCCGCCGACGCCTGGCCGCAGCTCAGCCTGCCTCACTCGCGGCTGATCTCTATTTCCCAGACTTCCTCTTTCGATTGAGATTTATGAAGGTCTGATCATGGCAATTAGGAACCGGGAATGACCCAGCGAGCCTGCCCCGAGGGGTAAAAATAGCCCCGGGTAGTGACTCAACAGCTTGTGGTGTATGGAGCCCCGAGGCTGTGGACACGCTCCAGGCTGGCGATGCTGCCACAGCCCCATGTCACCCACCCTGTGTTGTCCTGTCCTGCAGACGTGTTAGGAATCCACTCTGTCCCACTGGGAAGGTACCAGGGGCATCAAGCCATGCTGATTTTGTATGATGGGGTGTGCCAGCCATGACCCAGCTCTCTGGAGCTGATGCCCCATTGCAGGTTTCCACTTGCCCTGAGGGAACACCATGGTGTTCACCCCTGATCATGGCCACATTGCTGTGTTTGCCTTTTGACACCTCCTGGCAGCCAGCAGAGCTGGTCCAGGGACACCCATGGGATGGGGGCTGCTTTCCATGGAGCCTCGCACCCTGCCGGGAGAAGAAACTACAGCACCAAGTGCCTGGGAGAAGCCGGGTGGGACTTTGGGAACATTTAGGGATTATATTTTACCTGCCCGTGTAAAAGCCTGCAGCCCAGCAGCCCTGTCCCTCCCTGCCCGCAGGCTGGGACTGGAGGGGGGGCAGACCCTTCGTGCTGGCGCAGCACCGCAGCACGTCCCTGCCACGTCCCCGTGCCGTTCCCTTTCTCTGTCTAAACCCATCAGGTAACAACCTCCGCTGATGCGAAGCCCCGAGCGGTCGGGCACACTCGACTAAGTTGTGTGTCAATTCTGCTGAGCAGAAGTGTCTGTTGAGGGTGGGTGGTTGCCGCAGGGTAATGTGTGCTTCCTCTGTGCAACCTAAAAATAGATGGCAGAGCACAAAGAGACAAGGTGCTGGGTGCACCTCTGCAGGCGCAGGGCAGAGGGAAAGGAGGATCTCGACACAGCTTCTGGGTGGATGTTGCAAGAACAGCTTAATTCAATGCAACATGTGCTCCAGTTTTGGGACTCCTCTTTGTTTTTGCAGGAGATTTGCACTTGAAAAGCCACTGTCAAATTTGCATGCGCAAACATGTACGTGGTCTGTCCAGAAGCAGAAATGATGCCCTCTGGTTTCCAGAGCAATCCCTGCTTCCTATTGCATACCTGGCTCACACACCCAGGTGTTGGGCTGGTCCCCCAGAGCTCCCGGTGAAAGCAGGATGGCAAAACCACTGTCAGCACGGGCTAAACCCATACTCCATCACGGAGCAGCCAGCTCTGCCCTGCCTGCTCAGGGCCTGCTGATTAACGACCCTTCGCTGAGATTTCCCAGAGAGAAGCAAGCATCTTTCCAAGGGAAGGAGCTCGTTTCTAACGACACGGCCCTAACAGCTCCTGCCCTCTGTTGCAAAAGGGGCTCTGATCATGAACTTCCACTCTGGAGGCTGACTTTTCGTTCCTGATTTAGGAAAGGCAGCGATGCCCTTGCGAGCAGGGCCAGCAGCCAGAGGAGAGAGGTCCTGGGGCCAATCTGGACATGGAGCAGCTGAGTGCACATCGCCCTGGAGCAGAGCAGAGCTGATCCCCGGCACAGTCTTTCCCTCCTTTGATAACACCAGCCCTCCCGCACAGCGAGCTGTTCCCTCGCGTGGCGACACGTCCCCAGCCGAGCCACCGAGCAGCAGCAGCGCTGGTGCCAACTTGTATTTAAAGCCGAATCCTCAGCGGCTTAAGGGACCTGTGTGGTCTGAGTATCACTTCAATCCGCCCCCGCGGGGGCTCGCACACATGGCTGAGAGCTTGCACGGGGCGAGCGGTGCCGTGCCAGAGCCCATGGGGAGCGTTGGTGGCCAAACTGGAGATGCAGAGGGGATCCAGCTTTAGGGCCCTTTGCCTGGCCAGGGTCTCCCCCAGACAGACATGGGGAAACGTGGTTTGCACTCCTGCAGGAGGGAGCAGGTTTTGCAGAGCAAGGCCGGCTTTCCTGCCCCAGAACTGGGGAAACCACAACCCTGACTGGCCCCAAAACATCCCACTGGCCCCTTGGGCCAGCAACATCCAGCCTCACGCGCAGGGAGCTTTCGCTCCTCGTGCTTTTGGCCAGAGCGAGCACAGAAAGCTGGGGAGGAGCCGTGCCAAGAGCCGATCCTCTCCCACTCGCCGCTGGAAGGGTTATCAGGACAGGAGCGAAATCTGGAGCGGGGCCGAGGTGGGAGAGGTGTGGGAACGCAGACAAGGCCAGGGTTATTTCCCCTGTGCCGCGGAGAAGCGAGGCAGGAAAGACACACAAATAGACATAATTGAGGCTAAATGTCTTAGGTTTTTGAATCAACATGCACCTCCGAGAGCACAATCAAAGGCTCTAGTAATTTATTGACTTACCCTGAAGTAAAATTATCTGTGCGTATTTATCACACCCACACCCACACCCACCCCTTCCTATTCGGTAACTGAGTCCTTCCAGACTGCTCCGACAGCAGGAGGAGGATGGGATGTGGGATGGGGAGCTCGGCGCGGGAACCAGCCTCACACCATCGAGGTGCACATCAGCGCCCACGAGGGCGCGTGTTTGCTGCCTCCCCACCGCCGCAGGTCAGCGGACATGGCTGAATCCTGCCGCTCTGAAATTCAAATCAGATCCAAACGCTGCTCCAGAGAGGTCTTCAGGGCATTCAGTGGTTCTGCAAGAGCCATGACCATGGGGAATGGGGAGATTCCCAGCTCCGGCCCCAAGGCAGGGAGGCTCAGATGGATCAGCAACACCGTCGCATCCTTCACACTCTCCCTGCCCAGCCCGGGAGCACAAAGAGGCTCCTGCAGAGCAAAGGAAAATTGCTCTACAGGTACAAAGCACTGAGTTTTACATTCACCACCTCATTCACCCCCATGACGACCCAGCTCCCCGGGTGCGTGTCCCCATCCTGCGGAGCTCAGCTGAGCCCAAGCAAACTCATGGCAGGGGTGACCCTTCTTACCATAAGGCCAGCCCGAGTGACATTTCAGCCCCCGCTTTCCAGGCAGAAAGGGGAAGGCAGCAGCGAGAGGCGCAGTCACCGGGCCACTAGGTCAAGCTCAGTTTCAGAAGGCACATGCAGGTTTTCTGTGCTTGCAAAACTTCCCCCTCCCTCCTCTTACGAAAGCCCCTCAGCTTGCAAAACAGCGGGCGTTTTGGAACACGCAAAACAATTTGTAAAGAAAAAGGAAAACACAACTTAAGGTATCAAGCTTGCAATGGGAGTGAGCACCTGGCTCTGATTTCACCACCGTGCCAGCAGTGAGGGCAGCCCATGCCTCAGTTTCCCCTGCCGAGGAGCGGGGTAGATGCTGGGGGAGCTGCCGGCACCATGGGGCTCCCCCCGGCAGGCTCCTGGCCGTGCTCCCTCTCCCGTGCTGGCACCCGGCCCTGGCCCGGGGGCTTGGAAAAACCCTCTCTCCCCACCGTGCACTGCAGATTCAAAATGCTGATTTTTATGGCTGACAAATGAGGCGGCCGGTCAGATGGGGCCGATCCTGACCCTGCATCCTTGGGAAGCACCGACTGCTGCAGCTGGGAGCATCCCTGGCTCCCTCGGGATGCACATCACCCCATCCCAGCCCGCTGCAGCTGGACAAACACCCCTTTCCCTGCCACAGCCACAGTCCTGCTCCCTGAGGATCCCAAAACACATAGGAAAAACTTTTCTGGGAGCACAACTCACCGTGGCTGGGAAGGCGAGGGGCTGCCCAGCCTGGAGAGAGCCGTCAGAGACCCAGCCCCGTGCTGCAGCCTCGGGGAGCCGGGAGAACCCTGCTTATAATTAGCTGGAGGTGAAAGCCTGAAGGGGAAACATCGGTGCAACAGTCATTGGTGCAATCCCGTGCACAGCAGACAGGGGAAAAAAAGCTCCTACGCAAAGCCTTGCCTCACGCTTCCTGGCGGACACGGCTCAGCGGTGGCCGTCCCACGCAGTTGAGTTGCCACAGCTCAGCCGGGATGGGGTGCGCTGAAACCGCGATGGGAGCACACATCTGTCCCCGCTCGGTCACCTCCCCTTGTGACTGCCCGAGCTGCCCTGACCGGGTGCCAGAAATGGACTCAGGCTCTTCTGTTACTGCGGGGAAAGTAAAATAATGGGAGGTTTGGCCCCAGCGCTGGGTCCCTCAGACACTCACTCAGCCCAGCTTCCGAAATAAACATCTTCCCAGTGACCATGAGGGGGAAGGAGCTTCTGCCACGGCAGAAAAAACACATGAAGCGACCCAAAGCCACAACCAAACAGGAACACACGCTACCAAAACGGGTCCCAGTTCCCACAGGAGGGACGATGAATCATCGGGAGATGAATCTTCACCAGTGGGAGAACCCAGGGCTGGGCACAGACCTCCCGCACCCCAGGGTGCTTATCGGGGGGCACAAGACAACATGGGGGGCAGAAGGGGTTTTACAGCCCAAGGGACATATCCCTCATCAACAAGGACAAAATGTGGAGCAGAGCAGAGCCAGAGGGATGCCCCAAAAAGAGCACGGAGCCCATGCAGCCCCCAGACGCCTCCGGGTATGGGGAGAGGTGCAGGCTCCAGCCCAGCACCCTGGTGCAGGGGGGAGTCTCCACAAAGCCCCCAGGCTGGAAAATGGGGTATTTTCCCCCTGGGTTGCCCTGGCCCTATCGCACAGAGCCAGCTGCTCTGCGCATGGGAAACTATGTGTGCGAGAGAGAAAGATAGCGACCGCGAGGAGATATCACCCCGGCTTCCTGCGGGCAGCACACAGCCCTCCGCCCCACGCTGGCCAGGGCAAGCTGTGGTTCGCTGGCCCCAGAGCCCCTCCTGGCCCACGGGTCATCTCCTCGCCTGGCACCGCTCAGCCTGATTAGCACCAGGACTTTGCGTAGTGATAGATCAGGAGAGTTTGGCCCCAAAGTCACAAAAAATCTCGCAGTGCTGGGCAGAGCGATGCCTGAATCCCTCCCGCTGCTGCCCAAGCTGAGAAGAGATAAAAGCAGTGTCGCGGGTGCACGAGGGTGCGGGTGTGCGGGCACGGGTGTGCGTGCAAGGCCAGGCGTGTGTGCACACCTCGGGACACGGCTCGCAGCAGGTCGTCACCCGGGTCGAGCCCTGCCTTGTGCAGGTCGTGAAGTCGAGGGGCCAGGAAGGAGCAGGGGACGGATGCTGGCGTCGTCCCCAGTGACAGACCCGGCCCTGGGAACAATCGCCAGCAGCTCGGATTGAGCTGCCGTGAATTATGGACACCTCCCCACGGCCGACGCGGCCCGTCCCCGCGGCAGAAGGCATTGCTTGGGTTCAGCCCCTGCACCTGCCTTCCCGGGGCTCCCCGGGGACGGACAGCCCTGGGAACCAGCACTTTGCAGGGGAGAAGGCAGCCGTGCCAGGATGGGACCTGCATCCTCTGTCCTGCCCTGGCAGCCCCGTGGTGAAGTGAGGTGGCTGTGCCGTGCTGCAGAGCCATCCTGGAGCTGCTTGTGCTCCCACCGGAGCCCACGGGAGTCCTGCAGCTGGGAAAGGGCAATCCACTCCATAAATCCATCAGCCTTTCCCTTTTCACAGGGAAAACGTCTGGGAAGGGGATGTTGTTATTAAAGTCACCCAAGTGCTGGGCTCAGCTGGAGGGGAGACGTGAGGGGAGACGAAAATGGAGCGGCAGGAGGGGTCCCAAAACACCAACAGTGGAGAGGTGCAACCCCATCCCTGCAGGGTGGATTCAGCCCCATCGTGCCGGATTCATCCCGGCCAGGGTGGCCCATAAGGGGTTTTGCTCACCCGGTCCCACCGGTCTGAGCACGGATGCTGCCATGCCAGCTTCCAGCAGGATAAATCCTCGCCGAGCCCGAGGATAAAGCCCAGAGGATAAATCCTCTGCCTGGAGCAGTGCAGAGCCCGGCTAGAGCCAGCTGGGGACAATCCCTGGGCGAGGAAGATGTGTGGGGGCAGGAAAACACAAGGCAGGGAAATGCGGCAGCACTGGGAAAAGTCTGCTTTTTTTTTTTTTTCTTTTATTATTGTTGGGGGTTTTTGTTCTTTTTTTTTTTTTTTTTTTTCGGAAGGTGCCTGGGAAAGGAAGCGATTGTTTGGAGCAGATCTTGATGGCTCCAGGCCCCTCGTTGGGGAGATAACCAGGCGCAGCCCCTCTGCGGCGGCGAACCCCAGCCCGGCCCCGGTGGGAAACGTCCCGCTGCAGCCAGGCAGCTGCCGGGGGGGGGCAGGGGGCTCTGACACCAAAACCCACCACCCTTGGAGCCAGTGGGACTTGGGGAGGGGGGGATCTGAGAGCTTCGGGGTCCCCCAGCATTGCCACCCCCACGGCTGATGTCCCTGGGGCGTCCCTGGGCCACATCCCCACCTCAGCCATGGCTGCTTGGGGCTATTTTGGGGGTAAGAAGGAATTAGGCAGCTTTAGCTCCTTTGTGATGCTGTTGCCAAAAATCTTGGCTGAGCATGTGTAATTAGGGACTCTGTCATCTTTGGAGCCATTACCGCCCCCCTACCCGGCGCTGATTTGCAATATCCACGTCTTAAATACCACCGTCCTGGACGTCTCCTCCCTCTCCCACTGTCTCTCAAGGCTTGAGCTGGAGATTAGGGAACAAGAGAGGGTTTTGGGGCCTCGCCATCCGTCGGGAGATAGGGCTGGGTTTGCTCCGAGGAGGGAATTATTCTGGGTATGAATTATGTCATTTTCCTCTCCGGAAACGGCGCATGCTCCCGGGTGTCACAGCTGGCGGGGTGGAGGGGGAGGCTCCTTCCCTGGCACGTCCCGGCTCCCCGACCTCTCCAGGTCCCCAGTTCTCCAGGAGAACAACAGGAGCAGCCAGAGGATGAAGGAAAAGGAGCAGTGGCTCCTCTCTCCTCCACCCCAGCCGATTGCCGCCCGGGGAAGGATGCGGCCGCAGTTGTGCCGGGGCCGTGCCGGGCCCGCGGGCTCAGCTGTGCGTGGGGTGCAGGCGAGTTGGGGACATAATCCAGGCTGGCAACTGGGCGGCGGGGGGGATGCAGAGTGGGATCAAAGGCCCGTAAACCCCCCTCCCAGCCCCCCCAGGGAGCACCCGCCAGGGTCCTGGCTCTGTGGCACGTGGAGCATCCCAAGAATCAGAGCAAATGGTGGGGGGCTGCATCCCCCTGCCCCTGGCGGGGTGGTTAAAGATAGTAACGGGGAGAAAGAGCTCTGGGGGGGACAGGAGCATCTGCCCCACGACCGGCAGCGCCTGGCTCAAAGTCGGTCGGCAGCGGAGCTGGATGGGGGTGCAACACCCCACACCCCCACCGGCACCCCGCAAAAACCCCACCGTGCCCTGCTTGGGAGCGCTGCGTGGTGGCAGCCCTGAGCCCCGTCCCTCGTCCTGGCCCTCGGCAGACGCCGTCAAAGGGAGCATTTAGGGCCGCGCTGGCAGCCTCGGCGGGTGCCGGGGCGGGCGGCAGGGCCAGCTGCTGCTGCTGGCGCCGGAGCCGGCGGCGCGGGCCGCGGGGCAGGTGGACGGCTGGCTCGGCCGCCTCGCTCCCCACAAAGGCGCCCCTTTTCTCCGGGGGAGAATCGGCATCTGAATGAATCCGCCTGATTTATTTGGCGTCATTTCCTCAAACGGCTTTCCCGATGAGCGTGTCCGCGCCGCTTCTCCCCCTCCCGCCGCCGGCACAGCCCGGGCGTTCGTGGCGAGGAGCGTGGACGAAGGGTGAGGGTCCCTGCAAAGCGGATGGTGCGCCCACCTCTGTGGGGTGTCCCCCCTGCCCGGGGACATCTGGGGAAGGGGACACCTCAACGTTTCTGCAGAGAGGCCAAGTTTTCCAGGCCCTGGGAAAGATGCTGGGCGTGATGATGCGCGTGCAAGGAGGGAACTGCTGCTGGGACCTGCTCCCGATGCTCACCTTTACCCCTAAATACTTCAAAAAATGGCTTGTGCAAACCTCCCCACATCCTCCCTCGTGCAATGGTGGGCTCTGGGCGTGCAGAGGGAAGAGCACAGCAAAGCCCCGCTCCATTCCCTGCAGGCAGAGAGATCGCAGCCTGCCTGCCCCGGCACCCCGACCCCGGCAGCCCCCCAGAGCCAGGCCCCCCCGGGGACCCAGGGCTCTGCAGAAGAGCTGGAGCCCAGACATGAAAAGGCCTCTACGGTTTTCCTTCCTCCTGTTATCCAAGCACAATATCAATTAAAAACCGCTCTGTTTAAAAATGCAAATGATCCCCGGCATGCCGATGCAGACAGAGGGAGTCTCCCCGTCTCTGCCGGTGAGGGCCCAGATCTGCTCATTTCACTATCTCCCTCCGTCGGAAATCTTAATTAAATTCTGCCTTTGATTGGGGCATGCTCCTGCACCCCTCGCGGCTCCTGCCGGGGCGTGCAAGCCTCCCCCAGCACCCAGCTCCCTCCTCCTGCTCGGGAGAGCACCCCCACGCTTTGGGGGTGGCCGTAGGAGAAACCCCACCGGGAGAGCGGGTCCCCGTGCCCACGCAAGCCGTGGCACAGCACACGGAGCAGGCGTGAGTGTCTGCTCACGCGTGGCAAAGCAGGGACCCATGGTGGGAAAATCTTTTGTCTTCTCGGCTCTTGAGGGCTGGTGACTGGGAGGCAGGTTGGAGGTTCCTCTTCCTTCTGGGGTTTTCCACCTGGGTTGGCATCCACCTGCACGTCCGTGCCGCTGCTTAAAAGGAAAATAAAAGAGAAACATCAGTCCCAAGACGCTGCCTTGGCTCGTCGCAGGCTGTTTGCACACCCTTAGACAGCCAAAAGGCCATCCACGCTTATCCGAGATGCCTTCCCTGGGCATCCCTGCAGACCCGCTGCCTTTCACTGCGTGGGGCTCCCCCAGGGCAGCCTCCCCACCCCCCATGGCAACACGCTGCCCATGGCAGGGTTTCCAGCCCCTCTGGAAAAGCAGCCGGAGGACGAAGCCAGGCGAGTGCCTGACGGCTCACAGATGGGGCAGAGCAGCAAAGTAGGACAGCTTGGGGAGGCAGCTCTGCCTCTCCGGCCCCATTGTCCCATTTTCTTCCCCCAGCCCCAGCGCGGGGAGGACGCGCGGTGCTCAGCATCAAGCCGCCGGGTTACCATGGCATTTCCCTGCCAACACCGGCCAGCGGCTGCCCCACTGCCTGGCCCCCTCCGTGCCTGCTGCCGCCCGAGCACAGCCAAGCTCCTGCCCGCGCCGGGGGGGGGCTGCCTCCCTCCCCTCCTGCCTTTCTCCTGGGCGGGTGGACGAGCAGCCGTTGGGGAAGGAAGCGGCAGGGAGGAATACATTGACCCGGTGTCAGCTGCGCTGGCACGGCTGGAGCCGCTCCAAGGATGCGTTTCACCTGCCCAGCACAACGTTAAAAACGGGACTTTCCTACCCAGGTAACTTGGACCAAGCGCAGGATCACCTCATTTGCTGCTAATTTGCTATTTTGTTCCTGCTGCTATGGCAAATATTTGTGTGTGGTATGTGTGGAGAAGTTCCTTCTTTGTTCCGCAGCCTCTCCCTTTGCCAGTCCCTGCAGCAAAAGCAGTCTGGGCTGACTGTTGAGGCAGAGTGGTTTGGCGAGAAAGATCCTGTCTCTCCCCAAAATCTCCATCAGTGACGGGTTTGGGATGGCACAAGGCTCCGCTTCCCACCTCTCCCCTCCGCACGGGCCAAGGGAAGAGGGACTGAGCAGCGAGGCGAGAAGTCTGTTCTGTAGGAATTCAGAGACAAGTTTGCAAAAGATTTCAGGCATGCATTTTAGCAGACTCCACTGTGGCGGAGCCAGAAGAACTGCCTCCCAAGGCACGGGAGGAAAAGGTTCAAAGGCTCTGTGCTGGAAGCCTTGATGATCTGAGAAACCCCTGAGTCCCAGGTCAGGGCGTGTGTGCCTGCAGGAGACACTGCCCTGTCCCAAGGACCTGTCCCTCCTGCAGCCGAGGTGCTGGGAGCAAAGATCTCATGGAAGATCGGAGGCTTTCAGTGGATGCTGAGCCCCTCAGCAGCCCTGCACAGCCCACCCAGGGCTCCCCTCCAGCCACGGGCAGTGCCTGCTGCGGGGCAGGGAGGTGGCAGAGGGACAGTGGGGACGGCTGGGACACTTTGCACACCTTGGTTCACCCCGTGCTCCTCACAGAGCCCCAAAATGAGGGCAAACACAATGCCAAATCCAACCCTGAAGACAGAAACCAAAATTCATTTGCTTTGTTAATTACCTAATTACACTGGAGATAAACAACAGAGAGCATCTCCCGGGCCCTCTCAGTCTGTTGCATGTCGGACACCTCCAGCCCAGCCACGGGCAGATCTGCCTGCCACAGCAGATCAATTTTTGGGGTGCCTCATGCAAGGGCTCCCTCCTGCTCCAGACACTGCCGCTGAGCTGGGCAGCTCCCCCCACCCTGGGCTCGACTCCCACCCAGTGCTCATCCACCAGAGCCGGGAAAGGAATTTGGCCTCCAGGGCCATGTTAATTAAGATTGCTCCTCGCCGCCTCCCGCTGCAGCCAGGGGATGAGGTTCCCCTTGCCGTGCAAACACCCACCTTCCCAGCGTGGGGCCATGGGAGTCGGGATACGCCGTCCCAGTGCCGCAGGTGCTCCCGCATCCACCTGCCACCTCGTCCCGCAGCCTCGAGACGCGGCACGGCAGAGGGTGGCTGGGGAATGGCACTTCTTCCCCGCCACGGGGATGTGCCCGGGCATATTCCCCATCGCTAAAATGCAGCCACCCCGAAACTCGCTCGCCTGGAGTTCAAATGTGCAGAGATGTCCCCAGGGCGCAGGGAGAGGGGACGGTGCCACCTGTGCGGACACGTCGCCTACACGTGGGGTCCTCGCACCTCCCGTGGGAGCACTGGAAACCCTCTTGGGTTGGAAAGGAAGGATCCCAGCTGGGCTAATCCCAGCCAACCTCCCCTCCCCAGCACAGCCAGGCCTCCCCATCTGGCCAAAACCACCCCATGCCACCCCCGGAGGTGCGTGGGCAGGGGGTGGTTTGGTGCCGGAGGTCCCCGAGCTGAGCTGAGCATGGCGTTGCCGCAGACAGGCTGGTTTCACGGTGCAGGCAGGTTTCCAGCTGGGGCCCAGCCAAAACCAACCCATTCGTTCCAGTCCGGATCTCAGACTGGGCTTTACAGCCACTGCGGTTCCGGGGTGGGGGGGAGACGTGCCCAAGCCTGGTCACCCCCACGTATCCTGCCCTCCCCAGCCACCCATCGCCCGTGTCCCTCCGGCGCCAGCCACCTCCGATGCCGTGGTGCCAGAGCGCTGGTGGGAGAGCCCAGCAGGCATGGCTGGACGAATCCTGCTCAGCAAAGCACCAACATCAGGGGTTTTGGGGGTAGCGAGACCCCCCTCCCAGGCAGCTCCTCCCCTTGCCCCTCGGGACCCGCTCTCCCTAGGGGAGCATGTCAGCGGGGCTGCCGGGAGGCTGTGGTTCTGTCCCAGGGATGACTTTCCTGGCACGTTCTTGGGCACAATGGTGAATGGTTTAGCTGGTCCCTGTGAGACAATTCCCTGCTCCGAAGGGCCGGGCTGCTCCCAGGAAAGCTTCCCGGTGGAGGCACGGTGGGTGTCCCTGCTCCCCTGGGGACACTGTGGGGCCAAACCCCAGCCAGGCATGGTAGTGGTGGGGAGAGATCAGGAAAGTTCCAGGCTGGAATTGGGGGAATGAGCAGTAGGGAAAGACGTCTTGAATCCCCCCCCTTCTGCTGGGATCCATATGGTTAAAACTGAATGTCTTTGGCAGAGACGTGCCGGTTGCTCAAGTGACTCCTTGGCCATGAGGAGGCTCAGGGGGGCCGGCAGCGAGTTGTGGGCGTGTGGGACAGCAGCTTAAATTACCCCAACGGCCTCTCCGTAGCCAAAACTTTGCAAAGACTCTCCGGAGCCCGGGAAGGGTCTCTGCCAGGCTCGACCTCACGTCAGTGACGCTTTGGAGCACAGACGCTCTCCGTTCGGGGTTCTCCCAGAAACACCGCGGCAGCCACAGGGACGAGGACACAGTGATGGGGAGCAGCAGAACCGGTGGTGGCCACGCCGGCAGGATCACTGGCCAGATCGCTGCCCCAGCCCTGGGCTGGCTCCAGCTGGAGTGTGAGCACAGGCGTGCGGGCAGCCAGTCCCCCCTGAGGGCAGCGGGCTCCGGCCAGGGGGTGCAACGGTGGGGACGGGGATGGAGGCACCAGCACCCCGGCTGCCATCCCAAGGAGCAGGGTCACAGGGATAGCTCGTCTCCCTCCTTCTTTTCCCTACCGTAATTCAGGATTTTGTGCCTGGAAAGGAAAGAAGTGGCCCCCAAAAGTTTAATTTCCTCCACCCACCCCCTTTCCCGCTCGTTGCAGCGCGAGTTGAATTTAATGCTGTTAGTCAGGCAGTGCCTGGCTGGCTGTGCCGCTCTGCAAGCTGATGGGGAAACCAATTGAGGGCAAAATTGCTGCAAACAATTGTCCTTTTGTCCCTTTCCCTGGGGTCTGTCTGCCAAGGTTAGTGGAGCTGAATAAAACTCACTTGAGCTGCAACTCACACAACATACCAAGGGCTCCTTTCGGGGCTCGGCGGGGCGGGAGGAGGGGGAGCGGGGAGGAAGGGAGGATGGGGAGCAGAGGGGACGACGAGGGGAGGACAATTCGCTGGGATGCGGCGATGGGCTAGGGAGCATCCTCCCAGCCCCAGCTCAGAGCCAGCAGTCCATGGCCAACCTCCGGCAGTGACCGAGCCACCAGGAAATGGGTCTGCAGCGGGGCTGAGCCACAGCTCGTCTCACCCCCTCGGCACCCCAAAACGGGCAGTGCCGCCTGCCTGGGGAGCCCGATGGGGCTGCAAATCCTCTCCTGGGCACCCCTTGCCAGATGCCAACCCAAGAGCAGTTTGGCCAGGCTTTCCCCATGCACTAAGGAATCATCCCTCCGTGCCCGTGGGCTGCCCAGGCAAACCCCTGTAAAACACACGGAAACCGATGCCTCCTCTGAATAAATAATAGCACGCTTGTTTGATTTCCTGAGCACAATAATTAAAAGCCCGGGGGCAGGAGGCATTGTCTGAGCGCCCCTGGGACCCAGCTCCCTCAGCTGACTCTTTACATTCCCCCAGTTATTCTTTGCGTCCTTTTTTTAGCTTCTCCATTGGCGAATGAAAAATAAAAGCACTTTTTTCCATCAATCTGGCTTTGTTACTGGAAGACGATGCCTGAAAAGAACTTCTGTGGGTTGGGTTTTTTTTTCATGAGTAATGAGCACTTCTGTTCTTGCTGCCCGAACATGTATGTGTTTTCCCATGGGGATGCCCCTCGCTTCCTCTCCCCCCACTCCCCCAGGTTTGTCCTGGGACATTTCTTGCCTTATCTGTGCGATGTGCTGGAGTACGGCTGGAGCCACTTCTCCCTTTCCCTGCCATGTTGCCTCTCTTTAAGTATTTCCTCACCTAGCAAGATGTGGTGGGACAGGAACTGCAGGCTTGAGGCCCAGGTGATGGGCTGGCACTAGCAGGAGAGGACCTGCAGGCTCAAGGCCTGAGTGATGGGCTGCTGGACATCTAGGCTGGCAGATCTGCCCTAACAACTCCAGGAGGACACGAGCAGAGACTCAGCCTCGCCGGCACATGATGCATCTCTTTGGGGCTCCTCCGTGCCGAGGGCTCCTGCCCCGATGTGGAGACCCTTCTCTCTCCTGCTGGGGGGTCAGAGGGGCTGTGGGTGATGCAGCCCCCCCAGCCACCACCGGGCTGTGGCGCAAAGCTGCAACGTGCAAGAAAAATAAAGCGAAAGGACACCAAAGCAGGGCTGTGCACTCCATTATCATCATTCCTGGGTTTGTTTGCAAAGCTGCGCTGGGCAAAATCCAATTTCTGGGACCTCTGGGAGCTGGTTTTCTGGGAACCCAACCAGCTGTGGGAAGGGCGAGGGACAGGGGGGCTGGTGGTGGCTCTGCTGCCCCGATGGGGAGAGTTTCCCTGCCATTACGGGGCAGGTTTCGGTTCCTCCCCAGGGATGGCTCCTCCAAGCCAAGCAGGGCTGTTCCCTGCCTGTCTGCACTGGTGACCCCAAGGGAATGGCACGTCGGGGTCCCACGGGGCAGAGGGGCCAGGCAGGGGAGCAAGGGGTGGCAGAAGAGGGCAGTGGAGCTGCTCCAACTCCCAGGATGAGCTTTCCCAGAGGCAACACCCCTCCGGGTATTTTTATTCTCTCCCCCCGGAGGTCTCGCTTTGCTGATGGGTGTGAAATCTCTCATCTGCCTGTGAAGAGCAGCCGGAATAGCCCCCCGTCCCCATCCCCCCGGTGCCCCAGTGCCGGCACAGCCCATGTGCTCAGCAGCTCCAGCCCCACCACCCCTGGGACACCTCGTTTCTACTGAAACGTGTGCAAGAGGAGACCGAGGCTTCGCTCCGAGACCATGCTCGGGGCTGTGCACCCCATCATCCCCCAGAAGCCTGCAGCGTCCCCAGGACGAGCCACCAAGGAAAAGCAGCAGCAAGTGGTGGCAGGGCAGGAGCACTGGGAAGGGTCGGGGTGTCCCATCACCTGGCCACCACCTAGGAGACATTTTTGCCTTTCCATTTTTAACTTTGCTGATGAGAAAAAGCAACAAACACCCACAAAGGAGCTGTGGGGAGGGGGGAATGCCTGAAAATGAATCAGCCCGAGGCCGACACTGCAGTTCGCAGCCGGTGGTGCTGGTAAGACCCCGGCGTGCATCGCACCGGCAGCTCCGACGTGGCAATTAGCTGCATCTGCGAAGTGAAGCATCCCAAGATACCAGCTGAGCGCTGGTTTACGGGACACCGGGTCTGGCACTTGATTTAGCGAGTTGGAAACCAGAGGGGCCCGTGGCAGCCGCGGCAGCAGGGTGCCCGAGGAGAGGTCTCCGGCACGGCCGGCTGCGAGCTCGGCCACGGAGCCACGTTCCCATCAGCCGAGAAGTGATTCTGACCCAGAGAGTTTTTAGTTTAGAGTTGCTAAAGGCAAAAAAAACCCAACAACAAAAACCAAACCATTATTTTTATCCCCTTTTTGGCAAGTTTTGCTCTGAAAAGCCTCTGAGTGTCGTAGTATTGTTGTCTTTTTCCAACCCAGAGGCTGCCTAGTGATTCGAACCATCAATGAAAGCTGCTGCCCCGGCCACAGCAAAATGAGGCGCTTTCAGCAGCCTGAACGTGTCGTTGGGAGGTTGCCATCAAACGCTGGTTAAAAAAACACAGCAGAAAAAAAAAAAAAAAAAAAAACCTACAAAACAAAGGCAAGAGTACAAACAGACAGGGCTTGGGATCAGACTGAAGGGGAAAAAAAGAGAAGAAGTTATGAACTATATTTACTCTGCCCGAGATCCTTCACTGCCTTCGCTTCTGTGTGTGGTTATTTATTCACCAAGGGCCAAATCACAGGAAGCGCTCGCAGCCGGCAGCTCTGGCAAGTCACGGGCACCGCCGCAGCTACCGCGGCACTCCTGTCCCACACACCCCCCGACCACCCCAGGGACCCTCTCCCCGCACGAGTGGATCCCCACAATGGATCCCCCAGCAGGGACAGGCGCTGTGTTACCTCCGGGTGATGGTTCCCAGCTTTTTCCAGCACAAAACCAGCATGAGCATCACAAGCTGCCACCATCACCAGTGTCTCTGCAGAGCAGGTTGGGTTTTAGTCAAGTGGGAGCTGCTCTCCCGCGGTACCCTGGGCCCAAATTTTGGGGAGGGGCTGGCTGGGCACCCACAAACTAATTCCAGCTCCTGCCAGAGCTGAGTAAGGTGTGTTGTCCTCAACGGCTGGGGCAAGGCATTCGGTCAGGTCCCTGAGCCCCTGAGGGAGTCGCAGGGTCAATGTCACCCAACATCAGGAGCTGGTTGCTTGTCCATGCTGCGATTTACCAATGGATGCACTAGAGATGTCCATAAACTGCAGCCCTTGGAGCAACCATGAGGCCCCCAGCACATGGACTGTCCAAGCTCAAAATGGAATAAAAGTGGAGGAAGATCTTCAAGCAGGTTTATGTTCCCAGCTTGAAGGAAAGGTGATTGCTGGTTACCAGCACCAGCTGTGGCAAGGACAAGAGTCCTCCAGGATGTCCCTCTGCCTTCCCACCAGCCCTGAATCACACCCTGCACCCCAGAGTGGGCTCCTGGGCAGGCTGAGCCCCGAATCCAGCTTGCTCGAGATTTTCAAGGCAAGCAGAGAGGACATCTGACCCACCGCTCCAGCCCCAGACCTCTGCTCAACCACTGGAAAGCAGGATGAGAAGTGAAGGCTGATGGCTATCCCAGTGTTATTTTTCTTTTTCTTATCTCATCTTATTTTTTGCTGAAATGCCTCCTACCCAGGCTCGGGGGCTTCTTACAGACCCCTGGCAGCGCTCTCACCCCGCTTGGGGGGGGCTGCAGGTGGGGAATGACTTGAAATGCAAACTCTCCCTTGCTTTCAGATGCTCTTAACACATCAGTCAAGCAGCGAAAGTGTGCTGCAGCCCTGCCGAGCACTTCACACCGAGGTGTGCAGCCCGCTGCCACCGCCACCACCAGCACCGCCGGCAGCCCTGCCAAACCCCATGGCTCCCCCCAGCCCGGGGCCAGGCAGTGGGGCTGGCCGGTGGTTGCAGAAAAGTTTCCTTTTGACTCTCCGCCGCTTTCCAGGAGCGTCGGTGTCAGCGAGGGGTTTCTGCCGGCTGGGAGCCCCGCAGCCGTCAGGGCTCGGCACTCCCACGTGCCTCCACGCAGGGTTATTTTTCTAACATTTACTTTCTTTCCACTCATCCGGTACGGTTGTTGTGACACTACAGTCAGCAAATATCATTAAACAGTAGGAAACGTGAGGTTTTGCTGCTTCAGTGAGATTCGTGTGATAAAAAGAGGAAGACAGAAACCCTCTTTGAGAGGGTGCGAAGTCCCGTCGTGCCACCCCCAGACCTCCCCACGCTCGTACCCCCCCGTCTGGGTCCAACCCGCAGCTGCAGCCCCACTTGGGGTGGGGGGACATGCTGGGGGTCACCCCCAAACATGCTGCCTGGTGTCATCTCAGTCCTGGGGCAGAAGGCAGGATGCCACCCCCTCGTTGCCATCATCCCTGCAGGACCCGGGCTGGGGGCTGCACCCAGGACCCCCAAAGTCTGGATAAAACCCATGGGCTTGCTCTCGCTGGTGCTAGTGGCCATGCAATACTCATGGCTGGCACAGCCCAGGGAGCCATTTTCAGCTCCTTTATCTGATGGGACATTTTGAGGGAACAATGTCCCCCATGGCAGAGCTGGGGCGAACAATGGGCGCGGGGCGGCGGGCAGCTCGGTGGCCGGGCTGCAGGGACCCCGGGCGCCCTGGCCCGCAGGAAATCCTTTTATTTTTCACTTGTGAACTGAAACAAACACAAGCTCTTGTTTATTTCCTGGTCGATTGTATTTTGGAGGATGGAGGTGGCTTCCCCACGCCGGGCAACTTAACTCCTCCCGCGCCGGCTGTGACTGTCCCCCTTCCTGCAGCGAGATTTGCTCCTCGCGTGGTGGTTGCCATGCGGCAGGATCCCCGTTCCCCTCCCCACCTCCGCTAATTTATGTTTAATTTCAAAACCTGGGAGTCATAAATAACACGTGCTGGCGTGGGAAGTCTGGGAAGCGGGAAGCCGGCCGGTCCCCTCCCGCGGCCGGGGCTTTAGGGCTGGAGCTGCTGCTGGAGGAGCATCCCTGGGGCTGCTCCACACCGACAGCCCAAAGCAGCCACCGCCACGGCCCCGTGGGATGCCCCGCTCCAAAATGGGATTGAAATGGGACCCCAATGGCTCAGCACAGAACTGCTGGGGGAGGATTTGTCCCTCTTCTCCCCATCCCTCTGCACTTCTCCCTGCCATCCCCCAGCCTGGATTGCCACCGTACCCCGGGCTCGGGGCTGGCATCGTCCTGTGTCTCCAGCTTCCGAGCCCTATCCTGCGAGGGAGAGTGGCTCCCACGGCGAGGCCGAAGGTTTGCCGACCTCAGGCTTTTCTCACAGCTTCCCCGTCACATCCTCTCCGGCTCCCACGTCTGCTGTTCACAGGCGCTGCTCTCTTGGCTCACGGCCCCGGGGCCTGCGCCTGGGTGGAAACAGCATCCAGATGGAGCTATTTTTTCACATTTTTGGGGGGGAGGGGAGGAAGGTTTGGGAAAAAGCCGCCGGGACCAGGAAAACAGAGGGAAGGAGCAGATTTGCAAGGGGGCTGGTTAGCACGGCCCCGTTTCTATGGGGTGCTCCTGGGAACAGGGGGACTTGGTGGGGAAACTGAGGCACAGAGCACCTCACCCAGGGCAGTGTCCTGGATGATGGTGAAGTCTTTAACTCCTGCCCCATCCCTGCATGGGTGCAACTGGGGGGGACAGCATGATCTGGGTCACACCTCCATCAGTGGGGAGAAGCTGCCTGGACGGGTAATTTGGTGCTGCAGGCAGAGCCCAAACTCTGCTCTGGCTCATCCAGAGGCTGGAGGGGGAGGAAAAGCCCCTCCGCCCCCTCAACCTCAAATCACATCCATAGAAAACTTTCGAAACCCCACCATTGTGTTAGAGGATAAACATTTATTGAATATTTCCTGTTTGGCACAAACAGTCTTTGACTCCTCTATGGTCTTTTTCTTCTCGTGTCTTTAAAGGAGAATTATTTGAGCTGAATGTAAAGGAAAAGTATCCCCAGAGCACGGAGCCCCTGGGAGCGTGGAGCGAAGGAAAGCCCACGTGTGTGCCATGCCTGCTTGCTGTTAGCTATTAATTTCTGTCTCCCGAGGTCTGACATGAGCAATGCATTATGCAAAGGTTGTGGGAATATTTCAGACGCTGCATCCCGGGAGAACTACAATTTCAGTTTTACAGGGTTTAGGGTATTTTTTTTCCCCCCCTTTCTTTCAAATGTGTTATTTCACTGAGATGTAACAGCGGTTACAACTTGCATAGCAGAGGGAAGGACGGGCTGGGTCTGGCTGGGGTGGTCAAGGGCTCACCATCCCTGGGCACCCACGGTTCAGGCCGGCCCCCTGCCTCCCCAGGCTGGAGCTGGGGAAGGTGGGGGGGCCACGGGGCCACGCTGTCCCACGCCACCAGGAGCCCAGAGGGAGAGAAAGGGCTCAGTTTGGGATGAAGTTGAACAGAGTTTGGTCCAGAGGCAGTCTAATTCTGGCCCAGGCACAATCAAAAGGGATTTATTTTTAGGCTCCGGGCTATCGCTGCTTTGGGGAACTGAATGGAAAAATGTATATTTAGCCTCTTTGGTGATTTGCTTAGAAAAATAAGCAGCTGTCACCGCTGTGGGTGGTGATTTGGGCCAGCCCTGCCCTCGCCAGCGCCGCCGGGCCTCCGGGCAGCCAAGCGAAGCCGGGAGGCATCGCCCTGCTGCACCACCGGTGGCTGCGGCTCCGGATCGCTTGGGCAGTGCTGAGCTGGGAGCTGGCTTGCAGGCTGGCTTCTTTTTCCATTTCTCAAAAGGATCGTGCTGTCCCGTAGACTTTGCCCTTGCTGTGCAAACGTAGGTGTTGGAGGGTAGCGCCGAGTGGCCCACACCCGCTGGTGCCCACAGGGCATCCCACCCGGCACCGGCAACGTCATCCCCCTGCCCGGTGGCCAGCGCAGAGGGATGCAGTCACGTAGGTCCTACCACGGGGACCTCCTTTGTGCAACGCCTGTGGGAAGCGCCGAGGCCTCTCTGGTGTGAAAGACGCCCAGGAGCGCACGGGAGGGAGACAGTATTTCCTCCCTGAAACGCAGGTGAGAACCAGAAGGGCAGAGCGTTACGGAGCCGCTCACGCTATAAATACACGAGATACACAGGAACCCGGGGCCCATAGCTATTTTTGCCTGCAGGAAGCCGGGATGAGGAGGAGAGCATCCCTCCCTCCCCAGCACGTTGCTGGCAGCGGGACGTGCCCAGGGCCAGCAGTGACGGGCTGGGCGGGACGTGCCCAGGGCCAGCAGTGACGGGCTGGGCACGTCCTGCCCCATGCCGGCTCCGAGCGCTTCGCTCGCACGCCCCCGCTGCCAGCAAAGGCAAGAACGGGCACGGGGCTGGGGCTGCCCCATCGCCTCCACGCTCTTAGGGCAAAGACTGGTTTCCAGAGAGCTGCCATCCCCCGGCTGGGCATCTGAAGGAGGGTTGTGGTCCCTCTGCCAGACTGCTCCAAGAGTCTTGTCTCAGGGCGATGGAGATGGCCGGGATGGGATCTGGCGTCGGGGTAACCCCAGAACCGCTGGAGCTGGTGCTCCCCAGTGCCAGTGGGGCGGGCGGCTAAAGGAAAAGACGTGTTGCCTTCTCCGGGGCTGATACCAGCTCCGCATCCTGCAGAGATCTCTGCTGACCTGTTCCCCTTGCACACGGGGAAACCACATCGGCTTACAGGCACCGAGTCAGGCCCGCGAAGCGTGCACAGCCAGTACTGCAGGCAGCGAGGGCTCTGCCACGCTCCTCCCTCCTCTTCCTCACGGGTGGCACTGAAGACAACTCCTGAGCAGCTTCAGTCTGTTTCCTGATCCCACTTTCAGCTCTCTGGGCTGCGTTGCTGCAGGGTCACCATCACCCCCGTGTCTCGTGTGGAGCACAACAGCGAGGTGAAATGCAAACCGCATGGAGGGGATTAAAGGCACTTGGCCCCAAGAGGGGAGAGCGGGAGCAGGACCACGCTTGGGGCTGCCTCCTCCCCTGATCAGGTCTCTCTCCATCCACACTCATCCGTCCCCATTTCCTCGTAGCTCGGCTACCTCTTGGCTGGCACCTCTTCTTTGGAAGAAGCCAAAGGCAAAAATTGCACGAAACCAGTGATGGCAAATCACCAGCAGCGTCACTAATTGCACAGATGTTATCACCACCTTCAGCAGTGCCTGCCTGTCTCTGCATCCTCACACCTCTAGAAAATGGAACCCAGCAACATTTCCTGGTCCAAAAAATCCTAAGGCAGAGTCCTGTCTCTGCGAGAGATTTGCTTGGTGCCTATGTGTGCGCGTGCGTTGCACGGACGTGCCTATGGGTTTGAGTGTGTGTGTAGTTATGTGCGTGTGAACTCGTAGAGAAAGCACATTTTGCAACAGACAAATGGGAATAAAATATTTCAAGAATGTCTCTTGAACAAAGTAATCTTGGGGAATTCGACAGCCAAGGTCACCAATAACTTTAGCTTCTTGTTTGCACAGCGCAGAGCCGGGTCTGGGCTCCGCAGGGTCCCACGGATGAGGAAGGTGGCTGGTCCCCAGGTCCCCAGCCGAGGACAGCTGAGTGTTCGGGGGTCTATGTCCAAGAGCAGCGATAGCTTCAGGACGTGGCTGGGATCCGGAGCTCCCGCCTCACCCCCACAGGAGGAACCCTGCCTGGGGAACGTCTCTCCTCCGAGTCCTGGTGTGACCTGCCGGGGCACGCTCCGGCTTCGGCATTCAGCAAAAGAAAAGAGGCAGGAAGAAAAAAAAGTCAGCTCCTCGTGATGTAGCCTCATAATTACCTGTTATTCTCATATCGAGGTAATTAACAATTAGGCAGCTGTCTGAATCACATGCAGAGAAACAATTATTTCGTTATTAATGGATTCTATTTAACAGGTCCTATTTTCCCAGATGTTTTTTTTTTTCCTTGTGCTCTCACGAATTATCCTAGCAATTAAACCTGCACCAGAAAGAGGGAGGAGTAGTCCTAATATTTACTGAACCTTGCAAAGCATCACATTTCTCAGCTTATGAACCTGTCACAAGTCATCGGGGGGCTCCGGCGGTGATGGGGAGCCCGTAACCCAACACCCTCCGCTGTCACCTGCGCAGATCTGCCGGCTCTGCCCCGCCGCTGCCGGGGAGCTTATTCATTTCACGGGTACCGCCGCAGATAAAAGCTATTATTTACAGTCAGTTACATATTTCCGTTGGCAAACCTCCTCCCTTAAAGCACAGGTTTGAAAACATCCCGCTCAGCAAACCGAAGCCGCACAAGCTAAATCCAGCCCGTTCTCGCGTGAGTGCTGTCCCCCCCCACCCCGATGTCCCCGGTGGTGCCGTGCCGGGTGTCACCCCGAGGTGGCTGCGGTTTGGGGTGTGGGAACAGCCCAGCCGGGCCCTTCACCTTCGTGTTCCCTCAAGGCACCCCGGGCTCTCCCCAGGGCTGCTGCCGGCCGACGCTGGGAGCGCTGCAGGGAGGGGATGCTCTCCTCTTCCCCAGGCACCCTGCTTTGCTCCCGCACCCCCGTGCCCATTCAAAGGGACACGTTAATAACTCCTGAATGCTTAAAGCCCAGCAGCAGGGACAGCCCAGGTCCGACCCAGAGGTGGTTTTGACTGTGCTGCCCAGGACTCTGCAGGGACAGGGACCTGCTGGGCTGCCCCAGGGACCCTGGGTGGGCACAGGAACCACCAAGGGCTGGTGTGGCAAGTGGCAGGGTGGAGAGCAGCAGGCACATGGGCGCTAATCCCTTTCCAGGGACAGTTTCATTTTGATTTTCCCACCTTTTGAGTTTGGCTCGTGCTCTACAGCAGGAGGGGGGTTGGGGAGGGAGGGGGATTTTTTGAGTTTTCTTTCACCAGTTTGTGAGTATGGACTGGTCCAGCTCTGGAGTTTGTGTTTTCAACAGAGAGCCGGGGCTGAGCCCTCGTGGCCGCCCTGCACAGGGCCAGGCACCTGCTCCGCTCCCATTTGTTTTTTCCAGGCAGGGAGTTGGGGTTTTCACTGAAAAACAGGAACTTTACTGGACAGCAGCTGCTCCGAGGCGGTGAATCAGCTCATCCCGCTGACGCCCAGCAGAGTTGTGCCAGCGCTGTGTAGTGCTCCCATGCCCAACGCCCCACATCTTCAGGACCCCAAAGTGACAGCACGTGCCACCATCCCAACGGGCAGCCCCTGCGGTGCAGGGACCCATCCGGCGGCTGCGACCACCCGCATGGCAGCAGCGAGGGGTCTGCGGCTGGTGCCCCGTCCCCGCCGCCGGCGCAGAGGTCAACGGGCCACGACCAGACGCGGATGGCTAATGCCTTTTGTCCCAAGCCTGACTTTTCCCCTCCCGGCGGGATTAGGATGGGATGACCAGGCAAGGAGGCCCCTAATCCTATTACCGGACCCTCACGCAGCCCCGTCAGGCAGCCCTGGGAACCGGCCGCGCTGCGAGGCACCGGGGCAAATGGGCGAGGAAATGGCCCGTGATGTGCTGCAAAACCAAGCACAGACACCGTCCCTCTCGGCCCCATCTTCACCAGTTTTCCTAAAACCACTTTGCTCTGCAGAGCTCTGGGCACCATGCCCCGGTATGCGGGGGCAGCAGGAGTTGCACAGGCACCCCTGACCCCTGCACCCCCCACTGTCGGGGCTCAGCCCCCCCGGGCAAACACATTTGGGGCAGGTGGTCCCAAGCCCTTTTGGCTCATTTGGCTCATTTGGCTCAATTGACTCATTTGCCACATTTCTCCAGGGGGTTGCAGCTGAGAGGGCAGCAAACTTTCTCCCGCCTGGAGAGTGAGTTGTTTTTCTCCCCCGACAGTTGCAAGGAACCGTGTTTGTCTTTCTCTCCCTTCCTGTTTACTCGCTGCCATCAGGAAGGGCTTTGATGTGTTTTTGCTGCTGGACGTTCATGGGAGCATCATCTCACAGGCGCCTGCAGCGGGGACCGTGGCTCTCAACGCAGCAGCTCCAACCGTGCCAGGGCCCCAGCAGAGCCCAGTGACACCGGGGCATGGCTCAGCAAGGTGCTGGAGCAGGAGGAACCGAGCATGTCAACACCCTCGCTGGTTCCTGGGCTCCTACGCTCCAAAGTCCAAGCAGCAGCAAGAACCCTGCCCAGCCATGCCTGGGGGCAAATGCTGCTCCAGTGGGGCTGAGGAGGTTTGAGCTCTCCTGCTGGGAGTGGGGAGCATGGGGGTCCCATTGGCCAGCATCACCCTGTCCTCGTGTGCCAGAGCAGGGGGGGCAACCCCAGCAACCCCATCCCTCCAGTGGGTCCAGGGGTGCATGAATCCCCCCCTCCACTTCCTCCCCGGCTGTGAGTCGCACCACCCCGTGCAAGAGCCGCCGCATTTGAAAGGTCACCGGGCTTTGAAGTCGGTGACTGGGGGCAGCAGGGGAGGGCTCACACCTTGCCGGCATCTCCTTGCCAGCTGGTTCCCAGCCCACCACCCGCCCCCCGGCCCGTGCCATGGGGAGAGGTGCTGCCGGTGGGTGGTACGGCACACGGCACAGCCCGTGCCCCCAGCCCGCTGGCCGCACTGTGGCATGGGAGCCACAGGACTGTCCCTAAATGTGGGGATGGGGGGTAACCCCAGCCGGGACCCCGAGAGGGGACAGCCCGAGCGAGAGTCCCCATCCTGGCAGCCACCCTCACCAAGCAGGAGCAATCCCTCCCCATGGAGAGGACCCCACAGAGGGATGAAGGGTCATGGCATCATGGAGGGGGGGGGTTGTTAATTTATTTTTCAGCCTAATTCTAAAGAAAATCCTCAATGATTTTCCAGGAAATAAATCACTCAGGTATAGCTGCCAGTGGGCAGAGGTCGGGGAATGGGCTCTGGGGCTTTTCTGAGCCCTTTGCCACCAGTTGCAGCACCCCGAAAGCCCCCGAGCGCAGCCAGCCCCATGGGAGCCACCCATGGGCAGCGAACCCCTGGTGCCCCAGATCAAGGGGTGCACTGGGCACGACGGGGATTTTCCTGGGGCTCCTGGGTGCACCCAATGGAGGTTGCAGGGGGCTCTCTCTCCCTCCCTCCTGGGAATTAAGCCCACCACGATAGGGCACCCCACAATAAAGCCGGCGGCTCCGAGGAGGCAACCGGTGCCCCGCAGCCTGTCCCCTCCGAGAGGAAATGGCACCTCGCAGCCGATTTCTCCTGGTTCCCATCTTCGTGTGCCTGGCTTTGATTCGCGGCCGAGCCCTGTGATAATGTGGCTGCCTGGGAAGGAAGGGAGTAGAAGGAACTGGCTATTATGCTTGGCCCCTCTCCAGGAGGTGTTTTTGCTGGGAGGCACCAAGGTCAGAGCTGGGTGGGAAGCGTTCCCCGACAGCAGCCCTCGCACATGTGCCCGGCCATGGTGGGGGGGGACGCAGGAACCCCCACACCATCCCAGCAGTGGGGCTGCCATCCCGGCTGCCCACAGCCCAAAACACCCTGTATCGGCGCAGAAGATGCGTGGTCCCCTCTGCATGCGTTTTTTTTTTTTTTTTTGGGGGGGGGGGTAGGGGGGTGGTAAGAGCTGCTTTGCAGCTGCTCTGTGAAATGAAACATCTCCAAATCTTCCTGTTTCCACGCGGAAGGAAAGAGGGGGTGGTGGGTGGGAGCGCCCGCCAACAGAGACAGCAGCAAGGGCTGGGATGCAGAAAGCACTTTTTTTGCCCTCTTTTTGTAATCGCTTAAGAATTTCAGCTGGCTTCAGCCTGGCGCAGGGGCTCCCAAGTCCCGAATCCCATTGCTGTGAGAACAGAGCTGGCACTGAACCGTCCCTGAAACTACCTGCCGGTATCGGCGGCATCCCAGGACCCTGCAAGCCAGCCCCCCCGGGGGCCAGCGCAGCGAGAAGGGGCATGCCCGGGTCTCCGGGAGTGATGACTCCCCAAAAACCTGCCCAAAAACCTGCACGGAGCGAGTGTCCGCACGGCATGACGTCTTCCTTGAGTGCTTCCCCTGGGAGAGGCAAATCCCAGCGGCGCGGAGCCGGGTGAAACTGCGGGGATGCCAGCGCAGCTCAGATGTGCTTGGCATTGCGCGACGGTCCAGAAATCCAGTATCAGGTTCATGCCCGGGCTTGTGCGCAGAGAATCACGCCTGGCTTTTCACTGCTGCGAGCGATGGTTTTCAATTATTTAATGTAAATATCGGAGGAGGCCCGATCCTGGCCCCTCCGCGCGCTCCGGTGAGCAATTTCTTTGCTGCGGTGGTGAAAAGTTCCGTTTGCCTCAGCAGGAAAAGGAGGAATGGAAGAAAGAGCAAAGAAATGAATATTTTTGAAAGAAGATGCACATGAAATGCAGGGCGCAAATGCGTCCCACGTGTCCCCAGGGCTGGGGACAAGGCCGGGCTGGGGTCTGCGCTTTGAGAGAGCTGGGTCACTGCCCACCTCCCCTGGGCAGAGCCACCCTCACCCCAAGCGGGGTCCCTGCAGCGGTCCCCAAGTAATTGCCCTGATGAGGGAGGGGAGAGGACGGGGACATGCGGGGTTTTCAGCCCCCGTGTGCAGGCAAAGAGCAAGAACAAGCCTGGAAGGGACAAGGACAACACATTGAGGGACCAGGGGGACCCACATCCCAAGCGGGTGGGTGCACCATTGTCCCAGCACCCGCAGGGGAGCAGTGCAGGGATGGGATGGGCTTGGGGACAGGCACATTGTCACCCGCAGCTCCATAAACCCCATCGGCCTCTGTTTACACAACAACGAATGTTTCGGTTGTTTTATGGAGGCGGATAAGAGCAGTGCGGGGACCGGCGAGGCCGGGGCCGGGCTGAGAGACGCCTGTCCAACACCTGCCCTCCCTCCGCAGCCCATAAAGATGTTTTATTTTAAACGTGACACATTTTATAGAGCAATAGCGCAGCAGCACCTTTCACCCAGGTACAAACGGTGTGGGGAAATGTGCTCCTCCGGGACATCTCTTGTCGCTAATCCCGTGGGTGAGAGTTACTAAACTGACTTTACACGCCGAGAAATGATGGCCAGAAGCAACCTTGCAATTAAAACCAGTTTCAGCAGCCTGCGAGGAGGAAAACCCTGTGGGTGCCAAGCCTGGGCGCAGCAGCTGTGACAGGGCAGGGACACGTGTGGCACCAACCTCTGCCCAGGCTGGTTGTCCTCTGTCCCATCCCGACCCTGGACACCCTGGTGGGACCGATCCCCACAGCGCTGCTGGGAGGAAAATCATCCTCCACGGGCACGTGCTGCCGGAGGCACCGCCATCCCCGCTGTGCTGGAGGGAAGGCACGATCGGTGCGATTTATCCTGTGGCCACCCATTCACAATCCTCCACTCAGCCATTTAAGAAAAAAAAAAAAAAAAAGAAAAAAAATCAGGATTTAGACCATTCTTGCAAATCCAGCCTCATTTCTCCAGTGCCCCAGGGAATTGCAGCTTAATCCCATTATGGGGCAGCTTTGGCTGGGATAGTTTTACATCGCAGACTCCATGACCGGCTGTATTTTTATCTGCTCAGACTTTCCAGGATGCTCTACCCACTTTGATTTATGCTTATTTACCAGAAACAGCTTTTTTTGAGAGCATGAGCGAAGGTGCGGGTGCGTGTACCAGCACAAGGAGGGCTCATCCTGCTCCAAAAACCAGCCGGGGGAGCAACGCCAAGCCAAGCACGGTGGGGAAAGCAGGAGAAATCCAGTTTGATGTCTGCCTTATCGGTCCTATTTTTATTACACCGAATGTACAAGAGCAAAATATTGATTGTGATGATAAAGAGATGAAAGTGTCAAGAAGGAATAGGCACACTAGTTACTCAAGCGATTGGAAGCCGCGTTGGTTGTATTTAACAGGCATTTGCCATTAAAAAAAAAAACGCCTGTTTTTATTTAAATAGCCTAGGGCAAATTTCTCACTAAACCAACTTTCCCACGCCAGCCCAGTGCTCTAACTCTGGTTTTTGGCAAATTTTTTCCTGAGCTGTCAAGGCAAAATATATATAAGAATGCTGGTCTCACTTAGGTTTTTTTCCAGCCCCTGGAGACATGAAAATAATTTACAGATGTGCGTTACCTGTTTATATTTGTATTAAGTTTTGCTTAACGGACATAATTTTCTTAGCTTGCAGTAACAAAAAAATATTCCCAGAGTTTCACTCATTTAATTTTAACTTATTAAAACTTTTAAACATGTGTGGAGGTTTTATGTTTTTAAATCACTAATCACATGGACAGTTGCCAAGGTTTCTATTAAAGCCTTTTATGAACGCTATTTTTAAGAGTACCTAAAATCCCATTATTTTTAACCCCTGAAGACCACTCAAAATAAAAAACTTTCTTTGGATTTATGTCATACTCACCTCCAATTGCAAAAAGATTTATGCTGAAAGCTGACTTTCCCCTTCCTCCCTTTTTTGCCTTTTCCTGGTACGAGTCTCTGGGGGAGGTGTTTGGGAGAAGGAAACTTGAGGAGGTTCCCTGCGAGGATCTTACACCAGATCCCCCCCGTACCAGGGGAGGGATGGCACCAGATTAAAGCCGGGCATCTCACGGTAACGCCTGGCTGGAGGAGTCTTCCTCGCACCCGTGCTGTGGCCCTGTCCTGCCCGTGAGAAACCACGGCCGAGCCTCTTACCTCCCCCACGGCAAAGCCCTCCCCGGTGCAGAGCCGCCCCACTGCCGGGGGGTGATGGCAATAAATAGAGGTATTTGACCTCTCGTGTTCGGGGGGCGAGGTGGCACGGCTGCACGGCCGCACACACGGATGTGTTTGCATTTATCCACAGCCTGGCCCCCGGCACCACGGGCAGACCCTCCCCACCACCAAGGAAAGCCGGGGCTCCCATGTGGCTTCCCACATGCTCTTTTGGCCCAAGGCTCATGGGTGACCAGCACCCCACGAGCAGCCGGTGCCAGGGACACCCAGTTACCCAACCAGTCCTGCCATCACATCCCGCCACGCTGCGCGGCAGCCGGCATCACCACCCCTCTGTCCCCAAATGGCACGGACACTGCAGGGACCACAACGGCCCCATGTACCCCACCATGGCCACGATGGTCCGGTGGGGCTGGGGGGAGTGGGGCTCTCTCCAGTTTCAGGGAGCAAGACCCCGAGCGCAGCTAAGCTGAACGCGCCGTGCTTTCTGCACGTGGAGAACAAGCCCGGGCAAAGCCACAGCTGGTATTTCCAGGCAGGTAGAGCCGAGATGCTCCCTGCGTGGTGAGCTCCAGCAGAGAGGGAGAAAGGGAGAAGATGGAGAGGAAGAGAGCAGAAAGCTCCATCTCCAAGGAAGCCCGAGCGGTGGAAACCTCAGGCTGCCCTCGCAGCTGCCTTGCCTCCAGCTGAGGCTGAAGATGGTGGGAAGGTCGTGGTGGTGCGGGGACACCACTCAGCCAGGACAGTGGCAGGGGACTCATCCCACTGCCCAGCCGCTGCCATCCTACTCCTGTCTGCAGGGAGGAGAACACGGGGGGAGCACCCACTTCCCTGCCAGGGGCAGAAAATGAGGGTGAAGAGCCATCACAGCCTCACATCCCTTGACATCTCTCGTTTGCTCTCGAAACACACCGACGGCCTGGCCTTGCCCCTGCTCTGCCGGGATGGAGTGAAGCCAGTGCCATCTCCACAAGATGCTTTAAGGTTTCAGAGCGGGGTCAAGCTGCCAATGGCACCCGAACCCCACGTGGCACTGTGCTCCCCTCAGAGCCCCGACCCCCCCACCCGGATCAGGGCACCATTTTAGAGCCCAAAGCGCCGAATGCGGGAGGAGCAGGGAAGGAGGGGAGAGCGCGGGAGCAAGGTACCGCTGCAGGGCTCGCTCCTTTGATCTGAGGAGCAGACTCTGCCCTTCGGTTTGTTTAATTGTTTCACACTTGCTCTGGAAATAATTTACAACAGGAAGCGGTGGGATAACACCGGGCCTGGCATGGGACGGGATGAGCCCGGGGGCTGCCGAAGAGGTGCCCTGTGATGAGAGACACAGATGACGGTGTCACCTCCTTCCCATTAATCTGTTGCCGACCCTCCCTCCCCTTCCTCTTTCCCAAGCTTTCAGCCAAAGGCCGGCAGCCGGGCCCGCACGTCCCCGTATTCGAGAGCTGTAAAAGAGCCATCCCACGGCCTCCAACAGCCACAGCTCGGAGGGGCTCAGGGGGAGACCCAGGACCCCGATGGAATTTAGGTGCCCACATCCCTGGGGGAGTTGGTACCCCAAATTCTCTGTGCTCCAAGCTTTTGTCCCCCAGCTTTTGGAGGTGCAGCAGCACAGCGCTGCGGTGACGAGATGCCAGGCTGCCCTGCTGTGACACAGAGGACCGGTGTGGCGGTGAGCCTCGCTGAGCAGGGCTGGCCCCCACAGCCCCACAAGGAAGTGTCACTCATTGATGTGAAACAGCCCCCTTGCACGGGCTGTTTCCGGCGGTGGTGCTCTGTGGGTACAGCCGCTGAGCACCCCCCCCCCCCCCCGCAGACACAGCCCTCGGGTGACACCAGCAAACACCAGTTTAAGTGCTTAAGCCCATCCTCAAGCTCAGGGCCTGGCTGGGTTTCGTGCAGGACATCCCCACGCTCCCATCCCACGGGCTCTGGGGCAGCTCAGTGTGCCGGGCTCGACCACGGCACAGCGATGGCTGGGGGCTGGAGAGGGGCTCTGGGGGCTGGAGAGGGGCTCTGGGGACCGGAGGATGATGGCGCAGAGACCCACAGGCAGCGCCGCATGCACAGGAAGCCCGCGCGCATCTGGGGGTTGTCGAGCTGCTGCCTCCCGGGTTTGGCTTCCCTGCTTCTCCTAATTTATTTGTTTATTTGTTGATGCTGCGCACGGGGCTGGCCAGGGCTCTGCCTGCGAGTTCATTAGTTCACAGCACAAAACAAACAACATCCGAGCCGGGCTCGGCGGGCAGCGGCGGGCACCCACGGTGAAGGCGGGTAGGAAAGGGCTTGACGTACCTGCGCGTACCTGCGTCACGGCACAGGGCAGAGGGTGAATCCCAACCCCGTGTTCCTAAACACACCCTGCGCCCAACTCCCCTCTGACCCCCAGGGGATGCTCAGCCCAAGCCATGGTCCCCCCATGCAACCGGCCGCAGACATCCCTGTGTGTCCCCCCAGGTTTGTGTGCCCAGGGGGGGCAGACACGCTGTGGGTCAGGCTAGGGGCCGGGGTCCTCTTGTGGTCCCTGAGCAGGGGCTGTGTCTACAGAGCTGTGCAGGGGCTGGGGGGGCTCCGCTGGGGGGGCTCCACTGGGGGGGCTGTGCAGGGCTGAGGGTGGTTAAGGGAGCTGCACTGGGGCTGCACTGGGGCGATGGGGGGAACTCCACTAAGATTATGCAGGGTGTTGCTTGGGGGGACGGGGGGGCACACCAAGGCTGGGGTGGGGGGCTGAACTGGAGGTGTCTGGGGCTGCACTGGGACTGTGTGGGGGCTGCTTGGGGGCGGCTGCACGGAGGTGTCAGGGACTGCAGTGGGGCTGCATGGGAGGGCTGCGCTGGAGCTGCACCGGGGATGGGGGGGCTGCACTGGGGAGTTGTGGGGACAGAGTAGGGGAAGTTGCACTGGGAGTGCTTGGGGGCTGCATGGGGAAGCTTCACTGGGGGTGTCCGGTGGCTGCAGGGGGGGGCTGCACTGGGGGTGTGTGGGGGCTGGCTGTGCAGGCTGTACGGGGGGAAGACCCGTGGCTGCAGGGGGGAAGCTGTACTGGGGGTGTCCGGTGTCTGCACGGGGGGGCTGCACTGGGGGTGTCCGACGGCTGCAGGGGGGCGAACTGCACAGGGGGCGTCCAATGGCTGCAGGGGGGCGAACTGCACAGGGGGCGTCCAATGGCTGCATGGCGGCGGGTTGAACTGGGGGGTGTCCGGCGGCTGCATGTTGGGGGGGGCTGCACCGGGGGTACCCATGGGGTCCGCGCGGACCCCGCATCCCCACTCCTGCCCCACGCCGGGACCCTCCGTGGCGGGAAGGGGGTTCCCAGCGGCAGCCCCCCGGGCTGGGCAGGGAGGAGCGTCCCGTCCCGTCCCATCCCGTGCCGTGCCGTGCCGCGGTGTCCCGCCCCGCACCGTCCCGCCCCCCCCCCCGCCCTCCCGCCCGGCCCGGCCCGGCCCGCCGGGGCTGAGCAGCCGCGGGAGGCGCCGGCGCTGGGAGTCGCTGCGTTCGGCGCTGGGTCGCGGTGTGTCTGGGGGGGGGCTCCCGGCGGGGCAGCGCGGACCGGTCACCGGCTCGGCCGAGCCCCCGCGGATCTATGCGGCTGTGAGCGGCGGGAGCAGAGCGGGATGGAGCGGCTCCTGGCGCCCGGCCTCCTGGTGCTCTTGCTCCCCGCCCTGACGCGAGGTGAGGGCCGCCGCGACGGGACCCGGCACCGGCCGCCCCAGCGCCCCGCAGGAAGTTTGCCGAGAGCGGGGCCGGGCGCGGTGTGTGCTCCGGTCCCGGCTGGGCAACGCGGAGCACCGCGGACACCGGGGCGCGGAACCGTCGCGGGGGGGGGGGGGTGGGTCCGGGAAGCGGGGTCCCCGTGGGAACCGGGACTCGGTGCCGCGGGATGCCTGGGGACCGGGCTCAGCTCCTGCGGGGAGAACCGGAGCTCGGCGCCGCCGAGGGAACCGGGACCGGAACCGGGGGGGGGGACCTGGGCTCGGCACGGCGGGGCGGCCGGGGCTCGGTGGCCCGGAGGAGGTGGCGGGGAACGGCCCTCGGGGCCGCCGGTAAGCGGAGCTCGGAACCGGGGGGTGCTGCGGGGAACTGCGCTCGCTGCCGTCGGGGGGAGCGGAGCTCGGTAGGGCGGTCGGTGGAGGGGAGCGGAGCTCGGTACCGCGGGGCGGCCGGGGCGGGGAGCGGCGGGAGCCGGAGCTCGGGACGGGCTCGGCCCGGCGGAGGGGCGCGCAGGGCGGCCGCGTTCCTGCTTGTTGTTCCGCGAGAGCTTTTGACCGTTTTGCAAATTTTTCTCGGTTTCCTGTTTCTTGAAAGTTAGCTGGGGCCCCTGCGCCCCCCCCCCCCCCCCCCCCGGCTTCTACCCCCGGGGCGGGACTCGGTGCTTCGCCGCAAAGCGCTGGGCGACCGTCGGGGGCGGCCGGTCGGAGCCGGGGTAAAGAGCCCTAAAAGTGGCCGGAGATGCGGGGTGGAGCGGGGGAGCTGCCCGGCCCGGGGGGGCCGGGACCCTGCAAGGCCTCCCCTCCCTCCCCGGTGCCGGACGAACAGCCTTTTCCGTAGCAGGAGTGTTCTGGGAGGATTTGGGGAAGGGAAGGCGGCGGGGCTGCCTTCACCCAGCTCCACACGGGGCTGAGAGCCGTGCCTGGCCCCCAGCCCCTCGGAGCCAAAGTCTGCAGAAAGTTGTGCCCGGGCAGAGTGGTCCCCAGCACCCCGTTCCATCCCCCGTGGGACAAGCGGGGCAGGGGACAGAGCCCCGAGGGCAGCGGGGGTGTCCCCCGGGGTGCACAGGGCTCGGTGGCCATCCCGGGGAGAAGTTTGGTTCCGGGGGTGGCGGTGCGAAGCTGTAGTCGCTCAATGTGAAACTGCTCTGGCTGCACACGCGTGTGGCAAAACCGGTTACCGTGAAGAGCGAGCGGGGCAGAGAAGGGGAAGAGCGAGCCGGGGTGGAAATCGGAAGCGATTCTGGGTACTTTCAGCAAGTTGCTGTGGTAACTGCGCAGAATTTGGCTCTGAGGGCCAGACAATGAAACCTTTACTCATAGCAAGTTGTGATGGGCAACTCATTTCGTTACTGAGTTAATGGCAACTAATGGGCCCTCGGGCGGATGGTTTTTCCCAAATGGCATTTGTCACTCAGGGGCCTGATCTGGGGTTTCTCTCTGTCAGTCCCTCTGCTGGAGGAAAAGGCAGAGCCTACCCTCAAGCCCACCCCGAGTTTATTTTTAGGTGAGCCTCTCAGCTCTGGGGCCATGTGGTCCCTGCCCACCTCCATCACCCTGCGGGTGGGGGCCGGGTGTTGCAGCCCCCATCCCATCAGGCTTCCAGGAGGGGTCTCGACAAACTTTCCCTTGTCTGGGTGACACTAGGGGATGCAGCCCTCCCCTCTGCCACCCGGGACCTGCACTGTGGCTAACGTTCTCCTTCTGTTTGCAGGTTTAAGGTGCACGCAGCTCGCCGAATCCTGCCTCAACGGGGGCAAGTGTGAAACTTTTCTCAACGGGACGGAGGTGTGCCAGTAAGTATGGAGAAGCCAGAGGATTTTCATCTCCCCCGACCAAAGTATTGACATGCATGTTGACTTTGCTTTGAAGGCTCTGGATTTAATAGGGCAAGATGCGCTTTCTTTCCTTGAGTGGCAAGAATAACCTGCTTGTGTAGGAGTCGCCGCGAGTCTGGCAGGATCAGGCTTTGTTCCTAGCTGGGTGGAAAAACACGGGCAAAGGGCCATGTTTTGCTGGTGTTAACCTATGCAGACTGCCCTGCTGATGGAGCAGGAGGTAGAGCCAGCCCGTGGCGCTCGTTGGACCGTCGGGCGGGGAGGGAGGCTGTCTGTCTGTCTGTCTTCCAGCAACTCCCTCCTGGCCCTGAAGCGTTGCCTTTCAGTCCCTTGCACCGTGGCACTTCGTGGTGCGGTGTCCAGTACATCTCCAATAAACGTTCAAGAGAGGTTTCATGGCGTGGCTCTGGCTGCTGGAGATGCCCCATTGATGCCCGTAGGTCTGTGAGGCATCACCCGGGGCAGGCAGTGGAGCAGGGCCACATCCTCCCATGGCCCCGCCAATGCCGGTGCCAAGCTGCGGTCCAGCTCGGTATTCCTGGTGGGACCTGGCACCCGAGCAGGAGCTTTCTCCAAGCCGATTGTGGGGGAAACGGATGTATAAAGCGTTGGGACTCTTTGAAGGACCAACCGACCCACCGCAGCGATGGCCGATTCACTCCAGGCTCCCAGGGAACAATAACCGAGAGAAATGAATAAGACTCCAGCTCCCTTTTTAAAACTATTCCATAAAAGAAATGTGAATGGGCAAGGCTCTGTTTTCCGGCCAGATTTCCCCTCTGCCTGTTGAACGTGGCCTAAGCTGAGAGCAGGCGGGGAGACGTTCCCACCCACCCCAAATTTCCAAATAGGGAGTCCTCGGCGGAGGAACCTGAAGGCATTTCCAATCCCAACCTGTTGAATGGCAGTTTCCCTTGACAATGTGTGTTGCTTTTTGCAAATCCGCCTGGGTGCCGTTACTCTGCCCAGTAGCCGGGCACCTCCCGCCCCCTTCTCCAAGCTGAGCCCCCCAACCCTTTGGTGCAAATAAATCAGCAAATCAATCAGGCACATGAGCAATTTAATGGACAAAGGCTGGGTCCCTTTGTGAGCCACTAATGAATGCACGCCACTTTTTTTTGCACAGAAGCCCTTACCAACGCTTGACGCTCTAAATCTTGTTTTCTTTCATTCAAAGAGCGACAGCTGGGATTCGGTCGAAATTCGGCAGCTATTGTTAAGGGAGGCAGATTAATGCTGTGTGACTAATCATGTATGGCTTCCCAGAATGCCCAACCCTCCACCCCCTCCCCAACCTTACACCCCTCCTTTTCCTTGTGGTCATTCTTCCCTTTTTTTCTTAAGTCTCTGCAACTCCTGATTTACATTTCATGTGCAGATGGTGATGGAATCTAATTAGATCTAATGTGTGCGAGCTCTATTTGGAGGAGAAGCCTCCAAAGTAGGCTTGGGGTGGTGGTTTTTTTTTTTTTTTTAAGAGAAAAAGTTAACTTTAAGGAACTTCTTCGTTGCTAGCTGTGAATAACCGCCTCTCTCTTGGCTGCAGATGCCGGGATGGCTTCGCGAGTGTGTGCGAGTTATTTTTGCAGGAAACCGAGGTGTGGTGTGCTCGCAGTGTGTTAAAGCGCTTGTCCCGTGCGGGGTGCGCTCCGTGGGCGATGGGGGCAGATATTAGAGGTACTGCCAGACCGGAGGAGGTGCAGCTTTCCGAGGTATTTGATAGTAGCTCGCAAAATCCTGGTTTTTCGCTTGTTTGAATCTCTCTTTTACGAGGAGTTTTGCTTCCAAGCTTCTTAAACAAAGCAGAGCCAAGAACACAGATACCAGACGCAGAAAAGCTTGGCACTGCCCTTTGGCGCCTGCGTGAAATGCACCATTTTGGCTGCTGGCCACATCTCCGCTCGGCCTGGCACTTAACAAAGTTTGGCCATAAAGCCCCATTGTGCTGCCCCCACAAATCCAATTAGAAAGTGGAGTGAAATAAATAGCGTACGAGGGAGACGCTACTCCAGCGGACAAGTGTCCCGGCGTTTGTGGCGGGAGAGGGTTAGTTGGGTTACGCGAAGACGCCTCCGATAACACCAAAACCCCAGTTATCAGCCCTGTTACGGAAAGGGAATCGCCGGTGCGAGACAAGGAGCTTTCTCCGCCTTTATTATTTTACAGCGATAGTTTGTAAAACTCCAGGTGCCTTATCTTGCTTGTCCCTCTGCCAGGCAGTCCGGGGCACGCAGGGCTTTAATTGAATGGAGAGGACTGAGCATTTGATCGGCTGGAGGGCTCGCGACAGAAGCGGCCTAATTAAGCCGCCTTTGGAGCTGCTTTCCATCTTGGCAGGGGCGGCCGGGTCTTTCGGTGCTGGAAGAGCAGCGGCAGAGTTCTGTGCATCGTGCCCAGACTCCAACTGAAGGTGTTTCTGTCCCACGCATGGCACTTGCAGCAGATCTGGAACTTTAGAAGGTCCAGGCTGCGTTGGGCTCGGACCAGCAGACGATAGCTGCTGTGGCATTTGACGTGTGGTTTCGCAGCGCCGGGGAGCTGTGGCTTCCCAGAAAAGGCGCTCGCCTTTGACTAAGGCATTTTCCCAGACGAAATGAGAAGGTTTTCCAAAAGGACGTTTTGATTTCTAGTGATAGCTCCTAATTAGACTGTTGGGTAACCGTAGTTTTGACTGGCATCGCTGCAAACGAGCGGGGCTGATTTTAGATTGCTGTGCCATGTGACGGTTGTTCCCAGGACCTCCCTTGCTCCGCTAGTTAAAAGCAGATGGCATGAAAGAGGGCTGAGCTTCAAAACCCCGCTCCACCAGCCTTTCACCATTAAAGTCAGAGGAGCTGCGGCTGGGTTGTCATACTCTCGCCCGGAGAAGCCAAAGAGACGGCAAAGGGAAAGAATAAGTTAAATTAATCACTAGGCTTGCGCTGAAAAGGGGGAAAAGTCGGTTTGCTAAAGTACTTCCTCTGTTTATGAATCAGCACGGCGTTGTAGTTCAGCCGGGGCGATGGCTTCTGAGCTGGTGCCCATTGCCACCACCAGCTTCCACGGGCAGTGGGCCAGAAACCTTAGAAGAAACATTCAGAGGGGGACCGTAGCGGGAAGAGATGATTATTTTAGCTCAAAACTCTTTCAGGAGACAATCAGGAAGACAGAGGAGTGATCTGAGCCCTGCAGCTCTCTGCACCCTTCAAGTTATTCAACTGCTCAGTCATTGTTATCTCATTGTAAAGGGCGGAAGTTTCCTTCTGGTTTGGTTTTTCTCATGTGCTTTAACCCAACGTTATTTCCATGAAATAATAACAAAGAAAAAATGCAGTCTCCGTGCTGGAGAGGAAGAGGGTGGAGTGTTGAACAATCAACCAGAGGAAGCTCTTAAAGAAGTAGAGGAGCGGTGATTCAGCCATGTTGAGAACTCTTGATGGCTCTTTCGAGTCTGATCTCATTCTCGGAAAGAACAAGGTGGAAATGGGTAAGAGGGTAGATTAAAAATACAAAAGCGTCACCTGTTGTGGATTCCAGTGGAAGAGAAACTTAGCTGAGAAGCCCAGCTGGTGAGGTCACTAGGACACCAGTGGGATTTTGCAGCTCTTTTCTAGAAGAATCTCTGTTTACATCTCTCCTCTCTCCAAGGCGTCGTGATGGTTATCAATTGTCTCAGGTGGTCCCACTGACACCTGCTAACTTGCCTTGGGATTTTATTGGTTGGGCTGAGGTTTTTTTGCTTGTTTTTTCTCATGGCTTGGTAGTTGTGATGGCCAGAGGGTTGTACTGCGTTTGGGCAGGGGCCGACACAGGTCGTGCTCAGGAGGAGATATCTTGGCAGGTCCCTGCAGCAGAGATGAGCAGGAGAGGTGGGGTGATGCCTGCTGAGATGAATTTGCTCAGGTATTCACGGTGGCCATCACCTGAGAACAGAGTGGCCGGGTACTTGTAGCTGTTAAATGTGGCATCCCATGGTGTGATGCAGTGCACAGGGCTCTGCTCCATGGACAGCTGCTGGATGTGGCTTGCTTCGTCATACAGGGCACGTTTTATTCCACAGAAACCTCTGACTTGCTGTCTTCCTACCTGCTGGAAGCCACGATACATCCATTTGTATCTACACGCCCTGGTCTCACCTCCAAGGCTGTTACGGTTTATTGTATGTAGCATGAGGGAGACATGCTTGGTCATTGCAAGGCCACGCTATTCCCCAATTAAGGGCTTGGATAACATAATCAGCAAGCAGTTAGCAAGTTTTAAAATAACACTGTTTGGAAATTAACCTGCTCTTTCCAGGCCTGAAGGTGTGCTGACCCTCGTTTTGCTCGTGTTGGTAGGTGTCCCAAATGGTAACGGCCTGTGTACATGAGTGGAATGTGAAATTTATAGAGCATCAGTGTGTTTAACGAGGGAGTAGCCTCGGGGTGCAGTTACTGAGACCTGGTAAGCTCTGGATCTGGATGGAGACTTCTCCATGGTTGACGTGTTGCCAGACTCCAAGAGAAGGTTTTAGACCATGTGTTGGGGCTGCGGAATGGAAGAGCCTCTGGGATACAACTGAACCCCGCTTGGGAAGGCAGACATGCGATGGGGTCTGGGTTGAGTCCTGCCTCCGTCCCAGGGGCCAAAAAGGTGGTTGGGGTCCATCTGCTTCATTGTAGGTGGGTGGCTTTGTGTCCAGCTGGCTCCTGCTGCCACTTGGGAAGGGCAGCACCATGGGGTGCTTGTACTACTTGCTCATCACTGCCCAGGCTGGTCTGGGGCTTACCTCCTGCAGCCCTTCACTTCAGGGACAAGGGTTAGAAAGACCATCAGGCTGGAGAGGTGAAGGTTTGGGGTGATTCCAGATGCTTTCCGAATGGTGTTTTCATCTCATTGCGTGCCGTTGGCACACAGCACCGAGCCCCAGCGCCTGGAAGTGGCTGTGCCAAAATTCTGCAGGTCCCTGACGTTGCCCTCCTCCATGGTGCCCTCATGAGCCTGGATTTGCTGGAGGGAAGAGGCATCCCAGCTTCCCCATGGAAGGGCTCCATCCTGCAGTGCCAGGCTCCTTGGGGTTGGCCTTGATGGGTATTAGCAGCGATGGGTCGGTGTTACCGCCATCCTGAGGACTGCCGGCCATGGGCGTTGTGTTGGGTGCTCACCAGCCCAGGGCTCTACTCGTGCTTTGGTCTGGGGTAAAACTGCAGCTACTCGTGTTGGCCAAAGGTCTGGAACGAGCAGTAGAAATGCTGCTCTGGTGTTGAGGAGGGAGCGTTGTGTTTTTCTTCTTGGGTATCTGAGCTCGGAGGTATCCAGGAGCAGAGGCATGAGGGTCAGGGCTTTGGCATCTCTGGCATCACTGGGGTCTGATCAGGGCTGCAGAGCCAGGGCTCTGAAGGGCTCAGGAAGCCCCTGTTGGACCTAATAGCACAACTCTCTTTGCACATCTATTGCGTGTGATGGTGGGAAGTCTTTGGAGCACTCCCCTAGGTCTTAGTGACACCAGACCATGGCAGCTCCCATCTGCCTGCATGGAGAGCACCAGGACAATTAGAGATGCCCACCTGGGGACACCCCAGTCTTTACTTTGACATCTGAGGCTTTCTGGTAGAGCAGCTCGGCACTGCTTCCAGGTGGCCATCTGGCCAAGGTGTGATGTTGCCCGTTCGGACTTGCATGGCCTTTTGTGGACTCTGCCTTCCCCAGTGCATAGCAGTACCTGGACCCATTGCACCTCTTTGGTCTACATCGCTAGCGTGTGTCTGGTGGATCTCGTCTCACCTCCCCATGTTGCTGGGTGGCCCACAGCAGGGGTCTGTGGTATGGGACAGTGTTGGGGTTTCCACATGCGTCAAGAGAGGTCTGCTCAGTGCCTCAGTTTCTCTCCATGTGCTGTTACGTATCTGAGCATCAAAACCTGCCATGGTGCGAGGTGGAGCAGCACGACCTGCCAGGCACATCCCATCTCAGGGAGGTGAATTAGGCGATGGAGGTGCCTGTTGGTAAATACAGTGCTCGGTGAGAAAGATGCAGGATCGGGACCACAACTCAACCCCACGCATGGGCTTTAAGGGGAAGAATCTGGCTGGGTCCTGCGGGGAGCCTGCCCCAGGATGGAGCAGTGTCCTGCCCACGCACAGCAGGGTTCATCCCCGCTCGTGGCTGGTGATGTCCCACCTCTGTGTCTGCAAAGGGCCGTTGGGAGCAGGTGAGCGGGGCGTGCGCTGGGTGCGCCCCCCTCGCACAGCAGTAATTAATGTCTGCTTCAAGCTTTCACCCGCCACGTCCTCCCCCTTCCCCCACGGCAGCCTGGAGTTAATATTGGAAAAGTCAGTTAAACAGTTAATGTTTAGGCCCTGGTTATTAGGCCCTTGCACATTTCCAGCAAAGGGAGCGGAGTTGCATTTTAATGGGAAACTTTCACGCTCAGTCAAGTCGCAAAAATTTATTTGCGCAGAAGTCATTTTCTTTTAACAAGTTTTCACCCTAATTCCCTTCCCCAAAATCTGAATTTAATGGTATTTATATGGGAAATGGATTTATTAAGTTTTAATGATGCTATAACGTTGCCCTTATTTAATAGAAGGGGCACCCTGCAGGCAAGCGGTGGTGGTGGTGGGAGGGCTGGGTGCCGGGAGCACCGAGGGGCTGGGGACCTTCTTGCTTTGGGCTTGGTCTAAAGTCAGAGAAGGTGAGAGCTAGGGGTTCCAGGCTTTGCTTGGAGCTCCAGGGCTGGGCAGGATCAGTCCCAGGCTGTCACAAGGGCTGCAGGGCTGAGCCTTGCCTCCTGATTCCTCCTCATCCTCCAGTCGTGATGTGACACCACGGGTGTCCACCACAAGTGTCCCCAAGAGGAGCAACCAAAGGAGGGTCTTCACTTCGTCAATAGCTCATCCCATGTCCCTGTGCCGAGAGCACCTGCGTCACTGGGATGGTGGGGACCCCAAGGACCACACGCTCCCCACTGGCATCGCTGCCTGGGGGGGCTGTTTGTGAGCATGCAGTGATTTATTTTAAGATGGAAACTATCTGCTGTGAATGAGCAGCCCCGGGGAGGAGAGCATGTCCCCAGTGCTCCCGCCCCACCGGTGCATCTTTGCACAGGGGGATGAGGAAAAGACCCTCCCAAAGGCACTGAGGGCCAGTTGACCCATGGAAGAGCTCCTCCTGGGGCAGGTGGAGGAATGTGGCTGTCGAGAGCGGGATGTGCAGCACCGCCGGCTCCCGCCCTCGCACCCGCTGCCCCTCGAGCCCCGTGCGCCGGCTTCGGGGCGGGCTGGGAGAGTGACCCGGTGGGGGAGCACCCGGGAGAAGGAGGGGGGGGGGCCTCTCCCCGGCCCCCAGCCCCTATTAAAATGTTAGACACAGACCTCCAAGTCAAAAGGCAGGGCGACAGACGGCCCTTTCACAGGGCCTGCTGCTCCCCACAAAAGGGGGGTTTCCAGGGGAGGGGGGCAGGAATGCGGGCTGCGGCCGGAGGGCAGAGCCGCCACCATTGTCCCCGCTCCCTTGGCGAGGGCGTCATGTTGACACAGGGATTTCTGCCGGCAAAAGGTGTCGGAGGCAGGGTCTTCCCGCCCTCCCTCGCCGTTTCCTTGGTTAAACTCGGCAGCGACAGAAATCCCAGGATACAGATCCCGGGAGCAGATAATACCCGTCTGCTCAGAGGTGCTTTACGTCCATCGGGCCATAGTTTCCAAGGGGGAGAGTTGGCTTGTTTTTTGTTTTTTTTTTTGCTAAAAACTATTTTCAGGAGCTCTGCTTTGCTTACGAAGGGAAACCAGCAGCTTCGTGGCTGTGAGGAGCTGGATCCATTGCTGTCCGGCCGTTGCCATCTTTGCCCCGGCACGAATTGCTCTGGCTTTCGGGAGGGTTTGTGCTGCAGGAGCACCCGTGTGCTCTGCAAAACCCCCCTCTCCTCCTGTTTATAAATATCGGAGCTAAATATAGCTTGTTTAAACTCTTGGTGGCTGTTCAGATCCTAATCTCAAGTTTTATGTTCAGCGTTAGAAGAGTGGGATGGTGGGGTCACGCGTGTCCCGGGTGGGAGTTTTCCATATTTGGCTCTCGGGCAGCGCGGTGTTTAACCAAAGCTTGGTTTGAGGGGGAAAAGGAAAAAAAATAAGAGAGTTCATCATCGCTTAGTGAGACGGTGACACCGTGTGCGTGCCAGAGCTCCCGGGAGCCAAGCAGCGTGAATTCACCCTGCACGGGCAGCAAGTGTGGGCAGAGCGGGTGAAAATGGGCATTTACCCCAAAAGGGATGGGGAAGGGAGAGTGGCCTCGGGCACCAGCAGTGCTGGGCTGGCAGGTGGCCTGGGGAGGTGGGAATTCCTCATCTCCCCCAAATTCCGACTTTTCCTTCTGCTGGCTTAAAAAATAAAACAGTTTTAAAGGGAAAATGTTTGCAAATGAAAAATTGAAGCAGGGAGCGGTTGCAGCGGGTGATCTCGAATGCCACAGCTGCTGGAAAAGAGGAGGCAGGTAACTTAATGGTGTCTGACAGGGACACCGGCCACCCGTGTGGGCACTTGCTTGAGGACCTGCCCCAGGACACTCGCCCTTGCCCCACGAGTGGGCGGTGGGACCGTTTACTGGCCTCAGCCCAGGTTGTTCCCTGGGGATCCTCCTCTGGAAGCGCATCCTTCGTGGTCACCCCATGAATGGGCTTCTCCAAGAGAAGGAGCAGGGAGTGGGATGAGCGGGGAGAGCAGAGCTCAGCGCAGGGCTCCCACAAACAATGGGGCTCTGCGGATTCACACCGGCAGAGGATATAAAAAAACATCAACTGGGGAAAAAAAAAAAAAAATAAATTCATAGCAGCCATTGTTGAGGGTGGGAATGAGGCAAGTTTTGTCTTGGCCTCTTCCTTCGACATCTTTCATGTTTATTGTGAATGAAGCTCCATTGAAAGGCAGCTCCTTCCCAGGTAGCTGGTTACCGCCCGGTGAATAGCCTGGCCACTTTGCTTAGTAATGGGATTATATTGTTTTTCATTACAATGGGAACTTTGATTCCCAAACTGTCCTGACTAATGTCTGCTTAAGAAACAAAGCCATTTTTTTCCTCCTCTCTCCTTCGAGCTGGCAGGAGGAGTTTTTCCCCACTCCTGTCCATGAGTATATCCAGCTTTGGGAATTCCTTTAGTTTCTCTTCAGATGAAAGTCTGGGTCTTAAAATCTCAATTAGATGGCTTGGGCTAGGTCAAAAATGAAGTGGAACAAAAAAAACACATCAAAGACTTTGGATTGCAGTTTGCTTTTTTTTAATTAAACAAGACTGGAGATCTGCTCTTGCTTTATTAACCTGATGTCACTCGAAGTAACCTGCTGCTTTGCCAACCACCCTCCCTGTGTGAAACTCTGTTTTTTTCCCAGGCTGGTGTCCCGGTGTGTTTAATAAAGCAGGGCCTTGATGGGACTTCATAAAAAAAACCACCAGTTTGGTCTAGCGCTGGGTTTTGGTGCTGGAAGCCACGTTGCGGCTGCTGGAGGCGTTTGTGGGGCTGTGCCGGCGCCGGGGGAGCGCGGCAGGGCTGGTGAGAGCTTTGGGGTGCATCGCCCGGTCGGGGTCCCCCATATGGGCAAGGGGGAGCTGGGCAGCTCTGCTTTGGCTCTCCTGGGAGCCGTGGTGGAGCCTTTGGTTTCCTGATGGAGGCGGATGCCAGAAGCCACAGAGCAAAGCTCTAGGTGAGGTGCAGGGAACCCGGCCGTGTCCGCTGCTGGGAAGAGGGATCAAGTCCCTGCCCATGGCAGGGGGGTTGGAACTAGATGATCTTTAAGGTCCTTTCCAACTCTAGCCATTCTATGATTCTATGATTCTATGATTCTATGATCAAGCAGCCCCCGCCAGCCCCAGGCTGCCAGGGCAGGAGGGAGCATCCACAGCACCACGGAGCTCAGGGCAGTGTCCCAAAGTGTTCCTCATCTACCTGCACCCATCTTCCTTCTGCTGGCCCCAGGGTTGCCATGCCACCCTGAGCAGGATGGCAATGCCAGGGCAGGAGGTGGGAGCACAGCACAGGGTGCTGAGCTCTGCTTTCCCAGCGGGACCATTTTCCAGGGCTGTCTGCCTTCTCCTGGCTCCAGAGCGTGTTCACACACTTTGTGGGATGTTTCTGAAGTGGGCTTACACCGCTGGGAAGCCATCCCATAGACAGTCATATGCACCTGTGATCTCCAGTGATCGTAGTGTTAGATTTAGGTTGGAAGGGACCTTGAAGTTCGTGTAGTTCCAACCCCCTGCCCTGGGCAGGGACACCTCCCACTAGACCAGCTTGCTCAAAGCATCATCCAACCTGGCCTTGAACATCTCCAGGGATGGGGCAGCTACAGCTTCTGTGGGACAGGCCAGTGTCCCACCATGCAGGAACACAGGAGGGGCTTGTGGGGAGGCAATGGAATAGGACTGAATGGAATAAGACGGAATGGGAAGATGGAGTAAGAAGCAGATCTCTTCTCTCAGTGAGACAGAGACATATCCCCGAGCACTGGCCCTTTCTCTGGTCGGATCAAAGCTTGGGGAGATCTGGGTTCCCCGGGCTGGCACCGAGGAAGCGCGTTCTTAGAGGGAAGGGTGTAACTTCAGGAGAAAGCTGGGGTGTTGCTTCCCGGCTGTGCCAGGCAGGGAGCCACTGGCACAACTGGAAAAGTGACTCTTGTGCGTGAATGGCTGCTGGAAAACAAGCCTAGCGCCCGGGGTCTGCAGCTGCTGGGGCTGCGCGGGGGAAGGTGTGAAAGGAGGCGGTTGTGGTTCCCGTCGGTGAGCCCGAGGGTGACAGTTACCCCGAGAGTCGTGGGGACGATGGGGTAGGGTCGTGCCACCGCTCTGCGGCTGGGAGCAGCGTGCAGTGGCTGTGGTCTGTGTGCAGCTGGGGGGAGACACTCCTGGTGGTTATTTCTCCTTCCCTCAGCTGTTGCCCGCAAACACGTGAAATCTGAGTGTCCTGCTCACGCCTGGCCACTCGCTCTGCTCCACGGGGTCCAGACCATGCTGGCATAGCTCTGTCATGCAGACTGTTTTCTGATGGAGAGTGCTCTGTGGGTGTGATGGTCCCTCGGTGGGGACCCTCGGCACCATGCAAGGTCACAGCTGTGGTTTCTGGACCACCTCTGCATTGGGGTGGCTCTGCTGGGGACTCTGGGGCGCAGGGAGGGTGGCTCGTCTGGGATGGCTCCTCCGGGACACGGGTACCACGGGGCAGAGAGTGGCATCTCCTACAGCCCAGCCTGCGACCGGTGTTGGGGTGGGGGCTGCTCCTCCTGGTGGGGGAGACCATTCGCTGCTGCCCCAGAGGCAGCGGGGATCCTCCTGGCCCCATTAGTCTCAAGTACCCCCAAAATGGGGCTGGAGTGAAGACCTGAGCCCCCCCTCCTTGGCTTTCCCACGGTGCTCGTACCTTGGGGAAAACAACCGCGGCCGTTTATGGTTCGAGCAGATGAGGGTGAGGAAGAGGTTATCTGATAGCAGTGCAGATAAGAGGCAGCTTGGATGTGGGGCCAGGGGCTGGGATGGGGCTCCCCGCCAGCCCCCCGGCCCCTCCCGCAGCATGAGGCTGCCCCCCGCCATGGGATGGGGACGGGGGACAGCCCCTGCGTGTCCAGTGGCTGCGCTGCAACTTGTACCTGGTTTTCATTTTGCTTTTTGGTCTATTTTGTGCGTTTTAAGCCCGAGGTGGGTTTTACCTCCAGCCCTGCCACGGTCTCAGCCCTTGGGAGAACTCCCTGGGGCCCTGCAGGAGGGCAGTGGGTGGTGTGAGCGCGGCCGTTCTCAGCTGTGGGGTGATGCACGCTGAGTCCCCCCCCCACATCCAGGGCATCCCCCATGCACCCAGCACCGCTGAAACACCCCCCGCAGCCCCCGGGCTGGGCTTGTGCAGGGCTGATACATCCCCAATTTGAACAAAGCCCCCGTGCCGCCATGCGGGAGCCGTGCCGTGCCGGGGTGGGGTGGGCTGCGGGAGCGCCTAGGTGTCATCTGTGCTGGCCGTGGCAGATGGCAGCTCAGCGCAGAAAGGAAAACATTAGTCTTGGGTCAGAGGTCGCAGAAACATCTGCCTCGGGATGCTTTCAGTGCCCGCATTGCTGCGGAGGGACAAAACCTGTTGCTGGTGGGTCGGAGGAAAAAAGCCTTGTGCGCTGCAAGCGGGGAGGGAGCGAACAAAGGGCCGGCCGAGCTGCACGCACGGAGCACCCGGAGTGGTGGCCACGGGCTAGTGAGGGGCCGGGACGGGCACCCCGACCCTGCTGGTGGGGTGAGGGGGCGCTGGAAGCCGCGGTGCCCGGGCAAGCACGTGTGTCATGCAAAGCTGGGGCAGCGGCGTGGCAGCAGGGCTTGTTGGCGCTCGGATATTTCTGCGGCTCATTCATGCTTTTGATTATACGATCTGCCGAGCTTTATTTTTTTTTTTTTTTTTTTTCTGGAGCCTTTGCTGAAATCACTGCAGCGTTGGGCCCTCGTTTGTAACTCGTTAAGGATGCGCAGCAGACACAACAAATGCACGTGCCCACGCTGAGCAGATCCAGATTTGGCCAGGGCTCGGCGCTGGGAGCGGGGTGGGAATTTGGGGCTGCTGTTGCCGTTCCCAGGCCGTCCCCCGGGACTCGCTGTCTGACCTTGGACAAGGCCTTCTCCATCACCCTTCACATTGCCCATGAATCGTGCCGGAGATTTATGGGTCGGGAGCACGGCTCATTATTAATTGTGCCTCCCCCCTCGCAGCAGTTTGTGCTCCAGGCGCGGGCGCTCGCTTGGGGCCAACGTGGAGGGGGAATCACAGAATCACGGAATTGTTGGAGTTGGAAGGGACCTTCTAGAGATCATCTAGTCCAACTCCCCTGCCAAAGCAGGATTGCCTATAGCACATTACTCAGGACTGCATCTGGGCTGAAGGGAAGAAGCATCGCAGCCCGGTGTCGTGGGAATCCAGCCCCTAGACTCTGCCTGACCCCCCCAAAACAAAAAGCCACCAGGATGGACGGGACCCCCAGACACTCAGGGGGTGTAAATCAGCATGTTTGCACCTGCAAGGAGCACACGCAGCATCCCCATCTGCAGGGATGGGGACCAGCTGCTGCATCCCTGCCCCCTGTCCTGCCTTCGGTGACAACCCCAATCCTTCGGTTAGGTCACATAGAGAACATCCTAGAAGTGAAGAGCTGTGAGACTGTCCACCCTGACTTGGTCTTTGTGCCAGCACAGCGCTGGGAGAGGGAGCATCGTGCATTGGAGCAGGGCTCGGCCATCGCCACGGGGTAGGGATGCCGTCACCTTCCGTCACCATCTAAAACAGCGGGGTGGGTCGGGGCTGGAGCATTTGGTGCCTCTTCAGCAGGTTAGTGAGTCAACGGAAACGTTTCTCAGCTGCGTGCTCAGGGGAGGGAGAGACACCGGTATTTTTAGCCGTTCCTGTCTGGGTCGGGAACGGGGCGTGCGTCACGCGTGGGACCAGGAGCACGGCCACGCTGGCCGCTCCGGGGATTTCACAGAGGCTCCTCAGGACCCCGGGGAGCTTGGCCGCCTTTCACCGCCTTGGAGCTGGTTTCTAATGGCCCTTCTGAGCTGTTTTGATCTTGGAGCACCCGCCCTGTCCTCTGCCGGCACATATATCTATAATTAAAGCATAGCTTTAATGTCTCTTATGCTGATTTCCATAAGCTGCTTGGGGTTCGGTTTGGGTAGCCCTCGCTTGGGAAATGCCAAAGGAAAAACCACAGGGTGATCTTCACCTGGCTGTGCCCGCGGGGACGTTGCATCCTCCATGTCTGCTCACCTGGGAGCCCTGATGCCACCACCCACTGGTATTTTTTTTTTTTTTACAGAAAATAAAGCTTTGCTCCCTGGGCTGAACTTCAGGAGTGGTTTTAAGCCTCTGGAGAAGTAGGTGGATGTATGATGAGGTGGCAGCATGGCTGGGAGTTGAACCTGGCTCTGCTGAATCCAGCCTTTCCAGACCTAGGAGAGCTGAAAAATAACTATGTCTTGGGCTGGCCTTATTCTTCACCTGGTTTTTGATCTCTTGCTTTGCATGCGAGGCTTGTCTCCAGGCTTTCCTCAGCAGCCAGGACTCTAAAGCTGTTGCGGTCGTCGGGCTTTTAAGTGCAGCTCGAGAGTCTTCAGCTGTGAGTGAGCTCTGGGACCCCTGTGGGGAGGAAATTCATCCCATGGCTTCGGTCCGCAGCCATGCTCTTCCCTGCCTCGTCTCAGACTTGCAAACGTGGGCAGGAACAGCATCGCTTCTGTGCAGAAGTGTCTGCAGATGATGCAGGAGGGGTGTGGAAGCCGCCGGGTGCGAGCCTGCTCGTGGGCACATCCCCGGCGCTGCCGTGTGGGAGCAGAGGAGCGTCTGGAGTCCTCATTTCCTGCTCTTGCTGAGCAGCGATATCACTGTCGTGACAGAGATGTCCCTGCCGTCAGAGGCCTTTTGCTCTCAAACCTTGAAAAGAAACTGAGATGACTTGGAAACCGTGGAAGGAGGTTGAGAGGGCTCCCTGAGCTGGGAGATGGCGTGGTGCGTGGGCAATGGGTACGCGAGGGCTGTCCCCGTCCCTGCCAGGGTTGTGGTCGTGGCCCGGGAATCGCCAGGCATCCACAGCGGGTCTGTGCTGCGCAGGTGCCAACTCTGCGTGATGCAAACTCCTCCCTGGGTCACAGGAGTGACTTGCCGGATTTTACGGGTGCCTGTGTCGTATTGCTTTGTTTTTTCTCAAGAGTTGCTTCACCAGCACTTCTCCGTGGCTGGAAATACCCCTCTTGCAGGGAGGGGAAATGCCACGCGTGAGCGTATCCCGGTCCTGCCTGCCCTCGAGTGCCCATCGCTCAGCTCAGCCCCTCTGGCCGGGGCAGACCCGTGCTCAGCCCTTCCCCGGCGCCTGCTGCACCCTCCTCACTCCTTCAGCTGATTGCGGCCATAAACCAGCTCTTAAAACAAACACATAGAAGGCCATTTAAAAAAAAAAAAATCGGCAAACTCCGTGAAACTTGAGGGGTTTCCTGAAACAAAAGCCTGGAAAGCACCTGGGCAGCCCAGCCTGGGCACTGCCAGCGGCTCCAAACGCCCCTGTGCCTTCAGGCAGGGGCTCCCCTGTTCCCCAGGGGAGTTCCTCCAATCACTAATTAACCTCCTAGCTAATAACCGTGCCCAGGCTCGGGCTGGGCTCTGCTCCGGCTTCCCATCCCTGAGCTCAAACCACCGCTTGCCTGCGCTGAAATTGGAAACGGTCCGACGACTAATTGGGTGGGAGGGCTTTCGTCTCCGCGCCCCTCGCCCTGGCCTCACTGAAGTCCCGGGATGGTGCGGGAGCCCCGATCTCAGCCATCCCCCAGGGATGCAGAGCATCCCCTCCTGGTCCCGGCTGCCCACGGCCAAAGCCCGCGCCGTGGCCGTTCCCGCGCACTCGGTGTTTCCCGCGCAGCCCCCGGGGCTCTTTGTCCAGCATCAAACTTTTTTTCTCCGCCTTTTTCCTCCCATTGGAGCATCTCGTGACGCTTCCCTGTCCGCCAGCCGCCGCCAGAGCCCGGAGGATTGTTTTAAGAAAAAAAGCGTGTGTGGTGCGGGGAGGCCGGAGGGTTGAGGCGGGGGGAAGAGCGGTGCTTTTAACAGATGACTGCACACTTGAGCGGTTTGCCAGCGGCGTGCCTTCGCCGGCCGCCCGGGCCCCCGCACAATGGCCCCTTCTCAGCCCTCGCATTCCCCCACGCGGGGCCACGGCGCAGCCACCCAGAAGCGCCGTCGCCCCACGGCCGCGGCGCCCCGGGCTCGGAGCCGCCGGCTCGCCGGGCATGGACCGCGGGCGCCGGCAGCTGCTCTGCCTCATTAGGATGCACACCTGCTCCCCGCCGCCCTTTGTGTGCCGAGCAGATGCCCTGATTTATTATTATACACATTTTCTTTTTCATTTGGCCTGGATAATGCCGTCTCATTAACTCAAAATGTCTCCGAATCCTGACAAATTCTCACACAATCCCCAACAATGAAATCAGAATTGGGTTAAAAAAAAAAAAAAAAAAAAAATAGGGGAAGAGGAGAAGTGGGGAGTGGGGCCGAAATGTGGTCCTGCCGCTGGCACGGCGCGGCAAAGCGTGGCGGCTCCGTGTTGGGGCCGGCTGAGGGTGGGGGTTTGCTGGCTCTGCTTCACTGCAAGAGCCCCACGTTCTTGTTTTGGGGTTCGCAGGCTGGTGGGGGTTGCGGGTGGGTGCTCTGCTCCGCAGTTGTGGGGTGCAGCGTTCCCCAGGACCCTCCCTGCTCGCCCCACGGGGACTGTGTGCTGCGGGAGCCTTGGAGGCCATGCACAAGGCTCGGTCCCACCAGCTCGGGTGGCAACGGTGCGAGCACATGGGGGATGCCCCGAGCTCCAACCTGCCAAAGCACAGCAGGGAGCACGGTCCCCCAGTGCTTGGGTGCTGTCATCTTCCTCGGCCATCACCTCCAGCAGTGGTTGCGTTACCCCAAGCTCACGGCGGTGCATGAAACCACCCCCGGATTTATTTCTGCTCTCGAGGACGGTGATAGCAGCCCAGCGTGAGCTGAGCGTGGCGTGTCCTGCTCTGCAGCGGTGGCGTTGCCGTCGCGGTGTGGGACAGCAGTGTGCCGGCAGCATCTCGCTCCTCCCATGCCCAACTCGCAACGGCTGCTCGGCAGAGCCCAGCCAGGGCAGAAAATCCCCCTTTGGAATGGGTGTAATGTGAGCAGAGCTGACTGGGGACAAAACGCGTGGCGTCTCACGTTGCAGACAGGATACAAGAGATGCCGTGCAGGGAGGGTTTGTGCTGAAGGGCCTCATCCCTGGGATCTTTTGATGTCAGGTTCCCTTCGTCTCTCTCTGCACAGCTTTGTTCCGTCCTCCCTTTCCTGGGGGGCAGCTCCCTGCTCTGTAGGGTCCTTTGCCGGCTCCGTGTCCTGCCCAGCCTTGCCAGGGTTTGCCCTTGCGGCGCATCCCCATCGGCTGCCCCGGTCCTGCAGCAGGCAGTTGGTTGAGCCCCGTCAGCCAACAGTGACAGATGGTAGAGCCGGTGGCTGCGTCAGGGGGGCCTTTTCTCAGGGCCCCCAAGCAGAGGGGACGCAGCATCCAGGGCCACTTGTCCCTTCTTGCACAGGGTTTGTCTTCGGGGAAGATCTCAGCAGGCTGCAAGGAGCAGGAACGTGTCCCACCAGTTACCAGCCAACGCTGAGCCCGTGTTTGGTCGTATTTGAATGATTTCTTAGGATGGATCGAGGATGAAAATGGCCCTGGTGGAGCAGGGACCCCGCTGCGGGCAGGGACGCAGGGCTGTCCCCATGCTGCTTGGCCCCATGGGCCACCTCGGGGTTTCCTCTCCCTGGGGGTCTGTAGGTGCCCTGGGTCGCGTGCAGGTATGGGGGTGCCTCTCCTGGCTCCACCACGTCTCCCTTTGTGCCTTGGTATCCTCCTCAGTGGGGGGGGGGGCACAAAAAAACTCCATTGCGATGAGAAGCAGGACGTCAGCACTGGAGGCTGCGGTTTTGCAAGTCGGTGCAGGCCCCTGGATGGGGGACGCCTTTGTTCGCGGCGCCTCTTTCATCTTCCTCTTCTCAGCCCAGAGCGGCCAGGGCAGAGCCGTTGCCATTGCCAAACCCGACGTGCCGGGATGCGGTGCGGGGTCGGGCTGGGGGGAGGTGTTCCCAGAGCTGGTCCCTGGGGTGGCCGGGTGCCCCACAGCCCTTGGTTGGGGGGGGGGGAGGGTGGTCCCATCCCGGCTGACGGGGTCTCTCGTCCCTCCAGGTGTAGCGGTGCCTACGTGGGCGAGCGGTGCCAGCTGCCCAACCCCTGCCTCAGCTCCCCCTGCAAGAACGCCGGCACCTGCACCCCGGTGGTGCGCGGCAGCACCGTGGACTACACCTGCGCCTGCCGCCTGGGCTTCACCGACGAGCTCTGCCTGACGCCCCGCGACAACGTCTGCCTCAGCAACCCCTGCCGCAATGGGGGTACCTGCGATCTCCTGACCCTCAGCGAGTACAAGTGCCGCTGCCCGCCGGGCTGGTCAGGTGAGGCAATGCCGTGGGGACACGGTGGCCCGGCCAGCGGGGAGAGGGGACAGCCGATGAGAGGGGTTGCCCCTGGCAAACCCCCATGGATGGAGATGTGGCACCTCTGATTTCGGCTTCCTCCAGCGCTGGGGGAATAGAAGGGAGTCTGTACACCTGAGCAGGGGCTTGGGAGGGTCCCTGGCTGGGTGAGCTGCAAGCCTCCGGCACGGGAGAGGGTTTTACGGGGGGGCAGAGGTGGGGGGAATTAGTTGCACCCCCTGTGAGCACAGTCCCAGAGCTGGGTCTGTGCTTCAGCGCAAAGATGGCTCTCACCGAGAGCTGCGGTTTGCATCCTCATCCTCCTTCCCTGCCCTCCCCAGGCAAAACCTGCCAGCAGGCCGACCCCTGTGCCTCCAACCCCTGCGCCAACGGGGGCCAGTGCGTCCCCTTCGAAGCCCACTACATCTGCCGGTGCACCGCCGGCTTCCACGGGGCCAACTGCAAGCAGGACGTCAACGAGTGCAACATCTCACCCTCCGTCTGCAAGAACGGCGGGAGCTGCACCAACGAGGTGGGCACCTACCAGTGCTCCTGCAAGCCGGCGTACACCGGGCAGAACTGCGAGCACCTCTACGTGCCCTGCAACCCCTCGCCCTGCCAGAACGGGGGGACGTGCCGCCAGATCGGAGACACCACCTACGACTGTACCTGCCTGCCAGGTAGGGGCTGCCTCTCAGGGGAGGGGACGGGGACCAGGGACCCCCTTGCAATCACTTTGCCGCCTCCAAACAAGTAGTGCCCAGTCTTCTCTTCCCCCCAGTTATGGCTCTGGGAAGGACAAAAACGAGGGGCTGGGGGCTCCCTGTGCTGCCGGCATTTGGGAAGATGTTGGGCAGCGATGCCCAAAGAGGAGAGGTCACCCGGGGGCTCTTTATACTTGGTGATTCACCAAAATAGCTCTTCCAAAACAACTGTTGCAGCCGAGGCCCCTGTGCGGATGCTCATATTCCAGAATAAGAGTGCCTTTTTCCGCTTTAGCTTAATCCACTTCCAGAATGGAATAATTAGGCCGGAATAGCTATTTTGGATAGTTTCCGAGTGCGAGTGGAGTTGGGGAAGGGAGACCCTCTCCGTGCTCACTGCTGCTCCCTCCGGCAAGCACCGGAGCAGCCCAGCTGAATTACAGCCTCTGGAATGAAGGGGTCTTGTGGGAGGGGGCCCGGTGGGGGCTGTCGGGGAGCTCAGCACCCTATCCAGGAGCTCGGCACCCTCAAGGAAGCTTGGCACCTGGCGTGCTGGAAGAAGGAGAAGCGGCTGCGAAAGGGTCCCTGACCCCAGCGAGCCCTTTCGCTTCTGCCCTCGGCAGCGGTCTGCGGGGAGCGGAAGGGGCTGCGTGTGGCCCCACGCTCCCCCCGGCCCCGCACCGCCAGGAGAAATGAAATAGCGGAGTTTCCTGCCGGCAGGCGGCCGGCACAGCCCCGAGCCAGGCTACTACCTGGTGCAGCCCCACACTCAGACCAGGCTGTGTTTGCCCGGGGGCGAGTGCCATTTCTCACCCAAGCCGGCCACGCTGTCTGGCTGCAGCAGACGCGGAGGGGACGCATCCGCCCTCTCCCTCGGAAGGAAGCTGTGGGCAGTGCGAAGCTGCCCGAAAAGTCCCTCGTGGGATTGCTTTGATCTCCTCTGGTTGCCCGTAGCCCCACAGGCGCTGGGGCAGGATGAGGGGCCGGCAGCTTCTCTGCTCTGCACCCCAGGCAGTGCTTGGCATTACTGGGGGGGCATCCCTCTGCCATAGCTCCTGCCCCACTACCACCGGGGACGTTGCATCGGGGTCTCCCAGGGTGGCACAGATGAACCCGCATCCTGCTGGCCGCCCAGTCCGGCACCGGGGGAAGACGCACGATCCCCACGGGGCAGCATGGGGGGTCTCATCTTGATCTCTGACGCAGCCTCAGAGGTTCAGTCCCCTTCCCAAAGCTTTTGGCCGCAATAATTCAGGAGACTCGGTGGCGAGACACTGGCCCAGGTTGCCCAGGGAGGTGGTAGATGCCCCTTCCCTGGAAACATTGAAGGTCAGGTTGGACGGGGCTCTGAGCAACCTGATCTCGTTATCCCTGCTCCTTGCAGGGGGGGTCAGACTAGATGGCCTCTAAAGGTCCCTTCCAACCCCAACTATTTTATGATTAACCATCCAAAATACGCAGGGCCCTGCAGGATCTCCTGCTTCCCCACCCAGGCTGGAGCAAAGCTCCTGTCCTTAGGGCCAGTGAGGCATTGATGGGGTGAGCAGTGCCGGAGAAGGAAGCTTTTCCTTCCGGAATGAGCCGGCGCAGCCGGGAGCTCCCAGGGGCGATGCTCGTTGGGAGCAGCTCCCAGCCCGCAGGGACGGGCAGGAGGAGCGGCGCTGGCCCTGCCCTGCCATTCCCGCTGACGAGGCGCTTTCCCCGGAGCAGCCCAAGCGTTGGGCAGGTCGGGGTGAGGTACGGCCCCGGGGGAGCATCCCTGCTGCGGGGTGTGGGGGGGGGGAGGATCGGCGCTTTCACACCCAGCTGCGGCTTCGTGGGCCGTTTCCAGGAGCTTTGCATGCTGCACGAGCTGGTTCGTCTCCCGCGGGGTGGCACGGCCCCCGCTCCGGGAGGGGGGACAAGGGGGGTGTCCCACGGCACTGCCGCCATCCGGCATGGCTCGCTGCAGGAGTTGCATCGGCTTCGGGCGGAGGCAGGAGGGACAGGGGGCTGTTTCTCATGATAAGAGGGTGATTGATACGCTGGTATGCAGCGCAGCAGACCTGAAACAATGTCCCCTTTTCATTCCCGGAGAGGCCTGGCCGTACCGGGTTTCTTCAAGTTAAACTAATCTTGGCTGTTTTATCATGCCATCGCTGCAGAATGTAACCCTGAGTTTAAAGTAATTGCAGTACTAATTACTCATTCGGATGGTTCAAAATGAGTTAATCCTGGTATCTAGGACATTGCCAGTTATTGCTGTTCAGTTTCAGCCCAGCTGCTTAAAAATAAGGCACAAATCAACGTTATCTGCTTTGGACTCCTACCAGCAATCGTAAATAGCTGCTGCTGCTCCTCGTGTGATGGGGCTGAGGCTACGGGGGAGAGGAAAACACCGCCCTTGGAGAGAGCCGGGGGGAAAACCCCCAGCTGGGCCAGGCTCTGGGGTCCCACAGGATGAGCCTGGTCCCTTCCCCATGGAGGTGACACAGTGAGCTGGCTGTGCCGGGGAGCAGCCTCGTCCGGACCTGCAGAACGCCTTGGGGAGTTTGGGGGAGCTGCAGGTGCACCCCGGCACCGCTGGTATTGCCGTCCCGACCCCGAGAGCCTGGGTGGGCTGGGAAGGCAGACACCCAACGGGGGCTGGTTCGGGGGCTGGGGGAGGCTGGGCTGCCCTTACAGCAAAGGCGGCTCTTAACCCAGGTGGCAGTTTGAGGGGGACGGGGTGGCTTGGCTCTCAGATGTGCTGAGAAGGGCTTGGCTGTTTCATTGCTGCTGCAGACGGCGCAGGGAGAGGCCGGGGGCGGCACGGTTTCCATTCCTGCCGCACTCTCAGGTGGAGGTGATAACATAAATGCAAGCAGCTGGGCTGGGATTAGCCCCGCGCTGCGGTGGTTCACCCTGCCAGAGACTTGGATCCCCCTCCGGGGGAAGCGCTGCTGATTGAGGCTCTTTACATGTGAAATTAAAAGCTGGTGATTCAGCACCGGGTGCCGCAAGCCTTGGTGGGAGCAGTCCCGGTTCATCCCCGTTTGCCGTGGAGCCGCGTCCTCTACCGCTCGGGGCGAGCGTCTCCGGAGCCGGGGGCTTTGGCAGGCGAGCCCCGCGCCGGGGACGCCCCGTCTGCCCTGCGTGGAGGAAGCCGCCGCCGCCGCTTGCGGGCTCGGTTGATGGCGGCCTGGCAGGGAAACCTGCAGAACCAAGCCCCGGCAGAGGCGGGATGGGGCCGGGGATGAAACGGGGCGGCTGGCTTCAAAGCCGGGCTGGGAGCGCCTGGCACACGCTCAGCACCCGTTAACCAGCAGCCTGCCATCGGTGGGGGGGTGGCGGGGGGCTGAGGCAGTGGCACGGCCGGTTGGTCGGTCAGCATCAGAGCAGACATCTCCTCTGCGCAGGGTTCACGGGCCAGAACTGTGAGGAGAACATCAACGACTGTCCAGGCAACAACTGCAAGAATGGGGGCACCTGCGTGGACGGGGTCAACACCTACAACTGCCAGTGCCCGCCCGAGTGGACAGGTAACACCACCACCAGCAGCGAGGGTGGCGCGGGGCTGGGCTGGGAGGACAGATCCTGCCCCGAGGGATGCCAGGGATCGGGTGGGGAGAGCCGTCCGTCCTGCTTTGCAGCAACGCAGAGCCTGTGAGAGCTGGGAAGCACCAGCCTCATGCAGGTGCCCTCTCCCCTGGCAGGTCAGTACTGCACCGAGGACGTGGACGAGTGCCAGCTGATGCCCAACGCTTGCCAGAACGGGGGCACCTGCCACAACAACCATGGCGGCTACAACTGTGTCTGCGTCAACGGCTGGACGGGCGAGGACTGCAGCGAGAACATTGATGACTGCGCCATGGCCGCCTGCTTCCACGGGGCCACCTGCCATGACCGGGTGGCCTCCTTCTACTGCGAGTGCCCCCACGGCCGCACAGGTGAGGCCCCGTCCCACCTTGCCCCCTGCTCGCGGAGAGGGGTGGCAGCTCCCCACATGTCCCCTGGCTCCTAGCTGAGGTCTCAGCGTGCGATGACTTCTGTGCCCATCACCCTTGACGTGCGCCCACCTTCTGCTACCCAGGTTTGCTCTGCCACCTTGATGACGCCTGCATCAGCAACCCCTGCAACGAGGGCTCCAACTGCGACACCAACCCCGTCAACGGCAAAGCCATCTGCACGTGTCCTTCGGGGTACATGGGGCCAGCCTGCAACCAGGACGTGGACGAGTGCTCGCTGGGTGAGCGCCGGGGCTGGGCTCATGCGGGTGGCCAAGGAGCAGCCAGGGAAAGCGCCGGCGCCGCCGGGAGCGTGTCCTGTAAGCCATGCTTGTGTTTTGCAGGAGCCAACCCTTGCGAACACGCAGGGAAATGCATCAACACCCAGGGGTCCTTCCAGTGCCAGTGCCTGCAGGGCTACTCGGGCCCTCGCTGTGAGATTGATGTCAATGAGTGCCTCTCCAACCCCTGCCAGAACGATGCCACCTGCCTGGACCAGATCGGGGAGTTCCAGTGCATCTGCATGCCCGGTGGGTGGGCAGCCCCGTGGACCCCTACCCCGGTGTTGGGTGCGGGTGGTGGGAGGGCTCCAGGTGTCCCTGAGCTTCAGCTGGGTGTTGGTTTGGGTGAGAAGCCATGGAAGGTGCCTTTGTCTGGGGACAGCAATGGAAAGAAAGAGCTTGGTAAAGATTGCACGTTCTCCTGCAGCAGTGGGGGGACGGGAGATGAGTTGGGCACCATCAGCCCTGCGCTGCGCTCCCGCTCTTGCCAAGCTTTCTGGCTTGGATCAAGCCAAAGGCAGGGAGATCAGGGGTGGACAACCATGGAGCAGCCTGTGCATCAGGTCCCACCACCTGTAGCACAGCTCCTGAGCTGCCTTTGTAAAGATGGAGGGACCAAATACACCCTGGTGTTAGCTGCCTGCCCTGCGCGTTGTGCCGGCCCCGTGCCACGGCGCTGACACCGGGTCTCTCCGCAGGTTACGAGGGGGTTTACTGCGAGATCAACACGGACGAGTGTGCCAGCAGCCCCTGCCTGCACAACGGCAACTGCCTCGACAAGATCAACGAGTTCCACTGCGAGTGTCCCACCGGTACGCGGCGTCCGTCCCAGCGCCATTGCGGTGGGAGCAAAGCCGTGGTGCATCCCGGCTCAAGCTGGGAAGGAGCCAAAAATGAGCTCCTTAAATTTCGGAGCCTCCCAAAATGGGGAGAGGGCGCTGAGCACCTCTCGGTGCTTTTAGTGGGGGGTTCCCCCATAATGGCGAGGGGCTGAGCCCCGTGTGGGCGATGCTGCTCCAGGTCCGGCCCATGGGAGAGGGGAAGGAGGATTAAACCCCATGGCTTTGCACTTGAAAAGGCCCCTCTTTGGGAAGGAGGGCCGGGGGCCGGGGGGGCCGCGCCAGCGGCTTTGAATGTGGTGTCAAAGTCACGGGGTGGAGCGGAGAATGGGGAGACGGTTAATCTGTGAAAGGAGGTTTTGAAGTTCAGAGACTTTGCTCCTCTAGAGATGTAAATAAGATGCTCTCAATGGCGGGTCGCAGCCCCGCATTCAGGGCCCCCAGCAGCCATCCCCATGGAAACCCGGCGCCCCGGCCGGGACGCGGGGGGCCCGGTGGGATCTGCCCGGCAGCGGGGGGAGGCCGGCGGGTCCGGCCGCTGCGCAGGGACGTGACTTCTCCCTCCGTTCCAGGCTTCAACGGGCACCTGTGCCAGTTCGACATCGATGAGTGTGCCAGCACCCCCTGCAAGAACGGCGCCAAGTGCGTGGATGGTCCAAACACCTACAGCTGCGAGTGCACCGAAGGTGAGGGCTCCTGCGGGGGCTCGGGGGAACGAGCCACCTTTCTGCCCTGTGTTGTGCTGCAAAACCACTTTGCTGAATTAATAACACATGCCCGTCTCCCCAAACACCCGCCACGGGGGTGTCCCCAAACCTCCTGGGGGGTCAGTCCCCCTGCCATGACTCCCATGGGACAGGATTGTCCGTTTTCCATGTGATGGTGGAGCGAGCAGAGACCTGCAGCCCACCTGCCCCGCAGCGGGCATAATGAGCCCGATGCTCGTTAGGTGTGGCCCCGCAGCAGCCGTCCTGCCGTGTTCCCTGCCGCGGCGGGCGGCAGCGAGGGGGATGGCAGGAAGGAAGGAATAAAGCTGCCTCTATGGGGACGCAAGGTGCAGGGCTGCGGGGGCTCGCCGACCGAAACCCAAGGAGCGGTTGCACAAAATGATGACTTGAGCCCTGGTGGCAAACAGTGGCTCTTTTGTGGAGCAGCTCCCGCCAGAAATCTTCCAGCTGAATGGCCTCTAATTAGTGTCTTGCTAATGCCAAGCCCCGATGAAAAGCTGCTATGTGGGCTTGGCGGGGTCTAGTCAAAGCTGTACTTTGTCCTCAGCTCTCCACCCCCAGCCCGGCGGGGAGGGAGCCGGCCAGGAGAATAGGATCTGCCGGGGGGGGTTATTATTCGGGGGTGCCTGTGGCCGACCCCCCCGTGCGCTCCGGGACGAGCTGCAGGCGAGCGCGGGGCCCCGCTCCTGAGCCGAGGCGGCTTTAATGCGGGTCATTGTGCACCCCGGGACAAAGCCCACGAGCTGGGGTCTGACCGGCCCCACCGACGGGGTGCTCCCCTGCCTGCACCCCGCTCCCGGGGGTCCTGGGGCTCGCAGCAAGGAGGGTGGGCAGGTCGAGCCACCCCAGTGCACTGCCGCACACCTGGCCAGGGCGGGAAGGAGTGTCCCCCATCCTGGCCCAGCATCCCCCATCCTCATCCTGTGTCCCCCATCCTCACCCCGTGTCCCTCCCACTGGCGGCAGGTTTCTCGGGCGCTCACTGTGAGATCGACATCGATGAGTGCGACCCCGACCCGTGCCACTACGGGACCTGTAAGGACAGCATCGCCGCCTTCACCTGCCTCTGCCAGCCCGGCTACACGGGCCACCGCTGCGACATCAACATCAACGAGTGCCAGAGCCAGCCCTGCAAAAACGGGGGAACCTGCCAGGACAGGAACAACGCCTACAACTGCCTCTGCCTCAAAGGGACCACAGGTGAGCGGGAGGGACCCCCCGGGGGCTACACACGGGTCGGCCGTGCCGCGCGGCACCCCGGTCCCATCCCCGTCCCCGGGCGGGTTGGCCCTGGGCCACCGCCAGCAGCCGCCCTGGTGCCGGGACCAGCCTGGGGCATCCTCGGTGTGGGCAAGTTCTCCCGGTTTGGTGCCCGGCGATGGTGGGAACCGCGCCCCAGCCGGGGGCCGGGGAGCTGCTGGTGGCGGAGGCACTTTGTTGTGGGGCGGCGGCGGCGGTCGGTGCCGGCAGGCTTCGTTTTGCCTTGTCAGCGGGGCCGGGGACCCCCCTAATGGCACCGCTCTCCTCCCCAGGCCCCAACTGCGAGATCAACCTGGACGACTGCGCCAGCAGCCCCTGCGACTACGGCAAATGCATCGACAAGATCAATGGCTACGAGTGCACCTGCGAGCCGGGGTACACAGGTGAGAGCAGGGCACGGCGGCCACCGTGGCACCCTGGGGACCTGGTCTGGATCCAGCCTTGCGTCGGGGAGCCCTGGGATGTCCCCTGTCCCCATGGTGGTGCAAGGATGCCTGCAGCTGGTGGTGCTGGGGGCAAGAGTGCGGGAAGGAGGGGAGATGCTGCCATCCCACTTGCCGCAGGTTTTGCACCCTCCAGCGCTCCTGTTTGTTCAGGAGGGCGACCCCGGCTCAGGCCGAAATCAAAGGGGTGTCTGGTGCCACGAATTCGACTCCCGCTGCGCCCACTCCCATGGGTATCGGGTTCCCGCCTTGTCCGACTGGTTTTGTTTGATTGCTGCTGGAAATGGCGGAGGGCTTTGATGGGAGCAGCCCCCGCCTCTCCCCGCTCGCGCAGCCCCTTGTCCTTCTGCCCGCCTGGGAGCCGCAATAAAGCCTGGCTTTGTCAGCCGCGGCAGGTAGGGTTACAAGCTGAAACCGGCCCCCTTCGTTAGTCCCTCCTGGACCAAAGGAGCCCAGGGCATGGCCTCTTCCCAGTCACGTTTAATTAAGCCAGGCAGGCGATGCAGGGGGTGTGAAGTCACCCTACCCGGAGGGCAGCCCGCTCCTATGTGGCCGGCACACGTGTGACTGGAGATTCGAGCCTCCGGCAGCCGTTCCCCGGGTGGCTGGAGGGGGACCTGCCCAGTGGGTGCCCCCTGGGAGGCAGCGCACACCCACCGAGCATCCCATGGGGTAATATTTCCTCACACACACCCCCTTTCCCAGGGCGAATGTGCAACATCAACATCGACGAGTGCTCCAGCAACCCCTGCCACAACGGGGGCACGTGCAAGGATGGCATCAACGGCTTCACCTGCCTCTGCCCCGAGGGCTTCCACGACCCCAAGTGCCTCTCTGAAGTGAATGAGTGCAACAGCAACCCCTGCATCCACGGGAAATGCCATGACGGGCTCAATGGGTAGGCTGGAGGGTATGGGGCGCTGCTGGGGGGCTGCTGGGACCAAAGGGCCACCCAAAAAAGTCGAGGGTAGAGGCAGGGTGAGCAGCCATCCCCCCTGTGCCACATCTCGTCCGTGCCCTGTGCTAGTGGTGAGAGATGTTTCAGTGCAAGGGCACAATCATGTGCTGGGGTTTGGTGGGTAAACGATGGCTGGTGTAGCCGGGAGGGCCAGGTCCACCCAGATCCTGTGCTTTATGCCCCAATTTTTCCCTAAAGCTACAGATGTGACTGCGACCCAGGCTGGAGCGGGACAAACTGCGACATTAACAATAACGAGTGTGAATCCAATCCCTGCATGAATGGTGGCACCTGCAAGGACATGACCAGCGGCTACATCTGCACCTGCAGGGAGGGCTTCAGTGGTAAGGGCACATCTAGGGAGGCTGGGGCCTGGGTGGGAGCCCCATGGTGCTAGATGAGCTGGAAGATGCGCTGTGGGGCTGGTGGAGACCTCGGGTCTGGTTGGGAGATATGGCAGTGCAGCCAGCCTGGGGACCTTCAGCAGAGTTTAGGTGCCCGTGGCTGGGGCTGAGAGCAGGAGGCTCTTCCAGGGTGATGGGTGGGCCATTGTCACCACGTCCCCACTGTACCCCCAGCCCCCTCCCACCAGCACACCTCCATCACAGCTGCTTTTATCTATTTTTCTTAACCCAGGACCCAACTGCCAGACCAATATCAACGAATGCGCTTCCAACCCCTGCCTGAACCAGGGCACGTGCATCGATGATGTCGCCGGCTACACCTGCAACTGTCTCCTGCCCTACACAGGTGAGGGGGAGTCCCCTGTGTCCCCCAGGCCCTCGCTGGGGCTCTGTGGGGCTGCTGCTTGGGGTGTGACAGCAAATCAGTCCCTCTGCCCATGCAATGAGCCAGCACCGAGCGCGGAGGTTTCCCTTGCCCTGCCCTGCCATGGGGCTACCCGTGGCCATGGCTCCACCTCCCCCTGCCACAGCGCAGCTGGAGGAAATTTGGAGGAACTTTGGGAAGCAGCCAGCCAAGAGCTTCCTCCTCCTCCTCCTCCTCCTCCTCCTCCTCCTGGAGGGCACCGAGGTGGTGGCTCGGCCGCAGCCTGCACCAGGCGGCCGCCCCACTCCCACCCCACCACCCTGGGGGGTCGGCGCTGCTGGTGGCCCTTTTCTCCTGCCATGATGCTCGTGCTGGAAAAAGCAAGCTGAGGCCGAGGGGCTGGGGGGATTCTGCTGAGCCAATTCCTGTTTGCCGGCCTCCCGCTTCCGCTCGCGCAGAGAGGCAGCCGGTGCACAATTGCAGGAAGCCGTGAGCCGTTTCCTGCCCTCGGCAGTGGCCATAGAAACCCCTGGGGGGACGGGGACGGGGCAGGCGGGGAGGGGAAGGCTCTGGAAAATAGCAAAGGCCAGTTCGGGAGATACTGGCTGACAGGGAAGATAAGGGTTCGGAGGGAACGTGTCCCTCGGCTGGACATAAACAGGAAAAGCAGCTGAGAGGGACAAGGGGGGAGCACAAGGGGGAAAAGGCACCCCGAGCGGCGGTTCCCTGCCAAAGGAAGTGTGCAGCGCTTTAATGGAGCCCAGATTGCCTGGATTTAAAGGCTTCGTGGAGGGCCTGGAGCCATGGGGGGACCAGGGATGGAGCAGAGAGCCCCAACTGCACTGCCCCAGGGCGGTGGGGAAGCCCAGAGCCTCCCCAGGGCTGGCAGCAGCCCAGGGCAGGGGACAGGGGTAGTGGGCTCTTGGGTCACCCGTCGTTTTGGAGGGGGTGTCAGTGGGTGCTTGTGCCTGTGCAGGAGCCACCTGTGAGGACGTGCTGGCCCCCTGCGCTGGCAGCCCCTGCAAGAACGGCGGCGAGTGCCAGGAGTCAGAAGACTATGAGAGCTTCTCCTGCAGTTGCCCCTCCGGCTGGCAAGGTAGGGGCATGGCCCGTCTGGGGGTTCAGCACACCCCGCTCTCCTCAGCTGCTCGGGGAGTGGAAGATGGAGGGGAGGGAGCGTGGCTGGGGAGCAGCGGGCAGGTGGCCTTGTGGCCCTGTCCCACGGTTCAGCCGGGTGGATGGGATGTGGCCGTCACCCTCACCCCTTGGCGAGGGTGCTTTGCTGCGAGGGCTCCCACTCTGGTGCGAGCGGTGCCCAAGATGTCTTCATCAACCCTGGGGCTTTCACCGGCACCTCCAGCCCATGTGGTCCCTGTCCCTCTCTGTCCCACAGGTCAGACCTGTGAGATCGACATCAACGAGTGCGTGAAGAGCCCCTGCCGCAATGGGGCCACGTGCCAGAACACCAATGGGAGCTACCGCTGCGCCTGCAGAACCGGCTTCACCGGCCGCAACTGCGACACCGACATCGACGACTGCAAGCCCAGTAAGAGCCGGGGCCACTCTGCAGACCACGCTCAGCCTGGCCCCAGCCATCAGCTCCATTGCCCCTCCTGGGACTGGAGTTCTCCTCCCCACGCATGGCCTGGGCTATGCTGCAAGCCCTCCTTGGGCTTCTGGGCCACCTCGAGCATGTCCTGGTTGAGCTGCATCAATCCAAGGCCAGACGGGAGCTGGCAGGAGGGAGGCTAGGGGATCAGAGTGATGTGCGGGCAATGAGCAAGTGTGTCCCATGTGCCCTTCTTGTGCCCAGTCCCCTGGTGGGGCTGGTCCATGGGCTCTGTCTTATCCCTCTATGTGGCCAGAGGACATAGAATCATCATGGAATCACCGTAGAATGGTTTGGGTTGGAAGGGACCATCCAGTTCCAACCCCCTGCCCTGGGCAGGGACACCTCCCACTAGACCAGGTTGCTCAAAGCCCCGTCCAACCTGGGCCTTGAACATCTCCAGGGAAGGGACATCCACAGCTTCTCTGGCCAACCTGTTGAGAATGTGTGGGGACAGTGCTGTGGGGCAGGTCCCGGGCAGGGCTGCTGCCCCAGAGCTGGACCTGTTGCATCTTCACATGCACGTCCCTCTTCCCCAGATCCATGCCACAACGGTGGCTCCTGCTCCGATGGCGTCGGCACATTCTTCTGCGAGTGCCTGGCTGGTTTCCGTGGGCCCAAGTGCGAGGAGGACATCAATGAGTGTGCCAGCAACCCCTGCAAGAATGGCGCCAACTGCACCGACTGCGTCAACAGCTACACCTGCACCTGCCCCTCCGGCTTCAGCGGCATCCACTGCGAGAACAACACGCCTGACTGCACCGAGAGGTACAGCCCGGCACGGGCACAGCCTTTGTCAGGGCTGGAGCGAGGTTCCCGCGCTGCCCCGTAGCCCTGGGCCAGTTTGTGGGGGGCTTCGGCACAGAGCACGACCAGCGGTGACTCACTGGGATGTGATGTCTGTGTTCCCAGCTCCTGCTTCAACGGTGGGACCTGCGTGGATGGCATCAACACCTTCACCTGCCTCTGTCCGCCCGGCTTCACGGGCAGCTACTGCGAGCATGACATCAACGAGTGTGACTCCAAGCCATGCCTGAACGGGGGCACGTGTCAGGACAGCTACGGGACGTACAAGTGCACTTGTCCCCAGGGATACACCGGGCTTAACTGCCAGGTAGAGGAACCTTGGGCTGTCGGCCGCTGACCCCGGTGTCCGTCCATGCGTGCTGGCTGTGGGGATTTGGGGTGTTGCTGCAGTCTCCGCTCCTGCAGGAGCCCTATTGGGTCCTGACCCCCATCTTTTGCTCTGTTCCCCCCAGAACCTGGTGCGTTGGTGTGACTCCTCTCCCTGCAAAAACGGAGGCAAGTGCTGGCAGACCAACAACCTGTACCGCTGCGAGTGCAACAGCGGATGGACAGGGCTCTACTGCGACGTCCCCAGTGTCTCCTGCGAGGTGGCTGCTAAGCAGCAAGGTAAGTCCTTGCCATGTGTACGGCCTCACAGGGTGGGGTCTCCTGGTGCCCCCCATGCTGGGCTGTGAGCAGGGACACGGTCAGTTCTCTTGGTGGGGATCTTTGGCACAACCGGAGCGATCTCAAGGACAGCTGTAACACGCACTCCCCCGAGGCTGCAGTCCTGGCTTCAGTTCCTGGTGGCCGGGGCACGGCCGTGTGGTGTATGGGTGTCACCGAGGTCCCCGCATCTCACTCTGCTCTCCCCGGCAGGTATCGATGTAGCACATCTCTGCAGGAATTCGGGGCTGTGTGTGGATACTGGCAACACTCACTTCTGCCGCTGCCAGGCTGGTTACACTGGCAGCTACTGCGAGGAGCAGGTGGACGAGTGTTCCCCCAACCCCTGCCAGAATGGAGCCACCTGCACAGACTACCTGGGGGGCTACTCCTGTGAGGTGGGTGCCGTGGGGGGCAGAGATGTGTGGGAAGAAAGCACCAGTTACGGCCTTTCTGCTGCCCAAAGAGCTGTCCCAGCTTCAGGCTGGCTCCGTGCCCCTCTACTGAGTTGAAGGCTGTGCTCCTGCAGCCGTGTGGGAATTGAGTGAACCTCTCTGATAGTTCCCCTCTTCCCTCCTTGTAGTGTGTGGCTGGTTATCATGGAGTTAACTGCTCGGAGGAGATCAATGAGTGCTTGTCCCACCCATGCCAGAACGGAGGAACCTGCATCGATCTCATCAATACCTACAAATGCTCCTGCCCCAGAGGAACTCAAGGTAAATTAATTCCCCAGGCTGGGGCATTAGTGGGCTGAGTGCAGATATCCTCGGTATCTGCTCATTAGCTGCTCGGGCTAGCAGAAGCAAATGCAGCGGTAGAGGTTTGTGGTTGCTTGCGAGCTTAGCCATCAAGGCCACGCAACCTTGGGCGCAAGCCGCGCGGTGCTGCGTGCCTCCTGCCAGAGCGGCGGCTCAGACTGCCATTGAGTTGGCCAGGCTCAGCCCCTTCGCAGGGACGGTTGACACAAGGGACCACCGGGCCCCCCGATACTGTTTGATGAGCTGTGTGGGTTGTTCCCCCATCTCTCTAGGGGTGCACTGTGAGATCAATGTGGATGACTGCAGCCCTTTCTTTGATCCTGTCACCCTGGGGCCCAAGTGCTTTAACAATGGCAAGTGCACGGATCGGGTAGGTGGCTACAGCTGCATCTGCCCCCCTGGCTTTGTAGGGGAGCGCTGCGAGGGAGACGTCAACGAGTGCCTGTCCAACCCCTGCGACGCCCGCGGCACCCAGAACTGCGTGCAGCGGGTCAACGACTACAAATGCGAGTGCCGACCGGGCTACACAGGTGAGCACTGCGTTCCCCCAGCCACCCCAAGCGCCTCGCACCCCTTCCTCTGCTCCTCACACCCTCCTCTCCCTCGGCAGGCCGTCGCTGTGACACCGTGGTGGACGGCTGTAAAGGCAAACCCTGCAGGAACGGTGGAACGTGCGCGGTTGCCAGCAACACCGGCCGTGGCTTCATCTGCAAATGCCCCCCGGTAGGTACCTGCTGCTCTCCAGCTCTGAGCGTGGGATGTTGCCCTGCAAGTCAAGGGGCCATTTCAGCCCCTGAGGCTTCCCCAGGGGTAGACATGGAGGGGAAGATGCTCCGCTGTGGGTGTTCACTGGAGGGAGCTGTATCCATACATCCGTACCCTCCTCACTTGCAAGGAGACCGGGTTAGGGCCAGGGAGAAGGAGGTGGCTCAGCCCTGCAGGTATGACGCACAGCTCTGTAGGACACACTCTTCCCTGGTTGACCATTATTTGCACCACGGGAAGGTGGAGCAGGCAGCTATGGAGAAGAGCTCCCTTCATTTTGAGGGGGTTGCTCCAATTGGGTTTACATTCTTTCCCATCATAAATTTCAGAGGACATGCCAGAGCCATGCCCTAGGTACATCGATCTGATTCACTGGGTTTGTGCCGAGTTTCCCAGAACGCACACATGCGTCAGGCCGCTCGCAGGGCAGCGTCAGTGATTCTGACTCTCTCCTGGCTGTCACCTCCCCAGGGCTTCGTGGGTGCCACTTGCGAGAACGACTCCCGCACCTGTGGGAACCTCCACTGCCTGAACGGTGGCACCTGCATCTCCATCCACAAGAGCTCCAAGTGCATGTGTGCGCCGGCCTTCACCGGTCCCGAGTGCCAGTACCCGGCCAGCAGCCCCTGCACATCCGACACCTGCTACAACGGGGGCACCTGCGAGTTCTTCAGCGATGCCTCCCCCTACTACCGCTGCAACTGCCCCGCCAACTTCAACGGCCTCAACTGCCACATCCTCGACTTTGATTTCCAGGGTGGGATCGGGAAGGATATCGTCCCACCCAAAATCGAGGAGAAGTGCGAGATCGCCGTTTGCGCCGGGTACGCCGGCAACAAGATCTGCGACGCGAAATGCAACAACCATGCCTGCGGCTGGGACGGGGGCGACTGCTCCCTCAACTTCAACGACCCCTGGAAGAACTGCTCCCAGTCCCTGCAGTGCTGGAAGTACTTCAACGACGGCAAGTGCGACTCTCAGTGCAATAACGCTGGCTGCCTGTACGATGGATTTGACTGCCAGAAATACGAAGGGCAGTGCAAGTAAGTGGCTTGCTCATTGACCCTCTTGTTTTAAAGCCATCACCACTATTCTGATCATCTGGGGGTATTTTCTGGTTACATCTGCTAAAGCTCCTAAGTGCAAACCTGTTTGTTCACTCTCTACGTTGTGTTCTGCTGCCTATGGGGCTGCAGCTCAAGTGACTACGCTTCCCTGTGGTCTTACTGAGTTTATATACACTTGGAAGCTCTCTGGGTTTGGCTCATTCCAGATGGCTTCCCCGTGCTTAGCTTGTATCACGCCACAGAAGTGAATTCTCCAGCTCACAGTAGTAACACAGTGAGTTTCAGTGTAGGGAGACCCCAGATGGAAGAGCAGCCATAAAACATGATGATGTTAACATCCAGGCATTCACCAAACATTGTCTTTGGCAACAGCAGGAACTTAACCCCAGATTCCTGGATGAACTCTGGTCTCAGTAACTGTTCTGTGTCCCCGTGTCTTCTCTGAGTCACAGTAATTTGTCCCTTTTCCTGGCACCTGAATTGCAACTTACAATTTAACAGCTGCTGTCTTTCACCTGCAGAGGTGAATGCTTCACAGCACTGCACAGAACAGCTGCCTTCTATGTAAACTGGCTCTAGTGTTTGGATGAGAAGAAAAATTACACAAAAGAGAGGTCCTTGTGGACCACCGCTTATTTTCTCAGCAGATGGGTAATATGCGCAGTACTTGGTCTAATTTGTTTTTCTGCCTTTCTTTTTCTTCTGCCCAGCCCCCTGTACGACCAGTACTGCAAAGATCACTTCTCAGATGGTCACTGTGACCAGGGCTGCAATAATTTTGAGTGCGAATGGGATGGTCTGGACTGCGCAAACAACATGCCGGAGAAGCTTGCGGATGGCACGCTGGTGGTGGTGGTCCTCATCACTCCCGAGAACCTGAAGAACAACTCTTTCAACTTCTTGCGGGAGCTGAGCCGCGTGCTGCACACCAACGTGGTCTTCAAGAAGAACCCCAAGGGAGAGTATATGATCTTCCCATACTACGGCAATGAGGAGGAGCTGAAAAAGCATTACATCAAGAGGTCAACAGAGGACTGGTCAGATATGTCCAGTGCGGTCATCAACAAAGTAAAGAGCAGCCTCTACTCCAGGGCTGGCAGAAGGCAGAAGAGAGAGCTCGATCAGATGGACATCAGAGGGTAAGGGGGACCAATGGGCTCCTTTCTCACCGAGCAGCAGTTGTTTTCTGTGTTGATAATAGTAACACACTATAAAGGGAAGGATGTAGGCCAGATAATTGTATTTAGACGTTGCTTTCTGTGTGAATAGAAACCGGATTTTGCTCTCATGTGGGAAAAGCGAGTGATCGCTCAGGAATCCCTGATACAATGCTGCGCCGACTCTCACGATTGAAGGAGTCCTGTGTATTGTTGGGAGCCGGGGCTGGGCTGGGTGGGACCTGGAAGCAGAGGTTGGCCTGACCGACTGTCTGACTTCAGGAAGTCATTAAGTTAAGCCTCAGTTTCTCCCTGGGAAATGCTTTCTAGAGCTTTGTTGTAAAACTCAATTACTGCAAACTGTGTTTGGAGATCTTTGGCATGAACATATAGATCTAACCTTCTCACTCTCTGTGGGCTCAATCAAAAGCCACCGAAAGCAAAGGAGTCAGAGCAGCGAAACAGATGTGAAAAGATCTGAAGGCTCCCAAACAGCATGATTTAAGATACTGTAGTGTCTGGGTCATTTTAAAATATTGTGAAGCAGAGACTCCCTTCCGTTCCTGCAGATAAAGAGTTAGATTTCACAGTAGTCATTGAGGCAAATCCAATAGACCATGAGCGTCAGCTGCAGGGCTTGGGCCACAGGGAAGCAAGGAGATGGGGGTCCCACCTTCCGATTCCCACTGGTGGGGGGATTAAGGAAGGAATGGAGACAGGGCTGCTCTGTCTCCTCAGCGTGGTCATCTCTCTCATTGACTCTTCTCTCGCACAGATCCATCGTCTACTTGGAAATTGATAACCGCCAGTGCATCCAGTCGTCTTCCCAGTGCTTCCAGAGCGCAACCGATGTGGCGGCGTTCCTGGGTGCCTTGGCCTCCCTCGGCAACCTGAACATACCCTACAAAATAGAAGCCGTTAAAAGTAAGTACGGCTGGTCGGCTGGGGAGGAGAGACAGCCCAAACTTTGCAGCCTTATCCATGTTTAGTTGTCTGTCAGCTGGCTGCATTTGAGCACAGTCTGGTTTTAATAACATTGCATCTTTTTTTTTTTTTTTTTCCCCTTTAAGTCTGTTCTTAAAAAAATTTGCAAAAGCAGTTTATTATTTTTGCTTATTCCAGGTTTATTTCAAAATCATTATCACTATAAAAGTTACAAAAAAAAAAAAAAAGAAAAGAAAAGAAAAAGAAAACCCAACCAGCTCCAATCAATCAGTGACATGCAAGGAGTTGAAGTTTGTATCTTGAAAATCCCCCCTAAATCCTTTTGTCTTAACAGCTCAATGCAAGCGCAATGATTTGAAGTTTGCTAATCCTTTTCCTTAAAGGAGAAAAAAGTGAAGCTGTCTCCTGATGCAGGCTGGCTTGTGCAGCCGAGAATTTGCCGATAGTTTGCAATTCTGATTAATAGCGTATAAAATGACCTTATTTTGGGGGGGCTGATTTAGATCAGACTTAGGTACCTCTATTAACTAATTTTCCTTCATTTCCACTCTGTCACTGGTTTGCTATGCAGCTTAATGTCTCAGCATCTCTTTGTGCCCCACTGTTTTGTAGGTGAAACAGCTGAGCCCACGAAGAACTCCCAGCTGTATCCTATGTACGTGGTGGTGGCTGCGCTGGTCTTGCTTGCTTTCATTGGAGTGGGAGTACTGGTGTCTCGGAAGCGGCGCAGGGAGCATGGGCAGCTTTGGTTCCCAGAAGGCTTCAAAGTGACAGAGTCAAGCAAGAAGAAGCGACGAGAACCACTTGGGGAGGATTCTGTTGGACTGAAGTGAGTAATTTGCTTGCTAACCCGTTAAGCGCAGCGCAGCGGGGCTGCTCGGGGCTCTTCTGAAAGAACCCGTCGGAGTTTTGTTCTCTGGTGCATCATGTTGGCGTAGCGGGGAGGAGAAAAATCAGGTTTCTTAAAGTTCTGCATGGGGAAAACAGTGTTCTCTTCTGGAGAAGGTTTTTAAATGCTTCATGGTCTGTTTGTACTTGGTAAAAAATGAAGGGCAACCTGAGGGGAAATTGCCTTTATGATTCATCTGTCAGTTTGTGAATGTAGATAAACACAGTCCGTCACAGACTGGTTCCTGCAGAGGAGCTAATTTTTTGTATGGTTGTATTTTTCAAGACCCCTCAAAAATGCTTCAGACGGCACGCTGATGGATGACAACCAAAATGAGTGGGGTGATGAGGAGACCTTGGACACCAAGAAGTTCAGGGTAAGCTCACTGCCACGTCCCCTTTCTGTGCTGCGAGTAGTCACTGGCTGGGTTTTGTGGTGGAAGGAGCAGAGCGCTGCGGGAAGCAGCAGAACGGGGGGACCCTCGGGGGTCCGGGCTGCTCTGTGCATCGCTGCCGCTGGCTCCTTGGCCAACCTGGGTGTGACAAACGCACCTCTGAGCCTGGTAGAGCTTCCCACGCAAGGTGAAGCTCCCACCCCGGCTCCTGTGCTTTGCTCGGTGCTGATTTCCTGCTGTCGTTGCTCAGTTCGAGGAGCAGGCGATGCTGCCCGATACGGACGACCAGACGGACCACAGGCAGTGGACCCAGCAGCACCTGGATGCCGCCGACCTGCGCATATCCTCCATGGCGCCTACCCCGCCCCAGGGGGAAATCGATGCCGACTGTATGGATGTCAACGTCAGAGGTCCCGGTAAGGTGGACTCCTTTCACTTCTGTGCTGCTCATCAGCTAATCTAAAATCCTCCCTTACCCCTGGCAGATGAGCAGCCCCAGACACCCTGACCTGTCTCCATTTCTAGTAGAGTGGCTGCCATCCATTCTGCATCGCGTGGTTGCTGTTGTGCGTGATTTAGAGATAGACCCTCTCACATTTTGCTTTCCATGAGATCCCTTTTGTTTAATCACCGAGATGAAAATTAGAGAATACAGAAGAAGTACCTATTAAATCATCCAGTTTATCTCACTGCTACTACTCCTAGATTCCTCTCCTCCCACCAAACTACATTTCACAATCCTCCTTTCAGGGTTTTAACTGTAATAATAGTTAATAGGCTTTTAAATTGTTACAAACACTTGGTTGTCCTCACATCTGTGAAATTGTCCTCTGAAATATAAATATATTTAAGGCTGCGCTGTACTGTACTCAAGTTTGCTTTGAGCAACCTTCCTTGTAAATTGTACCTTACATGTCAGCGTGCGAGCTCGCAGACGAAATAGGAAAAGCAGTGAGTGGTGAGATACCACTAAGGAATTTCAGATCCATATCAGAGGAAGGATATTCGTGTTTGATGTTTAGAACCAGCCAGGAACTCGGTCTCGATGCACCCACGAGAATAAGCATCTATCGCAGACAGAGCATCTCGCTGAGCCGCCTGCATTACAGAAGGGTAAAAAAGCCTTTTTTCACCGAGTCCCCCTGTGCTTTTCAGACGGCTTCACCCCCCTCATGATCGCCTCGTGCAGCGGAGGAGGGCTGGAGACCGGCAACAGCGAAGAGGAAGACGATGCTCCCGCCGTCATCTCCGATTTCATTTACCAAGGCGCCAGTTTACACAACCAGACTGACCGCACCGGCGAGACGGCGCTTCACCTGGCAGCCAGGTACTCCCGCTCCGACGCTGCCAAGCGCCTGCTGGAAGCCAGCGCCGATGCAAACATCCAGGATAACATGGGCAGGACGCCCCTCCACGCCGCCGTCTCTGCCGATGCCCAAGGAGTCTTCCAGGTAATCCATCCTTTCGGTTTTCTAGGGAAAGCACTGGTGGCTACATGTCGAGCCGATCACACAACTGGACTTGTCGCAGGGTCTCCAGCTTGTCCTGGAGAGGTGCGGGGTGAAAGTATCACAAACTGGAGCCCCTCTTGTCTCAGGGGAGGGCACTGCAAAGCAGCAGCCCCATAGCTGCCCTGGACTGGGAGCAGGGACTTGGGGGGACCAGCATCTGGAAAGGGGTTTGCAGGTCCCGAGACCTGGGTACCCGCCGTGTCTGCTGTCTGTCCCTCCTCTAACGTTTGTGTTTTCCTGCACGTTCTCCTCACAGATCCTGATTAGGAACAGGGCAACCGATCTCGACGCCCGAATGCATGACGGGACCACTCCTCTGATCTTGGCCGCTCGCTTGGCTGTGGAGGGCATGCTGGACGATCTCATCAACTGCCACGCAGACGTCAATGCCGTGGATGATCTAGGTACTGCAGGCTCCCTCAGGGTTGGAAGGAAAGGGCTGTTTGCTGTTATTCTCACCCCTCACTAACGCCTGTTGTATCTCGTGGTCCTCCTCTGTAGGCAAGTCAGCGCTGCACTGGGCAGCTGCTGTGAATAATGTTGAAGCCGCAGTCGTCCTCCTGAAGAATGGCGCCAATAAGGACATGCAGAACAATAAGGTAGGGTTCTCCTGGGCTGACATAGCCAAGGAAAGAACCACTTGGGGAGTCTGTTAAAGGGTAATTTTTGCCTAAAATACAACACTGTCTGGCACCGAGACTCAGATTTGATTGTTCTGCTGTGAATGAAGCTGATGGATTTAGCTCAAAGAAGCATTGTGGGACTTGGTCCTACGGGTGATGTTGAGGGGCCGTGCAGTGCTTGGTGAGCAGTGATCGCGTGGCCATCTCCTCGCATGTTCTGGGTCACTCGTAGGGTTCCTGGTTTGATATTAGTATCAAGACATGGCTCAGCAGGGTAGGAAAAAGCAGCAGCAAAACCTCACCAGAGGAGAGACGATCATCATCTGTGCCACCCAACTGCATGGTGTTGGGCATGGAGCTCGGGATAGTGTTAGCCAGGAGAATCTGTGAACTTAAACCTAACCATCTTTGCTGGCTTTCCAGGAGGAGACCCCACTGTTCCTCGCAGCCAGAGAAGGGAGCTACGAAACTGCCAAGGTCCTGCTGGACCATTTTGCCAACCGCGACATCACGGACCACATGGACCGGCTCCCGCGGGACATCGCCCAGGAGCGCATGCACCATGACATCGTCAGGCTGCTGGATGAGTACAACCTGGTGCGGAGCCCACCGCTGCACAACGGCCCGCTGGGGGCACCCACGCTGTCCCCACCGCTCTGCTCTCCCAACAGCTACATCGGCAACCTGAAACCTGCCGTCCAGGGCAAGAAGGCCAGGAAGCCGAGTACCAAGGGCCTGAGCTGCAACGGCAAAGATGCCAAAGACCTCAAAGCCCGGAGGAAAAAATCACAAGATGGGAAGGGATGTCTGCTTGACAACTCCAGCGTGTTGTCTCCAGTGGATTCCCTGGAGTCGCCCCATGGGTACCTGTCAGATGTTGCCTCTCCTCCGCTGATGACCTCTCCGTTTCAGCAGTCCCCTTCCATGCCTCTGAATCATCTGCCGGGCATGCCTGATGCCCACATGAGCATCAACCACCTCAACATGGCGGGGAAGCAGGATATGGCCATGGGAAACTCCAGCAGGATGGCCTTCGATTCGGTGCCGCCGCGTCTCTCTCACCTTCCCGTCTCCAGCCCCAGCACGGTGATGAGCAACGCCCCGATGAATTTCTCCGTCGGCGGAGCGGCCGGTCTGAACGGGCAGTGTGACTGGCTCACCAGGCTGCAGAACGGCATGGTCCAGAACCAGTACAACCCCATGAGAGGCAACATGCAAGCCGGGGCGCATCAGCAGCCGCAAAACCTTCAACACGGCATGATGACCTCCCTGCACAACGGCTTGCCCACCACAAGCTTGTCGCAGATGATGAGCTACCAGGCCATGCCCAACACCCGGCTGGCTTCCCAGCCTCACCTGATGCAGAGCCAGCAGCTCCAACAGATGCAGCAGCAGCAGCTCCAGCAGCAAAACATGCAGCCGCAGCAGCAACCGCAGCAACCCCAGCAGCAGCCGCAGCAGCAGCCGCAGCAGCATCACAACCCCAGCTCCAACACGAGCGGCCACATCGGCCAAAATTTCCTCGGTACGGAGCTGAGCCAGCCCGACATGCAGCCGGTGAGCAGCAGTACCATGGCGGTCCACACGATCCTGCCTCAAGATTCCCAGATGCTGCCCACCTCTCTGCCATCCTCCCTCGCCCAGCCCATGACCACCACGCAGTTTCTAACTCCACCTTCCCAGCACAGTTATTCCTCCCCCTTGGACAACACCCCCAGCCATCAGCTCCAGGTGCCCGACCACCCTTTCCTAACACCGTCTCCGGAGTCGCCGGACCAGTGGTCCAGTTCGTCTCCTCACTCCAACGTGTCCGACTGGTCCGAGGGCATCTCCAGCCCTCCCACCAGTATGCAGTCACAGATGGGACACATCCCCGAAGCCTTCAAGTAAAAGACGGTGTTTCAGAGACGCTGGTGCCCAGTGGGAGTTAGAAGCTCGAGGGAGATTTTTTTTTTAAAAAGGACATTGGATGCTTTTATTAAAGGATCCTTTTTAAATATGTTTTTATAAAAAAAAAAAAAGACAAATTAATTCCTTTTTTTTTTTTAGTATTTATTTATGTACTTTTTATTTTACATGAAAACACTGCCTTTTTATTTATATGTTCTATTGTTAAGAAGTCAATGTGGGACACCGGTTGTGTTTCAAGAAATCAAAAAATTAGGTTTTTATAGGACATTCTTTTTTGTTTGGGGGGGTTCATTGTGTTTGATTTGAGAGGAAATGTTTATGTAAAGCTATAAGCAGCAATTTGTGATTCTGAAATGCCATTAATTTATTTTTTTCTCTTTCAGTTCAGAAAGAGAGGTGAGAAAGAAAAGGGGAAGGAAAAATTGACTAAAAGTACTACTCCTTGGGGGGAGGGGAAATTAAGTATGGATGGATTTTTGAAATGTACTTTAAAATGTTTCCTTTGCTGTTCTATCTGAGAGGACATTTTATGGTACCAGTCATAAATCTTTGTTTAAATTTCAGTATTATATAGTTGTACATTTGCCTTGATAATAGAAATTTTTTGTTCTCTCTTCATTTTATATATATAAGAATATATATATTTAAATGATTTTTATGATCTAAAAAAAAAAAAAAATCAGGATTATAGACCTGTAAGAACAGGTTCTAAGCTAAAAAAAACCAACCCCTACGAAACATGAATACCGTCCCCCACCAAAAAGAAGTGTAGTTGCCAAACTTTGTAAGAGAGCAAGCCCATAACTCTGGAGTATATACCAAACCGATAACTCTGGAGTTTATACGCAAAGGAGACTTAATTTTACTTTGAATATCTTTACTGGTTTGTTTTTTGTTTTGTTTTGTTTTCGTGTTTGCATTTGAGTAACTGTTTAAGAAATAAATGCCAATATAAACTTGTAAAGCACATCCTTATTTTAAGGATGGCCTGCCTGTTTTAAAGAAGGCGTTGTCTATTACCGCGGAGGACCTGAGTGAGGTGAGGGAGCGTTATAACACTGCCACCGCCCCGGGCTCGCCCCTCTCCAGCTCCTCCGGCAGCGCGGCGGCTGGGTGCTCAGCGGGAAGCGCTGCCGGGTCCGCTGGGATGCTGGACTGGCTCAACGGGAGGGCGAAGGCCAGCACAGCCCAGTCCGTGCTGGGAAACGTTAACATTTTGTTCTTGTTAGTCCGGAGTGATGCATCTTTTTTTATATTGGTGTACACTCTTCCTGTGTATCATGTAAAATATAGTATAAGCCTGTGGCAGATGTTTGTAAATATCTTTTTTTTGTTGTTGTTTTTTTAAGAAAAGGTGGATTTTGTTTCAAAAATCTAAATGAGCAAGTCTTAAATATATCATAAATATATCACCTTATAGAGGTGTTGGAATATCACTCGCTCGGGTGCAAAGGCAAGCAGACACCCTCAGACTAGCTACGTGTATGGGACAGGCAGATAGAGAGCAGTTAATCAAGAAAACCTAAGAAGAGGGTTCCTTTTCCTCATTCCTTTTTATTAGAACACCAAATAAAATGGATATTTCTCAAGGCACAGCGCCTTGCTGAGCACTCATCTTAGTTAACATTTCAGACCATTGTTATTGTGACATGCCTAATATGAGTGATAAAAACATCACGTGGTGTTGAATCTTCCTATGTTTTATAAACTAGAGTGTAGTTTAAGAAAAGATATCTTCTGTAATAAAGTTATCTACATGCAAAGTTGTAGTTTGCAAAAATGATGTATTTTTTTTTGTTAACGGATTTGCAATAAATGATGCTTCTGGGCATCTAGATTTTACTAAAACTGGAACTTAGTGTTTTTGTTACAGGTTGGTTGAAATCTGGGCTTGATACCCGCTGTCTTTGAGTCCTGCCGGGCTGCCTCTGGGCACCGGCACTTTCCTAAGTTCTTGTTCTCTGGGTTAAAGCTCAGAGCAGGGCTTTGGGCAGTGAAACCTTCTCCTTAACTTGTGCAAAACTCTTACCGTCTGGTTTGAGTGTGGCAGGAGGGGCTCTGCGAGGCTCTCGGCCAGGAGGGGCTCTGCCCCGGTAGCCCCTGTGGATGCTCTGCTGTCCCCTCAGGCCTCTGCCATTAGGTCAGGATCTAAAAGGGGAAATGTTGAAAAGTTGTTTTAAAGAACAGCATTCACACATGTCCAAAGTACTGTATTCTGTCACTTTAAAACTTTGTTTTCTGTTCAGTTTTTTTTTTTTTAGGAGCATTCTCTGGCTGATGGGACGGCCAAGGGTAAAAAACAGCCACGTGCTTTTAATTACACGGTGCCTATGGAAACAGAGCCCTCTACGAGTGGTGGTAAGAGTTACGTATAGTGTTTCCTACTTCACACACAGCACTGAGCATATGGCTGGGGCGCTCAGATGTGGTGGCTTGCAGAGATAGGAACTGGGAAGCCACCCGACGACACCCCCGAGGGGCAGTTTCACTAAATGCCACTCCAGGCACAAAACCACGGTGCAGAAACATTTGCTGTCCTTGCTGCACTCAAGCTTTTTAAGGCAATTTAATTTAATTCTTTCTCTTCCCCATAGGGACTCTGTAGTCCAAGTGCAGCTGCAAAGTCCCCAAATAACTAGATATAAATAGCCAAGCCACGGACCTCCTCCCAAATCAGATAAGCCTGGTAACTCCTGGAATGCTGGTATTTTCCACTCCGTGGCTGGGGAGGGAGTGGGCATGTGTGTACACGTACCCGGTATCCAGCCCCAGACGGATTCAGGGCCACCAGACATTTGCTGTACAACCAGTCAGAAGCTGGTGGCTGCAGCAGTGGCATGCTATGTGCCACCCCGCAGCAGTGACACTCGGCACTGTCAGAGGTCAGGGAGGTGATGTGCCAGTGTGCACTCCCTGCATGAAAAAGGGTATTTCAACTGAGGACAAATCCCTTTTCCCCCTTCAAAATGTGGCACACCGGTGAGGACCTGGTTACCCCAAGGGACACCCTGGAGATGGGCTTCCTGAGACGTGCTCTTCCCCCCAGCTGTGTCTCACTGCATCCCATCTGGGGTACAGCGAGATGAAGTGTGTCTGCCTTCCCCGCGATTCACACATGCGCTGCCCATGAATCACATCTGGGAACATCCAGGCACGTTCCCATGCAGCCCATCCTTCCAGGCTTCTCCCACACATACGGCGCTCGTGCCCGTGGCTGGCTGCAAGCACCGGGCTGCTGGTGAGACTGGGAGATGCTCATGCCAACATGAGGCATTACCAAGGTGCTCTCCTATCTGTGCAACACTCCGGTCATCGCCAAGGTGGGAATTTGGCCTGGAATTGGTTAAACAAAGAGAGTTGTGAGGGTGCGCGAAACAACGTGACATTGCAAAAGGCAACTAAACACATTTAAGAAGTGAGGGGCTACAAAACGTGATTTTCCATGAGGATGGGTCAAAGGGACAGAAGGAGGAAAGAGGGGGCTAAATTCCAGGGAAAGAGGCAAACCAGAAAGGTCTGCATCGGCGTATGAATAGATACCAATAAATTGGCCACAAGGTAAATCAAACTAGAAGTCAGAAAAGGTTTTCTGAGCAACAGAGGAGTAAGGATGCACAGTTTAAGTGTTTAGCCCCCAATGACTCTTGCATTTATGAAGGCATCTGGTGACCCACAAACTCCTGCCGGTCCCTTGTCCCCGATTTCCTGAGCGGGTACGTGAAATGATCGTGGGGTCACAGATCCCCAGCTGGGATCGAGGCAAAGTTAAATGAGAAACAAGAGAAATGGCCCATTTTAAGCCCTCCCTCCACATTTAGGGCTTTCCCACCAGCTATCTATGCAGAAGGACTTGCCTTTCTCCAGTCCGCTCCAACCAACCCACGTTGCCCAACCACAAGCTCATCTTTACCTCATGTTGGTGAAGCTGCTGGGAGCTGAATTTCAAGTTCTCACATCATGAGAAGATGCAGAGGGATGAATGGGTCCTGGTAAGCACAGTTGTTTCAGCACTCCAGGTGAAAAAGGCTGAGAAGCACTAAAAACTGTATCCCATGCCAAGGGAAGGGTTCCAAAATGTTTGCGTGAAACAAGATTAGCACGGAGCAGTTCCGAAGCAAGTATGTTGATGCTATGAGGGATCGGTGCACCTCAACTATTTGTTTACATGCTGGAGGGCTTGGTTTTTTTATTCTTTGTTTTCATTATTCCTGCTCAATTAGATGGGACATTTAGAAACTGCTACTCTGTATTGCTTTTACCTCCAGGCTATCCGTGTTTGCTCAGAAAGTTGCTAACAGCTGCTTGAACCTTGATTGTGAATTGTTACTGCAGCTCCAATCACCCCCTTAAGAATGTACAAAAGGAGCCAAATTCATCCAAGGTATAGCTTCTCTCCAATTACACAAGGGTTAATGTGGCCGGGGTAGGCTGAATAATCACAACGACTAAATGAGTAAATAAATAAAGCTCAGCTTGTCCGAGTTGGCTAACCTGATACAGAACACTGATACTCATAAGCGAAACTCTCTTTTAGCTGTTTTCCCGGTTTCCAAACTCGGAGAATGATCTCTTTAATAGCGAGCTCCTGGGGCAGGGCTGTGTTTATAGTTGCCTGCAACCTGAAGGCTGAAAAGATTACCAAAACTTAATGGGAAAAGGTGATTATCGCTTGTGTTGTACCCCAAGTAAGCTGATGAAGCAGGGGAGAAGACGCACTCTGGCCTTGTTCCGCCAGCAAGCCTTTTTATTTGTAATGGGTCGCTCTCAAATCCAGAACTGGCTGCATTTGGTGAGCAGAGCAAATCAGCTAGAAAGCTTCAGGGTGAAAAGGGACAGAATGTCTTAACGTGACAATTCTTTATAATCACATACTTATCAGAAGAACAGCAAAGGTGAGATCCCATCATTACCATTTGCATTGTGTATGTATGTGTACAGGGGTATATGAAGAGCGTTAGATATAGAATCATAGAATCACAGAATGGTTAGAGTTGGAAGGGACCTTAAAGATTATCGAGTTCCAACCCCCCTGCCATGGGCAGGGACACCTCCACTAGAGCAGGTTGCTCAAAGCCCCATCCAGCCTGGCCTTAAACACTTCCAGGGATGGGGCAGCCACAACTTCCCTGGGGCAACCTGTTCCAGTGCCTCACCATCCTCACAGGAAAGAATTTCCTCCTCATATCTAATCTAAATCTCCCCTCTTCCAATTTAAAACCATTACCCCTTGTCCTGTCACTACATCTCCTGACAAAGAGTCCCTCTCTGGCTCTCCTGTAGGCTCCCTTCAGATATTGGAAGGCTGCTCTGAGGTCTCCCCGGAGCCTTCTCTTCTCCAGGCTGAACAACCCCAGCTCTCTCAGCCTGTCTTCATAGGGGAGGTGCTCCATCCCTCTGATCATCTTCATGGCCCTCCGCTGGACCCGTTCCAACAGGTCCACGTCCTTCCTGTGTTGAGGAGTGTATATGTATATGTAGTGTAAATATATAGCTATAGATGCAGATATAAGCTGTTGATGGTATTTACAGACTACATATGTATTTTTAAAAAGCTGATCAGGCTAATCAAAAGCACGTTTCCTCAGATTACACCTGTTGGGGGAAATATCAAGGGAGAACCGGGGCTTTATCTGCAATACACACCTGTGCAGTGAAATTGTATTTGACAAACTGGTTTATAAGAATGTTCCTACAAAAGAGGGAGATGAAAGGTGCTTTAAAAATCACAGCCCTGCCTCCAGTTCCCACACCAGTATCGAAGTGCTGCTTCCCCTGCTCAGACTGGGCTTTGAGGACATCACCCTGCTTTAATGATCAGATTGCGCCAATAATCACCTTTGATTAAGATATTTGTCTAGGTCGTGTGTATTTTTCCCTCCAAGGCTTGTTGTTGGGTGCAGGGTGGGACAGTATCAGCCCAGCGGCCACCGCCTGGGTACAAACCCCGGTAACCGAGACACCTCCTCCTCACACTTGGACAGGGATCGCCCTTAAAAGCTTCGTGTTTGTGTGAAAGAGCCCCTCAAAGGTGAGCTGGAGCAGAGAGGAGGAAAACCTTTAGACTTGAACGTGTCTGGTACACTACGATCTTGCCTAAAAAGAAAAATACCAAACAAAAAACAACAAAACAACAAAAACCCAAACCAAAACAACAACCACCCAAACATACATTTCTCTGGAGAAGTGCTTTGCTAAGCCTTCGAGTCAGTGCACCCCAGGGAGCGCTGTGTGTGCGGCAGGGCTGAACCCAGGCCGCAGCTTTCGGACACTCGTACGCCAGCATTCCACGCGTTCGCATGATTCACGGCCCTTCACACCATTAAAATCCCTTCACCAATTAAGCCCCCATGAACCTGCAGGACGGGGACCTCGCAGAGCTGTCGGGTCGGGGAGTGCCCGACCCCTCTTCCCCTCAGCTCCCGCCATGACAGGAACAGGCCCAACCCGGGGCCTGGCGGCGCTCTGTCCCGCCCTGCCGGCCGCCTTCGCCACTGCACCCGCCCCGGCAAACCCGGGGGCGCTCGGCCCGACCGCACCGCGGCTGCCTGAGGAGAACGGACCACCCCCCCGGGGCCGCGCTCCACCAAACATCAGCCGGTGGGAGCGAGGCCCGTGGCGAACAGGGGCTTGGCAGCGTGGGTCCCCTCCGGAGAGAAGGGCCTCCTCGGCGGGCCCGCAGCCGAGGGAACAGCCGGGAAGGCGCGATAACCGGCCGCGCCCGCAGCCGCCCCGGCCGGGACTCGAACCGCCCACCCCCCGAGCCCGCAGCCACACTGCGCCTGCGCTAAGGCTTGGCGCTGCGTACGTAGTGCTATCGAGGCTGCTTCCGCCCTTAATGGGGTTTTTTTTTTACCCTCCGACACTTCTGCCTTCCCCCTTTTCCCTTTAAAGGAACGCGGAAGGGCGGGGGGAGCCGGCGGGCGAGAAACACAAACAAGCGCGCGCGGTCGTGGCGTCATCACGCGACGCGGCGTGACACGTCGGCGGCGGCGGAACTCCCAGCCGGATGTTCCAAGATGGCGGCGGAGGGGGCCGGTGCTGCGGCCGTGAGGGGGGGCGGCGCCCGCTGCTAAGGGGCTTCCGTCGGTGGGGAGGACGCTGCCAGGTACCGTGAGGGGCGGCTGAGGGAAGGGGGGGACGCTGGGCTGGGGGCAGCCGGAGGGCTGGGGGATCGCGGGTGGAGCGGTGGGGCCTGAGGTGCGGGCCCCGGGGCTGGCGCTGCCCGGTGCCGCCGTGCCTCAGCGCGGGTGGGCCGCGGGGCAGGGAGGCGGCGGGTCGCTGGCGGTCCCGGGAGGCGGCCGCTGCCCCCGGTTGGGGCGAAGCGGCGGAACGGTGCCGCGGCCGGCGGGGCGGTGCTGCCGAGGTGGCTCTCTGGCGGGGTATGAGTTGTTCTGGGTCGCCTTCGGTGCGGCGGGGGGGACGGGCGCGCTGGCTGCAGGCGTTCCCGGTAAGATTTCGTGCGGTGGGGGTGGAGAGAAAAAGAGATCCTGCGGTCAAAAGTGTCGCCTGGTCCTCATTATCGTGCGTTTCCTTTGAGGAGACAACAGTACTTCTTGTAACTCAGGGTTGTTTTTTCGAGTTGTCAGGTGTCATAGATCTGCGCTTTATTGGAGCAGCAACTGGTGCTGACTCAGGAGTACGGTTGCCTGAAAGTGTTCAGGACCTGCTGGTGCGATGGCCTGGTAGTCAGTCCCCCTTGCAAAACAAGTGGGAATGTTTTATCCTGCCCCTGTCTATGAAGTGTATTAAAACTCTGTGCTTTTGATTCGCAAAGAGCTCTTTTTGCTGAATAACATTTGTAACTATGGTTGCTATTTAGGAAAAAGCCAGTGGGAAGGTATCGGCCGTGCTGAACATGTAGAATGTGTTCAGTCTGAGCGTCATCCACATGTGTGCAGATGTGCAGCTCTCTACATAGAAAAAAAATCTGAAAAGCTAGTGTCCCAGATACTGATTTTTAAACCTGCAAACCTTATTTTCCAGCTATTCTTGTCTTTAGGTTTGTAGTGGGGTTTTTTATTCACTTTGTTCTTATTGTTGGGAATCTATGTATGTGAATATGTTATTTATTGTTTGGTACAAGTTTGTGCAAACACGTGTGTGCGTGTATATACAGGCACACATGAGAATATATATATAGACACACATGAGACTTAATATAAGTACTCTGTAACCTGCTTTGTGGGCATACTTATTCTTGTTTAAGAGTAATTTATTTAGCTTATGTCCCTTGGAGATAGGATTAAATGAATTCCCCCCAAATAAATTATTCCTTCATGCAGATAAATTTTCACAGAGGAATTTAATCATTGCTGTAGAGCTCATCGGGTGAAATTTATTGATGATCTTGTCTAGAGGGTAGTTTTAATTTTTTTTTTTTTTTTTTTTTCCTCCGGTAGCATTTTCTTGGCACATCTGGAAACACCTTCTGCAATTGTTGTTTCTGGTGACTAATGTTTAGCAGGCTGCTCTGCATTATCTACTAATAAACCTGCTGGAAGTTAAGAATTTCCAAGCTAGATAAAGCAAAGATGGATTGCTCTTAACTTACATAGTTATTTCTCATTTATAAATTTCTTAAAATCAGTATTTCTGTTAATACTGGGTTGGGAGCAGGGAAGGTCAGTATCACTGAGTTAATATCTTCTGTTTAAATTACCTGACACAGGCACATTCATTTTATTTGGACTTAATTCTTCAAATCTTGCCTGCTTTTACTACTGTGTGCAGTCTGTTAATATTAACTTTCCTTCTGTACGGAATCTGATACCCTCGTATTGAACTTCTGTAATGCAGCATTAGAGATCTTGTTATAGGAATGACGAACCAGTGCTTTAAAGTAGAACTCTACAGTTAATTTAATTAGTTAATTACTCATACTGGTTGTTACAAAAATGTGGTAAAGTATGAGGATTTTTACCTTTGTGTACATCTGATAAGATGCTATAAAGAGTGACGTCTGAAACAACTTTTCTATTAAGAACAGAACTTTTAGGTAGACATCAACGTTTTGTTCAGTTAATTTAGTGATTTCCAGGAGGGAACTGTCTTGGCAAATGTTTTAATCAGCTTTTTTCCTCCCTGCTTCATAGTATGCTGCATAAAAACACTAGTTTATTTGGAGGGGAGAGAGGAGTTTTTGCAGTTAGTTAGTGCAGTAAAGAAGACGATGAAATAAAAACGAGGATGTCCAGAGCAGCCTGGCGTTTCTTAAGCATGTGGAAACCGAGGTGGATGTCAAGGCAGGGTTTCCTGGTAGCATGGCTGGCAGTAAGCATGGCCAGCTGGAAAACCTTCACCTCCGTATCGTATTAGGAGAAAAGATTGCCAAGTACTAAAAGCTTTTTGTAAGTGTTCCTTGATAGGAATTCGACAGGCAGCTGTGCTTTTAAAAAGAATGTTGAAGACAAATTTAAGTGATGCATGAAACTAATGAAGCTTTCTATTTAATGCTTTTCTGTTGTAGTTAGTTTCTGGTCTTCTTTCCTGTTTTAACAGAACACAAAATTTAACAAATTTACAAGGTCTTAATATAAGATATGGCTGGGAAATATATGGCTGGTACTTCAGGCTCTTTGAAAGAGGGACCTGGATTGTACACAGGACTGTTGGATTCTGCAGGGCCAAGTAGAAGAGATTTTTCCATAGGATAAATTGTACTGATGTCCAATAAAGTCTGTATAGATCATGCTGTCATGTCAGTCAGTATTCTTTTTATTGGATTTTTTTATTTATAAATCTTTATGAAATACATGTAGTTACACAGTGTTCACTCAGTATGTATTTTTGTTAACTAGAAGCGTTTTGCATTTGAACTTCTTTATAGTTATGAAAATTTTGGCTTGAGTACAAACATCTGAATTTTCTGGCTTCCCATTTTATTACTTTTACTGAGAAGATGCTGAATCTTAAAAAAAAAAAAAAAAAATCCCAAGCAACTAAAAATTGCACAACTTTTATCGGTATTGTTTGGAGTCCTTGCTGCCAATGTTGGAACACTTCTGTGCCCGTCCTTTCCACCCTGAAATACAGCTATAACTCTGATAGTGTACCAGAGTCTCACTAGTGTTAAAGCAAGAACATCGATTAAGTAATAGGTGGATGGAGTTTCTTGTCTTTTATATTCTTACATGCGGTTTTACTACTATGCAGCATTCATCTAGAAGAGAGAATATTTGTGATGAAAACTGGGTTGCCTTTCTCAAAATAAGTCATGCTACTGTCCCACACAATGTTTTCTTTATTAAAACAAAAATGGGCCGTCTTCTGTTGAGGGGAGTAACATCTGATGAATTCTTTCTTGAGACGCTTCTCATGTTACCTGTAGAGAGGTCCATTCACATTGAGCAACAGCGCTGAAGATCGTCTCTAACTGAATTAGAGTTAGATAATAATTTCTCGACTCTTTATCATTGAATTGAGCTCGCCATAGTGCTTGCAGGTTCTGTTGTAGGCTGACTGCTGCTGTGTCTTGTCTATGATACATACTTCTGCTTCAAACAAATCAGGGGCAATGTAACAGTGTAATGACATCGGTGCTCTAACGGTCTGAGATTTTAACATTTGTGCAGGACTGAACTGTGTTTAGTTACTCTTACTTGGAGCTGTTTGTTAATACAGTTGTTAAATAATGTGCATTGTTACTACACAGCATTAAACTTCATTAATACTGGACTTGGATTTAGAAAGACAATGTTATGTGCAAATTTCTTATGCACTCTGGAAAGTAGACATTTTCCACTTCAAGTTCTTTGAGTAATTATGTTTGTAAAATAATAATTGCTTAGGTGCTGCATGTATTGTGAGAAAGGGAACTCACTTGTCATCTTTTTTTGCCTTGACAGGGTAGAAGAAGGAATCTGTCTACGGCATCCACTACTAGTTTTCCATCTGGCATCTGACCCTGCTAGAAGGCCACCATGCAGCAGCCTCCACAGACTGTTCCAGCAGGAGCGGCAGCTCCACCTCCTGCAGGGATTGCTCGGAACATGTACTGGAGAAACAGCTCACTCAGTAAACGAGCAAATGCAACAGCTGCCCCAGTGCAGCCTGTGACAGACCCTTTTGCATTTGGCAGACAAACTCCACAGGGATCCCCTTTAGATAATCCATCCAAGGGCAATGCATTGGTTATGCAAAGTTCTTCCCCAGCGGCGTTTCCGCAGCCAGCCGTTATGCATGCTTCCCCGTCACGTGCAGGGGACAATCCTCATGGACAGCATACATCTTTAGCAGCTCCTGTATCTCAACCAGGAATAAATACCAGTACGTTTTCTAATGTTCCGATTCCTTCACCGTCCCCAGGATACGTTATAAATAGTACTACAGAAGTGCATCCAAATGCAGATCTCGGACTCTGCAGCCCTGCAGTACCATTGCATTATAATGCAGGAGCAGCAGTTGAAAATTCTTTCAGTGCGCATCCTGGAATGGTGTCTGCATCAAACAAACCTGGAGGTAGACAAGATATTAGTAGAGATCCAAATGATGTTCCTTCAGGACCCGCTGCGACAGCACTCTTCCCTCCACCTCCTCAGCAGCCTGTGTCTCACTGGAGGCCTGTTCAAGGTAACCTGCAGTCTCCAGTTCGAAACTTTGTGCCCTATCCTGAGCCGTCTTCTCAGATTGACGTTCATAACATTTCTCAGTCTTCTGTTAGCACTTCTCATCCTCCTCCAGAGACAAATTTACAGCAGGGTCCTGCACACCAAGGTATTCCACAAAATATCGTGCAAGCACCTTTAGCTGTTGGTTGTGAAAAGAATGGGAATAACGGCTCTGCAAATAGCAGTCATCACATGAACAACATCCAGCCTGGAAATGTGTTTAGGCAGAACACAGAAATGCCTAATGCTTGGTTAAATCAACCATATCAGGAACAGTTTTACCCACAGCCACCATTGCAAGACTCCAGTTTTGTCATTCCCACAGCTCAGGAAAATAATCCCCAAAATCAGCCTCCAGATATGTCTGAAACATCAAATAGACCTGTTCCCACAGATCGAGATTCAGGAACTCTCTCCATGTTTTTCAAAGGGGATGAGGCAGAAAATGAAGAAATACTGTCATCTGAAAAAAATTACATAGCTGAGAAAACAGAGTTTGATGCTTATCGGCCAAATTCGGCATCCTCGTATCACCAGCCAATGCATCCTCAGCGGGTTGCGACTAATGTTCTCTCTCAGGCGCAGTTTGGTACAGGTTCAGCCAATGAGATGGTACAAAAAGGAATGGATGTCCAGTACTTTCCCAAAATTGTAAGTCAGCAGGAACCACAGGCTGCCAAGCACTCTATGTTTGTTAGTGATGACAAAGCACATATAGCTGATATGTCTGGGAATGGTGGGCCACAGTATGAAAATGTTGAGAACCTGGAGTGCATTCAGAATCAAGAAGTGCTGCCAAGTGAACCACAGAACATCAATGCTTCATCCCATGCCGCTGGTCCTGATCTGTACAGATATGGATCCTTTCCAGGTCAGATGCTTCCGAAGAATGCTGTTATGAGCCATGCTGAAGGAGGACCAAATTTGGAGGCACCTGATTCATTACCTCATCCTGTCCGACCAGATAGTGTATCTTCAAACTATAGCAACATTAGTCACAGGAGCACTTCCAGCTCAGCAAGACCTCAAGAGCAGGTCGGTACTTTTATTCAGCAAGAAAGTGGGAAGCCTGATGAAGAATCTTCTGCTAGCTTCTTTAAACAGATTGACTCCTCTCCTTTGGGAGGTGATTCAAGCGAGCTAAACCTGGGCAAGAACTACCATAGTAATCTATCCCAGCCTCCAACTCCAAGTCCTCCTAAGCCTACAGGAGTATTTCAGACAAGTGCAAATAGTTCTTTTGAACCTGTGAGGTCCCATGGGGTTGGTATAAAACCTGCAGAGATTGACCAAGCAAAGATGGTGGTTGAATTAAGAGAGAACCACTTGAACCAAAAGAGTATCAAGAAGAATACAGCTGTACCAGCTGCGTCTCCAGGCAACCTTGAACAGCCACCAGATAATCTGGAAACTATTTTCATGCCTCAGGTACACCCACTGCCTCTTGCAGTCACGGGTGAAGCTGGAAATATGTTGCACTCTGGACCTGTTGTGGAAAACATACAATCAGTATCTGAGAGAAGGTCTTCAACAAGAGCTCAGGGAGCAGTTAAGAAGTGTGATAGCCCAGCAACAACTCTGTGGGCTCATAATGAGTTACCAAATTTTGGAGGAAATGTTCTTCTAGCTCCTGCTGCTCCTGCAGTCTATGTACCTGCCAAACAAACTGTAGAAGTCATTCAGCCACCAGAAGAAGGCCTGTCTAATCAGCAGCCAAGTAAACCAGGGACTATTCCTGTGCAGCTTTCCCAAGATGGAAATATAACTTCTGAAAATCTTGAAAATCCTCCCAAAATGGGAGAAGAGGAGGCACTTCAGTCTCAGGCAAGTTCTGGTTATGCAAGTTTGTTGTCTTCTCCACCTACAGAGTCTTTGCAAAATCAGCCTATCTTGATTGCTCAGCCTAATCAAAGCTATAACTTGGCTCAGCCAATTAATTTTTCTATTTCTCTATCTAATCAGCTCAGCAGCAATGAAAACAATCAGCCGATGAAGGACTCTGGGGTTGGCGACAAGCCCGCAATGGGTCCCCAAACTTCACATGCTGGTGGGATCATTTCTGGGGAAAACGTGCCATTACCTGTGATGCAAGTTGGATCTCTATTAGTTAATGCACTTCCAAATGCTAATCTGTTAAAACATAATTTATTACAGAGCCCTGTTAATTCCTCTGATACTGCTTCTAATCAGCCTGCAAACTTGCTTATGAAAACTCCGCTTAATTTGGCTCCAGAAGGGCAAAAGAATGTTAATATGGAAAGTTTTGTGCCCGAATTTGCTAGCAAGCCAGGGTCTAACTCATCTGTCTCTCCTGGGACAAATCTCCCCAGTGGAAGTGCAAGTGCACTAGTACCCCCTGGTAATTCTGTAGTACAGGCTAATAATTCTGCAAATCACTCAAATAGCAAAGAAGAAGCTGCTGGAGTGCTTGACTTCACGGTATCACGGATGTTGGAGAAAAACAGTGCAAGTAATTCTGTACAGGTGCATAATCAGTCACTTGCTGGTGGTCCAGTATATCCTCAACAGTCAGCTGGTAGTGCTGGTCAGGTGGGTCCCGAGATGCATGACAAACAACATTTCTATCAACAGGTGACAAAAGATGTACAGCATCAGGCTGTCTCAGACAGAGCTGTTCAGGGAGCCTTGCCACCTCAGCCACAAATGCAAGCAGCTCAAATGCAGCAACCAACATCTGGGCAGTCCTCAGTTCCTTCAAACTACCAGGTCGCCGCAGGGACTAAAGCTGTGCCAGCATCACAGCAGCGTGAGAACCAGGTGCCGAGTAACCATCCTCCACCTGTGGGTCCCCAAGAGGCAAGTTCAGCGCAGCTGACACCAAGGTATGATCAGACGAGTCCCGATAAGCAAGCAGCACCTGGACAACCATCGGGTGCTCCAACTTCTGTAGTGCCTTCAACCGCCACCAGTCAGTCGGTCACGCCAAGTGTGCAACAAGACCTGCAGCGTCCATCCCTGCCTCAGACTCCTCAGGATGCCTTTGGTCCAGCCCAGAACCCTTACTACTACTATAGACACCCTTATGATGCTTACCAGCCTCCGTATCCACCACCTTATCCTCCTGCAGACCCCAGAACAGCAGCCCAGCTTTATTACATGGTAAGTTTTTATTTTTCCCTTCCTCCCGCCTCAGAATGTATTAGTAATTTTGATCTTCGAATTACTAGTTTAAACAGTTGTCATGATGAACATTCAGTGTAGCATTCATGTTAAGCATTTAATTGTAGGGAAAGTCCAGATAGCAGTACCAAAAATGACATTACAAAGATTATAAAAACTTTAAAGTAGCTGCTAATACAAATTCCAGTTGGCACAGACATCAGCTGATAGCAATTGATTTGGTTCTTTGGAAAAAGTTGGCAGTTATAACTGTTTTAGCTGACTGGGTGTTCAAATTTGTTTCCCATCTGCTGCCTGAATTATTGATGGTTTAGCAGAGTGCCCAGCGTAGTGGTTGAACTGCCTTTAGTCCAGATGTAATGTGTTTTTTTTATTAAGTTTAGGATATTAATAGACTCAAATATAACTTCCCACAACAGTTATGGAAAGCTATACTGTGGTCTATGGATCTATATCTCTCCAGATATCATAGTTGTTGTGTGTATGGTGATTTGTTTGGTTTTAAAGGTTTATTCTTAGAGGTGGGAAGCCTCTTACCTTACCTGTCAATCTCTTCTCTAGGAGGATAGCTACGGACAGTATGACCCACGGTACAGACACTATGATAACACCGGCCCTGCTTATATGGAGTCTGGGAGCTACCGGTATCCTGAGCCTGAACGTCCTAGTTCCAGAGCAAGTCACTGCTCTGACAGGCCACCTTCTAGGTATGCAATTCCTAAATGCAGTAAAGATCTGGAACACCCCGAAGCAGAGAGTGTAATGACGCCTGTTGAAGTTTTGTAGCATAATCTGCAGTGAGGAAGTTCAAAAACTCATTGTGTGCTGCCATAGGAACGGATGATATCAAATGCAACATCTGAAAAGGGATAAAATTCCAGAGTCTTTTCTGTTGCTAAAGCTTTATTGCTCCTTTCATTCAGTTCTCTGGGTGGTTGTTGGCATTTCTGCCAGGCAGGAGGTCACTGCGATGGACTCAGTGCTGAGGTTAGCTCTTTTTCAGGTGTGCCGTCAAAGAGCAGGCCATGGGTTGGTTAATCAGTAGTAGTTTCGTTTCTGGTTAGCACTTAAGCAGTGGCCTCTAGTTCTATTAATAAAGTGGCACGTTTGCACATTGGTCTGGGATTTGATCTACAAGCATAGCAGTATGTGTGGCACTATTTTCCTTTTATTATTTTATGAATGAATATTTCATTAAAGTAGTTTAGTTTCTTCTAAACTCATAAGTGTCTTTTCTCTCCCTTCTCTCCTTGGAGAGAGAGAGGTGAGGGAAGAACGTCAAATGAATGACAAAAGGTTACTGTTCCACTATCTGGTGGGTGGGTGTGCTACCCTTTGTAGTATTTGTCTGTTGTTGTTGGTAGTTCACTCATGGAGTGGTCTTCAAATTAAAAACATAACATTTTGCTTACGACCTCCAGCAGGTTATAGGAGGTGTATATTGGCCTTGAGGAGTACAAAACAATGGCTGTAGCTGCATGTGATAACTTTTATCATCTTCTTAAGTGAATATAAGTGCACTGTGAGATCTTGTAATGAGATAATAACTCCTGGTAGCTCTTCCTGGTGTGTACTCTTACATACTATTTTCATAAGAGGTTGAAATTCCTACGGGTGGCATTGGGCAGATCAAAGCCTGTTACGAGTAGCTCTGGCAGTGACGTGTGATGTGACACTGCAGTCGGATGTGGGCTGTGGTATGGAACTGCGCGGCAGCAGAGCGTAAGAGTAGGAAAGTCAGTGTGATAGCGTGTCTGAAACTTGCTCTTAATCTACCAGTATTGATGATGCAGCTTTGTAAACTCTGCTTGGGGAAGGGAATAACATTTTCCTGAAGGAGACTGAGAAGATTGGTTGGGTGGATAAACCTGATCTGATAAGATCACATCTCCTTCTCTGCAGAGGCAGGTGCTGTGTTAGCAAACTTCCCACACGGTCCAGGGAGGAGCATCACTTGACTTGCTTGGCTGCTTTGGAGTTTGCATTATCAGTTGTGTGATCAGTTGTAAAGGAGCATGAAAGTTCCCATCATTCTACCTTGGCATTAAATATATTTACCTCCTGTGTGTGTACGTATATGTATGTGTGTTTGTGAGTTGTATATACGTGTGTATATACACATGTATAGATATAAACATACATGTATACACATACTCATATGTACATGTACGTACATATATATAGACTCTACATTTTTTCACCTAACAGTTACCTTCTAGCTTTTTTTTTTTCAGAAATTGAGGGATGGTGTCCTGAAAATGGCATATAATAAAGGTTCATGATTTTTCAAGTAATGGCCACATCTTTCTTTTTCCATCAAAAGTATTCTAATTATCTTGTATATGTATGTACTGTTTATTACTTTAATATGTTAGTTTTAGTTAGCTTCTCTTGCTTGTTCTGTTCATTTGGACAATGAGTAGATGAGTAAATGAGTATTTTCTTCTGTTCGGTCTTCTCTGTTTACTTGCTCTAATGAAAAACGAGCCTTTCCTACACGCTACTGTCCATCCAAGCTTATTGAGAAGGGTAATAACCTAGAAGATGCCTGGAATTAGTTGTGTAGTGATGTGCTGTGTTACAATTGCATCTCAATGCTACCTCATTTATTCACTGAAGTATTAAATGTAAGGATGTGCTAACCCTCAAAGCATTGCTGCATCTGCTGAAAAGCCGAGATTGAGAAATGGCCTGATTGCAGAATGAGAACAAAGCATTGGGACTAGGGTAGCGCTGGCTCTGCAGCGTGAGTATTCTGTGTTCTCGCCAGCCACAGATCAGCCTCAGCTCCAGGTTGAACAAGACGATACAGTATTGAGTTCTTTGGCCAGGTACCCAAAGAAAGAGCGCTTCGGTTTTGTTTCTTTTCTGGCTGTATTTGACGCTGGTGGCAATGGCAGCCCCAGAGGCTGAAACCCTCTGTTCAGAGTTACCTGGGAGGGTGCTAGTTCATGTCCTGACCTGTTTTCATGACCTGTTCTCCAGACCGTAGTCTTCTTTTCATCACCATAAGATGTAGAGTAAAACACCGTTAAAGTAGAGGGAGCAATTATTTCGTTACTTGTTAAGTTACTGACTTCTCTGTTGAGACAGCTCAAAGGATGCTAATTATAGCAGTAGTTTGTGTGGTAAATTGTCTATAAGTAATTAAACTTATCACCAACACAGTTTACAAAAATCACTAAACTATTATGTAGTCAGGGCTGTCAGCTTTTTATGGCACACAACAATTTAGTGATACATTGGTTTCTAAAGTCTTAATTTTATGATTCCTTGATTTCCTGTAAATGCATTATTTTAAATATGAAGCACTACCTTGTGACATACAGTTCTTCATATCTCCTGCTGACTTTAGAAGAGATTGAAGGAGGAATAATAACTATTTATACCCGTGCACTTTCTTTCAGGCAAGGGTATACTGAAGATTATTATTCAAAAAGTGGATGGAGTGATTATTATCCAGGCTATTACCCAAACTCTTACGATTATGGAGGTAAGGTGTCAAAATGAACTCTGAATTTTTCTATAGAAAATTGCAGGTTTAAACAAAGATTTATGGGGAACAGGAGTTTCAAGATTAGAGAATTATTATATTTTTCCATGTTAATAACTCATATCCTTTCCACAACCAGCAAGAATAAAGTTATACTTGCTGAAAATTGATCTTTGGGCCTAGTTCAGTTCTCAATAACATGCCATCCTTCCTGTATGTTTTTTATTCAGTAGAAATAGTAAATAGAAACTAAATTGTTTTTTCCTCACTCCCAGCCTTCAATTTGCCTTTCCATTGTGAAAGCACAGCATTGTAAGTCTACAGAATAGTTTTCTTCAATGTGTTGCAAGCCTGTCATTCACTGGGGTGTAACCTGCAGGGAGACTTCTAAAGTAAATTTTAGGTGGGTTTAAACAGAAATTGAGCCAGGACTAGAATTTGGTTTTGTCCATAATTACCTGAGTGCTCACAGAGCCGTACTGCCATTGGTAATCTGAGGATAATTGCTTGTATAGTGCCTGGGAGGATTTTAAGCAACATCTGTCCACATCCTGAGACATTTAGTGACACGCTCTGAAGAGTGATCACAAAGATTCTGTTAATGTTTCTTGAGTTGTTATTATGTTATGATCGAGTTTTAAAGTTGTTAGAAAAGATCTGTCTGATGGTAAACACTGTCCCTTTTTTGTATATTTAGCTAACTATAATAACCATGTTTCTCTGAAAGGTGTGGAAGTGATTTTTTTTTAGTTGTTTTTTGTTTGAGTTTTTTAAACTAAAAATGAGTAGACGTTTATGTAGTTTTAAGTACATTATTTTGGTTTTTGCTGTATCCTTCTGGACCAAGTCAGCATGTAATTAAAAAGAAAGGAGTGAAAAAAGGTTATAGGCAAAGGCTTCCAGTACCTACACCATTTCTTTTTATTTTCCAAAGATCCAAGTCGCTGGGAGCGTTACTCATCGGCGTACGACCCCAGATACAGAGATCCTAGAAGTTACGATCAGAGATATTGGTATGATGCTGAACACAACCCTTACCAGAAGAGAGAAGCATATCCATATGGCAACAGGTTTGTCCATTCAACCCATGTTCTCTCCATGCTCTTTCCTGATCTAGGCCAGCACGGGGCCTGGGTGCTGATGATGATCAGAGAACTCGTGTGTGTCTGAGTGAAGGAGGAGAATCTGGTGTTGGTTTCATAAGGGCTGAACCCCCTGTAGCCAGAAAATGAAATTAATGTCAGTAGGTGTTAAGACAGAGGCTGAGGCTTTGCTTGTGCACTAACAGAAATACTACTTTATTTGCTGAAGATCTACCCCAAAGCCTTCAGAACTTATGAACTGTTGTGATAGTTGTATCGGGCATCAGAATTTCAGGGTATCATGCAGCTTTGTAAGTAAAATGTTCAATATTCTGTAGGAATCCAGATGCATCCCATTAACAGACTATTAAAATGCAGGATTACACATAAATGTTGCTATTCCTTCCAGTAGCTTTGACATAGGTCATTGAGGAAAAACAGGTGAGCCGTAACGTCACCCTGAAGAAAAGGATTCAAGGCAGTAGGACTTGTTTTCAGATCAGGTGAACATTCTGTGGATTTTCCTGGAATGTTCTGGATGAACTTCATGAAGAAATGTCAGTTTGCTTACTGTAATAAAAATCTCAATCTAGGAAATAATCTAAAAGCTCTTCTGAAATTAGGTACAGTTTTTTCTTGACGGGTATGCAGTGAAGTCACTTCCCTCAAGGATATGGGTGCCTGTAGTCATTTTGCTTGCATGTTTGTTTCTTCTTCAGGCATGACCGGTATGAAGATAACTGGAGATATGACCCTCGTTTTACTGGAAGTTTTGATGATGAAGCTGAACCCCATAGAGATCCTTACGGTGATGAATTTGATAGACGCAGTGTCCACAGTGAACATTCTGGTCATAGTCTCCGCAGCTCCCGCAGTGTTCACAGTCGCCAGAGCAGTTTCAGCTCTCGCTCTCAACAAGTGAGTTTCAAATGATCACATCACGTATTCTTTCAGCTGGGTTGGGTCTTTCTCTATGTTGGGGTGGGTGAAGCATTAGAAAGATGGAAATAATATTTCTGGGTTTAGCTTGGGGCATACGTATTTTGAAAACTTTTATTCTGTAAGTTAATGCTGTTCTGTAATATAGTTTTGAACTTAATATTTATCACAGTTGTCAAGAGAACTTTAACCAAAATCAGCACTCAGCTGTGCAAGTTGCCACACGCACAGAAATGGAAAATTTCCTCTACTGAATCCGTTTGCTGTTTGTGAGAACTTTGCCCTTACTGTGCTTGGCTGTAGTTGATAATGTGTCTGGCTTTCAGCGCTAGGTCATTTTTTCTCATCACATGCACGAATGCTATTACTGAACTTGAGATCTGTTAAAAGACTAACTCTATGTTTGTATGATGCTACTTTGACTTCAAATGCACAACCCAGATCTAACTGACTACTCATCTACTTGTGCCATAAGTACAAATACCCGAGTAACACAGAATATTTGGGTAATTTTTGAGCTACAGTCTTTGCTAGTGGAATGTGTCATTTTAGCTGTAGTCTCGTGTTGGTTTCTTGGACGTTTAGGTGATTTTTCAGTCTGAACTCCAATTCATTTAGGAATATTGCAAGTAGTATTGGAGATCATTTAGGCATTAATCTTTAGGCGCCTGAAGTCATTTAGGCATTCATCAGGTTTAGTCAGTTGAGATTTTCTGTTAAAGTGTGGACAGCACTGTTACACCAGTTACACACTCTGTTACAGCAGAGGTGGACACTGATTCTGATCCTTAGTTGCTGATGCAGCAACACTTGAACCTGTAACTCACTTTATAATGTTATTCTTCACACAAGCGCATGGACGTTCTGTCTTGACAGAACTGAACATACTTGGATGTGAACAGATCAAATGGTAGTGAAAACACTGAGGGAGAACACTGAGACATATTAATTATCTTCTGTAGCCTCTTGGTGCGGGTGCCTTGCAGGGTAAGCTTTCTCAACTGCAGTGATACAGTAAGCCTGGTTTACAAGAAAGAATCAAAGGCGGGGGTAATGCTCGCCGTCTGCAGTCACGCTTGCAGTATTGCTTTGTGTAACTTCATGCTCTCTGCTAACAATTACTAATATGATCTATTTAGAGCCAGCTGTATAGAAGTAATCATGATCTAACGGCTAATGCGTATGAAACTACTGCACAGGCAGTGTCGCTCCACGCAGATTATCCATATGGCGGATATGCTCCTAACTTTGATGGACAACAGCCTTTTACAGATTATGGCTACCCGACTGAAGCTGGATGGTCAGCTGTAGAACAAGGTATTGGCGCCGCTGGGGAAGGAGGAGGGAAGGCACTGGGCTTGCAAGGTTGTCTACCGGTAGCAGTCTGCACTTCTGTTAGTATTTATAGTGTATGAGATGCCTGAGATTTATTAAGCCTATTAAAAGGAAAAAAATATGCTGCTTTACAGTGTATGTACACACAAAGTTGTGTTTCCTTTTCAGTGTAAGGATAACTTGCTTACTGAAACCTGGATGTATCACGGAACAGTAGTAGCTAGACAGTGTTTGCTATTAAATACTGCGTACTTCCATTTCTAAAGGTCTATTTAGATAGATTTTTAACTACGCTGCTTGTGCTTCATGGGGAATGATTAAAGTTTAAGTTAAACTTCAGATTTTTCCATAAATTTTTCTTACTCTTATGGGTTGGAACAAAACACTGTTTCTCTGGAAAAGCTTTTCCGGAGTGTGTTGAAGTGTATAACATCAGCTCTTTGAAGATGCATCATGTATTTGGACAGACATCACAGAAATGTGGTCTGATACAAACAATTAAAGCCCCTGGGTTGAAAAAGTGAGTGGATTTTAAAGTTCTATAGTCCAGTTTTGTTCTTGTTGATCTTTGTTCAGAAGATCTTTGGGACTACAATGGAACTGATTAATTGTTGCTTATAAAGTTTAGCCAGATTGAATGCCAGGGTTTTTTCCACTAGTGCTGCAGGATTACTGAATTGGATAAATACATCAGCAAGTTTATTTAGTTGCAAGACAGATTACTTGTTCTTACTGTATCTTTTCTTCCTATTTCAGCACCTTTAAGGCCCTCAACGCCTGAGAAATTTTCAGTGCCTCATATCTGTGCTAGGTTTGGTCCTGGGGGCTTCTTAATCAAAGCACTGCCAAACCTGCCTTCAGAGGGACAGCCAGCTCTGGTTGAAATACACAGTATGGAGGTAAAGTTTGAAAGAAAAAAAGGAGTTGGTGGAATACAGGCCTTTCTTTTGGAAGGAGAGTAGGGAAATTTGATCTATAACTTCCTGACTTTGTTTGGGTTTTTTTTTTTTTCAGTATGTCAATGCATATATCTTTATATTTATCTATAAGTACAACAGTAACTTTATAAACTCTTTTCCTCTGAGAGATGATGTAGTCATGATCAGATCATCCAGCTCCTTAAAATTTTCTTCAGGCAAAATCCTTAAATCCTAGAAGGGCTGGAGTCATGTTGATTTGTTTCTAGTGTGTTGTGGTTCACAGAGACAATATTGTCCCGTACATTCTCTGCAGGGCTAAGAACTGCTTACCATCTGGGCATTAAACATCAGGGATATATTTTCATTCTTGTGCTTCTACAAAGAAATGCAGTACTCTAGTAATGGAAAATATATGGAAGGACAGGCTTAGAATTCATAGGTAAAATATCACTAGAAGGAAGTAGAATTGTACACAAGTACTAGAACAGCATTAGAAGAATTATTAAGGAGATGGGGCAGATTTTTCTGTTTTGCTACAGAATGCCTTCTCATGTGAAGGAGATTTTGTCATTTGTTATCATTATGCTGATTGCAAGTCACCATGTGTATTTTGTTTAAGAGCGATAGGCTTAATTACACTATAGACTATGCTGAGGTCTGGGGGTTTTATTGTTAAAAATCAAAATTCATCGTTATAAGAGTTTCTTATGGTTCATATTTGTGTTTTAGACTATGTTACAACATTCTCCAGAGCAAGAAGAGATGAGAGCATTTCCTGGTCCTCTTGCTAAGTATGTTCTTACAGATTTCAAAAATAACTTTCATGCTTTCAGATTTCATTTCTTCATCAAACTCTTACTTGTCTGCAAATTACAGGATTTAAACTGACTCAAAATATTTATGGCTTTTCACCTGCTTTAAATAATACATGAGCTTTAAGCTTATTCCTCATACTACTCACAATGAGCTGAATGTTTACAATTATTTCACTAAAAACTTTTTAATTTTTTTTATTTATTTCAGGGATGACACCCATAAAGTGGATGTTATTAATTTTGCACAAAATAAAGCTACACAGTGCTTTAAGAATGAAAGTTTAATCGACAAAGAATCTGCAAGTCTGCTTTGGGATTTCATTGTACTGTTGTGCAGGCAGAACGGGGTATGTCTCACTGCGTGAGGTTTTGTCTATCCTAAAATATTTCAGACACAAAATATTATTAATGTAGAAGACAGTAATATGCTTATAGTGACTTATCTTGGAATAATTCACAGATTCCCAGAACAGGTAAACTGGCCACTTGTCCTCAGGTGCTCAGAGGTGCTGATATTCATACATTGTTACTGAAGCGACAGATAAAATGAAGGCGATGATGAAATAACAGAAGTTTTTTTTTTTTCTTTCCACCTGTATAGACTGTTGTGGGAACAGACCTGGCTGAACTTCTGCTCCGAGATCATAAAACAGTGTGGCTTCCTGGGAAGTCCCCTAATGAGGCAAATTTGATTGATTTCACTAATGAGGCTCTGGAACAAGTGGAAGAGGAATCTGGTGAAGCCCAGCTCTCATTTCTCACTGATAGTCTTGCAACTGCCATTGACAGTCTTGAGAAAGAGACAGAGAGATTCAGAGAGTTGCTGCTTTATGGCCGCAAGAAGGTGAATGCTTATACTGTTGTTCCAAATACTACATGTGTCTTATTTACTTATTTTTCACAAATCTTAAAGCTCTACATAGCAGTTAAAATCGTTCTTGCAATTTGCAGTGCCTATAATATTTCATGGTGCTGTACTGCACTGGTATGGAAAAATTGTCCCCTACAGTTTAAAATATAAAACAAAATTATAGTCATGTGTTAGTATCCTGTCTAAACAATCATTTTTTCATTCAGTCACAAAGTACCACTGTAAAACAGTCATTGTTTATCCAAGTAGTATGTTAAGCTATCCCCAGGAAATTAATTTCTGTATTAATTAGGATGCTTTGGAGTCTGCCATGAAGCATGGTTTATGGGGCCATGCTCTTCTACTTGCCAGCAAAATGGACAACAGAACACACGCCAGAGTTATGACCAGGTACTGCTTTGCTTGTTGCTTAGTACATACAATGTGACTGTCTGTTCTGCTAATGAGGTAGAGACTTGGTGCTCAGAAATCTTAATGTCAAAATCAGGAGTTGTCCTTAGTAGCTCATGCAAGAATTATGCTTTAATTTTACCCCTCTATTCAGTTGTCATTTGTTGCTCTTTATTCTGGGCCCTTCCGGCTGTAAACTTAAACCTGAGAAGTTTTTCTATGCCACTCGCTTCATTTAAGGGGTATTTGAACAGTGTCCTCTGTGGGCTTGCTTGAAAGGTGCTGTTAGGCTTTGAAAACACTGCAGAGAACCAGCTGGCAGCTTGATTAAAGCCAAGAAACTCTGCGGGACCCTTCATTCTCCTCGCCTGGAAGAAGCAGATGTGTTCATGCATGCTTTGTCTAGAGACAGGAAAACTCTCTCAGCTTCCCTGAGCTGGTGAAATCATGCACTGGGTCTAGTTAGCTGGCATTGGGAGAACCCTCAGGTTTTTCCCAGAGTGGCAGATCCAGTTAATGTTTTGCTTTTGAACATTATCCACTGGACAATTGCTTATTCAGTATAGTATTTTCAAATAACATTTCCTTCTCTTAAACTAAGCTAGATTAACTGCCGCTGACTGTTCAAGTATATTTTTAACTGCTTACCCCATGTTTGTGTTTTGTTTTTCTGTGTAATGTCTCTGTAGGTTTGCCAACAGCCTCCCAATTAATGACCCTCTGCAGACTGTTTACCAGCTCATGTCTGGAAGGATGCCAGCTGCATCCACGGTAAGACTCAAGCGTGAGCCGCGCTGGAGACATAGCAGCGAGCAGCGTAGTTCACAACAGTCATCTTTGCATGTGCTTTTTCCTAGAATGTCAGATAACTTTGGTCCTTTTTAGGTTGAAACACTTACCCGTGCAGAGCTCCAGTCACTGATTTGACTAAGTAATTCTTCTAATTTTAGTGCTGTGGAGATGAGAAATGGGGAGACTGGAGGCCTCATCTAGCAATGGTGTTATCCAACTTGACCAATAATGTGGACTTGGAATCCAGGACCATTGCTACCATGGGAGACACTCTTGGTAACTCTTGGGGAATAAACAGGGTGATGACTGACGGAAAAGCTTTCTGAAAGCTTTTGTTACTCAGCTTATTTTTTTGAAAACAAGCAATTGCTGTGTAAAATATAAAGTGGAAGAGTTTTTTATGGGGGTGTCTCTATTGTGAAGGCATTTGAATGCAAAACCAAAACAATAGGGGACACTGAATTACCATGTGCCACTGCGAGGAAATATCCAGAGTTCTGTTGCTTATTTCTCCACAGCTTCTAAAGGCCTGCTGGATGCTGCTCATTTTTGTTACCTTATGGCCCAAGTTGGTTTTGGAGTTTACACAAGGAAGACGACAAAGCTTGTCCTAATTGGATCAAATCATAGGTTTGGCTTTCTGTTTTTTCTTTAATTTTTTTAAACATAACTTTTTAGATGCAAAAATGAAAGCTTAATGGCTTGAGAGACTGGATTGCACTGCTCCCTTTATCACCAGCCGCAGCTGGTTTTGAGATATTTGATGCCTTGTCCTTGTTTGAGGAGTAGGAGTTATTGATATTGTGCCTAACAGAGCTATGGTTTTGACTTTATTTCTGATGTACAGATCTGTATTGTCAGCGCATATAATCTCAATGTTAAATAATATTTTTCCTCTCCCATTCCCAAATAGTTTGCCGTTTTTGAAGTTTGCCACCAATGAAGCTATTCAAAGAACAGAAGCCTATGAATATGCACAGTCCCTAGGAACTCAGCCTGGCTGCTTGCCCAATTTCCAGGTGAAGAGCTGTGTCATCTTTGTTTATTTGGGCAAGTTTTCTGCAACGTTTACGTCCCTCAAGTGCTGTATTCAGCTTTATCCATTGTAACATGAAATATTCATGGATAATGTAGTGCAAGATAGCTTTTTTTTTTTTCCTGTTATCACTTCAATCTCCTTCTTGCGTTTTTCACCTATGCATTCTGAACTTCTGAATTTTAAATTTTGTTGTTATCATAACTCTGTATTCCAAAAGAAAAACCCAGCAGAATTTGTTAGCACTAGCTGTAGACAAACAGATAACTTCCATTGGATAGGAGAATTGAATGGTTTTTTCCCTAATTTTTTTTTTTACCCGACTAGTATAGGTATGATAATGGGATATCTGAGCTTTCAACTGAAATGAGAGACTGCTTTTCATTTGGTATGTTTAAGAACGTTCTGATCACTTGGTTTATTTCTCCTGCTTGCATTCTGTAGGTTTTCAAATTCATCTATGCTTGCCGACTAGCTGAAATGGGACTTGCTGCTCAGGCTTTCCATTATTGTGAAGTGATTTCCAGAACTGTCCTCAAAGATCCACATTACTATTCCCCCGTACTAATTGGCCAGCTCATCCAGGTAACATAAGGAAGAATTAAGTATTTGTGGCTTGATGTTGTAGGTGGTAACCTGTGGTTAAAGCTGCCTTTTGTTGGATGGTTAAACTTTACAATGATTTCTTTCTCTAGATGTCATCACAGCTACGCCTGTTTGACCCACAGATAAAAGAAAAACCAGAACAGGAATCTTTTATTGAACCTTCATGGTTAGTAAGGCTTCGACATGTGGATGGACAGATCAAGGTACAGAATGCACTTTTCAACATAAAGTATTCTCTTTTAAGGATTAGTGTAAATCCCATTTTTAAGTGGTTTTGGTTATACTGCTAATTACAGAAACATAAGGAGTGACCTTATGATATATTCATGTCATAACATACAAATGTTATGATTTAAACGAAGTGGATTTACCACACTTTAGTGCCCTAAGATTAAATACAGAATAGTTAAAGGGCAGTGTATGTTATATGAGATAAGGCTTTTCCTAGTACCGTAACGCAAGGAGAATTGCAAGACTCGTTAGGTTGCAATAACTCCTGCTGTAAGTAGAGGATCTGCTTGCAAGAAAAAAAAATGTCTGAATTAGTGTAGCTAAATTGTAACAGAGTGGAAATAATTGCCATTTATTTAAAGAGATCTGTTAGGAATTTGAACCTTGAGCTAATTAACTAAGATTCCGATTAAAAAAAAAAAAAAGACAAAACAACACAACAAACCCAAAACATAAACGTTTTGGTTGAACTTGGCCTGTAAATGGCTGACAACTCATTTTTTTGACTAAGCACTAAAAAAACCTGTGTGCCGTTTTTAAGATTTCCTTTGCTGTATGTTCCCTTGGTTATGAACTTAATGTCTGGTACAGTTAATAAGATCTTGCTTTTTTGTGCAGGAGGGTGCAATAGCTTATAACACAGACAGATCCACCCCACCACCATATGCATGTAGTACACCAAGCTCTGAATTAGACCATGCTAGTCAATGTGATGGAGCAGGAGTTGGCCGTGACATGGGTCCAGGTGCTGAAAATGCATTATTAGCATCCTTATTACCCAATATGGCTCAACAGATGCAAAGTGTGCAGCTGATGCCTTCAGGTTAGTGTTTCATATCCTCCTTCCTGACAGAGGGAAAATAAACCTTTCAGGTTTCTGGTATAAGAAACCACTTAAGAGGGTGGTAGAAACAGTGAGATTTCACTTCTGTGTTGTATCATTTTATTCATAGGGTAAAAGGTTCATACACTGGAATCTCTGTTTAGTTACAACTTAATTTGGTTTTGTTTTTTTTTTTTTTTGTGCCGCAGTACCTCAGGCTGTCCTTGATGGGTCAGTTGCTATGATTCCTCCTGGTGACCAGGAAGCTGCCCGAAGTGTCCCTTTCTATTCAGTGGCTTCTCAGCCTATCGGTCCAGGAGCCGGCTTTGCACCTCCAGGATTTTCAAATCCGTATGGAACTGAGCCATCACCGCTGTATTTAGGGTCAGCGCTACCACCAGGAGGGCCACCACAAGAAGCTGAACCACGGTCAGAAGAACAGCCAAACCTGGAAACAGGTCGGGGATCTTAGTAAACGGCTTTCCTTCCTTAAAAGGGGAATGAAGTATTTTGGGAAGTAATGCAAAATATCTCAATATTTAGAAAGCAGTAAATCAAGGAAATGAAACTTAAAACCACCATGTAATGAAACAGAAACATCTATGGAAAGCGACAATATTTGTCCTGCTTACTTGGCTTGGTTTAAAGGAGAGGTCAGATTCAGCAGATTATGATTTAGACCCGAACAGGTCATCACAGAGTGCCCTGGGATTGGCAGTTCTGTTTGCAAGGGCTGGGTTTGGAGCCTTGGGGATTTCTGCCTCTGGACAGCAGCTTCCAGGACCCTGATAAGTTTTAATTCTGTGTCAGCAGAACCTGACACGTGCGAAGGCAGACCTGCACAAGTTTGGCAGGGCTGCTAGAAATGTGGAGAGCCTTAAACTGCTCCATACTGCTGGTAGCATCCCTCAGCCTGCTCTGACCTGTATTAATTTATTTAAGCTTAATACCCATGCAGGAGAAAAAAAAAAAAATCACAGCAACTGCAGTTCACATTCTTTAAAAGACCAGGTTCTTTCTAGCATAAAATTCATAACTAGTGAAAATTTTTGCCTTAAAGGTGCTGGTGTGGTGTTTGGGGGTGCTTTTTTTGTTGTTTGTGTGTTCCCCACTGCTAACATAATCTAATTTGGTTTTTTAAGGAATGCAGAGAATTGCCCCAGACTCTCCTTCACAAAACTCCTTCACTGACCAGAGAGAGGACGATTTCTACGGCAGAATGGCCAGCATGGTATCTTTATTTCATACATCTCTTCAGCGAGTGTCGGCTGCGTTGCAGATCTCTGCAAGCACAAGAGCGTATTGGGGCTCTGTCTTGCTCTTCAGCAAGACATGAACCTTAGTTTTTCTTCCCCGCTGTCCTTCCCCTTCAGTAGAATAAATAATGAAGAACTAGTAGAAAACTTTAGTCATAATTTTCTTCTCTAAAAATAATTACTTTTTTAAAAAGAGGGGATTAGGGGAGATATCAGGCTGTTGTCTGAAGAGTTTGATTTATCTTTCTCTTGCCTGCCTTCCTCTCCCATATCCCAGAATGATTCTTCGTAGCCAGAAGAGCTTGTAGCATACATCAGCCAGTGAGGCAAGCAGGCCCCAAAGAACAGATCTGTGACTGAGTTCTAAAAGCATAGTATTGACTACCATTTGGTCACGACTGGAAACGTTGGAAGGTGTTTATCAAAATCCCAACCCCCTTTTTAAAAGATATAGTATTTTCATTGTTTAAATATTACTGAAGTTAGTATCTTCTTGGAAGTTTGTTTGAAGTGACAATTGTTTGAAAGAATTAATATAAATGTTTTTAATAGGGATACATTTGGCAACTGATAAAGGATGGGGAGATTTTTTTAACTGGAAGTTAACCATAGTTATAGAAGAAGCAGTGAATTTTTTTATGTTTGAGTTGCTGTATGAATATTAGAAGAACAACCTAATGTTGGAGGGAGGAAAAAAAAATGCAGCAACCGCTCCTTGGTGTAGCATTTTTGGATCTTTCCACTTGTGGGTGGTTTAGCCTGCACAGCAAGCGGTGCCCTGATTTAACACTTTTTAATGAACAAGTGACATGATAGTGCAATGACTTGGCCAGACTCCAGATCTTTTTCTGCACCTCCTACATGTCGGAGGAGATAGAAATACCCAAATAACCAGCTTGAATATCTTGAATTGTGTGGGAATTTTTGATAAAGAGTGAATGTTGTGTCAGATATTTAGCTGCTTGCGTATTAAGCATGTCCTGGCTTTGTATCTAACCAGGCACCAGGACGAAGATCCAGATCTGCATCTCAGTCTTCAGCACACATGGTATGCCACGAGCAGGCTGTTCTGTTTGCTAAATCTTCGTTGTTCTTTAAGTTTATTTCTATGTGCTTTTGTATCTCTTCCTATTACTAACTTTTCAAAGGAGGAACTTTTTTAGCAAGTTGAAACGTAATCCATTACTCCAGCAGTGACAACTTTATACTTTCCTCTATATTTGTAATTAAGGGCTATGGGCGAAGATCACGAACAACTTCAGAGTCCTCTGCTCATTCCGTGGGACGAGAGAGATCCAACTCTGCAGCAAAACAGCCCTCTCCTTCTCCCTCTGTTCCTGTAGGGAAAGAGACTAAAAAAGAAGTAAAAAAGGAGCCAGCACCCAGAAAGGTAAAATTTATAAGGAAGGTAGTTATAGCTAGAAGAGACTTGTTAGTAAATGTGGTAACTCCTGGTCCGGGGTACTGATTAAAAAGGTCCTGACTAAACTGTTTTGTTCTATTTATTAGGTGCAACTCTGCGCTCAGAGTTGAAATCCCTAACAGAAAATGAATTGTTGCATCCATGTTTCTTTTGATCTGTCTGTAAAGACAGTGTTGAGAGAATTAACTGAATGGATGAATCTTTTTTTCAGAGTGGTGCAAACTGGTTTCGCTGGCTGATGGGAAAAGGAAAGAATGAAGCTCATCTTCCAGATGACAAGAACAAATCAGTAAGGCCCCTAAATCACAAAAACCTTTATACATTTTATTGTGTTCAAAATGTTCATCTGTTACCCAGGAAAACATTGTTTTAACAAGTAAACAAATATATATAAAACTTTCAAGATTATGCTTATTCCAAGACTGGCTTTTTAAAAAAAAGTTATTGGTTTTTTTTGTGATTTTTTTTTTTTTGTTTTTCGTTTTGTTTTGTATTTTGGCTCAACAGCTGTGTTTGAACTCCTAATCTTTGATTTCTATGTAGATTGTTTGGGATGAACAGAAGCAACGCTGGGTTAATCTGGATGAACCAGAAGAAGAGGTAAAAGTCTGAGGACTCATTATTTCTCCAAGTGGAAAACTGAAATCTGTGCTGGCACACAATTGTCTTTAATCTATTATTGGCTCCTAAGAACTGCATTTTACTGAATTTGGATTAAGATGTGCAACATCTTGAAACTAATAAATAGGTTACATGTTCTTATAGTCTACATCCTTATGGAACCATCTGTATCTTCGGTTGCTGGCATGGATCCAGTAATTCCAATTGAATTTACAAGGGAATTTGTTCTAAATTTAGTCCTGTCTATCTTTTCATAGAGGTTGACGTCACCTGGACAATTGTTCATTAATTTGTTGCAAACAGAATATAGGGGGAAAATCTAGGAAGATCTATAGTTTTGAAAATATAATGCATCACATAACAAAGAAAATCATACATCGTGTCCATCCTTACCATTCAAGAATCTGTCTCAAAATGCAAACAAATAAGAACACTGTTATAGATGTTTCCTTTTAGAATGAGCACAGGTGGGTTGTAGAAATGCCTTGATGTTAGTTATATGGAATATTGGTCCACACTACAAGATGTGTGTCTGTATACCCAATTCTATGTGCTCTGTAATAGGTAAGGAAAGAAGTTAGACGGATACTTGGTTTAAAACTCTCACTCAATGATGTGGTTGGATTATTTTTTTATTTTTTTTTTTTTTTGTTCTCCCTGCAGAGTAAACCTCCACCGCCACCCCCCACAGGATTTCCTAAAGTCCCTCAGAATGCTCCACCTGGACCTGGAGGCCCACCTGGTGCCCCTGTCAACATGTTCTCCAGAAGAGCAGGTAACAGACAGCACTGATGCCTGAAGTATGGAAGACTTCAGATTTTCTCTTGCATAAAATGTGAAGGCGGAAGTCTTGGCTTTTCTGGAGTTTGTTGGGAGCAGTTAGCAACTCGGTGATAGCACGGAGCGGTGGCTATTGCTGGCCTTGCTTGTGCCTAATTTCTGTGCTGTGATTTGCTCTCACAACTGTATTGTGACTTGGGTTTTATTGTTTGTATCCCTGGAGCATTATTTTCTGATTCTGAAAAATGGCTTAACCTGCAGACTGTTCAAAATGTACATGGGGACGACTAACGCAAGGCTTATTTCTGTTACTTCTGGATTTTTCTGTTGTAGCTGGAAGCAGAGCCCGTTATGTTGATGTCCTGAATCCAGGTGGAACCAAGTCCGGCGGTGCTGTTCCAGCGCCATCAGACCTGTTTGCCCCCTTGGCACCAATGCCCATTCCTGCAAATGTATTTGTTCCAAACTCAGGTGTGTTATGAGTGGGTAAAATTGTAAGGGGGTTGTTTGGTTATTTATGGTTGTATGGTCGCCTGTGCTTTTGCCAGTGTATGTATTATGTAGCCTTTATGAATGTTTAAGAATGTTCAATCTCATTAACTGTAAGTTGTTTTAGAAGTAGAATTAGTCTTGGGAACTGCAATAAAACAAATGGGTTGGTAAAGCCCAGCTCTTTGTGCTGCAAACAAGGGTTTTACCTGCACGCTTGCTTACCGTGTTCCCCCCCCCGCCCCGCTTTCACTACACGCTGTGTTGCACCAAAATGATCTGTATGAGCTGTATGCATCTCCCGCTTGCAGACTTGTAACAAGACGGGTCATCTAAAGACATTGAGACTGCCCTCTTTAACTTACCCTTTTCCTGGGAGAAGATTGGTATTGTAGAAATTCCGTTCTGATCATGCCCCCACTTCTCACTCTGTGAAATCAAAGGCCCTGCTGTGGTGTGTTCGGCTAAATCCCATTTCCTTTGCAGTTCCAGGGGAGCCCCAGCCAGTGGAAGGGAGTGCTGCAGCAGAGCACGCACCAGCTGCAAATCAAACCAACACGGATCCTGCTGCAGCTGTTGAACCAGAGGTGGGTTAGAAAGAATGTGTTATGTATATAATTCCAACTTCTTCTAAAAACCCTTGTGATTCTGAATAGTAGGTTTGTAGCCACAGCATGTACAAAGCATGTTGTTGTTGTAGGGATTATGTTTGTGTATAACATTTTAGTTAAAAGACCTGGAGAAGGGAAATGCAAGTGCAAATGGAATTGGGAAGGCCATGAAAAATTGCATTTCCTAATTTGGCAGGGCTGCAGGTGGTGTGGGTGCTCTATGTGTCAGGAAAGACACATAACACAGGAAGAGCCATACGGTGCACGTTTCACCCGCCTTGATGTATTGTAATGTTGGTTTGTTTCAGTGGGATCAATATAGCAGAAATGTGAAATAGCATCATAGTAAGGAAGATTAAACAAAAACGTATTGTTTCTTTTTAGTATTTAAACCCTGCAATCCTTCCTCCTGGATCTGGCCTTCCTGTTTCTAACCCTGATGGCTCCCAATCAGGCGAGGTAAGGTTTGATTCAAAGTTAGCTGATGACTTTTGCAGCGTATTTTAACCATTAATTTATAGTGGGCCATCTAAACCAACAAGTAACTGATTCAGCTGCCGATGATTAGCTGAGGTGGAATCATATGACTGCCTCCAAAATTGTACAGAAAAGACCTCTAAGCCCACACGAGAAGTTCAGGCTCCATGTCCTACATTCTGTGGTGTGATCTCCTTTTTCCATATAAGTAGACTTTCACAAGCCTTTTTCAGAGTAAAATGTCAATAGCAGTTTGAGGATCTCTTGTTGCCTCCCTGCATGCATATAATTTCACTAATATTAAGTGCAAGACACAACAAGGAGAATAGATTGCTGTGTGCCAGGCAGAGTAACATTACCTTTGTTCCTACTAAATGTTTTCTATATCTACATAATTTTGTGCTTTAAGAAGTCCTTTTGATTTAAACTAACTTCTGGCTTTACATTTGTTTTTTGTTTTTTTTTTAACTTGAAGTTGGTTTAACCTTTGGCAGTGAGACTTTTAAAATGAAATAAAACAACTGAAAGCTTGGGGCAGTGACATGCATGACGACTTTTTTTATTTGTGTTTTTTTGTATTTGTGTGTTCTTGCTGTTTTGTAGCTTTCGCGCTCTAGTTCAATGAGTTCATTATCACGTGAAGTAAGCCAGCATTTTAATCAGGTACATGTGGCTGGCCATTCTCATTTATGTTAACTTATTTACTTTGTCCCCTCCTTTATTTTGCATTTGCTCAAGTACTTACTAATGCTACTTTTAGTCATTTTCCCCTCTTCTCATTTCACAGAAATAACATTATATGTATTTAATGATGTAGTGTTCCTTTTAACACTCAAACAGGGCCTTCAGATTTTTTTTCATATTTATGAGAATGCATGTAATCCGGGCATGCTTTTTGTTTATGTTCATGTTCCTAAGAGATTCACTTGATAATTTTAATCAGTTCTTTCCTGGGATACCAAAGAACTCGGTTGATTTTTAAACAAACAAACAAACAAAAAAAAGAAACAATCCAAAAAGCCTCCTAAAAAGAATCACATAAGCAAAATGTTGTCATTCTTCTACTGCCAGTCTCAAATCAATAATAACACTGTTGCCTGTTCCATCGGCACAAGCCCCTGTAGGAATTAAAGGAATGCTTCATCGCTGCTCTTAAGTTCAGTACCGTAAAGGGGTGACAAACTCTTTCTGATATTTCTTAGTAAAGCAAAACTTGACTTAGACTGTTTATTTTGGGGCAAGTCCTAAGGTCTACTAACAAAAGCAGAAGGTACTAATTCAGTGAAGTCACGCCGGTGTCTTGTTTTGGTTTTTGCATGCTTTGGATATTCCGAGCTATCTACAGTTTGTGCATGTGACATCGTTTTGCCAATTCCTACATTAAGCAAGCAATATTAAAGATCTGGATGCAAACTGTACCAGCACTGTTTGCAGTTGTTACAATACGCTGTGCTGTCCGTATTGTTGGCATTTTTACTGTGAATATCTGCTCTGTCTGACTAAGCAAAGCACATCTGAGAGGCAGTGAAGCTCCGCTGTTCTGTAACTTCAGTATTATCTGCTTTCTAGCCGGCCGCTGGACCGCCTGCGGGGGGATCTTCAGCAGGAGCCGTTCCGTTCTACAACCCTTCGCAATTTGCACAAGTGAGTAAAGGCCTCCTCTTCACTTTGAACAAAGCCATTCAACAAAATCATGATTTTATGTGTAACTGTCTTAATCTGGACTGTTGCATGTAGGGTGTTAAATGTGCACACGGACCAGTCTAGCACCTGTTTAACTTAAGTTTTGAATGCAAACTTGTTTTATTGCTGCCTTTTTGTACTTTGTCTCCAGTATGACGCTTTTACAGAACATTTTTTTTATTATTCCTCTTCTCCTTTTTCAGTCTCCTGCAGCCACTGGAAGTTCAAGACTGGGAAGAATTGGACAGAGGAAGTATCCAACATTGAAGTAGAGTCCAATGGCTTTGTATTTGGATTTCTCACTGGTGTCCTGAGTATACAAAGAACTATTCAATCTTACGGCACATGGTATCAGTTCTAGCTGCAGTTGACATGATGGAAATTTAATGATGGGTGATTTTTTTTTCATGGGTCTCCCTACTTGCACCTCATCTACGCAAATCATTACCAAACATGAAATATAGGTAACTTTTCCTTTTAAAAAACCTGGCTAGAAATAGCTTTCCTGTGATAAAGAATAGACACAAGGGAGGAAATAGTTGCTGTCTGTTACAAGAACTATTTGTAAATTGCATAGGCAATTTATTCCTTAAGTTTATTTTAAACCTACTAGTATGACCTTGGAAGACATGATTTCAGGGGTTCCTTAATTTCTGAAGGATGCTCCCCTCCCAGCGGGAGGGAAAAAACCTGTCCACATTGTAACGTAATGCTCTGTGGCCTTAAGAGGACCATGCACAATTGTGATGCTCGTTAAAAACAGGACTTGGTGTGTCAGCATGTGAGGCTGGAGGCGCTCGTTCCTTCAGGAAGCGCTCGTTCCTCCGGGAAACGCCTCATGCTGGTGTGGTTTTTGAAGTGAGGAGGGGGCCACAGCTCATCCAAATAAGTTGACCCACATTGAATGAAAACTGTGACTGTAATCTAATACTAATTTGATTTGGATCTTACCTAGTATGTATGTAGTTTGTGGTTTTAGACTACTTGTAAAGCAAATTGTATAGTCTGAAAGAAGCTCTCTGTATAATAGCCGATGCTGTACTATTTGACGAGTGAGTGTTCTTTTAAGTGCAATACGGTTACTCGCTTTCTCTCCAACTGCTGGCACCGGACAATTAAGGTGGGAACAGCTTGACAGTTGCTGAAGTTTTTTTTCCTGTTGAGTGCCAGAATCAGCATAATACTCTATTCTTGAATTTCCATTACTAAAAAAAAAACCAAGGTCTTAAATAGCTAACGGCTGAATTTCAAACATACTAAAAGTAGACGGATTTAGACCTCTACCCATGGACTCTAAAATCTTTAGGTTTAATATAAGAAATCTTGAAAACCATGATATGCAACATTCATATTTGCTGAAGAATCTGAATTACCTGCAAAGAGAGAAATAAACTTTAAATATTTATTAAATCATTAGGCCATACTTTATTTAGAACTTGCCACCAAACTATTTTATTTTACTTGAATTTCTGCCCATGAGAAGAAATAATGTGAATGTGATATTGCCAGTTTTGGTCCCCAATTGTTTGTTGGGTTTTCTTTGTTTGTTTTGTTTTTTTTTTTTGTTTTGTTTTTTTTTTTTTTCTTTTCCTGCATAACGCTACCTTTCCGAGATCTCGATAGCCTTACCTACGTCCTAAAAGGTTTGTACGTAACCGAAGTTAAATGCTCTTTGGGGGATTAGAAACCTTTGCATAATGGTCCATACTCAATTCCAGACGTGGTCAGCAGCTGTCAGTGTGGTTTACTTTTCTATAATTGAAACCTCGTCAGACACTTGGCTTTCCTCTCCTTCAGCCAGGCTGCTGGTGGTTTTTCTCCTTTCAGTAGAGACTGCCAAACAACTTCATTCAAGAAGGCTTCCTTTGAGCTGGGAGCGGCTATCTTTCCTAAGTGTAAGATTTGACACTGTAAATTCTTAAATAAAATATTTTGCGCTCTGGAGCACTTTCACATTTTACTACTTCTTGTGGTTATTGCTTTAAGGAGCCGGGGGGAGGCACAGCTCCTCTGCCTTTGGAAATAATCCAGCTACAGGGAGCTGGAGCTCCCCGTGCATAGGTGTCTTCGGTGCGATGTTCAAAATCGAGGCTCTAGACTTAATGTGAAGTGTAAACGCTTATTTAAATGCCGCCTTAATCGTGGTTTTGCAGTATTTCTTCCTTTGTCACCCAGGGGGCGGGGGCTGGTGGTGCGGTCCTCCCGCCGTCAGGGGGCGCTGCTGCCGCCGCTGCCGCTGACGGGGCGGGCCCAGCCCGGCGTCGCCGCCGCCGTTGCTACGGGCGGGGCTGGGGCGGCCTCCACCGCCGCCCGCTCGGCCCGTCCGCCCGCCCGCCGGGCCGGGGCCGCCGCCCGCCCCGCTCTGAGGGGCCGCGGGGAGAAGCCGGGGGGGCCGAGCCACCCCCGGGTGCAGCCGGCGGGGCCGCTGCCCGCTGAAGGACCGCCGAGGTCAGCGCGGCGGAGCCGGCCTCCGCCGGGGCGGCAGCGGGCCCGGAGGTCAGTGGTCTCTCTGAGGGGAGGGGGGCTCCGAGGCCGCCGGTGCGCGCGGCCCTGGGGGGGGGTCGCGTCCGTTCTCTCGTCCCCCCCTCAGGGCTTGGGGCGGTGAGAGGGGAGGTGTGAGGGGTTGGCGGAGCTCTCCCTCCCGCCCGGGCGGCGGAGATAGCGGGCGGCCTCGCCTCGGGCGCAGGAACAGCGCTCGGGTGTGCTCTGACGGGATTTGGTACTTCCAGCACAGGGTGTGCCGGAGCAGGCGGGAAGTTTGGGTCACAATAACGGCAGAATAACGAGATGCTTCTCCCCCCTAAGTTTACCTTACACACACCCCCCTCCCCCCGTGTAGGAGTTTACCTTGAACCCCGATTCTGTGTCCCTAAAACTACTCCTCGGATGTTTTCTGGGATGTTTTCTCAGTTTCGGCGGCGGTGGCCGGGGGTTGGCACAAAGCGGCGAGGTCCCTGCTGTGAGATCAGGGTAGAAGCTGAGATCACTGGAAATTTCCTGGCCTCTGGCAGCGGGCGCTGTGGGCAGCCCGGTGGTGCTGGTGACTCACGGTGCAGCAAGGAGGACAAGCTGGGATTTATGTGCGGTTTTAATTTCCTTTCGTGCTAACACTATACACGAGCTTCTTTCTATGCAGCCCTGATGCCCGCAGCGGTGAGGAAGTCAGTCCGCTGCTCTGCTCTAACAAGGTCATGTTAAGGTTTGAAACGTTCTAGAGGGAGGTCCCGTGAGGAGCAAGCTTTCTGCTTAAGGAGCGGGATTCACAGCTCAATAACTTCGTTCTTACATGTTTCTTTTTGGGATATCCAGGTATCCCACCTCTTGGAGTTCTGCAGACAATGCATCCGCCTACACCTGCCCCTGCTCTTCGTTCTCAACTAAAAAGTGAGCTGTCTCCCGTTTCTATGTCTTTCTGGCTCGGTTAAAGCCCTGTGAGCCTGCGGGGTAAGCGAGGGAAGGAAACGATGCTGTGAGGAGCTTTTCAAACAGAGCAGTGTCCGTAGCTGGTACCCCGGGGAGGATGAGTACTCCAAATGGATTTCCGCAGCACTCAGGGGCATGTGTTACTCGGAGCACGGAAGGAGGAGCCGTACAGGACCTGCACGCTAAAAAAGCCGGCAAAGCAGCCAAGAAGGAGGCTGGTGGCAGTGGGGTGCTTACCTTTGAAGATCGTCCAAGTGTAGGCACCTCTTTAAATGAAACCTTAAAGCTTCTACCAGATGAACTCAAAGCTAACGTGAAAATTAAATCGATCACTCCAAGGCCTCCCCGGAAACCCCGGCTGGAGCGTGCTGCGTCTCTGGATGAGAAAAGCTGGAGGAGGTGGAGGCGGTTTAGAACAAGCCAGGAAAGTCTGACTGATCCCAACGAGACAAGTTCCTCCAACGGTTCTCTGCAGGAAGCGTCCCTCAGCCCTCCGGTCAGGGGCAGGGCAAGCCCCAGCCATCAGTGCTGCCAGCAGAACTCCTTGCAAAGTTCACCAGATGCCTCGGAAACCGGTCCCGTGGGGAAGAGCAGAGGAGGCACCTCCGACCTGGGGAAACGAGCCTCCGAGATCTCCAGTGCCTTTGGTGGGCTTCTGCGGGGGAAAGCGTTTGCAGGCGGCAAACCCCGGCTGTCCCAAATAATGCCGGCTCGACCTCTGCCGCCCATGGAGTTCAATGTGGCCTCTCACACGCTGAGGACAGCTAATAGGATTGACTCAGATTGTATGGATTATCGACATTATTCTCAGCACAAGTTTGGGAGGGTAAGCAGCAGCTTGAGCGATACCAGGCTACACGGCAACGGGATGGTCTGTGATAATTGCTCCACAGACTCCATGAAATCTACGTTCAGCCTGCTCACTCCCATTCGCTCCAAGGATGTTCGAAGCAGGTACGTCCCCCAGCTTCTCCTGGGAAAGTTTGGGGGGTGTTAGCAGGGATTTGGCTGTCTTGCAGAATCCTGCTGGGCAGGGGCAGGGAACTTCAGACCAATCGGTAAAGTAGAGAAGTTGTTCTGTGTTGTTTAACCTGCTGTGGAGACTGGAAGCAGCTTGCAGATCAAGAGATTAGTACAAATACTCTAAATTTGCTGCTTTCAGCTGGGTATTTTTTTACATAAATATGTATAAGTTATATTTGCTGTCAAGTTGCTTTTAGTATTTAAGTAATCTGTTTTGAAATTTAAGGAACGGTAGTGGTGCATGCTAGCAGTTGGGAAAACTATTCTTTTTCTAAAATCTAGAACTACATTGGGCTTGAACTGAAATATTAAATGGCAGGAAGAAAACCCAAATGTTTTAGCTTGAAACTATGACATAGTACTGCATGTACTGTCACAATGCTGTAAGGTGCTGAGGGTCCTCTGCAGATACTGAGTTTGTTTGGCTTCTGGCAGGATCAAATCACGTCCTTTGAACTGCTTCAGTGTCCCACGGGAGCTCCTCTGCCCCGGCTTTTCCAGGAATCTCTTGAGGAAGAGTCTGCTTCCACTCAGGTCTCGGCACTTTCTCCTAGCGTGGCCCTGACCTCTTGCTCTGGTTGCTCATTTGTCTTCATTCTTAGTTAAATTTAGATTAGTGGTTGGAGGGAACTGAGGTGGGTATATTAATCTGCTTGCTAGCGCATCCAATCCTCTTCTTGTGTTGGCGGCAGAGCCTCTATTTGTGAAGACCTCCCAGCACACAGCACAGACACTGCAACGAGTATTATTGGTAGTACTGCAGGTCAGGAAACATGCAAAAGGTAAAGGATATCAAGTACTCAGCTAAAGGTTGTATGTTATAGACACACAACAGTCTGTGAGACCTTGAGGGATAAATCTGATCATTGATCCAAAGAGTGGGAGCCAGTGGTAGAGGGGAGAATAATTCTGAGATAAATTAAAGTGTTAGTAACTGGTGAAAAAGCCCCAAAGATAGATTGTTACTCGTTTGCCATCAGGGGTTTTCTTTCACCTCCCTCTGCAAAACTGCTAGAGGCAGGTGGGCGCTGGGGAGACCAGTGGGTCACGCAGCGTTCCCTAGCATTGTGCTCTCATCGTTATTTGTAGAGCTTAAGCAAGATTAAAAATGCTTATTTAACTTGCAGTCCTTTTGCCAATACCCCTTGCTTTTGTGTTCTTCGGAGAGGCAGGCGGTGTGGGGCAGATCTGTCCTTTTCGAGTGTGATATTCCTTTAAACCTCAGACTCAATAAATCATTTACTTGAAAGCTAATTTGATGAGCTGAATAGAAGGAAAAATGTGAGTTTGAATCCTTGATTAGGAACAACTTGGTGCCAGAACATTGAGAACGGTGGAGCTATTTTCATGTTTTAAGTAAACTGACCTGCTTCAGGACAGTCAAATATCAAACCAATCTCTTCATTTTGTGTTTGCGGTAAGTTCTAGGGGGATTGAAGACTTTGGATGGCTTCAGTCTTCTCATCACAGAACCTCTGCATCATCAGTCTCACCACCATACTCGTGTCCTGGCTTGGAAAAGGCTGGTTTATGACCATAGTTTTGTTTTCTTGCATGTGATCCGTGGACTCTCAATAAGGGTTGGAACTTTATAAGGAATTTCAGGCAAGCAGAACAATATATACATACTAAATGCCATTTCTTGAGCTAGAGACATGTTCTTGATTAACTCAAGATTCAGATGTTACAAATCATTATTCCAACTGTCATGTTGTTTCCTTAGATGCTCATTTATGCGTCTTCTGTTCGCAGAAGCTATTTGGAAGGCAGCCTTCTGGCAACTGGTGCCTTACTGGGAGCAGAAGAACTTAGCAGATATTTCCCTGATCGGAATATTGGAATTTTTGTGGCCACCTGGAACATGCAGGGTCAGAAGGTTTGTGCACATCAGTCTCCCCAGCTCTCTTGGCAGTGGGAAAGTTACCCCGTCTTTACTGCAAGGACTGGTGCAATGGTTTTTTAATGTTCATGACTATGTTCCTCGTAAGCCCGAGTTCATCAACTTTATTAAATTACAAGGCCCTCTTACGCATGTTCACCTTAGTGAGAATTTTTAGTATTGTCACTTAATGTATTTTTTGAAGCATGAATTGTTTGCACGTGCTGTGGGACTTGTAGCTTAGCCTGGACTTTTCTAGTAAATCTGTACATAACTAATACTGCTTTATTTTTTCTTTTTCTTTTTCTTTTTTTTTTTTAAATAATAGGAACTTCCTGTGAATCTGGATGACTTCTTACTACCAACAGATCCTGACTATGCCCAGGACATGTATGTCATTGGGGTTCAAGAAGGCTGTCCAGACAGGTAGCAAAAACAATGTAATGAGCCATCCTCTTTCATTGTTAACTAATTACTTGGGTTTTAGTTAATCTGGAAATAGTCTCCATCATATTAATATTTTCAATAAACCCATTTAATAAGACTTTGAATTCCATTGCATGAGCACCAGAAGAAATGGGATTTAGAGATAAATATCAAAAAACTCTGTAAATACAGAACTTGGTCCTGTTGTCAGGGCAGCTAATGGCAAAACTCCTGTCTGGTTTCTGTGGGCATCTTGCCATGGATCCAAGCTGGCTGTGGGCTGGCTCACGGGCTGGCCATTAGCCTTAGCAGCCACGTGCTCATTAGTAGCACATTGCTGTAAATGTCTAGTCTGTCTGAGATTGACCAGCCCTAGAAGTGCCAATTGAAGCCTCATGTCAGACCCTGCTTTGTTACGGTGTCCTCCCAGTGGGACTCTCTTTTCCCCAGATTTAGAGCTGCTCGGTGCAGGGGCAGTAATACCCTCCCACCAACACGCAGTGCCTCTGCATAGCGTGTGTGGAGTTACACGTCAATCTGACCATCCTTCCCTGCAGCATCACTGAGGCAGCGGAGCTTTTGCTTACTCTTACTTGACCTTGGCAAAGGGATCGCCCTGTTTTCGCAATGCTGATTTCCTCTCCTGGTTGTTGTCTCCTGTACTGTCCTTGTGACCCAGCTGTTCTTCTTCCCTGCAGAAGAGAGTGGGAGATCCGCCTGCAAGAGACGCTGGGCCCCCACTACGTCATGCTCTACTCTGCTGCCCATGGGGTGCTCTACATGTCGGTCTTCATTCGCCGGGACCTGATCTGGTTCTGCTCAGGTGTGTGGTCCAGTAAGAGCTGGAACGTGGGGAAGGGAAGGAACTGCAGCCATCGGGTGTCTTGTCCTTTCTTCCAGGGCTGTCCCTCATCTTACTTTCCTCCTCTCTCTAGAGGCTTTTTGGTAACAGCAACTTCTTTTTCTCTTTCCAGAAGTGGAGTATGCCACGGTGACAACCCGGATCGTATCTCAGATCAAAACCAAGGGAGCTCTGGGAATCTGCTTCACGTTTTTTGGGACCTCCTTTCTCTTCATCACCTCCCACTTCACATGTGAGACATTTACACTCTTGTTAGAAGTGTCCCGATTGAGGGAGGAGGAGGTTTGCTTTACTAACGTGAAAACCAAAAATTAACTCTGCACATTTATATCCCTTTTTCCACACTTTCTGTCATTATTTTTCAGTGTGGATTATATTTTACATGTGGGAAATGTTTAATGCCCTTTGGAAGCTGCTGTTGTAACCAAAAATGGTAATTGAATGAAAATGATGCATTGTTGGCAGTAAATGGGATTTCTGTCTTTCAGCTGGGGACAGTAAGGTGAATGAGAGGAAACTGGACTACAATAAAACCATTCAAGCCCTTACGCTTCCCAAGAACGTTCCAGACACAAACCCCTATCGATCCAGTTCTAGTAAGTCTGAAACCATGTTTGTGTGGGAGCCCACACGAACGGAGTTTGTGCATTGTCTGTCAGTCTGGAAGAAGAAGGATAGCACTAATTTGAGATGGTACAAAAAGAGGCCACAGGTCTTTTTGTCTGAGGATGGTTACTGTTCACATAATTATTTTTTTTAGGTGGGGCATAATTTTGGGGGGAATTTGAGAGAAAAAGTTGAAATGGAGGGGAAGGGAGAAAATTTGAAAGGAATTTTCATGTGATGTGTTTTTTCTTAGAACAGCAGTATGATAATTTTGGTGTAGTAGTTATCAATATTATGGATGTGTTTCACTTTCCAAGTCTTTTCTAGAACAAGTAGAAATTATTTCGAGACTTAAGAGCAGGAACATTATTTCAATTTGCTGACACAGGTCAGCGTATTGTTTGCCAAATTCCATTATTCTTTCTTAATACTGTGCTGTTAACATGACGTCTCGATGTATAGCCAAGCCCTTTTTCTAGAAAGATGAATTTACTCTTCACCTGTAGCATTCGGTTTTTGTGTTCATACTATTTTTAGGTCCTATAGACATTTTTTTTAATGATTTTTTTAAATTTCATTTCAATTTTTTACTGTTTTTTTTATTACCATGTTCTGTGATGGTCACAGGCAGAAAACATGCTCAAGTATTATATCTGCTGGTAGTGAAAAGAAAGAATTTATACCTGCTTCTTGAACGTCTCTAGCAGTACTCTCAGTGAGCTGTGCCTCATACAGCTGTAGCGTATACTTTAATTTTCCTCAAAAGAAGATTCAGGGAAGAAAAGTTTGGTTTTTTTTTTCTTTCCGAACTTTTCAGGATGCTTACCTTTATACTGACACTTCTGGCTTGAATTTGCAGATGATGTCACAACTCGGTTTGATGAAGTATTCTGGTTTGGTGACTTCAACTTCCGACTGAACAAGGATCGTGAGACCGTGGATTCCATCTTGAACCAGAACCCAGAAACTGACGTGTCCAAGCTACTGGTGTATGACCAGCTTACCAGTGAAATGAGTAGGGGTGAGGGACAGCTGGTTTTCTCCCAAGTCTCCAGGAACAGAAATAATTACAGCCAAATCCCTATTTCTTAGAGAGCTTTCCTGCTTTCTCTTGTCAAGTTCCCTAAAAAAGGAAGGCAGCAGTTGTCAAATACAGGGGCTTTTTGCTATAGCATTTTGCTATATTTAGTGTAATCTCCCAAGCCATTTACTGCTCTGTTTCATCTGACTCCTCTACAAACTGGACATCATTCTCTCAGTGTCCAGGGCATTTAGGTTTGAGGCATTTGCAAAGCACCGTGAGCTTTCAGTGGAAGGGGAAGTGCGTGCACCAAGTGTTCTTTGTTTAAATAGCCACTGACTAAGTAGCCACTGGCTAACTTTTATCCTCAATATATAAGAACTTGAGCTTGCTCCCTTTCTGGAGCCCAAGCCCAGGTTTTTCTAGTCATTTGTGTATATGGCTGTTGTTTCTAGCCAACACCAGTTACGCAGTGTTGAATAAATGCAGAAAGTGTGGCAGGTTCTTAGGAAGGAGGAATTTGTTGTTCATGCTGTTCTCCCTTTCCCTTACAGGGTCTATTTTCAAAGGATTCCAAGAGGCTGACATTAATTTCCGTCCTTCCTACAAGTTTGACATAGGAAAGGACAGCTATGACACCACTTCCAAACAAAGGACTCCTTCCTACACGGTAAGGATGGTTTCAGAGCAGCATGTTCAAAAGGGCTGCTCAGCCTCACGTCTGCCTCCAAAGGGGATTCTCAGCCATGCTGAGATTTGTTGCTTGAGAGCAAGAGGGCACATGGAACTGCTTTGAATCCATGACCGCAGGGAGAGTTTGGCACAGGCTGCTAATCTCATTTCCCTGCCTTACATCCCGTTCCAGTGCATTCTCCCCTGTGCTCGGAGCTGGGCACAGAACCGCTATTGGGATCAGACACACATTCTTCATTAATGTGTCCCGGCCCAAGACACTTAATTTCACTAAGTGGAGCGTGATAAACGAATGGATTTGTCTCTTGGGAACCAGTGCTTCTTTCCAGGGTGGATGCGTAAAGGGAGTTACCATCAGTCTCCCCTTTTTTCTCTGCCTCCCAGGACCGAGTTGTATTCCGCAGTCGGTACAGAGACGACATCCAGGCTGTCAAGTACTCATCGTGTCCTGTGATCAAAACTTCAGACCATCGGCCTGTGTTTGCGTTGTTTCGTGTGAAAGTGAGACCCGGCAGAGACAAGTTAGTACCTCCTCCACCACTCTGTATGATTGCACGTGGCCCCGGTGATCCTGGGATATGCTCCTGTTCTGAGTTTGTCCTCTCAGGAGAGTTCCTGAAATAGAGTTTATCCCATGTAGCACTTCGCAGGCTGTTTTTTACCCAATATATGCCAGTAAGAGCGCTTAAACCTTGCACTGACATCTGAAATTCCTGCTGCCGGGTCCCTTAATCCTCCTCAGCGAGAGAAACGGAGTCCATTGCCATGGGCTATAAATCTGTGTTTTAGCTGAGATGCAGCTCTGTTTTTCCTGACAGCATGGACAGCTTCCCTCTGTTGTGCATGAGCCGTACCAGCGAACACACCAGGTTAACAGGAAACTAGCTGAGCTTTTCAAATGAGTGTTTTTTGCCCCTTATGAATGCAGGCCTGCTCATGCTTAAATTGAAAGTACATTTGCCTTTTACAACCAATATTTTCTTCATTTAAATGTATCGTGAAAAATCTTAACTTGTTGCTGTGAAAGAACAACTTTGATTTACCCCTTTTCTCCCACAGCAGTAGCCGAAGGCCTTAAGAAAGTAAAAATCAGGTTTCTGACCTTTCTTGTATGGACTAGTTGGGAAATTTTGGGCAAACAAGAAGGTTGTATTTGTGCCCTGATCTAATTGCTTGTGTTTATATTGTAGCATTCCACTCGCTGCAGGGCAGTTTGACAGAGAACTCTATTTAATCGGAATAAAGAGGCGGATCACAAGGGAACTTCAGAAACGGCAAGAGCAAAAGGACCAAAAATCCAGCAGCATTTGTAGCATTTCCTGAGCCGAGGTCTCTGCAATGCTTGTGTTAGAGGTGCCCGGAAAGAGGATTTCAGGCCACGGCAAACTCTGCAGGGAATTGTCTGCCTAAGCACCTCTGGCAGTTGCTGTGGCTTGTGAAGAATGTCTTAAACCTCATCCTCCATCTGCATGAGCTAATCCATGTAGCTCAAGTGCTTTTGCTGAAGAAAACGGAGTCAGTTATTTAGGACATCCATCCCGACAGATGTAATTGATTTATTTTTAACCAGGCTACCTTTGGAAGCGACCAGGTACAGTCTCTCAGTTCTAAGGTGACTCCACGTGGGGAGCACAGCTTCTGGAATTGGCATGACTGCGGCAGGGGACCTAAGAAAAGCCTGCAGAAAGGTGAAAACTTGTGTTTGTCTGTTTGAGTTGATCTGGTTAACACACATACGATGTGGGGTTGTGGTTTTTTTTCTCCTTACCTGTAGCCAAGTGTACAGTATTCCGTAAAATGCGTAACAGGGACCAGTTAGGAGACTTGGGCAGTTTTGTGTAAGGATGGTGCTCCTGCATTGGGCCTTTTTGGTCCTCTACAGCAAGACGTGTGTGAATGTACTACTGTATATCTGAAGTGTAGAAACATTGCCTTTCAGCAATTATTCTATAGGCCTTCTGTTGCTAAGGGGGGAAATACCAGTCTCTCACAGTGTATTTGGCTGTTGAGAGTGCTTGAAACAATCCCTTCCTTAACTCAACTCACTTGCCCTCCCCAGGGGTGATGAACCACCACCTGCCTTCAGCAGGACAGTCGAGTTGAAAATAAAGTATAGCCACTGTGTGATGCTTCACCAAAGCGATTACGATGTCGAGGGAGGGTACGTGGGAGGTGCGCAGAGAAACTGCAGCAACTCGGACCAGCGCAGTTTCGTTACCTCTGATTACAGTTAATTCCTTTTGTTTTTTTATGTATTCAATTCCGTGAACTGTGAATAACTTGCTGTTTTTCAAGTAGTGTTGTCTTAAGGCTAAACATATTACATGGACCAGTATGGCACTGGTAAAACGTTAAGTACAGCTAATACTTCATGGGCACAGATCGGCTGGATCATTAATCACCTTAGTAGATAAAACAGCGTGCAAACAACTTGGAGGAAGTGCTGCTAACTATGCAACCTGTCCAAGACAGAGCTTCTCTTCTGCGGTACAAACATTTATGGCACTGACCTGTCTGTAGCCATCAGGTATTTGAATTTCCTTTCTTTTTAAAGGAATAAAAATAAATTAATGCAATACCTTAAATGAGAACCAGCTCTTATTGCAGGGTTGTCAGAACTACAGTTCTTTGTGTGATGTTCGGTAACCATTCGGGTGACCTGAGCCTTTCGTCTTTCAGCTGGAAAAAAGGGACAGATTCCTTTGGGAATCATTTGCATTGAACAAACAAAGCCCATTTCACCGGGCAGTTCAAGAAACCCAGCCCATTAGCTGATGAATTTCAGAACTCGTACTACTTGCTCCAGTCATTCAGAGGTCTCTTTATTTTCTTACGAACATACACAACAACTGAACAGGACTTTCATACTGTGGGTTCCACAAGAAGCGATGCAACATCTTTTCTAGTTGCACAAGGAAAGGTGTGGGGGTAAAGCAGGTAGTAGCTGCCTCACCGTGTTCTGCTCCCAGTTTGATTGCTCTTTACAATGCTCATCGAGCCAGTGAAGTGCTGCAATGCAGCTCTCTACATTTTTAAGCCCATATATTAGGGGATTATGTAAATCAGATGTTTAATTTCCTCTCTTTTGGGTCTTCTTCAGTATATCAAATGCGTGGCACTTAGCTTCATGTCACTCACTTTAAAGATAATGAGCTTTCTGAACGTCATTTTGGTCTGAGTTCCATCTCTGCTCTGAGACTGACCATTACGTCTTCTTTTTGCAAGGCCTTAAGTTCACCTGTGTGACAATTTGAAGGAAGTAGGATGCAGCAGCAACTCCTTTAATAACTTCCTGTTTTGGTACCAGCTCTGGAGTAAAAGAACTTTTATTCTTTAACGTAGTTCACTTACTTACAAATGAAAAACCTAAAGAATAGGATTGCCTTAATTCTACACTAAGTGTCCATGTAGCATTACACACAGTATCTCTGTAGATGAACTCCACAGAAACTTAAATTATGCCATAGGTCTACTTTCCTCTGAGCTCTAGCAAAATGATGAAGTTGTTTACTTCCAGCCATGTGACTTCTAATAGTACCACAGATGGTAAATCACACTGATGAAATGGATCGATGATGCTTGTAACAAAACCTGGACTGCTGGAAACCTGTTATTCACATGGATAACAACTGGTATTTTCCTAACTCAGTTTGACCAAGTCTTTGCTCACCTTGGTAATGGCTATAAATATTCTTTGAATTCGGATCCATAAGCCCAGCTTTACGTGCCACCACATCCCACCAGAAGGGCACACACCAGCACCTCCCGTGTGACAGCCCCACCTCTACTGCTGCTATGATTAAATGGTAACACAGCAGTGACTGACTTCTCAGATACATGCTTTCAGTTGTAGTGATGAATATTTTGGCTTGCTGTGTTCTCCCCCATGCCAAGAGAAGGCTGTACACACCCCTCTTCTCTTGTAACCTACTCGGAGGGTCGAAGCACTCATCCAGAGCCAGGGTGGGCCTTTGAGCCCAACATAACGAGCTCTTCACAGTCCAGTGTTGTGAAACAGCTTTGTTCAGCTGTCGCGTAGCTCCGTGTCTGCACAGTATGCCTGGAAAGATCGGGGAAAGAGGGCTCGCAGCAATATTATAATCTCAAAAACATATTAAAAAAGAAGCAAGTCTGTCAGACGCACAGGATGCACTGCTTTATCGAAAAAGCCGGTACATCCGAGGGAGTCGCCCGTCCTTGCTGGAAAGCGCCGTCTGGATGTGTTCGTAAGAGGGCAAATCTGTTAAGTCGCCCAGGGCGGCCACAGCAGGTTTTTTATGAAGCATCTTAGTGACCACTCTCTTGATATCAGTAGGTTTCACCTGACCTGCAGGGAAAAAAAAGCCAGAGCTGTGACAACTATCATTAACTCTAGACCTTCTCTACCGTCCTTCTGTTTTTTTCCTTCCTCCTGATAAAAACAAGCATTGTGGTAGCTTGCGAGCAATTGAGAAGATTGGTTTGAAATACAGATTTGTAGTATTTATGCCCCCGCGCTTTCTAAGGTAACTCATCTGCGTTACAAGAATATGTTTTAAGTTGCTCCCCCCACCCAATTGTACCTACAATTTGGTCAAGGCAAGGCAAGGCAAAGCACTGTCTACTCACTGATGAGGGCACAGAGCTCGTGAGGCAGCTTCCTTGTGTTTGTGGCCAACACTTGCCTTCCCACATCTTCAAAGATAACTGGCCGAGACTCAAGGTTCATCATGAGCATGGACTTCAGCTGTGTCTTCGCTCTCTCGAGTTCTACCTGTAAACGAGCAGCAAATACAAACAGATGTTTAAAAAAAGTCTGGCCACTGCTCTCCAAGATGCCATGTAAGAGTTCTCGGAACATCTTCCTCTTTGTGAATATGTTGCTAAAATTATTATTATTCTTTTACAGAAATACTTAACATGCTTATCTAAAAAACTATTTCTAGCAAGGTCAGTGCAATGCAAGATTTCAGCTCAAAGGCCCTGGGCACAGCGTGTAAGTTCGGGTGCTGACCTCTCCTACTGCTCCTGCCATTAGAATGAATTCTCTTGTGATGATTTCCACCATCTCTTGAACCTAGGAAAAACAGATAATTGAAAGAAGATTAGAACAACACTTATTTTATTAACATTACTGCCTGGTAATAAATGATGTGATTCCTTTTTAAGGACAGCTGCCTTTGAGTTCCGGACTGTATACCTGTTTTGGATCGGCACTGGCATGTATACACAGGAGACCAGTATCCTCGTAACTGTGGTGGTAAGAGGTTGCATTATACATCCAGTGGTGCCTGTGGGTATACAAACAGTATTTAATTTTTTTAAAAAAAGAATTTAAATGTAAAAATGAAACAAACATGGACAGCGAGTCCCCTCCTGGTGCATTTCCAGGATTCTTGGCAGTACCAATGAGAATTGTCAGTTCCTGCCTCTGACATGATTTCTGCATGTGCCAGCTACTTCCTTCTCCCCACCTGCACCCCTGAGACCAAACCCAGAACGACACAGAGCAGCGTCACTGGTGCCTGCTGCTAAGTCCGTTACTGTCCCCTGATTAAAGGAGGGATTAGTCTAGTGGAGGAAGACAGGATTCCTGGTCACTTCTGCCCTTTGCTTTTACCCTCACAAAACGCCCACAGACAAACCAGTCACGGGTGTTTCAAGCGGAATAAGCTGATGTAAAACCCAGGGTGTTGGCTTTCAAAAGGTGAAGCCATCCATGAGAACCTGCTAGAGAAGACCGCTCTGCTGTCCTTTACACAGAAAGACAAACACACCTGTTGAGCACATTGAGATACAGGCGGGTGAACATGCCCTTGCCAGGCCCTCCAGCTGAAAAAGAGCCACCGCCTCCCATCATCATGTTTAACACCGCAAAGGGAATGAAATCTTCCTCCTGAATCGCAACAAGAAATTCAGTCAGGTAACAGCAGAGCTCTCAAGGGTCTGGGATGAGTAAAGAGCCAGAAAGAAAGATGGCACAAGAAGAGTGTAAAAGTCGGTGCCTTTATCAAACTGTTGGTGAAAAAGCTGCTTGTCTGTTCGTGCAGCATCAGCAGCAAGAGGGCCAATGCTTCTCAAGACCAGGGCACCCAAAACAAAGGATTTTAGGCTGATACTTACTAAAAACGAGCAGCTTTCTAACCCAATCATGATGTGGGTAAGCTCTGGGATGGGAGTAGGGCCCAGACTCACATCTGACATATCTTTTTCAACCTGTGGGAAAGGCAGACAGGTTATTAGGGCAGATTTTCCCCTTTGTTGTACCCAGTTTGATATATTCCCAGGAATTAAGCTGTCACCCGGACAATGGCTGTCATGGCCAGCTTTGGCTTATGTTCATGAACAACATGTAATGTTAGGAAAAAAAAAAAGCTTATAGAGAAATCATAGAATCATAGAACTGTCTAGGTTGGAAGAGACCTTTAAGATCATCTAGTCCAACCATCAACCTAACTCTGATAAAAACCATCACTAAACCGTGTCTCTAAGCACTATGTCAACCCATCTTTTAAATACCTCCAGGGATGGTGCCTCAACCACTTCCCTGGGCAGCCCACTCCAAGGCTTAATAACCCTTTCAGTAAAAATTTTTCCTAATATCCAATCCGAACCTCCCCTGGTGCAACTTGAGGCCATTTCCTCTTGTCCTATCGCCTCACCAACAGCCAGGAAGAGGCACGATGTCACCTCCCCCCCTTTTCCTTTTACCTTGACGATGCCTCCTGTGTACTGAGCCACCGATCTGTCCACGTCCCTGCTCTGCCCGCTGCCCCACACTGGCTCCACTCCAAGCAGATGTTTCCTCGCACACTCCACTAACTGTTCGTGCTCAATTCCCACCCCGGCGAGCACCATCCTGTCCGGGGTATAGTAGTTGCGCAGGTAGGAATGCAGGACCTGGCGATCGATTTTGTCAGTGTTTTCCACGGGGCAGAACCTGTTCAGTCCAACTGTATTGTCTCTGTAGGCTGCCTAAAAGGAAACAGATAGATTAAAGCACCATATATTATTTCACCCCCCGCCATCTAAAGCTTCTCCTTCCTGTGTTAGAATTATGCCCAACTGAGAGATGTAAGAGAGGAAAGGCTGAGCGCTATTTCACTGATGTCAGCATAACTCATCAACGTGCTGTCACTCGTGTCAACAAAGATTAAGTTATAGATAGTTCTAGTTCAGGTTAAAATCTTTCACGTGTGTAGAATGTAGGATTTCAAAGTGGGGGGAGAGCAAAATTCTCCCTCTCACCACTGAAATCTAATTGAGGAACAGAAAAATCTGTTTTCAGAATAGTCTGATATAAGCCCTGTGTTGAGGAAGGGAACGCAGCGTGTCGCGTACAGGGCACTGCGCACAAGGTATGGCTTTGCAGTGTTTTACCGCGTGGATCATTTCGGTGAGGAGAGGCTCTGGATCGGGTCTCATATTCAAGTCTTCAAGCTCAAATCGGATAGCCATTCGAGTCATCTCAATTTCTTCATCTGTAATAAGAGAGAAAGCAAGAGATAACAGACAAAATACCCAATTGCTACATGATAACTTCTCGATGAGCTCGATCTAATGAAGAATTCTGAACTCTAATAGCAAGTCATGCATCAGAAGTCTTTTTGAGACAAAGACTTGTGTTCCCAGACCTGATAACCTGGGCTGTAGGGCTACATCAGCCAGCAAGTTGACCACTGTGTCCAGGCCTTTGGCATCAGCAGAAACAGCGTACATTATGGTGTCCCTGCAACACAAGCAGACGGGTTCGGCCCTGAGAAGTCACAATCATTCAGTAAATGCACACCAGGAAATCACAGATATAGCTGCTTGACCATCATCATTAAATGCTTTCAAAAGGAAATAGATTTGACTTTTAGAACCCTTTCAGGTTCACTTCTGTAGCTTCTTGGCAGTCGCCACAGATGGATTTCTTCTGCTTAGAAGCAAAAACTGGCTTTTACTATCACACACCAGGAAAAGCAACTCAAACTACTGCCAGTGTTACAACCACCCAGGTAACACAGGGAAAGAGCGTCGTACCTTGATGCCTGGCAGTCACAAATGCCCCCGTGCTTTTCTAAGGTGAGCAGAATTTCATCTTTGCTGCCAAACTGAGCTGTGGACTAAGAATGAAGATACCAGTGTTACAAACTGGTAAAATCCTTCAGGGTGGCCCAGAACAAGCAGCATCTACATTCTTGAAGTCAAATGGTTTGCTAAATACTCACTGACTTCGGAGGGGAAAGCGCAACGGACTTTCAAAATATAGTTATAACCATCAGGAATACCATCCCCATCTACTTTAACAGCTCAAACCCGCCGTGCTGCTGCGAGGAGCGGGCCCTGCCCTCGGCCGCTCTCTCTCGCTTCCCCCGGTTGCCCCACTGCTGTGCAGATTTACGGTGCTTCCCACAGACTCTGGGACCCCGTAAGGGCAAGAAGGGTACTCACGGAGAAGGCCAGCTTTTCCAAGAAGTGAGAGATCCCGCTGAGGTATTTTGCTTCGTGTCTTGATCCCGAATTTATAAGAACTAGCGTTAAGAAGAGAAAAAACTTAGCGTGACTTTTATCCCCGCCCCGGTCCTTATGCACAGCCCAGGCTCCCCGGGGAGGTGAAGTGTCACTGCCGCCCCCCTGGCCAGGCCTGCGGGCAGGGCCGGTGTGGCTGTCCCCAGCTCAGGCCGCTGCCCGGGCCCGGTGCCCCCCCAGTCCCCCCGGTGCCGGGTACTCACGGCCCACGGTGCAGAACTGCCCGAATTTCTTCTGCGAGGCGACTCGCAGCCCGTTCTCCAGCACCGTCACCCGCGTCTCGAACCGCTCCCGGCCCTCGGCCGCCGCGAAGACCGCCTTGGGCACGCCGGGCAGCGGGCAGGTCAGCGACACGCTGGGGTAGGCGCCGCCACCGCTGTAGCTCCGGCCGGCCGCCAGCCCGCACCTGCGGGACACCGGGAGTTCCGTCAGGGAACCCGAGCCCGGCGGCACCTCCCTGTAGCCGGTACCGGGCGCTGCATCCCCCTGATCCCCCCCTCCCAGCCCATTCCTCACCGCCGGGCCGGAACCCAAGCGCCCCGCCGCAGCCACGCCATGGCGGCCGCCATCTTGCCGTCACCCGGGAGCCAGCAGGCGGCACTGCGCAGGCGCGCTGACCCCGGGGAGGGGGGGGGTGGGCGGGGAAGGAGGGGGGGTGGGTGGGGAAAGAGGCGGGGCTGAGCCCCCTGAGGGAGGCGGGACTCGGAGGAGGCGATTGGGTAAGAGTGTGGTTGCCGCTCACTAATTGGTCCCTTCTGAGGGAGGCGGGGCCCGCTCTGAGGCGAGGCTCCGGCCGGTGGCCGCTCCGCCTCGGCCCGCTCCGCCACCGGGGGCGGCTATGGCGGCCGGAGGGGAGCCGCCGGCGGGCCCGGCCGAGCCTAACCCCTTCTCCTTCCACGAGTTCGTCCGCAGCAAGGCCCGGAGCGGCGAGGAGGCGGGCGATGCTCGCCAGGTAGGGCCCGGGCAAAGGCGCGACTCACCTCAGCCCTTCTGCTCTCCTCAGGCGGCGCCGTCCGGCCCGAGCCTCGGCCCCCTCTTATTCCCGGATCCGGCGCCGCTCGGAGAGGCGGAGGACGAGGACGAGGAGGAATGGAGTGGGAGCTACCAGCCCTTGGCCGTGGAGCAGGCCCACCTCGCCGCCGCGGGCCCCGCCTCGCCCGCCGCCGGCTCCTTCTTCTTCGAGGGCGCGGGGCTGGAGGGCAGCGAGGAGCCGAGCGTGGCCTCCCTCGGAGCCCCCCCGGGGCCGGGCTTCCCCTCCCTGCGGCAGCCCAGCTACGAGGAGGTAAGAACCTGTGCTGCCCGCCCGGCACCTTTCTCGGGACGGACACAAAGGCCGCCTGCGGGCTCCGTCTGCTGTCAAACGAGCTCCGAGCTCCTGTACCAGGTTGTTACAGAAACTTGGTGTCAGCCTCCAGCGTTATTAACGCGTGCTGTCAGCAAGGGCTGTGCCGTACGTGGTAGCTTGTTGTTAGGGATGCTTACAGAAGAGAACTAGCTCTGAAAAGCTAAAACTGGCACGAGTCAGATCCAGTACCTTGTCTGTGCTACTGCTTTTTGCATGGCCCGGGTGACTTCCTCGTGCTCTCGCCTCTTGAGGTCATATTAATTTAGAATTAACGGCATTTGATTAGTCATATTGGCACTGGTTGCTCGGTGCCATGTTTCTGTGCCCTACAGGGTTAGTGAAGTTAAATGGTTTTGAGAGGGGAAAACTAGGTGCAAAAGTAAGCTTGAATGGAATAGAAAGTGCAAGACTTTCCAGCGCTAGAGTTAAAGCTGCATATTTCTTCTGGTACTAGTCTTTGAGTGTTAGTAGTGTTGTGAAACTACACCCTCATTTCTAATGAGAATTTTTATTTTTTAGCTAAAAGAAGAGAATGCCAGTTTGAGAAGCAAGATCAATAAGCTTCAGATTTTCTCTGAAACTCAAGCAGACAAGTGCGTAAGCCACAGTACGGGGGAAAGTAACCACATAAGCAAGGAGCTGTCTTAGAAGAGGTGCTCACTGGAAACAGTCAGCGTCTTTAAAGAAGAAAAATGTAGTTGAAATCTATGCTGTTTATTAAAAAGCTTTAACCAACCTGATTTTCTTATTGAAAAGGGTTTGGAAAGTAAGTGGCAAGCTGACATCTGATGAGTGTGCTTGTGTGGCTTATGCTTCGTGCAGTTTAGGCGGTCAGTGAAAATGAGGGTAGGGCTTGACAGGATGCATTTCGTAAAGCTTCAGACTAACAAAATAATGAATCTTAGTCTCTCTCCTTTGAAGCAAGAAAAGCATTTTTTTATTTTTGCTGATGAGCAGCTTGATACTGGGGTAGTTGAATTTCCTGAGGTTAAACAACCCGGTGACCAGTCCAGGGTGGTAATTTCTGAAGTTCCTCTCAACTGTGCTGCTCCTCGCAGCGAGGCAGCTGATGCTTCCACGGTGACGGGGTCACCGTTGGATTCAGAATTACCCTTAGTTAGGCTGATTGTGAATGGCCGTGTTTTCTGCACAGCCTTTTTGCAGTCAGGTGTATAGTTCCCTTTAACACTAATGGATGTTGAACAAAGAAATCCCCTGAGCCACAACCTAGAACTGTACTTCTGTGGGAAGACTTCGTTTTTCTTATGACACAAAAGAATGTTTCTTGATTCTTCCCTAGAATTTTCTTACTAAGGTATTTAATGCTACAAGAGCTTAATGAATATTTTCCCGTGTTTTTTTAAGGATGAGGAAGCTCGAAAGAAAGCTTGAGGAAAATAAAATTAAAGAAGAAAAAGAAGCGCAGGATTTGGAAGCAATGGTGCAACACGTGGAGCAAAATCTCCAGCTGATGACGGTATGTGTTGGCATTTGCCACGGCAGGAGAAGCTTGTTTGCAGGTGGAACTGTATAATTCTGTTCCTTTTCCTTCCTCTCCCAGGAGAGTGAGGGAAGCTGAAGTGATAGTTTTCCCTTATAAAAGACTGTGCCCTTGTCTAGAACTCCATTTATTACCTAGAGCAAGGGAGGTCTTTGCAGAAATACCATTTTCGGATTCATCAACACCTTCAGTTGCTTTTTTGCAGCCTTCTGGAAACACCTCCTGTATGAACTAAGCTGTTTTTCCCACTTGCTCATTTACACTGAGTACCTTTTCCTCTTGTCTGTGAAAAAAAGCTAATGGCTGGAGGGGAAGGACAGCGCTTGAAGGTGTCGGAAAGGAAAAATGGGGAAGAGGCAGCTGATCAGACGTGACTGGGGGCACCATCTCCATCTCGTCAAGCATAGATACATACAGGATGGCCATGAGCCAGCAATGTGTCCTTGTGGCCAAGAAGGCCAAAGGCATCCTGGGGTGCATCAAGAAGAACGTGGCCAGCAGGTGGAGGGAGGTCATCCTCCCCTTCTGCTCTGCCCTGGTGAGGCCCCATCTGGAGTACTGTGTCCAGTTCTGGGCTCCCCAGTTCAAGAAGGACAGGGAACTGCTGGAGAGGGGACAGCAGAGGGTTACAAAGATGACAAGGGGCCTGGAGCATCTCTCTTATGAGGAAAGGCTGAGGGACTTGGGTCTTTTTAGTCCGGAGAAGAGAAGGCTGAGGGGGGATCTGATCAACACCTATAAATACTTAAAGGGTGGGTGTCAGGAGGATGGGGCCAGTCTTTTTTCAGTGGTGCCCAGGGACAGGACAAGAGGTAACGGGCACAAACTTGAACATAAGAAGTTCCATCCACACATGAGGAGGAACTTCTTTCTTGTGAGGGTGGCAGAGCCCTGGAACAGGCTGCCCAGGGAGGTGGTGGAGTCTCCATCTCTGGAGACATTCAAACCCCGCCTGGACACGTTCCTGTGGGACCTGCTCTGGGTGGACCTGCTTGGGCAGGGGGTTGGACTGGATGATCTCCAGAGGTCCCTTCCAACCCCATATCATTCTGTGATTCCGTTTCAGAAACGGGCTGTTAAAGCAGAAAACAATGCTACGAAACTGAAACAGGAAAACGCACTACTTCAGGTAGGAAGCAGTGTTCCTGAGGTCTCCCTGACTGTACTGGGTCCGAAAGCATGCGCCTTGAAATCGATCCTATAAAAAGGAATATTGAAAACTTTTAAGGACGCCTCACTTTTCCCAGCGGATGCTGTAGAAGACGTTCTAGGCTAGAACATTTCAGTTCTTGGTAACTTCATCCCTGCGACGTGTGGTGCTTCCCTGACAGTTTTTACTGAAGTTTCACGTGATGTTCAAACGCCATTGGATCGTTGGGACCTGTGAGGGCCGTAACGCAACAGGGAGAAGCGGGGGGCTCGGCTGCGGGAAGGCGTCCGACACAGAAGGGAGAGAAGCTGGAGAGATACTTAATTAGAGATGGTGCAGCAGCGCCCGCCGAGTGCTGGGTGACAACACCGGGGTCAGAGAACAGCCTCCTCCCTGTTGTCAGAGTCTGATTAGGCTGCTGTAACACTGGAGTGAAAAGAGCAGATTTTGGGCTGCTGGCTGGCATGAAAATGAAAATTCAGCTTTAATTAAGGCTTCTGAGCTGTAGTTTGCTGTCAGTCTGCTCTCCAGAGCTGGGAGGACATTCTCTCCAGGCAGTCTGCTTACGGGATCTGCCCAGGAGTTGCTGTACCCTGCTCAGAACTGTGAAGTATCTGCTGGAGTTCTGCGGTTATTTTTCATATCGCTTTTGGCCCTTTCCTCCCCAGGTTCAGCTGAAGAATTACAAGACGGAGAACGAAGCCCTGAGGTCGGGGCAGTCGGCCAGCCTGGCCGCGGTGAAGCGCAACGCGGACCTGGCCTTGCAGAACCTCCTCAGCGTCGTAACGAGCTCCCGCTCCTCCATAAAGTGAGTCCTTGTAACCTTGACTCTCCCGACGCCGTCCCGTGTGTTTCTCTTGATACCTGTGGGCACAACTAAATCCTTAGTGGAATTTTTAGGACTGAAACTCATCTTCTTGTATTCTGGATGCCAGATCAGCCTGTGCGTGTTCTTACTTACCTACTGGGTATTTTTCTGCAAGGTTAGGTAATAAAAATAACTAGAACGTGTCTTATTTCTTTTTACTTGATGTAAAACTGCTGTATTTAGACTCTAAGTCTCTTACACTTTATTTCTTTACAACTCCCACTTCACTCCAAGCAGCAAAGGCTGCAGTCCGGATAAATGGAGTCTTGAAAAACCACATATTTTATTTTAAAAAAAAAAAAAAAAAGCCATCAAAGCATCCTGGCTGTTTTGTGCCCCCCCCCCCCCTGCTCTGACGCTGCCCGTGTCCCCCCCACCTCGCTCTAACGCTGCCCTTCTCCCCCCATCGCAGGCAGCTGGTGTCCGGGGCCGAATCCCTGCAGCTGGTCGCCGATCTCCTGAGGTCCATAGACCGGATGGCTGAGGTGCCGGAGGACGGACAGTGACTGAAACCGAACGGACTCAAACCCAGAACTTCGCTTTCACGCGAAGAAATCATTACTTAAAAGCTAATTTCTGATACTCGGCCTGGTTGCGGTCTGCGGAGGCGGTCTGTAGTCCTCCTCCTCGGGGCGGGGAGCTGGGACCCGGGGGCGCCCTCTTGCTAGCCCCGCCCCGCGGCGTCAGCGGCGCCCTCGATTGGCTGGGTAGCGTCACGTGCGGAGGGGCTCAGCTGACCGCAGTGCCCAGCGGTGATTGGGCGGAGGGAGAAGGGGCGGGCCCCGCGGCAAAGCGGTGCGGCCCAGGCCCGGGAGGCTGCTGCGCCGCCATGTCCCGCTGGCCGGGCCCGCCCGGGGCCCGCCGCCCCCCCGGTGCTGGGGCCGCGCTGTCCCCCCCGGCCCTCGACCTGAACGCGGAGCGGGAGAAGATCCGGCGGGAGATCGAGGAGCTGGAGCGGAGCCTGGAGCCCGGCGGGGCCGGAATCGAGGTGGCCGACTCCAGCCTCAGCTCTGGCACTGGTACGGCGGGGCGCGGGCTCACTGAATTTTTAGAGTTGGAAGGGACCATAAAGATCATGTAGTCCAACTCCCCTGCCGAAGCAGGCTCGCCCCTCTCCAACCGCCCCCGGTGCTTCTGCTGCTCCGTTAAGTTACTGCTCTGGCTCTTGAGACGCGTCCCTGGCCTGACGGGATGGAGGCTCGTCCCGTTTCTGTGTTAGCCCCGCCGTTTCTGCCCCGCGCTGCGCACAGGCGGTGCTGGGATCCGGGACTTGAGGCGAGGCGTCCTTGCAGGATAATCCTCTTGCACCGGTGTTTTGCATATTTTCATGATGAAACCAACGGCAAGCGAGGGGGGAAGGTTGAGAGAGCCATCACGCCTCCTGATGGAGGTCTGTAGTCAGGGCGGGTGGTGATGAGCTGACTTGTGAAACCCAACAGCCCACCAAATACTGTGAATAGTTAAATCGTAGCCTTTTCCACACCGTCTGAATGAACAACACAAACTGCTGTGCAAGCCCTTCCATTTCACAGCCTGCCTGTGCCTCTTAAAATTAAATTTTTCAAAGCAAGGAGAGGGTGGTATATATCTGTGGGGGCTGTCACGGTCCCTTCATCCACCAGTGTTTTGATCACATGAAGTCAAATAATGTATGTTAGAGCTCTGCAGCCACACTGAATGCAAACCTAAATATTGCTGAAGAGTGTGGAAGGGCTGTTAGGTGCTTACAAAGTTTGTGGGTTTTATTTGGTTGGAATGTTCATTTGGCTGCATACTCTGGAGCCTTTTACCAAGATGTGTAGGGCCAAGACACAGCTTGGTTATTGCTGTAGTTACCAGAAACTGCTCTTTTCTCCTACTCTGGAACAAAAAAGTGCATATATGGAGTATAACTAAACATAATTTTTACTTAACAATATTGGCAGTACCTGAAACCTCTAGTGGTTGTGTCTGAGATACTATGCGAGGCTTTATTCTGTGTTCTTCAATTGAAAAGTCTTTGGGTTTGAAGCTTTCTGTTTTTTTAATCCCACTGCAGTAAGCATTTTTGTATTTTTGTTGTCTAACAGATGATGGTGAAGATGATGACTCAGATTCTCCTGCTGAAATGGTAACCATTTTCTCTTTAAGCATATTTTTCTATGTCTATTGAAGGGAGCAGGAGGAAGGGGAATTTCACTCTGTTCTGGGGAGATCTAGGCAGCTGGCTTGACTCCGTAGCTTGGAAGGATTAATAAAGGAGCTGGAGGTTTAGTTATTCCTGCCCAGGTCTTTGTTATTCACATATAATAGAGAGACTTCTTCATGTGAAAACAAATGACTGGGATCAGAGGCCTCGCTGCTCTAGTGCTTGCTGATCTCTGTCACTGGAAACGCACCAGCTTCTGGGGAGGTTGCAGAGCGATTGTACAGGAGAAAGAAATCATCAGCTTGTGATCAAGAAATCTACTGGTTTGTACCTGAAGAATACAGGTTTATACATGAGGGGAAAAGGACTTCTAAGACTTCTTACAAGTCTTTTTACCTTTGGTGGTGTTTTAAACGTAATACTTTCTCAGACTTCATATAAAAGAAGTTTAGCAGAGAAATATCTTAACACCTGTAGAGCCCAGGAAAGGAGAAGCTGGTTTGTGAAGACAAATCTGCTGGTACAGACCAGACCCAGGTGCAGAACACTTTCAGGAAACAGCCCTGCTTTGTATCCAAAGCATGTGGTAATACATCATGTAAGGGAAGAACTGCTTCAGCAGAAGCACAAATGAGCTGGAAGTTTGAAGGGGTGGTTCTGAAGTAGAGATTTGTCAGGTCAGAGAGCTCCAGTGTAAAGTACTTCTATTTTACAGTTTACTTACAGTTTCACAGCTGATGGCACAAGACCAAGCATTGGTGAAGTTTGGAGTCAGACTTTGGTTTAAATAGCAGCAGGCTGAACTAATGAGCAGGGCGAAGGGGAGCTGGGCAAGGCTGGTACCTGCCTCTGGGAGCATTCAAAACAACTGCCAGGGAGGGACAAACAGTTACATGCCTCCAGTTCTTATCTCAATCAGTTTTGTAAGATAATAAAAGTAATAACTTAAAAGCAGGTAGGTAACATAATTATTTTTCTAAACAAGTATTTTTCTGTTCTTTTCTTCCCCCTCTCAAATGCCTAATTTTGCATCAAGGAAATGGAAAGAGAAGATGACAGCAGCGATGATGATATTGAAAGTAGTCTGCCACAGGATCCAGAAACGTGTCTGCAGATGAACCATGTGTACCAGGAAGTTATCCAGGAAAAGATTGATGAAGTTGAGCTTCTCATTGCACAAAACAAAGAACAGCAGGTGAGCAAAACAGGTGTAAAATGTTAATTCCGTTTCTTTTCTGGGTTGCCATTTGCCATCTTCCCCTGCCCATCAAGTCCAGTAAAACTTTCCAGGACATTCCTAGTCCGTCGCAGGTATCGGTGGAATCAGCTGCAGCAGTCAAAGTCCCGTATGCACACGCTGGTGCGGTGCTCAGCTTGCTTTGCCAGGAACCAGGTTCATTTTCTTCATGGCAGATCAAACCAATGTCACTTGACTGGCCTTTCAAATGGCATATTTGACTGATGTTTCTGTGCTTTCTTATCACCAAAAATGCTACCACTACTAGGGTATTTTATATCTTATTTTAGCTTGTTGTAGCAAGTTAGTATTATTTTTTTTAATTATCTGCAGTGTACTATACAAACTTAGGAAGTTCCAAATCCTGTAACACGTACGCTGATTTACTATCTCGTGCTGCAGATTTGAACCCTGCCTGGGATGTTTGTGATGGCTCAGCCACTGCTCTCTGAAATAGGAATTTGAAGGAGACACTGACACTGTTTTATTAATTCTTGTATTGCAGAAGGAAATCATGTGCGAGCTTGATGGTTCAAAAATAGCAAAGGGAGGAGATGGTAGAAATCTACCAGCAAATATATTTTTGGGTCATTTTATGAAGCCATACTTTAAGGATAAAACAACAGGAATTGTAAGTAAATATAACTAGATTACATACTGATGCATCTTTCTATGATGGATTTAAATTGTAACTGTGTTAGAACTGTTATGTTTCAATGTTGTAACTGTGAATGTTACTCCTCAGTTTTGAAACCTTTTTCTTCCTCACTTGTTGCTTACTCACCCTCTTCTGCAAATGTTTGTTCAACCCATGTCTGGCTGTGACAGCTGAAAGTGAGTTCTGAGGAGTGGCATTCCAGCCATGGGGCACTTGAACATTCTTGTTTTCAACTTAACTTTGATTGTTTGTCTTCATCTCCATGATCCAATTCCATCCTGTTTAAAGTACTCATTGAAATGTGATTGTCTTTGAAACGGAGTTTTCTGAGGCAAATGTCACCACTTTTTTCATGTGTTTTTGAAAGGTCGCTGGCAAAAGGAGATCTTGACTTTTTGTTGTAGTTAAGATGTCAGCTGTCACCATACATATATTAATATAGTATTTGAGCAATGACTGGTAATTTTTCTATTAGATCCTACCCAAGTTGGTAGTGCATCTTAAGTAGGTACAAACGTATAATATGTGTCCCCACACTCAAAATGCTGCTTCAGCCAACCGTCAGCTAATGCCAGCGGGGCCTGGCTCTGAGCTGAGGATGTGCTGTGTAACCATGGACAAACTTACTTGCTTGAAGTATCTATTTGCATTTGTTTTCTTATGTCTTCTGATGTATCTGTGAGCTAGTGCTAATAAAGTTAACTTAGAAGTTTGAATGTGACAGTTTGCACAAGTTTGAGTTACCAGTCTCTTTTTTTAATCAGTTCATGCTAAAGTTCTAAGAAGAAAGGACATTTTTTCTGTGTATCTTACTCTTCCAATGTATCTAATCTTCATTAGGGCCCCCCTTCCAATGAAGATGCCAAGGAGAAGGCAGCTCAGGGCATAAAATCCTTTGAACAACTGATTTCAACAAAATGTAAGGAGCTCTGTGCTGTTCAGTGCTGTTCAGTGTTCTGTAAGAGCTGTAACAAATGTGTATATTCATATTGTTAGTTCCCCCCGACATCGTTTGCAGTTAAACGTCAACACTTCTGATATTTCATACTTGACTCCACAAAAAAAGTAGTTAAATGGGATGCTCTGTAAATTGTTTCGTTGAGTCATTAATGACTCATTTCTTTCATTTGCATTTGTTTTGATGCATCACATAACAACCCTTGTGAGCACTCTGAAACCAAATGAGATTGTGCAAGGGTGGTGCTCAGGTGAGAGAAGTTCGAGGGATGCTTACATGTAGATAGTTACAACACCTGGATGATGATCTTTGTTGAGGTCTCTTTGAAACTAAAACTGAGCAAGAGGCTGTGATTTGCCCAAGTCAGACATGACATTAGTCATTTTGGTGGAGAACAGAATCAATTCACCCAGTCGGTGTGAAGCTGCCTTGCTTTACAAAATTGTGTAGCTAATGAAGATGAACTGTTATTGAAGACCTGGGGGATACTTCAACAGTGATATTAAAAGCAGTGGATATCTTTTTTTTTCTCTTTTCTTGGCAATGGTTTAACACTAATGTCTGAACGCTCAAATACCTTTTTTTGTCTAGGGAAAAGCAGAGAGAAGACATTATTGCAGAAATCAGTAGTAAGTGACCGCTTGCAGCGCCTGCTTCAGCCAAAGTTACTGAAGTAAGTGCTGTGCAAAAATCTTTCTCCTGATGAGAACATTATATACCGAGGAAGGAAAGGATATATGTGGAGATTCCACCTTCCTTGCATTCTTGTGTTAACTGTTTGCGATTCGGTAAGGTTACAAACCACAGCAGAAATAGTTTGACTGTCACCGTTGGGCCTGGGAAAGCCACTCTGTGAATTACAACAGTGGTCCCCAAGCACCCCTGTCCTGTGGGCACCAGTGCAGAGGACGACACTGTTGTAGGTAGCAGCATCTTAATTATTTGTTGACATCTGTATTATCTGGGTGAGCGCATGGTACTGAAGGGTCTTGGACTGCAGTGTTCTGACCATAAGCCATAGGTGACAGCATTCAGGTTGGGTTGTAGACGCTTGATGATTGTTTTGGGGGTATCTGGCAGGTGGAAAGATTTTGTTTTGGAGGTATTGTGGCATTTTATGGCCATTAATTTCTTCCCATTGACATAGTGGTATAACTTAAAATAGTCTGCAGGGCTTGAAACTGGAATTGTGACGGGCAGCGAGTCGTAATGGGGTGTCCAGCGAGAGTTTTCTGTGCCTGGAGCTGGTACAGTCTGTCTTTGTTGCTGTTGCAGCAACTGTCCTCTCTGTAAATAACAAAATTATTAACCTGAGACCTTTTCTGGGTCAATGATTTGCACTGAAGGGGCAAAAATAGGACAACGAGTGTGCAGTGTGGGAAAATGTAGAACAACAGCAGTTTTGTGCTGTGTGGAAGTAAACTTGAAGGAAAGAATGAGAGACTTGAATGAGAGACTGCTGGGGAAACAGTCTTTGCCGTACGTCTTCTGATGCCGTCAGCCTCATTCCCATCTAGTGATATTAAGTGATGATAGAAATGTCTTTGAACAGGATGAATTATTGGAATCAGAAACTGGAAAAAGTCAAGACTGAAATGGAGAAACAGATCTTGGAAAAACAAATCAAAGAAGTGGAGCAAGAAGTAGAGGCCATTAAGTGAGAAGTCATTTTTTTATGTTCTTGGTGAAAATCAAAGTCTGTTCTCGGAGTTTACCTCTTAAAATTCCCTCCTTCCTCAAGTACTTCTAGATATGACATTTGGAGACAGCTTTATATGTGTTAGCTTGCGAAAAATTAAGTGCTGTTGAAACTCTATAAAGCTCTCATCTCCACAGTTCTTTACTAAGAACCGTGTTTGGGGTCTTGATATGCAAATGTAGTGTCTATACCCCATATAGAGGTGCTGGTTTAAGTAGTTATTGATTTGGCAATAAGGAAGCAGCGAGCTCAGTAGTTCTGAGCTTTTGCTCATTAATATGCCTGGAGCAATGTATTTTGACACTGCATTAATAATTTCGCCCGCTAAACCAACATCGTCTCATAGGGGACTTTTTTTTCAAGAAGAAAAATTGTTTTGGGTAAAGTGACTGTGTTAAAGAGCCGGATGCTTTGAGATAGTGGGTGCTCAGTTCTTGTGGGTATCAGTGATAGGTGGGGAGGAGTAAGATGAAGCAAGATCAGGAAGACAAAGTGTCTACTGAATTAACCATTTAATATGGTTCTTTCTCTTTGTATCTTCTGCTTTAGTCAACTCCCAGAAAGTGACTTGTTAGGAAACAGATTCGATGAGCATGACTGGGAGAAAATTTCAAACATCCACGTAAGTCAGGAGATCGGCTGTTCTATTACTTCTGATTTCTGTGTCCCTTCTCTTGAGAATTACCTGACCTGGTCTAGTTTGTGTCCAGTGTTCCCCTCCTGCATTTCTCAAAGTTAACTATTCTGTGATCTGGCAGGCACAGAAGCACTGGAAATTTGATGTTATTGGTTAAATTTGATGATTTAATTCGGGAAAACTTATCAGTAAGGCATATCTGGAGTGCAAAATATATTCCCTGTATCAGTGTTCCTGTCTGTCTAGGCGTTTCAGTCTAGCTACAATACAAAACAGATTTTTGCTGTTTCATTTAGTTTGATGGACAGCGTAGTTCAGAAGAACTGAAGAAGTTCTGGCAAAATTGGGAGCATCCAAGCATCAACAAAAAGGAATGGACTGAGGAAGAAATAGAGAGGCTGAAGAAGATAGCTGCGAAACATGGTTATCTGGACTGGCAGGCGATAGCCCAGGAGTTGGGGGTAAGGTCTTCGGAGCTCAGAAATAAGTGACAAGACAGTTAATTCTGGCCTAACTCTGTCTCATGTCAATTGTCCGAAAACATTAATGTTAATTCATTGTTAATTAACGGTTTTCTGTGACACATTCAAGAACAGTACCAAAAAAGTTTGGTACTTCAGCCTTTCCCTCTTGCTTTTTGTCCTCATAAATAACCAAGTATGTGCATATCTCTGTTTTCATTGTATTAAGACCAACAGGACACCTTTCCAGTGCTTGCAGAAGTATCAAGTCTATAACAAAGATTTGAAAAGGAAAGAATGGACCAAAAGTGAAGACCAGATGCTTTTAGAGCTTGTTCAAGAGATGAGAGTGGGAAGTCATATCCCATACAAGAAAAGTAAGTGACCTACAAGTGAAAATGCCTTCCATTCACCTGTAACGTTTTTTTTTTGTTCTCCCAGGCTTATGTCTGTTCATGTTTGTGCGCAGGAGAGCACCCAGCCTGCTCTGATTCAGGGAATTAATGAAGTCTTATTTCCTGTGAATGTTTCCATTTCCAGGATAGTCATAGTTCTGTGTTTTCACCTTACCATTCCAGCCGGTGATCTAGGCAGGGCACAACATTGTTGTGGCTCATCTGAAACTACAGATGTGCAGATTTCTAAAAATCCCTTGTTGGGGAGACGAATGAAAGAGAAAGTTAAGTTTTCCCTCTCTCTTCTTGGTGGGAGCAGTGATACGTGCCTTTCCTGTGCCTACCTGGAAGTTTCATTGTATCACCAAGAACTTAGTATCTCTTGGAACCTTTATCCATCTTTGAAATTTGGTTGAAACTGGCAGAGAGTTACTAACAAGTGCTGATGGTTGTGTGAGCTTTGTTTTTTGTAGCGAAATCATCAGAGTTCTCCCTAGAAAGGCAGTATTCAGTCATGACCAGCTGTTTTGGCAGTTTTCGGTGCTGTGCCCAGAATCCTTTTCTAGGGGCTCAGCACTGACACTCCTGTTCCTCAGACATGTGGGAGGCAGCACGACTGCTGAGGACCGGAGTTGAGAATAGTAACCCAGTATCTGGGGTCCTAAATCCAAGCCTGTGAGCGTAACACCTGGTGTCTTGAACGTCTCAGATACATATTGGAGCTGAAAGCTTTCCTAGCAGTTCTCTGTTGTTGCATGATGGATTGTTGGGTCGTCATGTGTCTTGTATGGATAATGCCATTATAAATAGTCCCATTTTGTGTATGCCATGCTCTCTCAATTCTTGTTGTGTACCATTGTTTAAGTATTTAAGCTGAGATTTAAATGGTTCTTATGGGGATCCACTGTTTAAAAACATGCAGATCTTCAGAGGTCCCTTCCAACCCTGTATCATTCTGTGATTCTGTGTTTGCGACAGACTTTAAAATATACTTTTGCATTTCTAGTTGCTTATTACATGGAAGGACGAGATTCTGCTCAGCTGATTTACCGATGGACAAAGAGCGTGGACCCCAGTTTGAAGAAAGGACCCTGGACACCCGAGGAAGATGCTGTAAGCTCCGTTCTCTGAGGCCTAGAATTGCAGGGTGCAAAAAGCGGGCAGGTTGGACTGTTGAGATGGCTATATACATCTGAGCTTTAACAGTGGCACAAAGGAATGTAAAACAGACCAAGGGGGGCAGTTTACAAGTCAAGAAGGCTTAGAAGCTCCTAAAAACTTCAGTTCAGAGACTTACAACGCAGTGGAAACAAATATAACTGCTTCTGTCTCAGGCCTCTTGGGATTATTACTGATGAGAACTTCAACTCTTGTTTTGTCTGATTAAATAGATGCTGTTGGCTGCCGTTAAGAAGTATGGAGAGCGTGACTGGTACAAAATTCGGACAGAAGTGCCCGGGAGGAGCGATGCTCAGTGCAGGGATCGGTAAGTACGCTAAGTGTAGCAGCTGTGCTTTCAAGTTTACATAGAGCCAAGATGCAACTTATAGTACAAATATATTTGGTTTACTTACACCAGTGTCACCTTAAGGGGTGTTTTGTAAAAAGTGGAACAGAGAACAGTTTATTGTAGCCTGTGACGCGCTACTCCCTCAGTGTAGTTGCCTGTGGGTTAGCAGAAGTTGGGAAGGATGTTCAAAATAAAGCAAAGGGGTCATTAAATGTGAGTGCGTGAATGCAGGGAGGGAAGGTTGTCATTCAAGGATTGTCTGTAGCTGTGAGAACGATCTAGTCGGTGACTTCTTGTAACTAAACACCAATAATGAAGTGCTGAGCAATTTTCAGCCTTGGACCCAACTTCAGGAGACTCGAGTACAGTATGTCCTAATTTCAGTGACCCATTTTACAGCTGCTTGTTGTAATTCTTAATGATGTGGCCTGATATTTTTGAGAATAAAGAGAATGTAGCTGTGCTGTATTAAGGGAGTAGGGATGGGACCCCTTGGACAAAGGGAAGATCTGATAAGGAATACTGGTTTTGTTCAGCCTCGGAGTATGCAGTGCTGATCAGAGCTGTACAAGCAGGATTGAATGTTCCTTACTTTAATGTTTTCATTTTGAAGGTACTTAAAAGCGTTGCACTGTGATGTAAAGAAAGGCAAGTGGAGTTTAGAGGAAGAGGAGCAGCTAATTGAACTGGTTGAAAAGCATGGCCTGGGTAAGTGTTTCCGTGGCTGAATCTTAGAGAAGTGAGTATTATTAAGGAATTTATCATTTAAGTTTTCTCCCCTTTTTTATTTTAAGCCCTGCAGCTGATAATATCAGGCTCTGCTTCATACTGATGATTGCAACCTTCCTTATATTGGGTAGTGTATTCCTGGAAGTTCAGTTACTGAGGAACTGTGTAGGAAAGAGTTCTATAGGTGTGTTAGCAAGGTGTTGTCCTAGGAAGAGCTAGGACAGTTCAGAGGGGTGAATTTCCCTCTAACCAGCCTGTGAAAGAGTTCTCTTATTTTCTCTAAGACAACTTTCCTTAACAAACAGAAGCTTTTCCGCATTTGGCTTAAGATTTCTTTTAAGCACTCTTATTACTGCTGCAAAGGGAGCGTGTAGTTCTGCGAAGGTTTTCATCACTGGTTCATTTGTTGTAGTTTCTAACTTTAGCTGAGTGTGTAGTAGCGCGAAGTCTGAACACAAATGAGTATTAAGGTTTTGAGATCCACTCATACCAACTCTGTCTCTTATACAAGGAAATGTATAATATGTGTATAAAGTTCTGCACTGCAAAGGCCTGTTGCCCAGTTTGTTGCATTAATCAGTGTGCTCTACTCTTCATCCTTTATAGGTCACTGGAGTAAAGTAGCTTCTGAATTGCCACATCGAACTGGCTCCCAATGTCTCAGCAAGTGGAAACTCATGATTGGATCCAAGGTATTGTACAAAGTCCTGCTATGTCTCAGTCCCATCTCTTTGAGATTCTCTAAACTAAAAGCAAAATCCTATTAAATCAATGCAAAAATTGACATTGATTTCACACAGTCAAGATTTTGTCATGGATGTTTGTGGTCTCATTTTTTGATATCTTAAAGCAGCCGTTGTTCTGAAGGTCTGAAGTTAATTTGCTATATATCTGTATATTATCCAGAATTTCTTTATTGCCTGAAGTGCCTGTAAGGATGGGATATACCTAGGTTTTCATGTATGTACTTCATGAGTTGCCAGTTTTTGGCACTCCAGAAATTCTGGCTGCTTCAGCCCGTGTTAAAGAGAGTCTTGTTTCCGTTGGCAAAGACCTGCCCTAGGGAAGGGTTCATGGAAACCCGAATGTTTTGAGATGGGGCTCTGTTTGTGCACTGGAAGTTTTTACTTCCATGTGCACCAGTTCTTAACACAAACTTGTCTCAATCTGTAGCTTTTCTTTGCATACAAGAATCTAAACCAATAAAAATCTGTGTCCAAAGGCAACTGTCAATTGTACAGTATGTAGTTAATCTTAGCAGAAGTAAAGCAGAACTATCCATTTGAAAGTCACACCTTACTGACAGGATACTGCCTCATAAAGCTTTTTAACTTAGTGATTTGAGAGATTTGCAAGTCAAGAGTGAACACTGTCTAAAACTTGTGCTTTTTTTTGACTGAGCAGAAAAGATCTAGGCCAACAAAACGCCGACATGTGCAAGAGAGTTCCAGCTCTTCGGAGAGCAGCAGCGAAGACACAGAACTGGACTTACCAGACAGTTCAGAGGAGGAGACGACAAGTGAGGAGGAGACAACAAGCAAGGAGGAGTGTGCATTTCCCAGCATCGATTTGTGGATTCCGACACGGACAAATACACAGGAGTCAAACCAAGGAAGATACCAAACTCCATTCCTTTTCTCGCCCACGAGTGCTGATGCAAAGACCAGTAGCAGTGAAATTCCAAGCGCAACATGCAATGGAGACAAGGACAGAGCTGACAATACATCCACAGAGTTGAACACCCTCCTGAGAGGCATCGCACGTCCCCATTCAACGGATATCATTGTGAAGAATCCAGTGGAAGTAATGAACAAGGTAAATCTTGGGATTCTCAATGTGTTCTTGATGGGGTCTGAGCTTAGATCAGAAAGGACCAGGAGATGCAGTTGTTGCAGTAAAGAGAGTATGTGATGAGTGAAATGGCGAAATCTTTCTTGTGCCTCTGTTGGCTGTTTCTCACTATGCCATTGGGGGGTGCTGTTGGAAACAGATGTGGGATTGAAGAGAAATTTCTTGCACTGCCTCCTCGTGCATTTCGTAGAAAATATCTGTTTGTCTAGATGTAGTATCACAGAAACAAAACTTTCTTTAGATCGTCATACAGCAGAATTGTCCAGTGAATTGTGGTGTCTCTGTACCCTGGTGACTACGGCACTTTGGCTTAGAGTTTGGAAGAATTAAATTATTTCTACATCTGTATCTGATTCTGAGCTGTGTTTTCATCCCAGGTCAGGTACTGAAACAGTACAAACCCTCCTACCACATTTTTGCAGAAAGATACTCCTTAGCAAAATATTAAATGTCTAAATTGCTATTTAAGTTCGCATAAGTAAAATTGTTCTGACTTAAAAAATGCAAGGAGAATCATCCAATAAATTCTGACCCTCTGTGTGGGTTTTTGTAGATACTTCACACTAAGGCTTCTATGAAACAGACATTTGGTATTGCGATAATGCACAAGGACTAAAAGATAAGGTAAATGTCTGCACTTCAGGGCTGATTTCATTTAATAAGATACTCTCAAACAGCAGGAATGTTGAAAACTTTTGTACCTTCTGTGTATAGTCACTGCAACTAATTTTCTGTGAGATACTTTCCCTTTTATCTTTTCTTGTATGCTTTTATTTTAAGGCTTCCAGGTGTGGAAAACAAGTGCTACGGGTTAGCCTGGAGAACGTGAGAAGAGTATTAAGATATAACACGTGCTTTCAGAGGAAACTTGTAAGTGCCTCTTCTCTCTTGTTTGCTCTTGTGACATGAGCGCTGGAAAATGTTTTTTTGATAGAATCACATACCTTCTTGCACTGTATTCCCAAGAGGAAAAGCTCATGATTTTTTTTCATAACTGCCCTGTGAATAGTTTTTCCTGGGACTAATTATGGCAGAACCTTCCTAATTGGAACTCTAATTATGTATTTGTTCATGCACAGCAATCAAAGATACTGAAACCTTCTGCCGCCGTTCTAACAAAAATATCTGGAGTTGGTACGTCTGGCCAGAAGCTTCAGGGGCTGCAGAACATCACGGAGAAAACATATCGTCAAGAGAGAGAGCGTTTGAGGAGAATGAACCTTGACAGAAAGCTTCTAATGGCAGTGACACCATGGGTGGGCAACGTGCTACTGCCTTGCACCTTGCAAACTGGGAAGATGGCTTTTCATCACACAAAAGGTACTGGTGACCCATTAGGGATACTGCTCTCCTACTTTTTGTCCCTACTTTCTGACCTCTTGTAAGTGAATGCCTGGCTGATTTTGATGTTGGACTGTTTTCTAGCTGATTATATTCAAGAGAAGATTAAGTCGGTCAGTCTGGCGAGCACTCCGCTGTTCACGCTTTTCATTCAGGTAGGTTTTACTGTCTCAGTAGCATTATCTGCTTTCAAACAGTGGTAGTCCTTATTTCTGTATTTGATGCTTAAATAAATAGTTTATTTTTATTCCTTAAACTAATCATCTCATTACTGGATTAGTCTGACCTCACGGCTTGCATACGATGTTTCTTAAATAAATCCTGCATCGAAAATCTAAAACTATCAGGATTTTTTCTGTAAGTGTAAGAATGTCCCCAGAATCTCGCATGTGAAGCCTCTCCCATCCATCTAGTGTTGTCACTGGCTCTACCAGAACATTTTTGTTCTCGGTCAAATTTTAATGAAATTCTCATCTTGCAGCTCTTTCAGATTGATACCAATGGCTGCATGAAGATCATTCGTGAGAGAAGGCTAAGGCAGTCAGAGCTTCTTAGGGCTAACACAAGGCGGCCTCAGCAGGTATTTGCACATGCTCTGTTTCTAAGCTTTTTCCAGTGAAGCCTTGACTAAAGTAGAGATTTTTTGTTACGTGTGACCAGTGGTGCTGTTTGTGTGCGTGTTACCAGTTCCTTTTGCTTCAGACGCGTAATAAAATGCTGGCTGCGTGGCCGCTTGTATCAGATGTTGGCAGATGTGGCTTGATTCACATCTGTGCTGTTTTAATGATCTTGAGATATCTCAGAAGTATAATTTAATATAATTTTTTTGGCAGGCTTCCCAAAATATGGAGACTTCTTCAGGTACCTACCAGAACCTTTATTTTCATGATGTGCAAGAACTTTCACTTAATTCATCACCGTTGCATTAATGACCAATTTAACTGAAGGAGAACTTTTGGAACAAAACTACATTGTTATGCTCATTTTTGCTAGCTCTTGGATCTTTCAGTTATTGGCTAAATATGTTACCTTTTGGTAAGGACTGGGAAAAAAAATACTGAAGGGCTGGGGGACCAGCGGCACTGGGCCACCAGTTCTGTAGACTATCACTGACAGGCTTCTCTCCAGCAAGGTGCTGGCTGTAGTGAACGTGCTGGCACTGACCAAAACCCCAGTTTGTTGTTGTCATCCTGACTGGTGCAAAGTGCCTGTGTAGTACTGACCAGTACAGGTCCTTGTGTGCGGCGTTAAGGTGCGTTCCCAGCCCATCTGTGATTGCTGGGGAAAATAACATCATTCCTGAACGAGTGGTAACCTATGGCATTAGAGTTATGGAAGGATGTCAGGACAGGCCTTAATTAAATCAAAACTGTAGTGTGTAGGAACTCTCACGAACAGGAATTTTGCTGCTTCCTGTGCAGGGCACTTGATGCTTAATAGCTAAGGAATGGCTTTTGAAAAGATTTTCCAACCTTAATTTTTTTATTTCATTCCCCCTTCTCTATAGGCAATTCATCACAAGCTTGTACTCAGAGGAACTCGCGAAGGGGCGTACCAAGGAGTGCTGTCAGGAGACCTGTTGCCTTAAAAGCACGGGAGACTTCTGCTGCTGCCTTGGAGAGCAGTGCTCCTGCCATCCAGGCAGCTCTGCCAGCCCAAGGGCAAAGGCAGAAGCCCAAAACTGTCTCAGAATTACTGAGAGAGAAGCGGCTAAGAGAATCCCGGGCTAAGAAAGCTGTGCAGAGGACAGTGTTTGTTGCCCCACAGATGCTGGTTTCGGGGCCTCTGATCATCCAGCATCCACCACAGCAAATCATTCCTTCTGCGCAAGCAGGGAGCAAACCTGCAGCAGTTGGTTGTGCAAACAGCCAAGTACAGCGTGCACCAGCTCCATTGCCAGCATTTACTCCTGTTGCAGGATCAACTTGTACTGCTATTGTGCTTGAAAACCATTCCTCATCAGTGCCAGAAACTGGGAAAAGCCCTGGTTCCTCACAAGGGACAGAACTGCAATCTAATAAGGAACTAAAAGAGCAAGCTTTGGAAAGTAGCCCTGAAGGAGGGGATTTTCCAGGCCCGAATCCAGCTGCAGCGGAGAAGGCCCCAAACCAGGGAGGGTGCAATGGCCAGGTCGTGGCTGGTAGCTCAGCTTCAGTAGTGTTGCAGAACCAAGCTTTTGTGCCACATCAGATTACAGTGGTGCCTGTTGGCATTGACTCTGGCACCACCAACTTGTCTCTTTCCACACCAGTTACCTGTGAGCTGAACAGTAAAGGGCCACAACAGGGACCAGTCAATCTATTGCCTGCTCTTGTAACTCCACAAGCTGGTTCGTGTTTGATTCCCAACAGCATTCTGCCTTTCACATGGGTCGTGACGCCCCAGGCTTTGCTCCCCACCACGGTACAAACTGTGGTGGGTGTTCCCCAAGGACTGCCAGCTGCTGCTGTGAGAAGTCCGTGTCAGACAACAGTGACTTCCAATGGCAATGTCTCGAGCTTAGCAGTGCCTCCTGCACCAGCAGGAGCAAACGCACCTCAGCCCAGCGGTGCAGAGACAAAAGCACCGAGTGCCCAGTTAGCAGAACCTTCGGGAAAGACAACTAATCATTCCACAACTCTATTACCTATGACCTCAGGGAGTCCTGGGAGCACCACATCCAGCGTTTCTTCTGCAACGCCTGCACGTTCAGGTGGCTTCTCCAAGGCTTCTGACTCCTCTGCAGCTCAGGCTGCTCTTCCAGCAGATGGACCAACGCTGCGTGCTGTGCTGCTGCCCCAAACACAGCCACCTGCAAGCAGTCAAGGGGCTGATTCCCAGTGTGTGTCAAGTCTCACTGGCTTAGGAAAGAGCCATGACTCCTTTACAACAAATGGATCATCTTCCAATCCAAGCATCGTCACAAAAGGGCTTGTGCTCCAGCTGGGAGATCCCCATAGCAGTGTCCCAAGGAACTCTGAGTGCTTTGCTGCAGGAGCATTGAAAAACAGACCTATTGCCTCCAAACCTCCAACTACGCAGCCTGCTGAGAGTCCACCCCAGCCCACCACCTCCAGTGCAGAAAAGAATCCACTTGATTTCAGCCTGATTTCCCTTGAAGACGAGGGGGTAGTGAAGGAGTGGCTGAGCGGAAAACAAGGTGTCCAGGTACCGTCACTGCAAACCAGGTTGCCTTATTTGCCACCTTTTCTGTGCAACATAAAAACCCTCTCAAAGCTACTTCTGCAGAAAGCAGCTCTAGAAGAGCAAGCAGCATGTCTTCTGCCTTCTGATGCCAGTCAGGGTGAGGGCACTGGGGTTGATTTGCACGCTATTGGGGAGCTGGTACAGCAGAAACTGGGCGATAACCCCGCTTACCTCCTACTGAAAGCCAGATTCCTAGCAGCCTTTACACTCCCGGCTGTACTAGCGACTCTGCCTCCTCCAAAAGTGGCAACAACTCTGTCAGCCAGCAGGAAGCAATATGGCGAGAGTGATGAAGAGGAGTGGCAGAGTGAGAAGGAAGAGTCTGAGGAAGAGAGTTGTGGGAATGAACTTGCAGGTGTACGGTTGGATGGGACAGTTGGCGATGAGCCTGGAAACAAAGACGCTGATTTACTAAATCAGGTAAAACAGAGGTGCCAGAGACTAAAACCAGAAAGTTATTGATGGCTAAATACTGCACCCCCCTGGAATCCAGGGTAGCAGAAACTTGATCCTTTTGAGTAAGCATGGTTTTGTGGCGGATAAAAAGTTTTCTAGCTCAGCTGGGAGCCCTTAGTCCTCACAAGGGTAAAAGCCTGTGTTTTATGTACCACGTTAAACTTGACATAATAGTTTCCAGAAGTGGGTATCAAAGCCCCCTTCCTCTTACAGTTTATAATCTGCTGCACTGACTCCTGTATGTTTGAAATCGGGCCCTTGTTTTTCATTGCGTGTCCTTTAAGCCCCAATAATATCAGGGGGATTGTGTATGTTTGCTCTTACTGCCATGCGAGGTCTTCAGCCCGAATTGTTTTATATGACTAGAGATTATTGGAGTATAAGGATCGATGTAAGCTACAATGTTCACCTAAAATCAGTCTGATTTTTAAGGTAAATCCATTACTGCCCAGTACTGTTTCTTACAAAAAGTTGTGTAGCTCAAGCTTCCTTTTCAATTCGTTGTGGCTCCAAAATAAACAAACCAACCACTAATGAAGATGAATAAACAATATAACTGGCTGTTTCTATAGAAAGATGGCAAAGCTGCCTAAAAATCAGAGTTTTCCCATATTAACAGCCAGCAGTCCTCCTATTCTGGCTCCGACTTTTTGGGTCTGGGCAAAGTTCAGTGTAGTTTGAACTGTGAGCAATTGGTCCAAAAGTCGACAGCGGTTCTTCACTGCCTGATCTTTACTGCCAACCTCTGTCCTGTGCCATCTTCCACTAGGCTCCATCCCACTGCCTTACTTAATGCTGCAGCCAGATTTTTTTCCTGGTGCTTTTTAATGAAAACCTTGCAGTTGGAGTATATTTCACGAGAAATCCAATTTGTGTTGATCTGTGTTGTGTGGGGCATTGTCTGGCTCCAGCAGGGAAAGTTAAAGCATCAATTGAGGCAGGCACACACAACATCCCTAACGAATGGTGGTGCTCACAACGTCTGTAACGAATGGTTCTGCCCAGACAGAAACTACAACAGGAATTGCTGAAAGGGTTCTTTTGCAATTATGCCAGCACTCCTGGTGTTGATAGTCTCTTCTGCTTATGTTGCAGGGCTCGGGAGCTGAAGGGATTGCTGCACAATCTGTCTTGGATTCCTGCACTGATGTGGCTGGTGCCAGTGCTCCTCAAATCAGGAGAAGTACCCGTTTCAGGAAAAGGAAGAGGGTGTGAGAAGGAAACGTGTTAGTAGCTATTCAGTGAACCTTGTATTTCTTGACTGAGAACAGAACCTGAAACACTTCTGTCTGGTACAGCTGAGACAATGAATCATGACCCTGGGAGAGGACTGAAGTTATCTCGACTCCTGTTCCCTTGAGTTCTACAATCACCGTTAATCATAGACTAAGGCTAATACTTTGAGTTTCAGGGGGAGGGAAAGTGGATGGCTGCATGATAAAATTACATACAAAAGTCATGAAGTTCGAACACCTGGCAGCCCACTGGTATTATACCTACTTGGTAGCACTCTACAGGCCTGCCTGCTAAAACAAGACTAGTTTATTAATTGAGGGTCATAACTTGGGGGACAGGAAAGCCTGGGCAGCTACTGCTGAGGAGAGGGTTTGTGTGTGTGAGTGCTAAAAGTTTGGAGCAGAAGCTGCAGTAAATCCTTGGTGTAGGTTCCATTAAGCTGGTGGGAAGGTGCGCTTGCTCGGGGCCGTCAGGGAATCTTGAGATCCTGGGCAGGCAGGGGCAGCTCTTTGTGCAGTTAGCCCTCTGCAGCCTGACTTGTGAGTCTTGAAAAATAGTACTAAAAGCTGGTGGGAAACTGGGGCTTAAGACCAGCAGGTACTTCACTGGAGTTTGTCTTTAACAACTTTGTGGTGGTTTTTTCCCCCCTGTATGGCTTCATTTCTATACATGTATAACGGGAGCTTCTATAGGGTACGGTTGTGTCATGTCTTAATAGATGTTGAGTGAAATAGGCCAAATGAACATGAACGGTGTTTGATGCACATAGTTGTCAGATGGATTTTTTTCTTTAGAATTGGTTTTAGAAACTGCAAAATGCCATCTTTCTTATAAAAATGCTGTGACTAAAGGAGTTGTTTGTGCTTTGTTACAGGAGTCGTTTGAGTGAGGTCTGCCCTCCTGCACGGCGGTAGGAGATACTCTTTGCACTATTCACTTTTAACACTTCCAACAAACTGGTGGACCTGGGGAAAAGAGGAGAATGGCCGGACTGGTTTTCCCATCGCCTGACAAAGTCTGCATCTTTAGACAAGCTGCAGAAAATGAAACAGAATGGATGGAGGGGAAAGTCTTTCAGACCAATCCTGTTCTCTTTCAAACTAGCACCTGCCATGGATGCTGGGGGAGAAGATCGCTGGAGATCTGGGGAAACCAGCAATGATGGTTATTTATTTCCTTTTTGTGTTATCCCCTATTTATGTGAATGTTTATCCATGTTCAGAATATGTTTTTCATTGGCTGGTTGTTTTTTTTTTTTAGTGCTGTGACAGTGGTTTTGCTTGATAGCTGACTGAGTACTGCTGAATAAGCAGCAGTTTAATTTTGTATCAAAATGAGTCTTGAGTATTTGTTGAAATACAGATGTTTTATTTTTCTCACTTAAAAATTAGTACTGTATTCTGTGTGGTTTTTTTTCCTGGTAAATAGTGCTTTTAATAATGTGTGGATGAGTGTGATTGCTAATGAGAAAAATGAAGCTTGTAAGCTGCGTGAAAACCAGGGAGAACGTGAAAAATGAGTATGGATGTGGCTAAAACTGCAGGACTGAATTAGGCTTGGATTCCCTCTTGACTCTTCCGCTGCCTGCCCCATCCAGACATGAGCAAATCACTCAACAAAAACTTGTTTCTTCGTTCATAAACCAGCAATTTCTGTCTTACAGAGAGGTGCAAAGGTAGCCGAGTCAAAGCTGGTAAAACTTAGTGGGAAAGTGCTGCAAAAGGTTCGTTCCCCTGCCCTGGTTGAGCTTCCCCAGGGCGTAGTGGTGAGTTTAGAGCTCTGTGAGCTGCAGCTCTTGTCTACGAGGGCCCTTCAGGCAGCGCTGGGGTCAGGAGGATACTGGTACTGATGTTGCTGTAATTGGGTGTCAAGATATGGAGCAAAAGGAATGATTTTGACATGGCTTTCCTGTTGCAGTTTACTCTATTTTCCACAAGCCAGTATAGATAACGCTTTTCCAAGAACTTCAGGTGTGGCAGAAGCTCTGCCGTACGGTTCTGCGTGCGATTCACCACAGGGCTGTTACCGTGAGGGTAGTAAACGTGACCTGTGCTAGACGTCACGTTTGATTGTTGTCCTTTGCAAATGCCACTCAAGGGATGCCCTTGTAATCTTCCTGCTTGTGGAAAAACTTTGTATCAAATGACAAAAGCAGCTTTGTTCTTTTTCAGGATTAATCTCTTACTGTAGAGCAAAAACTCCTGAGGCCAGATTGGTCAATTAGCAGACATTCTGATTACCTTCAGCAAGGGCATAGCTAATAGAGGTACTGTATCTTTTTTTAGTGTGAAGCTAATTTAATGCCTAACAAAGCAGCACAGGCTTAAAGAATCTCTGAGCATCTCTGCCCCGCTCTTAATGATAACATGGAGAAACTCTCCAGAAACTTAGAAAGCAGAACAAAGAGCAGAGTGGGAAGCTAATGGGAAAATGTGTCATGCTGCCATGGTATCGGAGCGTGCATGTTCTTGAGACTTTAATAAAACAGCCTGTTAGTGAGTTCTTGCTGCAGCTGCAGTTCCAGGACTGTGGGAAGGCGGGGAGGCAGTCAGAGGTATGATGTTGATGCTTAACATCATCACAATGCTGCTTGCTGTGCTGCTCCTTTAATTACTGTTAGAGCCACAGCCTGTAATTTGGGAATCGTGGGTTATGTTCCTTGCTTTGCCAAGACTTGACTCCCTTTCCCTCAAAATACTGAATTGTCATAATTATGCTTGAAGCTTAAGGACATCCAAAATTAGAGGCATCATTATAGAAATCATCCTTTTCAGCTGAACTCTAAACCAAGACAGAGTTCTTGCTGCCACCCGCTTTTCTGTATAAAGATGTGATGTTGACAGCTGAAAAGGCCGTTTGAAGAGCCTCTTTCTTCTAACTCTGCCTTATTTTGTCCCCTGAAATCAGCTGACACGCCAATGCCTGTGACCTTCACTCTTTTTAGTCTTTCTGACCCCTACACACAGAAACTTTCTGGACTGTAGCTGGAACTTCAGTGGTACAGATCGGAAAACAAAGCCGGAACGAGTCTAAAATCGGAGCATATGAAATGCTGCAGACTCACAGTGCGACTAATGCTTTTCTCCTCCCCCATCATCCATTCTGGCTTCCCCCTTGTTTTTTTTAATCTTCGCTCCCTGCCTCCCCTTCCCTTTCCTGTCTCAGAGCGTAGCTGAGTAGTTTCCCCTTTTTGCTTTTCTCAAACCACTTTTGCTCCTGGAATGATCTTTGCTCTGACCAGAACATAAAGCGGGGCTGCATCCCAGACAGGTTTTCTCAGAGACAGGACACAGACGAGTGTTGCTTGACCAGGAGAGGAAACACGGAGGCTTCTGACTGCACAGGCTCAGGTTGGTCCATGTAATGCAGAATGGCTTATATTAATTAAAAGGGAAAAATAATATATTTTACAGCTCTGAGGGAAGGATGTGGTGTTTATCAACAGGGGAACGTGTTTCTCGTAACCTGCTGGGGCTGGTTTGATGTCAGGCAGAGCAGATTATCTTCTGGGAGATGTTCAGCTGGTTGGAGGGAGGTCATCGAGCTTTGGAGACTTCTGTTTTCTCAGCGTTTCACCCTAGCTCTCCTTCACTTATGTGTCAGCAGCGCTGGCAGTAGCCTCAACCTGCTGTTCTTTTCAGGTGTGACTGTTGCGTATCACCGTGTTCTGCAGGTGATTTGGAGGTGCTGAGTTAAAGACCGCGTGGGAGATGTGTTCCTGTATCTAAAAGACACTTTTCCATTCTCAGTCTGTTAACGTAGTTGGTTTCACCACCCCTTCCCCACTTCTCTGGGAGGCTTAGAGTCTCCTTGTTTGTTTTCTGGTTTTGTTTTTCCAAGACAGGACGACACGTGATCAGTACTTCTCACTCCTCAACATGTTGGAAGAAGATAATGATGAGACGTGTTGGAATAACCTGGAGAACTTCCGGGTGAAGCTGATCTCCGTGATAGATCCTTCCCGTATAACACCCTATCTTCGCCAGTGCAAAGTGATCAGCCATGATGACGAGGAACAAGTTCTTAATGACCCCAGCCTGGTCATGCGCAAACGGAAGGCAGGTGGGTGAAGTGCAGCCTTCACGAGGCTTTTCTTGTGTAATAATTTTGCAGGGGGACATTTCCAAGAATAATTCAGTCCCTCGTTCCTATCTCCTGGTGTTTGAGGGAATGTTGGCAGCACAGTCAGTAAAGTCTTCGTGACTCTTCTGTACGGTCCTGGTCTTGTTCCAACCAGAGAGAATCACAGAATTCATTATGGTATTAGTGCATCTTTTGGATTGGGTTAACTCTTACTGATAAGTTATTGAGGGTCATTGAAAAAAAATTATTTTCCCTGTTTTCCAGATTGGGAAAAACAGGACAATACAGAAAAGCAGCCCTGTGGGGCTTGATTTGGTACAGATATTTCTAGACAAAGTAGGGAACTGAGCTCAAAGTCAAAAAGACTTTGGGAGTCCAGGCTCTCTTAGGCTTATCCCTGCCCTTTTTTTCCTGTATTTGCTTCTCATATTCGGAAATGGAGCTTCAAGCTGCAGAAACTGTTGTGGTGCTTTGTTTTAACTTATGTTTTTTGTAATTATCAGCAGGATAACATAAAGTGCTCTTCTGCGATCAGCTTTTTGCACCCCCTGTAGTACGACTTAGGTACTAGGGTTAAGTTTTAACTGGTCCTCCACAGTTCAAGTACTTTTGTATAGTTACTGGGTGATTGTCTTAGGGTTGGCTGGGGTTTTTTTTATCCAAGTGATTTTAATCTGCTTGTGAAGAAAGTGGAGTGATTTGTTATTACATTAGAAATAGGTAAAGAGATAAATGAATAGAATATCCTGTTGCTATTATTTCAGGTGTTCTTCTGGACATTCTTCAGCGGACGGGACAGAAGGGCTTTGAGGCTTTTCTGGAGAGTCTTGAGCTTTATTATCCACAGCTGTATAAGAAAATAACTGGGAAGGAGCCCAGCAGGGTTTTCTCTATGATTATAGGTAAAGTTTTGTGTTCTGAAAAACCAGCTCTTCGTTTGGTGGTGTTGTGTAAATTAAGGGGGGGTTCACCTCCGCTTTTGCCTCTCCCCAGCTTCAGTGAGCAGTTGGGAGCGTTCCCTGTGTGCTTCAGGAGGGTTCTGGGAGAATGTCCCTGCTGTCTGGTGTCACGGGCTGGACCTGGGAGAGTGGAGGAGGAAGCAGAAGGATCAATTCTTCCTTCTGCCTGTTCTGACAGAGAAACAGCAGGGATAATTTGATCACACGTGTCTTCAGGGTTTGCACACTTGTGCGTGGCGTGTGGTGGTCCCGAGCCGCAGTGATCAGTGGATGGGAACCTGTGCTGTAGGTGTGTTCAGGGAGCAGACAGGACAGCGGTGGCTGATATCTGTCACCAAACAGACACCGCAGGGGAATCCGGCCTGAGCCAGCTCCTGATGAATGAGATCATGAAGCTGCAGAGCACCGTGCAGGAGGAGAGGCGGAAGGCCCAGGAGCTCACCATGTGGCTGCACACCAAAGAGGACACCATCAGAGAGATGTGGGTGAGGGACAGCCTGCTCCGCAAGCACCAAGAGAGGGCACAGAAGATGAAGGAGGAGAGGGACAGCCTCAGCAAGGAGCTGCGTAAGTGCAAAGACGAGAACTACAACCTGGCAATGAGCTATGCCAAACAGAGCGAGGAGAAGAGCACTGCCCTCATGAAGAACCGGGACCTGATCCTAGAGGTCAGTCACCCTTTTCTAAAGCTCCCCCCTTCTTTCCCGATCCCTGGAAGGCTGTGCTGTGCACCAGACTTTTGCAGGTCAGAGTTTTCTTTTTGTTTCTGATGAGCTCTGAACCTTCTGGTAGATCGATCGCTTGAAGCACAGCCTCATGAAGGCAGAGGATGACTGCAAACTGGAGCGTAAGCACACAATGAAACTGAAGCACGCCATAGAGCAGCGTCCAAGCCATGAGGTGATGTGGGAGATCCAGCAGGAGAAGGAGTTGCTCTTGGCCAAGAATCAGGAGCTTGAGAACACTCTCCAGGTTGGTGGGGGTGGTTGAATATGGACTCCTGAGAAATGATTACTTGTAGCAGCCAGGGCAGCAATGGGGCTGCACTGGAGATGGTGTGGCTTAGCTGTGGCCTTGTTCACCCAGGTCAAATAGAGCACGTAGGACTGTGGGAAGAGAGTTAATATGGAGTTAGATGTTTGCTCTATCTCACTGTTTTTTTTTTTTTGTCCAGCAGGTTGCCAGGGAACAGAATTTGGAGAAGAGCCTCTCCAATGAGACTCTGGAGAATGACTGCAGCCAGATACTAGAAGAACGCCGGGAGCTGATGAACACCATTTACAGCCTTCGCAAGGAGCTGCGACGAGCTGAGGTGCTCCAAGACAAAGTACGTGATGCACTGCAAACTCCTGCTGAGGGTCAGTGGGCAAGACAGGCAGAGGCAGCACCGCCAAGGTCTTGTCTATGGAGCAGAAGAGCTGCTCGGCACCAATCCTTGCTGCTCCTACTCTAGTGTCTGTGCTATAGTTTGTTGAAAAAAGGCACGCTAATATTTTAGCATTGTGTGGTATTAACTGTTACCTGTTATTGCCTGTGTTAATTAACAGTCCCCCCTCAGCTTGGAGGGTTTCCCTCCCAAGCCATGGGAGCTTTTACCATGATTGACGGCTCAGGGACGTGTAAATCCATCACGTTGACCAACCTTCTGGTTGGCCTTGCTCCAGCCGGACAGTCTGGCTGAGCTTTGATATGGCACAGGGGTCTGGCCACAGTGATCTGTGGCACCGAGCAGGAGTGATGAGGGTCTGGCTCAGGCTCTGCCCACAAGGAGGGTTGCTTTTGACCTTGTCTTACCAGTACGCAGAGGAGAGAGAGATGCTTGAACTACAGTGCACGTCTCTGAGGAAGGACTCCCAGATGTATAAAAAAAGGATTGAAGCTGTCTTGCAGCAGATGGAGGAAGTGGCTTCAGAAAGAGACCAGGTGATGAAACATTCCTCTTGGAGCTGCCGCTAATCCCTCCTTCCCTGTTTGAAGTGGGCAGATACTGTGACCCTGAATGTGCTGTTGTGTGACATGCCACGTCATGTTGTCCCTTATGCCAGGCACTCCTGACCCGAGAACAGTTCTACGTGCAGTACTCCAAGAACCTGGTTGAGAGGGACGCTTACCGCAAGCAGATCCGGGAACTGGGGGAGCGATGTGACGAAATGCAACTGCAGCTCTTCCAAAAGGAGAGTCAGTTACTGGCTACCGAAGCCAAGCTGAAACGGTTGCAACTGGAGCTTCCCACACCGGTACGTCTGCGGGGTCATCATTTGTGTGATGAGTTGGGAAGCAGAGTACAGGCACCTAACCAGTATGAGTCCAGCAGGCCGTGCCCAGCTGCGTGGGTAACCCTTTCCAAGCAAACGCCAAGTTTAGGAAAATGAAAGTCATGATGGTCCTATTACCTTACCCTGGTTCCAGGCAGGGAGAAGCTGCACCGATGCAAGCTGAGACCTTCTGTGGAGCGTGTCCAAAGGTGATGAAGGGATCCTCAATCACCAAAGAGTAAACTCTGTTTAGAGACCATGTATGAGCCATTTGGAGGAGGGTGTAAGGGTGCTAAAGTTTTTCGGAATGAAAGTAGATATACAAGGGCTTTATTTAATGTGGTATCTTGTGTAGTTCCTCCAAGTGATCAGACAGGAGCGTAGGAGGGAGGAAGACCACACTTCTCTGTTTTCTGGAGCTTTCAGTCTCTTGAATATTCCCTTACTGCCACTTCCTTGCTCATGAGGAATGATTAATTTCTACTGGTTTTATTTCAGACCTCTGACCTGGATGACACCTCCTCCAGAGATTCCCAGGAAGTGAGTAGGGTGCCTTGTTTGCCTTTTGCTTTCTCCTGGGATGCTTTCAAATTCCTCACTTGTGCTCAGTTCTCTAAATAATAGCGGGTTTCAGTCCATGGCTCAGGCTCATTTCAGTGATATCCAAAAGTACGGAGGCAGCAAAACAGACCAGTGACAGAATCTCCCCGTGTCCTGAGATTTCTAAGTGTCAGACACAGTTGTGGCGTTAGTCAGCAAGATTTGTTGAGTCTAAGAAAATCGGGGGAATTGAATTATTTTGAGTTGTTTCTAATTGTCTCTCTTGTGGGAAAACAGGCAAAAATAAGACTTTACCTGGGGACATCTGTAGTGAAGGGTTTTTGCTTAGTTCATAACTTCAGCGTGGAAGTGAATGTCACATTGTCTGGAGGCTAAAAGCATAAAATCCAGTACAAAGGAACGGGATCAATTAATGGGGGATAAATCCATGAGTAACTTCTGGCTCAGTGTTATGGTTTGGGAGAACCCATAACAATCTATTGTCGTTAGACAATTATTCTATCACCCGATGACCCCTCCCCACCCAGAAAGGGGAATCAGGGAACACAAAGAAGCACAAGGGTTGAAATATAGATTTAATAGACTAAAACTAAATAATTAACAATAATACTAAAGAACCAGTATTAATCCCAATACTGATATAAGACTTACAGGAATTATACTCAGCCAATTATATCAGTAGGAAGCTGTGCCCTCCCAGCAGGGACAGCGAATGTCGGACACTGGGAGTGCAATGGCTTCAGGAGGAAGGGGAGGCCTCAGGGTTCTGGCACCGGGGCCAGGAATTGTCTGGACCCGCCACCATCAGGGAGAGAGCCAGCTACGCAGCAAACTTTTCTAATTTATATTGGATGTGCTGTTCATGGTATGAAACACTCCTGTTGGCCAGCCTGGGTCAAATGCCCAGGCCTTGCTCCTCCTTGTCCCTGCCCCGGGCAAGGCTCGAAAACACTAACCTTGAATCCCACAGACCTAGCTGGCTATAAAGTAAATATTTTCACAAATTCAGACACTAGAGTCTTCTAAAAGTGCAATTTTCCCAGCATTAGAAGAAAAGTTAGTCCTGTGTCTCTCAACCCAGGACACTCAGTCTCCAGTTTTGCTGACAAGGGACGCAGCAGGGAAAGGTCGGTTCTATGCACGTCCTGTTTCTTAAATTCCTCTGCCTGTTCCCAGCTACTGTGTGAGACAGAATAAGGGGCAGTTCTCATGTTCTTGCTTTGTTTCTGTCCCATAGCTTACTCTTCACGGTCACCTAGATGAAGATACACAGCCGACTAAAAGTAAGGCTTTTCTTGGGAAAATGTAGAGTAGAATTCTTGAGAACATGGTCCAGTGTTTCAAAGGGACAGGAAAAGACATTCCTGGGTTTTATTTTTAGTGAAGAACAGGTCGTCTGACTGGGGACCTCCAGTCTTTTTTTAAGCAATCTGTCTACTGAATTTTGTCCAGGAAAAATCACCTGGAACCTGGTGCCTTTGAGAAATAGCCCCTGGGTGCCTCTTCCCCCCTACTCCTCTTGCATTTGTGGCAGAGCTGAGAACAGAACAAACATCCTTCCACTTCTGCTGGACCGTGTGGCTTTCTCCAGGGATTTTTCTCTCCCCCCTTCCCTTTTGTTTCGCAGTTTATTTTCACAAGAGCAGAACCACGTAGTTAATGCTGTCACTGGTTCTGTTTTTGTGGCTGAAATGATTCAGCAGTGTGGAAAGGAATTAATAGGCTCCTCTAAGAACCCAAAATTCTCTTCCAAAACCTGCTGAGAAAGGAAGGAAACGAGCACAGCAGCAGAAGTTTTCTGTTTTGATCTCCTAGAAGATCTAAATGATCTTTTCATTCATTGAGCTGGGAGATTTTTCACAAAAGCTAAACAATAGTGATCCTAAAAGCCTTTTATTATTCTACCTCACTGAGTTCAAAAACATCTATGGTGATACCCTGTCACTACATAAGGAGTTGCACTAAAATATGGTCTGATGTGAAGTGCCTTGATATACACAATGTAGTTGTTGGGGAACAGGAACAAATTATGGTTAAAATAATGATTTAACATGATTTCTCGTGGTGACCTCTAACATGATTTTTTAAAAAATGATTTGCTCCTGCATAAGCAGAAACTAGAAAGCCGTTGTCTCTCTCTGAGCCTGGTGGGGAACTCCATCACCCTAAGCAAGACTCAGGGTTTGAGTGAAACGGGAATTGACTCGCACGTTGATCACAGGATTAAACCCTGAATGTTCGGAGGTTTCAGTTCTGCTCCCGGCTCTGTGTGGTGCTGGGCAGCTGCTACACTGCAGCTACTGCTGTTGGACGAACTGGTGGAGGAAGTGACTTCGCAATGGCAACTATGACTAAAGCTGTGATTTCTCCTTCTCTTAGAAGATTGCCCTAAAGAACAAACCCAGCAATTCATCCCTCGAGAGAGCAGTCTGCCTCCAAAGTCACCCAGTGTAAGAGAATCTCTCTGCGCTCTTCTTTACTACGACTGGGGTTTGTGATCTTCAATGTTCTTGTTAACGATGGATTTACCAGGTTTGAGAAGCATCTAAGGAGCTACCGCTTTTCCAAAATCTGAGCGCTTTGTGCAAAATTCACCTTCCAAAAAGGGTGAGCTCTGAACAGCAGAGCATTTACGGTGGTTATCTCTCCATCTCTGCCTGGAATCTTCTTCTAATTATTTTCTGGCCTTCATCTCTGGGTATGGATGTTTTCCAGTTTAATTGTCTTCAGTATTACTGTTGGTACAGGAAACAGAATCCCAAATTTACAAGTGGGAGAGAATAAAGATGGTAAAACTACGTGAAACAGATGTATTACCACCCTGCACACACAACAGTGGACAGCCCAGAACTGAACATGCTGCATTCATTCTGCAGGCCCGAGCAGACGCAGGAAGGCAGCTGTGGGCTCCTCTCCTGGAGCAGGGGTTTGGTAGTGAACAGGCCCAGGTTCCCTTTTTTTTTTTTTTTTCCTTCATTTAAATGTAAAATGATTCATTGCACAAACAAGTCTGAGAGGAGAAATGACCAAGCTTATTTGGGTGGTCTGTGGCCTCTTACCCTCCAGGGGCCAGATGTGGTGCATCAGCCCCAAAACCAGCCTCCTTTGCAGAACAGGTTTTGCGCTACTTGCTGCTAACATTGATCTCATCGTCAGAGGAATCCAGTTCATATTTGGGTTTTTTTGTTTTTTTTTTTTTCTTTCCAGTTCAAGGAGTGTGGCTTAGCCAATGAGGAACTGGCAGAAAAGGAACGGAGGAGGATGAAGGACTGCTTCGAGCGTTACCGAAGGTCAGGACTTTAGTAAGCAGGACTAATTCAGACATACCCGTGTGACTTAACTGATTGGCTTGTTGTGTGTATTTCCTCTTTTCTGTCCATCCCCTGTCCCCAAGCTTGATTCACGGAGGGCACAAATTCATTACAAATCCTATCTTCAGAGGTTCACGCTTCTGGCTGAACTGGTTGAGGCTCCTGCTTTAGTGCCAGAGGTAGCCAAGACAGCAATGATGGCATTTGCTCTGGACCACGCAGATGGTTCCACAGCGGGGAGTGGAGGGTAATCCAGAGAATTGCTACTTTAATACATTTGATAGATTTCTCCCATGCAAGTGAAATCTGCCTCGCCTTCACTGTCTGTCTGACTGACGTATGGCTGACAGTCAAGACCAAGCTCCCACAACTGTGAATGGAGCAGATTTCCACCCTCTGTCCTCTTCAAATGCTCTTTGAAGGCCTGTTCTCCAAACGCCTGGTGTCTTCACTGATCACTGCCTTTATGGAGCACGAGACCAATGAAAACCTTGTGAAACAGGGACCTTAGTTCTAGCATGAGATAGAAATGCTCCTTATGGCACTGTAAGCTATTCCTGTGATTGTTGACAATACTATTTCTGTTAAAGAAAGGACTTTGGGTAGGATTCCTTGGCTTCTTCAACAGAGCATCAACAATACACCACTCTTCAAGAAATCTAAGGATGTCTTCATCAATTTATATGAATTCTCTTTGTCTGATGCTTGCTGCAAGTCTCGGCTTTATGTTGGGTGTGCGAGCAAACCCTCACCTTCGATTAAACACCAAGTGGATCAATACACACTGAACCTCCCCACTGAACTCCCCAAAAGTGCTCAAATGCCACTTCTTTGCAGAAAACGTTCTTCTCAAAATGAAACATCTCGTTTTTCAGAAAAAGAGCCATGCGGAGGGCACCGGCGGACCGACACCACGAGGCTGACTGGGAGAACACCACCGGCAGCGACAACACCGACACCGAGGGCTCCTGAGCGTGGCAGCTGCCCCGCGAGGGGACCACCAGCCTGGGCTGGGGGCTGCTGGGCATGGTTCTCTCTCAATGCACTACTTAGATTTTAAAATCTGTCTAAACAAACACTTATCAGAAGTTAATGTTTGTAACAGGACTGCTGTTCCTTTGTCCATCTCCCTCTTTAGAGGTCCATCTTTCTCTCCTGATGTCCCCTCGTCCATCTGTCTCTTAGAAATGTAGTGATGCAAGAGGTGTGAGGTGCACAAATGAAATAAACAGGATTTAAGGGCTCCAAGGCCCGAGGGTGCCTGTGTGGCACTTGCTCTGCGCCCAACAAGGCCCAGGCTGAGCTTCTCTTGAAGTCAAGGCAGGTCGCTGGTGCGATGCCCCTGCGGAGGGGGAGGCGTTGCTCCTGCAGGGAGCTGGAGAACCCTCGGCCGGTGCAGGGAGGAGGCCGCCGGTCCCACCGACCAAAGCGCCGGGGGTGATGCCCGGTTACCGGCCTCAGGCCTCCCGGGGCGGGGACGGTGGCTTGCCCTCACCTGACATGGCCGCCGCCGCCGCCCTCACCTGACATGGCCGCCGCCGCCTCAGTGCCCGCCCCCCCGCTCTGTGCCTGCGCCGTCGCCATGCAGCGCGCGGCGCGGCCGTTGCTGTGGGCCCTGCTCCGCGCCGCGCCGCCATGGTGGCCCCGCCGGCCCCGGCTCGCCCCGCCGCCCCACCGGCTCCTGCTCCGCCACCCGCTCTGCACCGCCGCCGCCCCGGGACAGCCGCCGGCCACGCACTACCGCCTGGTGTACACCTGCAAGGTGGGCAGCGGCGGGCCGGGGGGCAATGGCGGGGCGGCGGCTGAGGGAAACGGCTCTTCCCAGAGGCAAGGCCTCTGTCCGGGCGGGCCTGGCCGGGGTGCGGCCCGTGCGGTTCCTTAGTGCGAAGCTAGACGGCAGGGTAACGCGAGTGCAATAGCTAGAGATGAGGGAGGGGGAAAGAAACCTTTTAATCAGGTAAATAAAATATTTTTTTCACTTAAAAGGCAGAGAGGCTGCGTGGTCATAAAAATCCGTTTTGTTCGCTCTGTAGGTCTGCCAGACCCGGTCAGCAAAAACCATTTCCAAGGCAGCCTACCATAAAGGGGTGGTGATCGTGACATGTCCTGGCTGCGGCAACCACCACCTCATGGCTGACAACCTGGGCTGGTTCTCCGACCTGGAGGGGAAGAGGTAGGTGCTCTGGAAGCGCCCCTGCGCCGAGGGGAAAGGGCTGCTGAGCCCTGACGGGGTCCTCCTGGGCCGATGTGGTATTGCTTTGTGGCTTTTAAAACGAGGTTCAGAGAAAAACAAGAGGTTTTGCTGGGTATAATTCTGTTTCATTCAGTTTCTTAAAGCGCACAAAGCTTTATAATGGCCTGTAACTTGCCCATTGCTACCCAGGGTCCAAATAAGTGCTGTAAAGCTGTGACACAGGTGACCTTGTTGGTGGCAGCAGGTGAATTACTGCCTGTGGGCTGCTCAGTGCTCCCTCAGGCTTTATCACACCACTGCTAGGTTTCCCTCCCTAAGCGTTTCAAACATATAGACCCATCTGCTGCTGAATTGCAATGATTTCTAACTCCATCGGATAGCTTTAAAAATTTCTGTTTAGCCGTAATTGCTAAATTATTGATCCTAATGGAGGAAAATAGTCCCAGAAGGTTTGGGTGGTTTTATCCGCTTCCCAGACTCTTTATGGAGAAATACTGTGATCACGCTCGTGTGTGATCTGCGAGCAAAGCGTGAGGGGGTGAGCCTGCGCTTGGGTCTGGCCTTTGCTGTGGTGTCACTCTTGGTTTTCAAATCGCTGTTAAGGAATATCGAGGAAATCCTGGCGGCCAAAGGAGAGAAGGTGAGACGTGTGGCTGGTGAGGAGGCCTTGGAACTGCTTCTGGAAAGCTCGGCAGATACCGGGTCTCAAGGTCAGCTCATGGAGGGAGAAAACGGGGAAGATCCCCCAGAGACTGGTGGCAAAGGACAGACCTGACGAGTGGGATTTGTGTCATTCTGCTGATGGCAAGAGAGACTTTTAACCTTTATTCCCTGATTTCAGTGGGAAATTTCTGTGTTTAAAATAAATTCAGGCATTGGTCTTTCTCTGTTGTGTCTTTGTCTTGCGTAATTTTGCCTTTGATCAAACTAATGTTTTAGAGATGAGTGGGGATATTTTTCCTGGTGCTTGTTTTTAGGCAAGTCTTGGTGCTTCAACAGTGTCAGAAGCTTTGTTTTCTGATGAGAAGGGAAGCCAGTAATTCTTTGTCTGTGTGCTTTGGCCTGGGGAGGTGCCGCTGGAGGTTTTAGCGATGTCTCCTGGCCCAGGTGTTGCGTGGCAGCAGCTGGTGGCAGAGCAGCAATTGATACCACCTGAGGAGCCGTGCCCCGACCCTGTGTGAGTTTGCAAAGCCAAAATCACCCTGCAGGAGGGTCACAGCAGGGCTGAAAGTCTGCTGTCTTTGTGGGTCACGGCATGAGCCACCCTCTGGGACCGTCAGCCCCTTCCTCAGTGGTGAGGGGGAGGATGGGCGTGCAGGCAGAATTCATATTTGTGAAGCGTGTTGGAGATTAGTAGGGCATTTAGAAAGTTTTCTTGGAGTTACTTGGCAGATATTGAGGTGCTTATTAATGCTACTGCTGCATGTTAAGATCACTTAGAAGAAAAATTAATTTAATAAATTAAAAATAGCATTTTTTACCAGCATATAACACTCAGGTAGTGGTGAATTGGGCAGTGAAGCGATCATAGTGCACTTTGTTAGGGCTTAATTCCTCTGCCTGCTTGAAAGTTTACTTCTCTCGAGGTCCATTAGCCTGAAGTACAGTGAAGTATCTGCTGTCTTATGGTTTTAAGTCCACAATCAAAGAATAATTCCAGTTGGAAGAGACCTCTGGAAGTTTCTAGTTCAACCCTCTCATTCAGAGGAGGATGCTCAGGGTTTGTCTTGAATATCTCTGAGGATGGAGATCCCACAACCTCTTTGGACCCCTGTTCTGGTATTTGACTAATCCCATGGTGAAAAAAACCCCAACACTGAACTGAAATTTGCTGTTTCAGCTTGGACCCACTGCCTTTCTCCCAAACACTGTGCCCTTCTCTCATTAGCGAGCTGCAGAAATCAGTAAAACCCCACTTTGCCTTTGAAAGAACCCAGTTCTTTCAGCCAGTCATGTCCAGGTGCTTGTGGTCCTTAATCAGCCGAGTATTCAGGGAGGGGATTGCATGTATTAATGAGTATTAATGAGTTTACTTCATTCATCTGAAGTGTTCCTAGTAATTGTGTATGTTTTGCAAGCGTGGATCAGAGCGACAGGAAAGGAGTCGTGTTTTCCTGTTGGTACGTGAGTTCAGAGTGATGAAACAGCCCTGAGGGGCAGGAACTTCATCCCTCAGGCAGCTTTTGTGTGTTCAGATCCTGGTGAAATAACAGCTCCGAAACAACTAGGTTTGAGACCGATCCATATATTTATTAAGAAATAGGAGTCTTGCATCTCGGAACATTGCGGTGTGCTCACCCTGTTGTGAGTTGCTGGCATGTATTAGCACTCTGCTGGAAGAGAGGTTATTTTATTACCTTTTACTTGAAAATTAGCATTCTGCTTCCTTTGTGCTGATGCCTTTGATGGGGTGGAAGGGAGCAGCTGGTGCAGGATCCGCGTCGCCTTGGAAACAGTTCATTTACAACCTGACTTTTTTATGCTGTCTCCTTACCTTTCTTACCTGTTACTGTGCCCCAGCTACAGAAGAGGGGTGCTAGTTTTTCCTGCGCTACAGTAAAAAAACTGTAGCAAAGTCTGTCCATGTTGGCTTTTCAGGATTTTGGTGTTTCCTCAGTCCAGTGTTCTCTGCTCCTGATGCAGGACAGGGTGCCCGGCTCTGCAGCACCCAGAGCTGAGGCTGGAAGGTTTTGCTGCTGCTCTGAAGGTTCAGGCCAACACCATGGACGGAAGAGGAGGCAGGGGATTGCAGGGGGTGGACTGCTAATAGCTTGCAGGTAAAAAAGGAATTTTGTGCTCCCTTTTGAAGGTGGTGTTTTGTTGTGTTTTTTTTTTCCTGGAAAATATGTCACAGGAAAGTGTGTTTGTTTTTGAAAGTCAGAGGTGAGCGCGCTTTGTCTGGGAGGAGCCTGGCAGACTGTGCTTTAGCCAAAGAAAAGGGAACAGGGAGAAGAGAAGCAGCCTTTCTCCTGAACTAAGATGGGAAAAAAGGAGCCGTGAAGTACTGGTGCAGCCACCCAGGGTGAGTCTTTGTGGCACAGAGGAGCGGTGGCGATTTCAAGGGGAAGTGTAGGGGGACGCCAAAGCAGCATTCACAGGCTGGATGGCAAACATAAAGCTGTTTGCACATTCCTTGACACATTTCACTGTGGCTGTTAAGGGAGGGATCCTGTTCCTCAATCCTGGCCCCTGAGCTTTTCTGCAAAATGGCAAATACTTCACCTCTTGTTTTCTGCCTCTTTGAGCAAATCCCCCTTTTGTAGCACAGCCAAATTCCGGTGTTAATCCGGCCGGGGGGGGGGGGGGGGGGGGGGTACTCTGCTGGGCCATGTCTGTTCGCTGCAGGGTTACTGGTGGTGTGGCCGGTGCAGCGGCGTTGGGTGCAGGTGGGCGAGATCGGGGAGGGGTCCTGCAGGGCTGGGACGTGAGTGGTGACGGGACTTGCTGAGGACAGGCCTTTGGGCAGGCCCAAGAGGGGTGCTGGGGTGCGGCGGCTTGTTTGCTGGGGACACCTGACATGACATAACCCCCTGCTGTTTTTTGCTGCCTGTATGCACGAAGGCATTGTGTTTGCTGCGCGGGGCTGTGCCTCCTGCTCCCTGCACAGATACAGCAGGTCTAAACCCCGCCACGCCTGGATGTGCCGTGGAGGGCTCAGCTGTACCGAGGAGCCACTTGAGAGCCTCCCTGGGGGATTTGCCAGCCCACTGAAGTGGCCGTTGGGCAGGTATGGGTTTTTTTTTTCTCTTGTAGCAGCAGTGAGGAGGGACACCGGGGGGCTGTGAAATGAATCACCATGTATTTGTGCTGCTTGTACAGGGTCTAATGTCAGTGGGTTCTGGGCCTCCAGGTCCGACGGGCACAGTGAGGCCGAGTGAGCCCTCCCCTCACAACCCTGCATGCATCTGTCCCCACTGTGTCCCTGAGCTGGGCTGTTCAGTGCACGGATGTCCCTGCCTTACTGCAAAGCCATGCAGGAGTTAAGTTAGCCCACAGCTGTGTCCTGGCCTAGCGGGGTCCCAGGAGATTGCTATGGAGAGTTCCCGAAAGCTCCACGCTGACATTTTCAGTGCCTGGGTGCTCTGGGCCCGGCCGAGAGCCTCTCCAGCCGGATGAAGATCAATGATGGCTGGAGCAGTAACAGCGCAGGGCTCTGGGGAGGGATGAGGTAAGCGCGGAGACTCAGCCCTGATGTGACTGGGCAGATGAGCAATACAAAAATCCCCATGGGCCTGACATCAGCCCTGGCTCCCAGGTGCCTCTCAGGGCATGTGTACAGCCAAGGAGGAGAGAGCAGTGTCTTGCAGGTGGTTTTTTGGTTTGGTTTTTTTTTTTTGGGGGGGGGTGGGGGGGTGTTTGGGTTTTTTTTTTTGAGTTGTCACCTCCAGCCCTGCACTGGGGACAGAACTCGCAGTTCACAGCTGCAGCAGCAGCTCTCTAGAGTTCAAAGGCGAACAGGCCCTGGCAATCCCGCATCTCTCCGGCGGGTGTCAGCATCGGAGAGCGCGTCCCTACAGGGGATCAAGCTCTAGGGGCCTGGGGGCCTTGGTGGAGTGGGAGAGGGGAGGGCTGGCGCTGGACACGGGCACACTGCTGTCTGCTGCTGCAGGGTACAGGGGAGCAGCAGCCATTGCAGGCTGTGAGCTGCTCTGGGGACTCCCTCCTGCTCACAGGGGCTCTTTTTCCTGTTTGGCAGGTGCTCTGAGGGAGAGAACGTTTACTGGAGAGTGTGTGCTCCCTTCCCCAGCTGCTAAGGCCAGAGAGAGAGACCACAGGTGAGACCTTGTCACTCACTCACAGGGATTTCACCTGTTCCCAGGAATCCAAGCCTCTATCCTTTGTTTACCTGGGGGCATGGTTCTGTCCCCAGGTCACACACAGAGACTTCTAGCACCCAGCCAGGCACCAAGAAGCATGAGAAGGACCTGATGGCTCTTCATTAGTCTTTGCTCTTTGACTGGCAGTGGCCGGCACAAGTTAGCCAGGCGTGGGAAGACCAGCTGTGACTTGGCTTTATCCTCACAGGGCTCAGGATCCAAAATCTGCCGCTCTCAGACCCACTTTCTAGCACAGTCTAACGGCCTGCTCACACCCGCAGCGTTGGAATGAGCTAGTGCTGCTGCCTGCTGCTTTGTGTGTCTTCACTTGGGGCTGATGCCAGGGCTTTGCGCAGCGCTCGCTGCCCTTCTCCTCTGGTGGCTGCCGCCCGGGAGACAAGACACAGCGTTTGGGCCAGGCGCCGTGAAGGCACCGAGACAGGGCTGAGCCTGAAAGGAAAGGCTGGGCTGCGTTCCTAGAGGAGGGCTCAAGCCGGTCTTTTTTTCAGCCACTGCAGGGCTGTGTCTGCCCTGGCACCCTGGTAACGTCGGGCCTTGGGCTGATGCTCCAGACAGGGAATGCTCAGGGCTTTGTGTCTCTCTCCACAGCCACACAGTCACATCGATGCTGTGCATTTGAGACCCGCGGAGCTGGGGATGGTGCTCCTGCCTAAGAGACCTGTGTGCTCTTAACATAAAGGGATACCTACACCCTTTTCTTAACACTTACCTGTGGTGGTATCTGCCACAAAATTGCACCACCCACCCCCCAATCCCATTCCAAAGGGCCAGCATTAGGTCTGCTCTCGGCAAAGCTGGCCAAGAAATAATGGAAATGAATTTCTGTCACTGAAGCTTAGACACAAATATTTATTAAGCACAACCCCCCCCTTTCCCTTGAGCTGTATTCATTTCTAATATATTAATTCATTTGGCAGATTATTTTTTAGAAAAAAAAGTACCTGTGGGTTGGAAATTCCCCATTAAAATGACATTAGCAAATGCACATGTAAAAAATAAATAAGCTCATACATTCAAGTATATGGCAAATAATTAACACCTCTGAAAGCTTAACGGTCAGATTCCAGTTCACCACCTGGCTGAAAGCTGTACAGGCCCCAGCCTGCAGCTGGTCAAGTCATCTTCATCTTCAATGTCTTCCTCCTCTTTACCAATGCAAGGTGGGTCGGTCTGTAGGTGGCTGGGCAAGTTCTCCAATCCCTTCTCCAGGGCCCTGGGCAGCCCCAGGGAGGGGCCGAGCCCTCCATGTGGCCGCAGAGCCGGTGAGTGCTCCCTGGTAGCGGGTGAAATGCAGCTGCCCCTCCACGGGGTCAGTCAGGCAGGGTAAATGCCCGATGAGCAGCATCACTGGTCTAAAAATCTTAACTGCTGGTTGGAAATGTTTCCATCAAAATACATGTCAAATAGAAAGTGCTGATTTGTTTTCTACAGGAACGTATCTGCTTTGGCAGAACTCGTTACTGGAGTTTCTGAAGTCCAAGATAGCCTGTCTGGTCAAGCAAATTAAAAATACTCCACCTCCCGACATTAGACGCCTGCTCCCTCCTCCCCGGGCTTGCTTTTCCAGCCGTTCCAAAAGGGTAAGGAATGGAAGTACATGTAGACCCTTGTGCTTGTGTGGGGGTTGGAACTGACTTCCCAGCCAGCATCCCAGTCTGCAGCTCTGGTGAGGCTGCATTTATTGGAAACGGCCTGGGCAAAACTGGAGTGCTGTGCTGAGAGCAGCTCTGCCAGGGCCCGCAGGGACAGGGAGAAGCTCAGCACTGATTTGGGGAGAAACAAGGGGAGGTGAGGGCTGTTGGACACAAACGGGAGGAAGACGTGGTCCTGCTTGCTCTCCTGACGAGTTGTGGACAGAAAACGAAGCAGGTCGTTGCCGAATGCGGGCTTCTGCCTTGGGCACACTCACCCGCACACGGGACAGTCCTGCCTGAGACTGTGGCTCAGCAGCACCAGAAGCCATGGGTTGCCCACGTTTGCCTCGCGCTGAACAGATGGGCAGAGATTTCCTCCCTCCCCTCCCCGGCGCAGGCCCCTGTCCCAGGGCTGCAGCACGGGCTGTGCAGCTGGCGGTTGCCTTTCAGACTCTGTCCCAGGCGGAGGCTGCTCTCCAGAGGTGACCAAATTCTGCTAAAGCTCAGGGCGAGCAAGGCCTTGCTCCTGCTCAGGGGGTCCCGGTACAGCTCTGCCCAGGACCGCGGTGGGGGACGCAGAGGGTGGGTCATGGGTCTCACTGCAGAGTCCTCAGCAAACCAAAATAAATTCAAGGGTGTGTGGAACCGTGACTGCAGCTGGGGCAGGGGGGAGGTTTAAAAGGAGCGGTGGAGACTCTGACTTGGGCTCATTTCCTCCTGTAGAAAGAACAAAGCTGAGCAAGACGTTCCAGGGAAGGATCCGGAGGAATTTGTGTCACCTCGTGATGCGGACAAGACAGGAGAACTTCAAAATGGAGAAGGTGCTCTTCCCTTCCCCCATTAAATTAAAAGTGTTGTGAAAATAAAAGACATCAAGGCTGGAGTTAATTACCCACTCTGAGCTTCTCCTTTGGCTGACAGGATTTTTCCTGTTCCTGGACTGTTCCTGGAGTTTTAGGTGATAAGCAAAGGGGCTACCAAAGTTGTCTTCCCTCGTGCTGTGCCCAGTGTTACAGCGGCCACGTGTCCTAAAAAAACCCCTTGTTTAAAAACCGTCCCCCATCTGGTAGGCCTTCCTGTAACGCCGCCTCTGCAGAGCAGCCGGGTGCGACACAGCAGAGATGCAGCTCCCCGTGTCCTGGGAAGGCTCCTGGGAGAAGTCTGTGGTAGCGCAGGAGCGCTCGGGTTTGAAACCACCTAAAGCTTTTTTTTCTTCTTAAAAAACAAAATGAAACCAAAACAACCCCCCCAAAGCAAACCCCAGTTCTTAGCTGGACCCAGGCTTCTGCTGCTCCTCTGCTGCATCCTCCTGGGCTGAGGCCAAGTCTACCCGCTGCTCGTCCATGCGTTTGGCCTGGACGCGCTGGATGAGGCTGAAGAAGTCTTCATCCGGCATCGTGGGGCCGCGGGGAATGGAGTCTGGTGGCGCACAGCGCTGGTCATCTATCCTGGAGGACTGCACAGGGAGGAGAACAGGCGTGAGGGCTGGGAGCAGCGCCCAGGAGGTGTCCGCTCTCCCCGTCCGGGGGTGCAGGGCAGCGGGACCAGCAGGGCTGCACCCCACTGCAGGCTCCAGCATCAGGGCAGAGCAGTGACCCAGCCCAGGGGGTGGGCACCCCGTGGGAGGGGGGTTCTCCAGCCACCCGCTCGCTCCTAAAGCGGTGACAAAGTGCAATCCCTGGTACGGGGTAAAAAGAAGGATGTGGAGGCAAAGGCAAGTACTTGCCTGGTGCCCAGGGCTGAGGGTGGGTGGCTGCTGGCCACAGCCTCTCCCAGCAGGGCAGGTGGGATCAGGGGATGGTGTTTGTCTGTGTGGGAGAAACTAGTGCGATCCCCCGACTCTTGGCAGCTCACCCAGCCCCGCTCCGGTACCTGACACTTCATGAGCATGTTGAAGAACTCGTCCCCGGGTTCCTGGGCGTCCCCCTCCACACGCAGGTGCCCCAGGTTGTTGTGTGTTATCCGGAGGCCTGGCAGGTTGCCCACGTTGGCCCGTTGGTCATCCAGGCGTCTGCTCTGGGAGCTGGCGATGAGATCGAAGAACTCCTCCGTCTGCGGAGATGCCATTAGGGAGGACTGTGCTGTGGGAGGGGAGAGGAGCACACGCCGGGGTCACAGCTCTGCTCGTGCCTGAGCTGCAGCTCCACTGTCTGCAGAAAACCCAAATCCTCATCACCACACTGCTGTTCAACCGGGCTGCGGCCGAGCCTTACAGAGTCCCCCCGCCACGGGGGCTGGCTGTGCACCCTCCCGGGGCTGAATCAGGTAGGACGCTGGCTTCTTGTGTGACTGTTGTCATCTCCTGCCACCCTGCACGGGGGAGCAGGAACAACGCCAGCGCTGGCAACACAAGTGAGCAAAAACCTACCATCAAACCAACAAGTGTTACGGGCAGCAAAACCTACCGTCCCATCGTCACAACCACTCGCTCCTGGAGCTCAGCCATGCACAGGCGGCGTCCCCAGCCTTGGCATGTCTGCTCCGGGCGGCACCGTGTTGGCTGGCACGGGACAGAGCAACAATGGGACAAAGGGAGGATTTCAGAAACAGCACACAAGCAACGCTGGGAGCTCGACAAAACGAGCGGGTCAACCCCCGGCCCTGGAAACGCCCCTCGGGCAGCACTCAGTGGAAACAGCCTGTCGGTTCCTGGCAGCTGCTGGGCAGCGAAACGCTCCCAAACAGACTGCACTTGGGACAGGGACAAGCAAAAGAAAGCGGTAAGAAACCTGGCCCGATTGTCCCAGTGAGCACAAAACACTTGAGCAGAGGGTGCCCTGAGCTTCCCGACACGACGTGCTCTTTTTAGAGCCCCAGCTCATGCGTTTCTGCAACTCCACAAAAATCTCAGCACTGACGCGAAGATGAGTTTCTTCCCCTTCAGCTCACAATGAAACCTTGAAAATAACACATCTGAAAGGCTCAAAGACCAAATGAGAGCTGAACAGAACGTGTGCCTACTTGTACATTCTTTATAAAGCTTCGTATTTTAAACTCAGTCTCTTAAATTACACAGCTGTTACAGCCAAATGCACTTCTGTATCAGAAATGTGTATCTCGACAAAGTGATGCTCATTTCCACCCTATTTTTAGCGGATAAAAACCTGCTCAGCTCACAGCCAACCTGCCTTCCTGCCGCAGCCTGACCTTCCCCGCGCTGCCCTGCTCTCGCTGCCGCTCAGCCCCTGCTCCTGGCACCTACTTCCCGAGCAGCCTTGTGCTGTGGCTCTTGCCACACTCGGAGGGACGTCGGGGATCTCCTCCTTTCCCGTTTGTACTTCGTGTTCATAGGGAAACCGATAAACAAATCCATCAGTTCTATTGAAGTATTTGGAGCCCTTTGTGATGGTGCTTAAGCGTGCAAGTGTGACCTGCACGTTTTAGTGCTTCTCTCCAGCTTGGTTTAAACAAAGGACCTCAACACCGTCTAATAAAAAAAGACACGAACCCGAAGTGCAAACACAGACCTGCCCTGCCTTTCCTGTCCCATCTATTTGTCAGACAGCTTCCTCGATTTATCTCTGTTCTTCCCCCGGGTGAGCGAGCTGTCTGCCTGCTGGACCTTCCCATTGTTTATCCATCCTCCCGGCTTCTCTGCTCTTCCACAGCACCTATCACCACAGCATCCAAGAACCATACGAAATCCAGAAGTTTTTCCTCCATGGCAACGCTATGAGAAAAACTGGCAGCACTTTACCTCGCCTGTGAAAGCCCACCCCAGCCCTCCGCGTGCCCCCGCTCTCCAGGCTCTCACAAGGGCCCCTCAGTAATGACCATCACCATCTTCCTCCAGGAGATGCTGGCAGAGGCAGAGCTCCTCGTGCCAACCTCACCGTTCAGAAACTGAGACCTTCTAAAGGATCCATACTGAAAAAATCCAAGTATATTTTGCATTTCTCTTGCTAATTTACTCTCTAAGCCTTGGTTCACATTCTCCAGCCTTTCCCTCAGCAACCATTAACATAAGAATGTTCCTTCCTTCCTTAAATAACGACAGAGATTGCCAAAGAACTGCTAAGTTCAGAGAACTGAGGCTCGGGGAAAACATCACAAGATTCCCAGTAAAAGCCCGACCGCTGGCCACAACCACGGCAGCCGCGTCACTCCCAGAGTAACAGTGACTTATAAACGCATCGGTGCTTACAGATCCGTTCTTCCAGGGCAGGGACCGGTGTGGCAGCTGCCTCTGCAGCCTCCGACGGGCATTCTTCCAAGGGGCAGCGCTGATCATCCATCCGGTTGCTCTGGAACTTGCTCAGCAGGTCAAAGAAACATTCCTCATCCGAAGGGGTCCGGTTGATTTTCTGGAAAGACAGTAAAATAGAGAAGAGAGTCAGAACGCCCCAAACGACTCCCCGTGTCCAATCGCTCCGCCTGGCATGGCCTCAGCAACGTGTGCCCTCTCCTGCTCTGTTCAGCGGCCAGCTCCTGGCAGTGCCCACAGCTTGTCAAGCCCCACAGCCTGCTGGGGGTCACCGCTACTTGATCCCTCCGTCCTCCTGGCTCTGAAATAACCTCTCCCTTTTTCTCTTGCCACCCTTCGGTGTGGACAATCTTAACACCATCCTCCAGAGGAGGCCACATGAAGGTCCCCTCTTCCCACAAGGACCCCTGAGTGGGAGCAGAGTGAAGAGCTGCTCTGCGAGACAGGGCATCCGTGGAGAGCTGCGCGTCCCCCAGCAGGTCACTTGCTGTCCCCCGAGGGTCTGGGCACTTCTGCAGTCCCAAACCAGAGCCAGGCTCCTACCAGCGAGCAGACGAGCCTCACGCAGAGCAGCCTCCGTTGCTGCAGAGCGTCTCGAGTGCTCAGAACAAACCGGAGGCTGAAAGGGAAAGAGGGAGGAAAGGGGACAGCATCCACCCTGGCACAGCTCCGCCGGGGAGAGGAGCTTTGGGCTGGCAAAGGGGTGGGTTCAGAGAGCGACCGTGGCCAGGAGTGCGAGGGACGAGGGGGAACCGTGCGGATGCCCTGGCTGGAGCGTTGTCGTGTGCCCAGCCGAGGCTCAGCTCCAGCTCAGGGATGCCGGCGCCCAGCCGTCCTTCCTAACCACCTAAATTTAACCTTTGTGGGCCACTGCCCCCCGCTCTCCCAATGCTTCCTTCCGGTGCTCCTGTGTCCTCAGCGCACCACGGGTTCTAACAGTCACCGAGCTGCAAATGCCACAAAATTACAGTTTTCCAGGGAAACGGTTCTTGCATGAGAGCCCCAAATAAGCACCTTGCACTAGACAGTGATATATTTATGTCGCGCTGCAGAAGGGTTTGCGTCCGAGGCAGCCTTTCAAAGGCGCCGGGCTGTGTCCGGCTCCAGCGCAGAGCGGGGCTGCGTGTCCCGTGCTGGGAGAGCGAACGCGGCGCAGCAGGAACAGCTGATCTTTCCGAGGAGCCTCTCAGAACGGGATGTAAAATTAGACAGCGATAAGAGGGGCATCTGCCAGGCTCAGGAAGCCAACGTGCTGAGCCGGTCCCACCAGATGCTGGAAAAAATACCACAACAGAAACCAACCAAAAACTCCTACAACGGGGTCTGCCTGTGCTGAGGTCTTTTCCAGCACAGGGCTGGGGAAGGCCAGTCTGGGAAGGGGCACTGGGACCTCGTGGGGAGCAGCACGTCCCAGCAGAGAGAGCACAGGGAGAGCCCGGAGCACCAGGCCTTTCAGCTGAGAAAGGGATCTCTCCTCGGCTGTACATGAAGCAGAGCCCCTCTCCCAGCTCTGCTGGTGGCCATCCTGGGCCGACGGGGAGCCCTCCCTCTCCTACCATGTTCCCAGCATGTTCTCTCCTCCGTTCCCAGCAGAGAGTCTTCCCCGGGGCAGAGGCACCCGAAGCCCTTCAAGGGAGGTCTGGGCTGGGGAGAGCCTTGTGCTGACAGGGTTAAAGCCGCAAGTTGGATTCAGTAAATGAAGGGAAACGATTTTCCCGTATGCTAAGCGAAGCAGATGAGATGCACTCAGCTTCTATTTAGGGCAGCGTCAAAATTAGCATCGGGCCAGAGAGGAACATTAGCAATGTGGGAGCTGATCAGGGAGAGGAAAAACCCCTCTCACCTCTTCCCACGTGCCGAACTGCTAATGAAATAGCGGCTCAGACAGACCCTCTGAACCATCAACAGTTGCACCTTGGAAATCAAAGCTTGCTTGGCCTTGAACCGAGGATGAACTACATCTCTCACAGCTCTGCTTTGTTGGCTTGCGTGACCCAAATTTCAGGCTCTAGGAGGAAGCCGGCTCATTCACTCCAAACCTCCCTCTCGCTTCCCCGCAGCCACATGGAGTGAATCGGAGCAGTCGCAGGTCCACAGGAGAAGTTTTGCCTTGCAAGGGAACAGCCGGGCAGCGCGATGGTCAGAGCCCCCAGCTCGGGGCTTCCCCCCAGCAGAGACCAGATTCTCCCGGGGCGCATCCTGCCAGGGACCCTCTGATTTCCCTTGTCATGATCTCTGCTCAAAACATGCCCGGGAGAGGAAAGGATGCTCCGAATCATTAGGAAAAGCAGCCGGTGCACGCCAAGTGTGGGACAGGGCTGGCTGCATGCCTGGATACCTCCTGGTATGGTGGCACCCAGAGGGGCAAGCGGCCGGTGCCCGTGGGCCAGCGTTAGGGCTTTCACGTGCTGCGCCAGCCCGGGACGTGGGGTGCCACAGGGCCCGCTGATGCCAGGCTCCCTCCAGCGCTGCCCCAGCCAAACCGTGCCCCAGGCCTGCACATCTCTAATTAAAATGCCCAAATATGACAAGGCACAGAGCGCTTGGCTCCCTCCACTCACAGTCTGCTCCCGGCCCCGAGGAAGGAGCTATGAGGGCAGATGGATGCACAATCACACCCTGGGGCCCACCATCTGCTGCTGAGCTATGCTTGCCCAGGGCTTGGCACATCCAGGACGGTCAGGAGGCTCCCGAGAGCCAGGGCATCCCCTAACGGCGCTGAGCAACAGTCCCACGATAGGACGGACGCACAACAACCAGTCACCATGGGCCCAAGACCCAGAGCCCTAAATGGTTCCTGGGCAGCAGCTTTGGTTTCCAGCCCCGAGACCAACTCTCACCCCACGGGTGATGTCTCTGCCCGGCCTCATCCTCTGCCCAAATTCTGCCAACAGTTATTTTGCCCCAGTCAGGCAGCCTCTACCACAGGCAAACCAACACCATTTGCACTGGTCAGAGGGACCTGGGGCTTTTGCTGGTACCCACAGCCCGGGGGCTGCTGGCACTGCAGAGATCACCCCCGGGGCAGCTCTGGCTGCAAACACGCTCACCCTCCACATGGGCACAGAGACACACACGCCTCTCCCCACGCAGGGACACGGACAAGTGTGGAGCCTCTGCTCCTACTCCCTGACCTCGGGCAGGACATGGACAGCCACTATCTCAGGCAGGTGGAGGTCCCATACGTGGGGGGGGTCAGAGCCTTGTTCCCGTTTTCTGAGCGGTGTTTCATCCCAGACACCGCCGGCTCATCCGAGAGCTGAGAAACCTGGCTGAGGACAGCCCAGGAGCAGGACTCGCTCACCTGAAGGAGGTCTCCCTCGCTGGAAGGCATCCAGGCTTCTGCATACGTTTATTTGCTGGTGGATGAGCAGGCTGTTTAACCTGCCAGGTTGGATCGGGGATGCGTAAAACACAGCTGAGGTGTTGGAAAGGCAGCAAGGAGCAGCTGCGGGGGGTGACGGGGTGTCTGCTGCCGCTCTCCCTCTCCCTGCAGTGAGATGTTGCCCCGGGGAGCCCCTCAGCTTGGCTGGGACGGGGGGGAGCCCAGTGCCGGGGCTGCCCCAAGCCCCTGCCTCAGGTCCCTGCCCTGCAGAGCACAAACGCACCCTATTTCCTCTCTGATAAACTCTCACTCATGCTAAACAAAAACCTTCCAAAATCTCTGTCTGAGAGGTCCTGGGCTGCCCAGCTCTGTGCCCCACGCAGGGACCAGACCAGCATCCCCTGGGGAAATCCCTCAGACTGGCTGCTCCGGATGTGCAGGCGAGGCCAAGGCTGAAGGGATCCCCAGCAAAGCAAAACACAATCAGAACAGACTCCTGCGCCTAAACCCCCTCGGCCATTTTCACTCGGATGCAGGAAAGCCATTAAACAAAGGCAGAAGGCCTAATTGCAAGAACTAACCCACTTTCCAGCTCTTAACCCCCGAAGCCACAGCCCACAAACACCCCGCAGGGTTTCCACCCTTGGACACCGCTGCCCACCTCTGCAGAGAAGAGCCCTTCTCTGACACATTCCTGAGCCCCATCCCGGGATCAGCAGAGGACATTTTAATTATTTCTGTGCTAGTTTCACATGGTGAGGGCCCTGTGGAGCAGGACACGGCACTCCTTGGCAGGCAGATAAGGGGGGGTCCTCATGCCCAGCCCCACACACACATCCCAGGCCAGAAGTGATTTGGTCGGAGCAGGGCAATGCCACCGACTCTGTGGCTTGGGCTTTCTGCTCCACGACGCTGCTCCAGCTCCCAGGCAGCACCCTGTCCCCAGTCCCATTTTGTAGCCCATACCCACCACCGACCCTGGCTGTGCTCTCCCACCACACACCAGCTGTTAGAAATACCCTCAACCCAAAGGGTCTGTCGACGGCGGCTTCTCGCACGGCTTCCTGCTGCCCCCCCAGGTTTAAAGTCAGGTCGGGCAGAACCGGAGGCTCCCCGAGGGGCAGTGGCAGCCAAGGCAGGATGCAGCTCACCCTGCATCCGCTGCTGAGCCCCACCGAAAGCCTGCCCCATCGCGGCTGCACGACAACACGCTCCTGGGTTGCTCTGGGACAGGGCTCCAGAGGCCCCCAAGGACCACAGCAGGTATCTCTGTGCTGGCAGAGCCACAGCACGTCCCCCAGCGATTCCTGCTGCTGCCATGTGCTGAAAGCACCCACGCATGGGTGAAATGTCCCCTTCAAAGGGAGCGCCGCCCAGCAGACCAAACTGCAGACACCCTCATGAGCTACCCAAAGGGCCAAACCTTGTTCCTGTGTCAGATCAGCTTCTCTTTTCTCAGTCGGTGTTCCCACGGGGCGCTGCTCTGCCTTTGGTCTCCCTCCTCTCCTCCAGGCTCAGCGTCCTGCAGACCTGCCTCAATGCAGCACGGACACGTCACGCTCGAAGACTGCTCACTCCGGCTTCACCCAGCCCTCCGAGGGGACTGGCATTGCCCTACCTGTGGGCAGAACCTGCTGCCCAGTGGCCGATGGACCCTGGTGGGTCTGGCACAGCGGATGCAGCTCAGGAGCTGCTGCTCGAAGAAGGTCTGGCCCTGGTGTGTGGGCCAGGTCAGGGACAACACAGTAGTTGTCACCGCTACTCCCACAGCAGCCCCTCAGAGAGGACTGTCTTGGCATTTAAACGTGTCCACCACCAATTCCTCCTCCTCGCCTTATTTCAGTAAGACCACAACCTGGAGGCAAAGTGACTTGACCATGTCCTGCAGTGATGCAGTGGCAGAGCTGGGACAAGACCCAGCGATCTGTCCCCAGGGCAAAGCTCTTGACTGCAAACAGTTCTTGGAAAAATTGTGCCCCTTGTTCTAGCAGGCAGTTATCTGCCCAGGCCCTAGCAGATATTCATCCCAACGCATCTACGCCCGCGTGCCATGCCTTATCTGTCTCTCCCTCTATAAACCAGATACATCGCAACTGCTTACCTACTTTCTTTTCAAGGCAGTTGACCCCAAAATCACCAGGCAGGAGCAGGGCTGGGGTGTTGCTGGTGACTGCCAGTGCTGGGAGCGCTTTATCCTGGGCTGCCCCTCTGCCTGCCAGTCCCCTGCGCGCAGCTTTGCTTTATCCCTGCATCACCCCAACACCTCGCCCCGGAGGAAACCGCCGTGGAGGCCAGCACCACCACCCCAAAGCCCCTCACCTCGCGGGTGCATCAGGCTCTGAACTGACTTCCTCGCCTCATCTCTTCACCTGGTGAAAGGCACTGAAGGCGAGGTTTGAAAGGAGCCTCCCAGAAGGTGAGGTTGGAGGAGAGAAGTGGAAGGAAACCCCTGACCAAAAGCCTCAGCCTGCTTCACCGAGAGATGAAATGTCTGGAGCATCATCCCTGGGCTCGGGAGCGGGGCTCTCCCAGTCCCCAGCCACCAACGGCTCGGTGCTGGCTGGATTCTCCACTCCTTGATGAGACCGTCATCTTCCGAGTCAGAAAAGCTGTTGAACTTGTCCAGTCTTTGCTTAGGACAGCACTTCCCTTTCAATGCCAATCCTTCAGCACTGCTGCCACGCTCCCTCCCAACCGGCCGGGCTGGCCGGCAGACACCCCGTCCTCCCCCAGTGAGTACAGCCAGGCTCGGAGAACCACCAACCGCGCTCACCACGCTCTGCTGTAAGACACCGGCAGGCACCCGAGCAGCCTGTGCACTGCTTGCGTCTGTTTCCCATAAAGTTGCAAAAATATTAATAACAATAAGTTCAAACCGAGGCTACCTAAAAACTTAAAAAAAACCACCAAGCATACACAGGCAATATCCAAATCCTGGCCCGAGCAAATCTCTCTTCTGTTTCTCTGTATCTACCTCCTCTTCTTACTCCCCATCTAGCCTCTCATTTCAGAGAACAGAAGGGAAACACAAACAAAAACCGAGTTTTACTTACTGACCTCAGCAGCCAGCTCTTCCCCAGGCTCCAGCTTTTACATGTCCATGGCAAGACGGACCTCAGCTCGCAGGGCAGAGCCGGGCGATGCGGGGCTGCCACTTCGATGCTCGTTAGCAGCCAGGGAGAGCTCTCCCCAGCTCCGCTCCGGCTGCCGGAGCAGAGATTTATGCGGAGCGCGCAGCCATGCGAAGAACGTCGCCAGCACCAGTGACCCGCTGGGTGCCGAGAGGCAGCTTAAAGCGACAGCCCCGCTCGCCACGCTCCTCCCGGAGTCACCCCTGTGCCCTCGCTCCGGGGGGTGGACTCCAGCGAAGCTCCTCTCTCCCTCACCTCTCTGCCACGATCCCAGCGTTATTAGATGATGCTCTCAAACACAGAGCGGAGCTATGTGAATATTTAGCTTTCCTTCCACCTCCTCACCTCCTACCCACCACACACACTTTACCTTAAAAATAGATTGGGATCAATTTTCCTAAACTACATCTGCAAACACACTCAGCTCTACAGGCACACGCACCACGACAGTGAATGCACCGTGCACACACACACACACAATATGATCACTCCGATTTAAAGCACCACAATATTGAAGGACCATTTTTAGCTCCTGATAGCCCCCCTGCTCTTCATATTATTAGATAAGTGATATTTTTTTTTGTCCTATTGCAAGAGCCAAAGATGCTCAGCCATAAGCATCTCTTAATTTAAACATACCACTGTTGAACAGAGAGAAATTTCTAATTGCAATGAGGTTTTAAGCATGGAAAGATGGAAATGCTATGCAGCAATGTTCTTACCTCCTGTTTGTGACATGTGAATTTCTCACAGTGAAATGGGTCACTGGAAAGAGAAGCAGCTTGCCAAAGGCCACCTGGCAGGGCAATGGCAAAACAGGGACAGTGCCCCTTTGGCACTCTCGGCTCCCTGTCCACACTGTCTTATACTTCATTCTCGTTTTTCATTGCAAAAGTAGGAAATTTCTTTATCCTGAACAAATGCAGCTTTTGGGGACTGCCCATGCATTTCCGTAGCAGTAAATTTGTTTCCAGGAGTCACACGGTAATTAGAAACACGGGAACTGTGTGGGGCCTGAGATCAGGACTCCTGGCTCCCTACCTGTGCACAGGACACGGCGGGTCTCAGCCCCCAGACCCTTCCTACCCTCAGGAGGGGCTGTGAAGCCTCACTGGGCTTCGCAATGATCCCGGACCCAAGGGCAAGGCATCAGGGATGCACAAAGCACCTCCAGGAGAGCAGCAGCAGGGCTGGGGCAGCCGTGACCGTGAACCCATGGGTGCCCACGAGGCTGGCAGGGAGGGGGTCAGGCTGTGCAAACACAAGCTCTGGAGCTACAGGTGATAAACGCCCTGTGCTGATGAGACACGGGCAGAACTGCCGCGGTGGGGATGCTGCAGACATGAAAGATGGACAACCCCAGCGCAGCAGCGATGCTGGCCAGGATCTGTCCTGTGGGGCAGCCCCATCTGTCGTGTGCCAGGAAAAGCCAACTCTCCATCACCCAGGACCTTGCAAAATCCCAGTATCAGGACAGAGCAGGCAAAAGGCAATTACTCTGAATCTATTTTGTTCTGGTGCCACGGGCTATGGAAGGCAAGAGACCATTGGGAATCGGCCTCAAACTAAGCTGCTGCCTGGGGAGCTCATGTACTAAACTTCAATTTAGTTGGTGATTTAATTTTTAAAAATGATACAGCAACCAAGGAGGGAAAGAAGGGGCAAGGAAGGGCACGGGGCAGGGCACAGCCGACCTGCCTGCTGCCACGCTGGGTGCGGGGACACAGACACTGCCACAGCTTGTGACAGCTGAACGTCCCTGCTGTGGCACTGCTGGGGGCTGAGCCACGGGGATACTTCGGTGGAGAGGGGGAAGAGGGGAACGAACCAGAACTGAGAACCTGCCCCTCATCTGAAGAGCTGAGTTGACTTGGGAGAGCTGTGAAATGGGGCATCTGGAGCTGGTACCGAGGGTGAAATGCAGAAGACGGGTACAATGCAGGGACAGAGCCCCCACACAAGAGGTCGGTGCTTGGAACAGCAAAAGGAAAGGACTTTTTGCACCTGGGTTTAGGATGCAGCAAAGGAGAGGGAGTGAGACGTCCGTGATCTGCAACTCCAGCTCTCACTCCAGGGAGCTGCGAGCGTGTGTCCGAGTGTGCCCGTGGCACCCGTGTGCCCTTCGGCGGGTTTTGCAAACTTGCCCAGCCCTGGGTGCAGACCATACACACCCCGCGCAGACACGGGACGTGAGCACCACGCTTCCCTGGTAGGATGAAATTATCACCCTTACTTGGACTGTTTTCAAAGATTTTTTTTTTTCCCTTTAAACAACTCGCCCACTCATCCCTATAAACGCCGGTGCTAAAAGCTGCTTCTGTTGTTAAGATTTCAAATAACTTGGGTTTTATTGTTTCAAACAAAATCAAAATAACTCACCCACGCTCCCTCCTTCCCAAATAGAGTAACTGCTGACCTGTTGGGAGCGTGCCCTACCGCCACACGTGGCTTAAACCTGCGCCTTTGGATCACTAGCAGGTGACAATAGCGTTTTTGCTTTTATTTTGAGACGGAGCGTGGCGTGTCTGCGCGGGTGTCTGGCTGAAGTGTTACTGACACCTCTGCTACGTGCGGTGCCGATCCAACTGCCTGAAAGCTAATGCAAATGCGCTCAGATTTGGCTACTTTGTGCAACAACCTTATTAATTCCGGATTTACACATTTTCCCCAGCTACGCCATCATCTACCCTGAAATCACAGGACGAGCCAGCCCTCCCTGCTGAGACCAGTGCACCCATAGCGTGGAAATTACTTTTGGTTTCTCTTTGGGAGGGAATCTGTTAGTCAGCGTATTCCAACAGTCCTCAAGGAGCTGCAGCGATGCTCTGTAGTTAATGTAGCAACTTTTCCACCTAGGTTTTGACAGCATTTACCATGCCAGGCTGGCTTTCCCCATCACCCTTTAATAGAAACACACAAGCCTAGATGTAGCACCTAAAGCTTAAATGACGAACCAAGGAGACAAGTGAGAAGCATTATCGTTCCAGGTCAGTCTCTTCAGCCTATGGGAGAAGATGGAAAGCTCCACAGGCCAATTTGGCCCATCAAAAACTTGGAGGGTCCCTTAAATACCAGAAATGGTAACGAACCTGCACTATTTGCTCAAAACAATTCAGGTTACAGGGCAGACACCAGCAAGGGGTGAGTTCCTGGAGCGTAACCGATGCTCGGCCTCAGCCGGAGCTGGGGTCCCTGGCCCTGCTCACCGAAACACACCCCAGCAGCAAAGCACAAGGATGCAGCTGAAGCTGCTTGCAGGGATTTACTTTGCAGTTGGAGGGGGGTGGAACTAGGACCACGCTCAGCTGTTGAGTCTCAGCTGAGCAGCAGTAATTTGCTAAACCGAAATAGCTCCATCGCTTTAAATGATATAACCCATATTCTTTGATTAATTAGCACAGAAGCCAAGGTTAATATATAAGCTCTCCACTCCCAGTCACCTACTCGATCCACCAGACCGCACCACCTCCCCACTTCCAGCCCTACCGAGGAGTAGGTGGTGATGGAGGAGACAGGTGCCTGTGAGCCCGCTGCTGGTGAAGGACACGCTCCTCTCCAGCGATGGAAATGATCCAACGCTCCCCCAGCAGCAGATATGCTCTCCTCCCCGCAAGATACTGCGCTCGGTGCATCTGAAACGGGAACCGACTGACAATTTGCTTTGAAAACGCTTTGCAAAAAAGCCTACCTGTCTCCGGATTGCCAAAATTGTGCCGCTTTCTTGAAACGTACTTTTATTTAGACACCTACCTGCTCTTAGCACAGCGCAGTGTTAAAAAGCAGCTGAGCAGACGCAGCACCTTCGATCGTGTGAAGTTAAGTCGGTGGAGCCGCGCACACCCATCTACATTTGCACCCATAACGCACCTCTAACCTTCACATAAACACCCTTCACTGCAGCAAACGCCCAAATCTTAATTATTATTTACCCTGTTCCAGTAACGCCTGAAGGCTGTGCTCCAGATCAAGGCCTTGTTACGCAAGGCACCCCACAGAACATGAAATCCTGGCCCTGCTGGGGCAGGGAGGATCCTGGGGCCGGTACCCCTGGGTTTACCATTTCAGCCATGGTCAGACACAGCCCTCCTCAGAAGAGCTTGAACAGGTCAGGCAAAAATCACATGCAAACACAGGAACAGCTTCTCCTGTCAGCAAAAAGCACCTCTTGCTCTGGTACACGCTGTTTAACAGGGCAAGATGAAACTACGCCCCGTTTGGGGAAGGCAAAGATGGGGAGACTGATTTGCTCCATGTGACAGTGCCCTGAGAATATTACAATGAAAATAGCTTTAGACAGAGGCAAAAAACCCTCCAGGGACTTTTCTGCCCATCTCAGGGGACTTGCACCTCCTGCACCTAAGTATATTCACAGTGGTGTTACTCTGCTGGCCCTCAAGAGAGGGCTGCACCCATGGTTCCCCCTCAACTCCAGCTTAATGAGCGCCGCAGGGAACTGCAGCTCTCTCTTTGGCACAGATGCGACTATCCAGGATGGAAAAGTTGGTTCCATGGCATCGTTAGGAGCCCTTCCCCTAATTGCACGTCTCCCCAGGAAGCTTCCCCAGCAGTCCCTGCACACGCAGCATTACACTGGGCTCAGCCAGGTCTGGGCTGTGGTCTCCTGGGGCCGCACGGGGCAGAGGAAGGAGCTGGGAGCTTTGAAAAAACATTATTTAGCCTTTTTTAGATTAATTGGTGTTAATTGCTTTGGGAGGCTCGAAAATAGCAGCGCTAATGGGAAACGTGGACACAGGCTGAAGGTGAGGTGTGAGCAGAGACTCGTGATCATCACATTAAACCAGATGCAGGTTGTGCCCTGCCCAGCGGGCAGCTACTGCCAAAAGCAGGGAGACCTTCTCCTGTCCTGCCTGCACCCCTAATCCTGACACCCCCCCGGACAGCCACATTCACACTCATACGGGGGCAGAGGAAGCCTTCTGGCTGCCATGACAGTTTTTTTATCATGAAATCTCCAAGAAACAGCACTTGAACCTTCTTCATTTCAGGCTCCTTTGATTTATGGATTCACATCCTCCTCCTTATTCCCGCAGCTGTGGAGGACCCTCAGCCAGCTCCAGGGAGCCTCGGTTCCCTGCACCTCGTCCAAGCACAGACACAAGGACAGCCCAGAGAGACCCAAAACCTCCGCTATCCTAAATCCAGAAGAGAGGATTGGCATTGGATGGGACCGCAATTACCCACAGGCAGGGGGTTAGAGAACAACCAGAGGAGATTACTGCCCACCGCCTGGATGGTTGAACTCTCCTGCCTGACAAACACACACTGGGGATGGAGCTGCGCTGGTGATGAGCGAAGGCAGGGGGTGGCCTCTGGGCAGGATGTCCAAGCGGCCACACGAGGCTGTGATATGTCCTCCTCAAAGCTGGGCAACAGCAGGCAGAAGCCAAACTTGCCCCAAGGCTGTGCTGTGTTTGTGTCTTCTGGAAGAGCCTCCAGTGCCGCAGCCCTGTCCAGTAGCTGGCAACAGCCGTTATCAAGGATAAAGCACAGACAAAACGGGTCTGATCATACAGGCGCCTGCACTGCTACAGGTCTGTCCTTATGTGAAACCCAAAACCCGTATTATCAGGGTGCATTTCCCTGTTTTTAAATATAATTCATACAAAGAGAAACTCAAGTTACTGGTACGGAAAAGATGATCTACCTAGACCCACCAAGCGATAGAAAAGCAGACAGTACGGCTCCTGCAAGCACAGCCAGACCACGCTGCCTTCCCAGCCTCAGTCCACGCAGAGACCTGCTGGGTCCATCAGGTTCTCTCTTACACCCCAGATCCCACCAGCCACGGCTGGGAGCTCAGCCCCCGGCACTGGCACGGACACAGGGCACTGCTGGCCCCCCAGGGAAGCACAGGCACAGCCATTGCTGCCTCCCACACTCACGTTTGCCTGAGCAAGAGACACTCACGGAGGAAAACCAAACAAAATCCCCAGTCACTGGAGGCCCCTGTGTCATCTGGTGTCATCACAGCTCCAGTGATCTGAGCAGAGTTATGTTGATTTACATCCAAAGAGAACCTGGACTGTGATTATCTTTTTTTTTTTTTAAGCTCTTCTGGCATGTGCAGTTTATTAAATGCAAGAGGCCGGAACTGTGAATGTACAAAGTGCCCCAGGCACAGCAGAGACCCTAGAAATGAATGAAGAGTTCCAGATTTTGAGAGAAGTCAAACATTTGGAGTTTTATTGCTCTGGGTCTGGCTTTGATTCATCCCTCTTTTTAGTATTGTTCTCTTTAAAGTGACAGCTTCTAGGAAATGGTGAGTGTACATCTCTTTTACTGTCTCATACCACTTGATGGCTGACAATTTGCCGGGAGAAAGGCAAGGAGGAGAGCAGACCTCAATTATGGCTTCAAAGTGCCAATAACTGAAAACTCAGTTACAATGAGTCAGGGGAAGAAGAATGTTATTTCAGTAGCTTGGTTAGTCAGCTCCAGCCTGGACCACTGGACTGGTCAGTCTGCAGACCTTCTGTTGTAACCTCCAGGCCTGCTGGGGGACCTTGGGCAACCAGTTCAGATTTTACCTCCTTCCTAGAGCAAGTTCCTTTCTTAAGGAGAGGCTCTTTCTTACAGTTTCTTAGCTCCAAAACTGGCCTCCGCTCTTAGCAGAGGTAAGGTAATTCCATTCCAGGTACGGATGGAATACAGGGTTCTCAGAAGTGCTTTCATGCATTTGCCTGATCCTCAGCCCAAGGGATCTGAGAAGTAACCAAGACCTTGGGGATCCTTGAGCCATCACGTTCCTTTTTTCTGCATGCAGTTGATGCACAAGCCCAGGCTTGTGTTAAAACCTGCCTCCTATCTCCCTTCCACAGCACAGCTTTGATTCACAACTTGACCTCGGTCTGGGAGGAGGAGAAACAAGGGACAGATGTAGTGGGAAGAAGCAGAAAGAGGGTGTACCAGCAACAAGAATATCCCGAAGACAGGAAGAAAAGGAAGTCAGCTTTACCTCTGGGACCTTAAGCACCAAAATATCTCACCAAGGACAAGGTCCAGGGGCTGACACCAAGGCATGGAGGCAGCAATATCTCTGCCTTGCTTCTGTTCAGAGCAAAATCTGGGCAGGACACTTCAAGGACCAGCCCTGAGCAAGCAATCCTCCACCCATCACCGTCCCAGACAAAGGATACTGATCAAGCTGCTGCCCATACAGATACCATCTGCTCTGCCAACATCAGTCCTGTCCCACAGAGCGTGTGGGTGTTATCTGCCTCTTAAGTGGTGACAGGCTCTCTTTTCTACTTAGCTTTTGTCCTCCATATCATCTGCAGGACAAAGGGGAGAGAATAGTTAACACTGGTCCTGTGATGCACAGCGCACCTTGTAGGGGCCATTTCTCCTGTTCCAGCACCCAAAAGGGTCAAATATTCACAGATGACCCAGAGATCACAGTCTGGCCTTTTTCTGGTTTAAATTAAGAACTGTCAAAGCCATTCACTGCACCTTCGGGGGCTCCATAGCAGAGCAGTCATTTTTCCAAAATGAAAAGAGCATCAACTGAGACTCCCAGGTACTGAAAAGCCCACTGCTCTGAGCAGAGACACCCCTGGGACCTGGCTGCAAGGGGTGGTTAAAGCAGCCAGTGCCCGTATCCTTCTCATAAGCAAAAGCTGTGGGCGGAAGAGATGATCTCTGCTTCTCAAATCAAGCCAGGCAGCCGTCTACACTGCACCCAAGGCATCTAAGGCAGAGCCTCTGGACTCCCAATTTTGGACTCCGCAGGGCAGAAGCTTCTTCTGGCCACCCAGACAAGCAAGGCAGACGATGCCAAGGAAAAGCCTTGGACTGTCGTGCAGAGTGCAGGGAACCTTGCACAGCTCCTTGAAGACAGCTGGTCTCTCACAAAACCAAACCTCAAGTCACAGAGTCGTCCAAAATGCAGGTGCCGCCCCCAGCGAGGAGGGGGGGTGACGGCAGAGACACAAGCGCAGGATTCAGCCCCAGCATTCTGGAGGAGCAGGACGGCTGCTCCTCACGTCTCCCTGCTGGGGATATTGCTTCCTCCCAGCCACACCTCAACCAGGACCAGCTTCTCCTCCCCAGGGATGCCAAGGAGCCTGTCAGGTAATTCTGGCTTTTACTCCAACTGCAGATGCTAGTCTACCTCCCAAACCCGCCCCCCTGCATGAGAAAAAGTAACTTAATGAAGGGTGGTAAAGCCATAAGGCCCATGTAGCTGCTTGTGCAGCCCCAGCCCCACACCCTGGTTCAGTCCCCCAGGCACGACACTTGCCTGCGGCAGAGCCTGCCGTGCCTCCCTCTCACTCACACGCTCTCATTGGATAATTACAGAGAAAACCAAGGCAAATCCCAATTTTAGTGCCATTATAAAACAGAGAGGGGGAATTCATTACCTGGCAGCTGTTAATATTTAAGGAAGAAACTGATAATTTACCTCTGAGGCAATGAATGCGGCAGAGGCAGCGCAAGCCAGAAAATGCTATCGCCTCCCCCCACCATCTCTGTGCAGTTACTGTGCAGAGATTTTTGATCTACCCATTTATTTCCCTGCCTCCCATGCCAGCCCCAAAGCCCCAGCGAGGAACAGCGTGTGCCAGGGCTCTGCGTTGCAAAACTCACGAGAGTCTCGGCTCTGGCTCTGCCGTCCCTGCTGCACCTCTAGATTTGGGAGAGCGTCTTTTAAATCTCTCCTGGCTCATGCAGCATCTGTGAGAGCAGCCCACCTGAGTCAGACAAGAGGAGCTAAAGAAAAGAAGGGCCCTAGAGCTTAACAACGAGACTCATAAGGAAAGAAAGGTCAGACAGTTTAAGATGACATTGGGGAGGCAACCACATCACTGGCTGCTTCTCCAAGCAGCCCAAAAACCTGGAAGTCTCCTGATACCTGCCAGACTCAAGCCCTGCAGAAAGTTTCCCGGCGTATCCTGCCTCCAGCTAGGAAATATCTCAGCCTCAGCCTCTCTCCCAGGTCTCTCTGCACGATGCACTACAGAAGGTCCCACAAACTGAACGGGAAGATAAAACATTACTAGAACGAGCCACGGCTCAGTGTTTACCTGCTCAGTTCCAACAGGACTGACACCAACACAGCAGCCTCCAGGTGTCATAAGAACAGTCTTAAATTTAGCAGCAGTTGCCTTCCCTCTCCCTGACTCTGGCTTCTCTCTTCCTCTCCATCCCCCTCGCTCTTTGATTCTTGGAGCACGTTGACACCAGAAAGCCTGACCAATGATAATGGCATAATTATACCCATGCAGTTAAACAAAACATAAAGACTGTGGGATGAAGGAGGGTGTGCATTTGCACTGCCCTTGCATTGTGGTCATTTACACATCAATAAGACAAAGAGGCCACCACCTCATCTTAAAAGAGAGGTAAGACCCTCCGGCAGCCACCACAGAGCAGCAAAAGCTGCCTGGTGCAACCCCCCGTGTTCAAGCTCCTGAGGGACTGCAAGGAAGCACCAGTTTAATTTCTCTCAAAAAACACAAGACCACCAGGGAAAGAAGCTTTGGGGCCAGGGTACAAGTATTTATCTTTGCACCTGAGCATCCATCTGGCCAATTCTGCACCCCAGGGTGGAGTCCCAGGGGACGGATGGGGGCACCTGACATCCTAGCACTGCCTGGGCAACACATGATTCAGCAGGGACAGGCAGGACCTCCCTGCCCAGCTCCGCCACGGAGCCCACGCCACCCTCCAGCCCTGCTCTCTGCTCAGTGACAGCAGGAACTGAACTCTCACACTTGGAGGCCAGGCAGAGGGTCAACCACCAGCACCTGCTCTGCACATCCCTCCTGCAACTGAACACACCACTAGTTAATCACAGGAGAGAAAACCATCAAAAGAGCTCTGGAAACCTGCCTTTGGGGCGGGGGGGTTGATATGATCTACAGAATTTTCCCTTCTTTTATGGTTGCTTCTCACCGTAATCATAAAAAAGGTTTTATAAAAACATTTGTCCTAGGGAATGCTTGGCGATGCAGCGTGCTTGCAAATTGTTCAGTGTCTAAATACATCAGCAACCCATCTCTGCAAGTCATCACTGCAATCAAACACAGCTCCTCTTGACTATAAATGGTCTTTGCTGAGGACAGGATGGATGACAGGTTTGAAGAGCAAGGAAGCACTCCCTCGAGCTGATGCACTCCCCTGGGAAGAGGGGAGTCCAGATGAACAGAAGCATTTCTAGAGCATGGATCCCCAAGGAAGGGAGAGGATTGGGTTCGATCCTTACCTCTCTCTATGTTTTTTGCTCCAGCTGTTGGACCTTGACCCAATAAAGTGCTTTAGCCCTTGTACATCCATAGTCTCATCGAATTCAGAGACTTTAGCTTGGTGCAGACCTCAAATGCAAAGTTCAGAATTGGAGCAGGTCCCCAGCCCCTCCCCAGAAAGTCTTTTCAGGAACACACATCCCCTTTCTTCCACGGACCCTTTCCTTTTTCCACAGTGGTTGTTCTCAGAGAGGCGGGGTGAGGGACACACAACCTCTGATATTTCTGAAGCATTAGAAAAATTCCGTCTTTCTAGTAACCCTGTAAAATACAGCTGTTACCAAGTCAATCAAGAGCTGGAGCATTGTGACCTTCTCCGCAGAGGAGCAGAGGGGTTAAATTTATGAGTAAGCTTTTGATGTCTGCAAGCCTCATGTGGTACGAAACCTTCTGCTTTGATGTTACTTTTAAAAGGGGGGAAACTCAGAAGGTGTGTGGTGCACGAGTCCCAGGGAGCATTCGGATCCAGCCGCCCGCAACTGCAGGCACAGGGACCGAGCTCTAATGCGGCTACTTTTGCTCACGCTCTGCTGTGACAGATAGAAAATGTGACCAAACACATCTCACCCTCACCAGCTTCTCCCAGACCAAACCCACCTTTGCTCTGCCTGTGGAGAACCAGGCATTCACTGCCCTCATCTTCCAACAGGAGCTCCAGACCTGACTTCAAAGGAGAAGAGGAGCCTGCCTTTGCCCATCCCGCAGACTCAGGCAGCCACGATCCCTCTCCTCCCAGTGACCACCAGCCACGGCTGGGAAATTCCCCACTTTCACAGGGATACAGGAGGGGAAGGAAGCCCATCTCTGCCCCACCAGCGATGCAACCCTCCTGCAAGAGCTCTCCATCCTGTGCAACGCCAGCGTCTTGCACCGCAGTGACAGGAAGGTCTAAGCCGCAAGGAGGGACCTACCGCAGGCCCTGGCATGCTCTCCTACCTTACGCAGCACCTGGGCCATGGCTTCTCCTATCCATCCCAGCATCCCCACGGCTTTGCTAACAGGCTGAGCCCTTCTCCCAGGGCCTGACAGAGCTGCCAGCAGGGACAGGCTCCTCTCCATCCCCGAGCTCACTTCACCTCCCTTCCCTTTTCCCTGCCTCCCCTCCCCTCTCCCGCCTCCTCCCATGGGGAGTTTCCCAGCAGTTCAGTAATTAGCATCATCATCACCAATGCTAATAACACCACCACAGCTCCTGCCATCCGAAGCTCAAACAACTTTACAGCCATCATCACGCCTCTGTAACCTCCCCAGGGTAGGCAGGGAAGCAGCATAACCCCATCACGCAGATGGGGAAGAGGGAGGTAAACAGGAGGCAGAGATGGGCAGCGAAGCCGGGGAGCTCTGACTCAGGCACTGCACCCGTGGGACCTGCCTGTCCCAGGGACCTGCCCGCTGCAGCAGTGGCCCTGTTGACAGCAGGACTTATCCAGAGATTACATGGGAGTCCTGGGATGAGGTTTTTTTCCTGGGCATCCCTGTGCACAGCTTCGGCTCCCCTCTGCAGAACGGCCGTGGGAGAGCAGCACACAGGACTGCGTGCGCAGGCTGAGCTCACGCCTTCTGATGGGACAGCGAGTATTGTGGCATCCCATAAAAGCACCTTAAATTTCACTGAATTTCACTGAATTTTTTAGAGTTGGAAGGGACCATAAAGATCATCTAGTCCAACTCCCCTGCTGAAGCAGGATTGCCCAGAGCATGTCAGAGCATGTTACTCAGGACGGCATCCAGGCGGGTCTTGAAAATCTCCAAAGAAGGGGACTCCACACCCTCCCTGGGCAGCCTGTTCCAGGGCTCTGGCACCCTCACTGTAAAGAAGTTTCTTCTCATATTTGAGTGGAAATCAACCATTAGAGCTCACCTCTAATTAAGAGCTTGCTGTTTACTGATGGCTTAAAGAAGATTTTTGCTTTGAGCATTCACAGAATGAGGAATTGGGGGAAATTTTTGTCTGAACAGCTTGACCAGGGAAAGCTTCTCTCCCATCTTGGGTAGGGTTTACTACATTTGATTTAAAATGTCTCACATGGATCAGAATTACAGCTTTTCAAAAAAGCCCACCCACACTCCCCATACATCGGTCTGATGTGGCCCTGGCAGCCCTCTGACAGATGGGGACAAACACAGAACACAAGTCAATGGGTTGCTTTGCTTTTGGCAAGTACCTGCAAGGTGACACTGACTTTAAATGTTCTGAGGCCTGGCCTATGCTACAAAGTCAGGCTGGCGAAACCGTCACCTGGGAGCAGCAACACAAACCAAAATTCACCTGAAGTGACCCGGCCTCGTCCACCAGAACATACTGCAGGGACATTCTCCTGGCAAAAAGAGCCCTTTCTGGAGGGTATGTCATGTGTGGCGGCGGCATGGTCTGAAGACAACCAGCTGGTGTAAGCCATGTGCCAGCGAGGCTCTGCCGCCTGCAAGAGGGGTGACGGACCACTTATTCCCATGCCTGGGCAAGCAGCACACGCAGCATCACCAGGCACCAGAATTTCAAATGCCTCCTGAGCCTCTCCAGCTCTGGTTTCTGGGGAATTACTGGCTTTCTAAGGGTGTTTCAGAAAACTTTAGGAGAGGGGATATAAATGCACCTGCCTTCACTTTGTGGGTGCACAGGCAGGGGCAAAACCTAGTTGGGAGCTCCAGGCTCCTTGGCAAGGAAGGATGGCAGGATGTCCTGCCAAGAGCAATGCTGGGAGGCTTCAGTGTCCCACCTGCATTGTGCCAAATGCCCCTCTGCCATTCAGAGCATCTGCCTACAAAGACCACAACCCTGATCATGCTACGTAACCCTGTACAGCTGCCGGCCTGAAGAAAAACCAAATAAAACACTTGTCACTGTCATTTTTATGGTCTATGGTCCATTAGATACCAAATAAGGGGCATTCTTTAAAGCGCAAGATGGGCAGTCGCCCTTCTCCAGCCACGAGCACCATTGAGTGCATTCTCTCTTGGGATAAAATGGGAGATGTTTAGTGTCTGCAAGGAGGAAGATACCATCTTTTTTCCACACGCTGCTGCTCTGCGTATCCTGTTGAGTTCACTCTATGCTGTTTCACGACCACGTGCACCAGGGAGCTGAGCTGAAAATGGGCTCTTGGGGCTCAGCTCACACACACACACACACACACACACATGAGCCACCCTCTGCAAGAGCCAACCCAGGGCTTAGCATCCCTGCCGCGCGGTCCCCCATCCCCTGAAGGGGGATGTCCCTCGTGCCCCTCGCCTGCTCACGCACTCCATCAGGAACCAGCGTGTACCCCAGGTGTCTGAAAGGCACCTCCTGTGACCAGAGTGCGTATGACTACACTTGCTCTTTCATGGACGTCCACCAAAACCCCATGTGCACTGTCACGAGGTCACTGGTGGTTGGCAATGTCCCACAGGGCCTTTTCTTAGACACAGTCTATGTACTCACAGCCACACTCCTGAGGAATGCTTTTTTGCTTTGCTTTTGATGGAGCATGACTTTTGTTTGGTTTCTGGCTCAACGTCTGAGTTAAAAATACAAGGCTATTTCTGGCAGAAGTGAGGTTTTTTTTCTGCCTTTGTATTGCCTTGGATGCCCCTGTGCTGCTGTCTCCTTTCTGGCTCAGATGAGCTTTGTTTTCCTTCTCAATGATCATGTTTGCACCGGTGAGCAGTAGGAAATGCTTTTGCTATTAGAACATTTCCACGAGCACTGTTGGGAATGAAGAATGAGCTCAGAGAAGTCTAAAAAAAACCCAGTTGGTGTAAAGATCCTGTCTCCAGTGGTCAGAGAACTGAAAATCAGGAATGGCTATGGTCAAAAAGGGCTGTGTATGTGCGCACATGCACACAGGTACGGCAGGATATGTTCTCCCCATGACCCACAGATCAGGAACAAACGGCTCAGTGCTAGAAACACTTTCAAGCATCCCCACTGTACAGACAGGCTTCATTCCAAGCTCTGCAGCTCAGACCCTTTGTTACCCAGCACAAAAATATTTTATTTCGCTTTTCTTAAATGCCAAGAAAAAAATAGGCCTATCTTCCCTGGCTGAGATTAATTCCATCTGGAATCACTGCATGATCACGGGATTGTGATAGTGTGCGTTACAGCCTCAGTATAAAGCAAGAGCCCAAATACTTTCAAAAACCCGTGCAATCGTTAAATCTCTGCTGTTACACTCCATCTCCTGGCAACAACAAGCTGAGGACTTGGGGTTTCTCACTTGAGATCACTGAGTTCAAGTATCTCCAAGCCCCCTCCCACGATCCAGAAACATGCCATCATTTGTGGGTGTGATCGCTGTCTCCAGGACTGAGAACAAAACCAACACAGCTGCAGGAAGCCTCCCCGGTACATTGGATTTGCCACACGTCACAACAAACATGAACACAACCGGAAGATAACGGCCTAACAAACAGCTCAATTGTTCAGGCTAAAGACATCAAAAAGGCACGTGAAGAGCTTTCCAGGGCACAGGTCCCCACCACCTTCTGGGGAGGCAAGCACAGACTGAGTCAGAGCTCTTCAACACCCAACACAGGACCTGCTGCAGGCCGGGAACCCATAAATCACCCACATTAGGGCCAGCTCCTCTTGCCAGCTTCTGCTCTTCAGGAAGCACACTCCCAAAGAGAAGCTCTTAGACAATGATTTTCTGTCATCTGTGCCTAATGACTGATGAGTTTGGAGACCACTCTGCAGACTGCCACTCTGGAGACCATCAGTGTGATCAGGAGATGAGAGGGAACAGGACCTAAGGTGCCAGATTTGGCAAAGGCAACCAGCATTTTTGGTTGCTCATCGAAAACCCGAAAAGGGCTCTGTTTCTTGAAGGCAACAAGCCCACTCCTCATGAATCCCAGGGGACTGATCAAGTCAGGCTGCACAAAGCAAGGGGTCCAAATTCCTGTGTTCTTCTGGAATTCAAGGCATCACATCCTGACAGTCCCAAACTCAGAAAACCTCAGGTCTAAGACTCCCATCCCTCAAGAGAAGGTTACAAACACCACCGCTAAATACCAAGCTCTCATTAACCAGTTCATGACGGAGGTTGGTACCATTGTTCTGTTAAACGGACAGTGATGCTGAGGCTCATAAAGGCAAAATGAATTGCCTACAGTTGCTCCAACAGCAGACCAAGATGCAGGCTCTGTTTCCCAGCCAACAGGTCACCCCACCACCCATACAAGGTTAGAAATGAGGTAAGAACAAACAGGCTGTAAGAAACTCCCAGATCAGTACTGGAAAAATAAAAATTATCTTCCTACCGACTGCGACACCTGGACACGGACTTCGCTGGTATCCAGTGGCGATGTACTTGACCCCTGGGACTTTCTCTCTGAACTGGACTGGTGCTCCCGGTATTTCTTTGACCTCGCAGGTAACGACAAGAACTCTTTTCCTGAGATCTTCAAGTCTCCCACATGATGGCTGTCCCCATTCTGGTCCTTGGGAAAGCAAGAAACAGTCATTGCACAAATCGCCTGTCTCAGGTTTACATGGAGATCTGCTGGCAAGTATCCACAGCACAGGAGACACAAGGAAGCAAGAAGTTAATGTGGAGTTTAGATGGTGTGAGTTGCCACTTGTCATGTGCAGGGTCGAATGAGGACATTCTATCTCTGCAGTGCATGATTTTAATGAGTGGAAAGGAAGCATCACCAATACAACACACAGTTGCCAACTTCTCCACAGGGAGAAGTCAGGGAAGAGTAACATCCTCTTAAAAAACCCAGGTATGCAGGTAGAAGTACGGCTGATTTATTTACAGACATAGGGAATGATGGATGAAAGGTCTAGAAGCAGCCACTGCTGCTAGTGATTTATGCCAACTGCACTCATAAAAACCTCTTCTGAAGAGAGTCACAAGCTCATCTTGCCCAGGATACCAAACTCTTGGCCCAAGTCCCTCTACTTGCTGTATCTTCACTTCTTCCCAGCACCCAGCCGTGCAACAGCCCGCACCGAACCATGGATAACCCAACCATGTCCCCACAGCTATGCTAGATGCTCCACAACCTTTCCCACCTCTTGTGTGCCTCAGTGTCTCCCACTGTCTTCAGCAAGAAGAGCTCTTACCTGACGATTTCCTCAAAGGCAGGCTGGAGTCCCATCAGCTCTTTTGCCAGCCCTGATGCTAACAGAAGCCCGTGGGGACTGCAGGGTAATATGACTAACTACAGCAGATGATTACGAGCAGTCCCCTCTTTCTCTCACTGCTGTCCTCCTTTGCTCTCTTAATTCCTTGTGCTCAGTGCTCCCATAGACATATAAAATATAGGATTATCACCCCCGTGTAATGCATGGAAAAATGAGGTGACAGAAATTACACATCTCTTGAAGTTTTTGTCCCTCCTCACTGCAGCTCCTCACTTTTCCAGGCCCTGCCCCATGCCTGGTTCCTCCATTCTCACCCCCTTTCCATAAGACACACACGACTCTATCCCTTCTCTGTCAAAAGACTCGAGTTAATGGCCCTGCCTGTATTATCATAACAGCCTCATTACTGCTGTCATGCAGATGAGGCCCTCGTACAGAAGCACCAGCAGGAGTATTCAGTGTTTAGCTCCAAAGATACTCATTAAAGGCACCAGGCACTTTACATGTAACCGGTGGGAACTGAGTGCCCAAACCTGCTTGGTGCTCTGGGCTTCAGTGTTCCTGGTGACAAACCACCTCTTTATCATACATAAAGCACTGAGGGGACTCCCCAGAGTGTCCTCACTGCAGCACCCACATGCAGGAGAAAGAAGCACGGCTCAGGAGATGACCCAATGGCCCACAAGGTTGGGATTTAAGTGCACATAGACTAAAAAGCCGAGGATACCGAAGAGGATCTGAAGTCACAGCACACCAACAGCACGGTAGGGTGCTGCAGCCTAAATGACTTTTCCATTCCTTGCAATACAAACAGGAATCATGAGAACAAGTAAGGAGAGATTCATTTCCCTAGATGTTATTGATGGGACCAACTGCAGTCAGGCTGGTGTCCACATTTTGAAAAGCAACCACAAAAATGGATTTCAGAACTGGAAAGAAACTGCCTTACGATGCCTTACTGCCTTAGTTAGAGCCCTCAAACTGTTTAGTTCATGACAAAAAGAATAGATGACTCAATTACAGCATGTAAGCACCTTCAGGGTAAAAGCCAGCATGAGATAAAAAGATGTTTAGTCTGGTAGAGAGAGGAATAAACAAGAACCAATAGCTAGGAGCTAAAACCAGAGAAGATCAAAACAAGGAACAAGGCACAGGCTGGAGAGAGCAGAGCGATCAGGGAAGCCGCGTTCCTGCTGTCTGCTGGGACATTCAGAGTCAACATGGGAGCTTCCTGGGTGCTCTGCCCAGACACACAAGCGTGCACAGAGGCATTGGACAAGAGCTCCTGTGCGGTGACAGGGTCCCTGCTGACTTTGACAGCTGTCTCTGGCAGAGGCAATGGGACGATAACGAAGAGGTGCTGGAGAGATCACAGTTCACTCCACTGATTTACTCTTTACAATCTTATCACCCTCACCATAGCAAGCCTGAAGCAAACAACTCTCTCCCATGACTGTAATCACCTCTCCCTAGGAGCCACAGCAGGAGAGAGGAAGGGGAATTGAATCCAAAACGCTCTCACAAGGAGAGGTGAACTCACACACACCCCTCAGGACCACTGCAGGGGGAACCAGACTACTCACGTCTGACACCACAGTTACGGACTACTCCCGGCTCCTGTTTGCTCCATCCTCCCTGTGAAATCCCTGAGATCCCATAACCACACCTGAATTATCGAATAAGGTTCAGCTTTTACAGTGAAGAGAAGGAAACCAAGAGCATTAGCAGCAAATCACACATCAGTGAAACTCTCCCTCCCGCCAGTCCTCTGGACCGCGCCGCTCCGAGGAGGATACACAACTGAATGTCTCCCTGACATGGGGCAATGCTGTCCCTGTTATCAACACCCCAGAGTCGGAGTCGCACTGGTTAAAGCAGCAAGGAGCCAAAATGGCCAGTGGGCAGTTGGGAGAATTAATAAAAATACATGAGTGCATCTGGCATTTAACTCCCAAAGAGAGTTAATTTCGGGAGGAGCTTTTGTCTGGTCCTCCCAGTGCTTACTGGGATGCCTAGGCACTCACATAGTTTTGCAAGCCTGAGGGTGTTTCCCATTGACCGTCTAAGCCAACCTTGCAACTTGGGCAAGTTTTTTCTCTCTGTGATACATCTGTAAAAGCGGAAATGCTCCCTGGGACACTGGGGATAGCTGTGCCTGGAAAGCACTGGGTGAATGTAAATTATTCATGCCAAAGTCATTCCAAAAAGGCAGACCCTCTGGGAAAGGGCATGAGTGAGCCCCATGGCAGTACCAGACACATCGATCCTGGGCAGGATTTTCTGAGAAACTGAAATGTTCCCTGTAGGTGGAAAGGCTCAGTGCCTCCCAGCTGACTGTAGAAACAGCCTTTGCCCTGGGGAGACTGAGAAAATACTGATCTGCTCAGATCTGACATTTCCATCAGTGAACCGGAGCAGAGGCTCCCTTAGAGCCCCTTGAAAGAAAACCCTCTGCCTCCTGCCACGCACCATCCCCTGCTTCTGCCCTCTCCTTCCCTACTCGCGCTGAAGGCAGCCCTCCGCTGGGCTAATAAGGCCCTGAGATTTGCCACCAGCCACTAAAAGGGCTAAAACGCCAGCGATTATCCTCTCAATAAAGGGCAGGTTTTTTCAAAAAAGCGGAGAAGTGGCTTTTTCAGCTTTCAGTTAAGTGCCTTTTTAGTTAGACCAGCTGTTCCTCTCCTCCAAACTCTCTAGAAACCCTCTTTGGTTAATCCCATTGACTCCAATGATATCTGCTAATTGCATACTTCCCTGCAAATGAAGCCAGTCAACAAGCCATTACAGATTCCTACTGATATTTAATCTTTGAGGCCAGACATCTTTGCTTACCTTTTCAGAAGGGAACTTCAGGAGGTCTAAGCTGTCCATGCTGTTCCTTTGGAGTCTCTTTGGCCTGGCTCCTGCAAAACAACGCACTCTCACGTCAGGAGGGTGTCACTCACCAACAGCACTAATGTCACACAGATAAAATTCAAACCAGGGCAGACCCTCCACTCCTGTTAACTACAAAGTCAAAAGGATAGGATGCTGCAGCTGTGCTGTCCTTGAGATTCAAACACGGGTTTTTTTCCCCCTCTATTGTTTTGGGACTTTTTCAAAACACTATCACAGCACAGTCAGCAACAGCTTCGGCTGCGTGAAGCTTTTGCTCTCAAACCAGTGGCCGGGTCACGCTACGACCCTGATCTCAACTGAGCTCTGTGGAATTCAGGAGTTACGAACCCTACTCTAAACAACAAAAGTCAGGGAACTGACATTGAGAAAAATCATAACAAAAATATAGTTTAATAGATGCGTGGATTTGTTGCTTTATCTTCATGTTTTTAACTTAGAGAATGTAATCTGGGACACAGCTTTCAGTTTTTCTCTACAGTCACGAGGGTTGGAAAACTAAGCGAAGGAGCAAGTATTTTCTAACTATCGTAGGCCCAGCCTTAAGGGGAGCAAAACCTTGGACAGCATTCATTATATTTATTTGAGATTTCATGAAATTCCTTTTAATGTAATATTCTAGCAATAACAGAGAAGGTGAAATGCAGTTCAGCTCTGACTCCTGCTTTCCAAACTCTCTTTACCTCCACCATGTCTCCATCCAACCTGCTTCTGGCATCTATTGCCTTGCTCGCTAACACAGCCAGGATTTACAAAATAGCCCTGGGATGCCTTCACCGCATCTGGGAGAGCTTCTGCCCTTTCACTCTCCTGCTTTCCTGCCCTGAAGGTTCAGCTTCGCTGGGCACCACATGACATCCCACACCAGCAACACCAGACAGCGCAGAGATGAAAGCTGTGGACTCACGGTCCCATGACAACTTCCAAGCTTCAGGGGAAATCCTTGGGGAGGTTGGATGAACGCATGTGAATTGAAACCCATCCCCGTGCTGAGCCCTGAGAACGGAAACCACTGAGCTCTATGTGGTTCCTGCAACAGCAAACTCACCAAACCTAAAGATTCCATAGTTTCCCACCACCACCTAACAGCATCATTGCTTCTGTTACAGCATAATTACGTTTACAGCAGCCCCAAGGACCCTGTTCAAACCCAGCGTGCCACCGAGCCGCTCACGGGACAAACTTAACAAGAGAGAGAGAAGGCAAAAAAATCATGAACCAATTCAAGACTGACTGTAAGCAGAATATCGTGATTAAATGAAAAAAGCCACCAGGTAGCAGGGATTCCTGCATTAACATGTGTCCAGCTCTTCCAGGGCTCCAGATGTGACCAAAGCAGTCTCTAAACTGCAGAAACTCCAGAGACACTTCTGCTTCCAAAAGCTCAGCCTCAGTCAGCTTTGTGAGATACAAGACAAGCTCAGATCAGCTGGGACTTCACTAAGGGTCATGCGCATATATCACATCTTAGTTATAAAAGACCTAAAGTTAATTACACTGCCCCTCGCTACCCTGGAGTGATTTACTTCTTGCAGCCATAAAGATTCAAATCAGCAAAATATTTCTGCACATTTCTGTCTCTCTATTCCAAAAAGCACATTAGCACCAGCTTCGTTTTAAGGTGCCTTCATTACTAGGCTTTGAGTTGAGAAGGGAACGACATCAGGGTTGGTGAATAGGTGCAGAACAGATACTGATGCGAATACACAGAGAGAAAAGAAAACATGTCATGTATAAGCAGTCGTCATTTCTACTCTTCCGCACTGCAAAGCCAGTTCTCCCTTGGCAGCAGCTCAGTAACAACAGGATTTGACGTGGGAAGGTCAGCGATTGCTGCTGAGACCGGTGAGATTGAGACACGAGGCTACCCTCCCTTTGGAGTGGGCAGGAAAACAAGGACTTTGCTGCCCTCAACAAAGCAGGCACAACTCTTTGATTTTACCATTTTTATTCCAGTCTTTGTTTATGTTTACTAAGATATCTTATCTAAGGTATCATATGTTTGCTAACATCTCTTAAGCACCTCCAGCGAGCAGGTTGGGAAAGGCTCATGCTGTTGGATACCAATGAAATGATACGGTTATTATTTGGTAGCTGAACAAATCTATTATCACAGGCTGGATGTGAACTCGGACACGAAGACACCTGAAACAAAGCGTGAGCCTTCTCCCAAAATAAAATGGAGAGATAGCTGCACTCTTGGTGGGGAGTCACAACCCACCACCCTCCCAGAGACACCGGTTCACTCCATACAGGAGTACGGGACTTCCCTTCCGTGTGCTAAATACTACCTGAGTTTACGCTCCCCCAGGGAATGGGTGATACCAGTTTTCAGCTGAGCTCTTAAACAAAGCTGAGGTTCCAAACCAACTCAGTGGGAGACGCAAGACACCCCACACCCAGCTCCCATCACTCCACCACGCTCCCACCAGCACCCTGGAGGCATCAGCAGGGAGAAGGTGGCTACCGCTGGCCTCGGGTCTCCTCCCACGCTGCCGAATGAGCAAAGGGCTTTTGGCTACTGCCACGTCAGTCAGGCAGGAGCTCAGCGAGGGGAAGGCAGTGGTGGGTTGTGGCCGGTGGCTCCTGGTCACGCACGATGACGTTGTGGACACTGCTATAGCTGCTGATGGCTCTCGGCTTCCCTCAGAATAACCTACAGTTGTATGTGCGGAGAAGTGAGGTGGGTCTGGAATAAAAGACACCTACAAACACTTAATCGGATGGAACATTTGGGTTTCAAAGCAATGCCCAAGAAGCAACGCCAGCATCTGGAAGTGAGCGTGCGTCACAGCGGCTTTTAACAGCCACTTCCAGGAAAGCAAGAAAGAAGCGAAGTGTGCCTGATTAGATAAACACACATCATTTCCAACAGTCTAAAGAGTCGTTAATTATACAACTCCGTCCTCAGGTGCTTTTGTACATTTGCAATAGCATTAAACTGCTGGCCAGAAACCATTAATCTCCGATCTGAGAAAACCTGCCTTCCTCTTTGTTAATTTAATATACGTAGTCAGCTGAGACTACCCCAGCAATTAGGGCACGCAGAACAATTTGTCTTTTTCAGTTGTTTTGACGCTGGTGCTCCTCTGTTACCGTGTGGATTTCACATGAAGTTGAGTTAAGAGAGGAAGAAGACCGGAGTTACAAACTCAACTTCAGAGCCATCCACTTCAGCTACTTTCTTCCAGAAGAAAACACAGTCAATGCCGGGGCCAAACGCCGGCCTCACAAAAGCCCACGGTTCCACCATCCCCACTCACCACGAGCTGTCCGGCGGGTGGAGAGAGCAGCACAGTTAAAACAAGAAATTAGAAGAATTAAGAGGCTACCTATCGGTCAGGGCTATCAGAAACCAGATTGGCACAGGCAGCAATTCCCATGGCACGTGTGGGAACTTCTCCCCTTTATTCCCCAGCAGACAGGCTCGGCAGCCTGCACGTACTCATCTTCCAGCAGAGCAGAGAGATTTCTGTACTCACAAGCACCCCACGACAGAAGGAGTCCCATTAATTTTCTTTCTCTGATCAGGACATTCCCTCAGATGGCTCCAGGTGTAACTTTCAGTCTCCGTCAAGCCATTTTTCCCAGAAATACCTGCAGCACCGCCCAATACTCAGCAAAAATTCAGCTCTGCCTCTTTCTCCCCGGTGCCGATCAACAGCAGCCGTCGTGGATGCAAAAGATCGAGCAGCTGAAAACCTGGGTCTGTTCCTCTGGAAGGTTTTTTCCTCTCTCTCCAGTATTTATTGGCGTGTTTACCAAGCCTACTGCAGAGTAACGGAAAACCTCAGGGGCATTTCTAAATGCTCTCTCTGTCTTCAAGGTTTGCTGAGGTCTCGAATAGAGCAAGTTGAAACCTTCTTGTGAACATCAGCTGAGCAACGCTCCTGACTGGCTGTATTCATACCTTGTTTTCCTGGAGCTCCTCAGATGTTGTTCTTTTCACTGCTCAGGCTCGTTGTTTCTTTTTTAAATATTTTTTTTCAAAATCTCTCCCCTCCCCCATGATCTCCACACCACCATGAACCAAACGGGATTTTTTTTTTTTTTTTTTTAATTTTGCTTTTGCAATTTGGTTCCTGAGGCGAGTTTAACGGTTTTCACATTCTTGTATTTTAAAACTCGATGAAGAAGACACCTCCCTCCCTGGAAGGGAGCAACGGACTCCGGGGAGGGGGAAGTTCATTGCAAGAGAGCAGAGGGTGATGCTTGTGTGCTTGCCTGCATGCAGGTGAGAATCCTTACCTCCCCCAGGTCCTTCACATCCCCTCATCTCACAAATACTCCCTGTTCTTCAGTCTTTGGGACACAAACCCAATATTATCCATGTCAGATACGCACCTAGACCCATCTTTTTTCTCTGTCTCCCATCCCCACCCTGCAGAGATGGGGATGGCCCCTCTGCACATCCTTGTGCTACCTCACAAGTGATGACATGGATACGGGAACCGTTATCTACAACCTCTTCTTCACCACCAGAAGTTTGACAGTGCAGGCTTCCCACTTTCCTTGGGCTTTTTAAGCTGATGAGTGTAGAGCTACAGTAGGCCCTCCATGTCTGATGGAGCTGCTAAATCAGAGAGCTGACATGGTGCACACGGCAAGCACAACATCTTCCCCCCATTCTTCTCCTGTCCCCTTGGTATCTGTCACCAGCTTCACAGTGCCTGGAAGAGCAGGACCAGTATGGTCTCCAGAGAGGACTCTATTCCTGTGCCACAGGCAGGCCCTCCAACAGGCAAGTCCTCATTTTTCAGGATGCAATTAGAGGAGAAATGCTCACGTAGCAGAAATTCTCTAGCAAGGTACTGCTACAAAGTGAGATGTAGCCACAGAAAACACAAGGAAGTGTTTTATCGTGGGATGGTGATGGGATCATCCCATGTAAATTTGCAGTAGGGCAAAGCTGGGTAGACAGCGTGGGCAGCGTTTTGTTCCTCTATGGACAGTCTCCATACCCAACTGGCACTCCTGAGATTTCAGAGTTGACAAGATCGAGCAGAACACGTGTAGCAGCGACTCGGGGAGCCCTGCCAGGAGCTCTCATCAAGTTGACATGTGCTTTGATAACTCCTAGGCTCTCCCCCCCCTCTCCGGCAGCTTGGAGAGCTGCCTACTCCATCCCTCTTAGAGATGAAGCAACCCCCCCACCCCGATGCAGATCGAGCCACAGTTCTATTTGCAGGCTGGGAACACACTGTAGCCCTCTGGGGTGGCTGTACCAGAGGAAGCAGAATTAAACTTGACAGTGGACTCCTCAGAAGACCAACAGGGAAAGGTTGTATGGCCAGCATCATCCCCCCCCCCCGCCATCTCCAGCACTCCTGGCTGAGCAGCACACACAGCTCAGCAGCAGCAGTTGCCCCATGGAGTATAAGCTTTGCAGCCCAAAGAACACAACAAATCTTGGCATGAGCACTTGCTGTATTTTCATGAAAAGGTCATTTCTCTCTGTACCTGTATTAACTGAGATACTGACTTGTGCCTCCCCACATTTATACAGACCCCAACATTTCAGAACCTTGATTTTGGCAGACAACTCTAAATATTGTTCAATATGATTAAAATTAGACCAGCCCAGCCAGTTGTTTGGGGTAGAAGACTGGTCTGTAAGCCCTACCAAGCTCAGAAGTGACCGTGGAGATATGGTCCAGCAATCCAAGTGCTCACAGATCATCTCAAATCATACACTACTGACATCTAATCAGGAAAGCTCTGTCAAGCTAGTGTTCCATTATTACTGCAAGCTCCTCAAAGAGGAAAGGCGGGGGGGAGGAAGCAAGCACAGCAGCAAGAAAAGAAAGGAGGCAAAAAAAAAAAAAAAAGCAGCCTCCGGTAGGACAAGCATCTCATTTAAAGCTTTAATTAGTCTTTGAACACATAATGGGTTCTGGCACTATAAATCCACTTGACCTCTATTATTGCCAGCACTTGAATGATAAATGCTGGTATTTGTTTTCCCAGTTGTTCCTGGGATAGAACAATACTTTTCTCTATTCAGAGAAACCAAATAATATCTGTTATTTATGATGACTGCCATAAAATGCTGGAACCGAGCTGTTGTGTGTCAATCCATAGGAAGGACCATCTGCTTACCCCCCCAGTCCTTTGGACAGGAAAGGACAAGGGGAATCCTGACAGCTCTGGCCCCTTCCGTGTCCGAGGATACGGCTAGATGGGCAAAACGTTTTTCTCCCTATTTGAGGACTTTTCTGGCTGCACAATGTAGACAAAAGCCAAGAGCAGGTAAGGTTTATAACAGAAAGGACATGACAGATGAAAATAATAAAGTCAACCCGTAGCTAAGAGCTAGGGAAAGCTGCGGGGAGGTTGTTTTCATGTGGCGTCACATCAGACTTCCTCAGGAACGCTTTGGTCTCACGCAAGGCCCTCCATCCTCAGCTCTCTCTTGTCAGAACGGGGAGCCAAAAGGAGAGGAATGAAACCCCTTCTGCTGGGAAGATCGGGCTCCAGCATGTTTGCTATGACATGCTGTATTCATTGGCACACAGACAGCACACAGCTGAGCAAATATCAACCTTCCAGACAGATCCTGAGCACTACAAAAACCTTCTCCAGAATAACAATTTTGCAAGTTTTTTGCTCCATGGTAAAACTGTTTCTTTAAAAAAAAGTATATGCAGTATGTGGTAATAAAGAGAAGTTACTTTTGAATCAAGATGCTCGTCTGCCTGATTTGGCAGAAGATGCTTTGCGTATATGTCACCCGAGTTTCACATCCTCCAGAATCCAGCCTGACAGCTGAACAACTGGCTGAAAAGAACAGCAATATTGTACATCTACGTGGCACCCAGGAGCCCCTTGACATTTGGCTGACTGCACTCAGGGTGAGCAGGAGCAGCGAGGCTTCTCAGGGGTGGAGAGGGAATAAGGAGACACTCTGGACCACATGCCAGAAGAGTCTTCACATTCACGTGGAAGAGGTAAGACTTGGAGCAGAAGTCCTTCTTGGAGACACAGATGGCACAAGGGAGCTACTTTCCCCCCAGTGGGGACAAACCCAGTGTAGCTGAGGAATGCTGCAATCTTTGAGTAAGAGGGCGATCTTACATCTTGTGGCCATACAAACTATTACTAATTGCCATGATGTCAGGCACATCTTTGATTCCAGTTTTCCCCCACACGTGCAATGGGCATTAGTTTTGCCTTTAACTGAGCAAGGCTGGAGTAAGGCTTATTTGCAAAAAAAGTGTTGGCAATTCAGGCCAAAGAATGAAGTATTTTGGTATGTATTTGCAGGATCTAGAAAACGCAGAGCACCCAATCACACAACACCTAACAGATTGTCAAATACAAGCCTCGGAGCTTGTGGGAAGCTTGGAGCCGTGTTAAAGGAGGCCTCCTATAACCATAACCCCCTCTCCCCCCAGGCAATGGTCTGCTTAATAGATTAACAGTTGTGGGGACAGGAGGATTTTCTGGGAGATAATCTGAACTGGGTGGAGCAGGCTGGGAGGAGATCTAACCTCAGGGCTAATTTAAGAACAGCCATGAAAGGCTTGGCAGGAACACCTGGCTGTCTTCTAAGAGCAGGATTTTCTCTGCCAGTATATAGCAGAGCCTCATGACCTCCCATCTTCCGTTATCAGCTTGTGTTGAACAAGCAGAGATCAAAAAGAAACTCAGTTTGAGCTAGAAAGTGACACACAGTGATTAACACAGGCCACATCTCCAGCAGCTAGACAAGCCCAATTACAGCAGCTGTGTCCTAAACACTGACTCAAGGAGGGCAAGGCAAAGAGCAACACACATCTCAGAGCCTCGCAGTGATCAAACACTCCTTTTTTCAGAGGGGCAATGTACTTGATCCCTCCTCCTGGATGCTGTTGTGAATCAGTCACCAGCTTGCACCAGCCAGGCTCTTTCCAGCTACCGGAACATGGCTGGCCATACTGGACTTTGAATCCATGAGCTCTGTCTCTACAAGCTGCCAGGTCTCTTTGCTGAGCAAAGGTCTGCTGTCTGAGTGCTCATCCCTGCCAGGCTTGGGGCCAGCCTCGCCGCCGAGTGAAGGAGTGCGGTTCCCGGGGTCAGTCAAGAGATAACGGTGACTCATGCAGAGGGTCTGGCCTTGCCTCGCTCAGTGAAGCGCCAAAGCAGGCCATGGTCATCCATATAAAAAACTTTAAGAGATAAAAAGTCATTCTAGCTGAGCGATAAAGCATTTTCTTCTTCTCAGTCCCTTTCTGGCTCTGTGCTGCAAGAAAAATACAGTAAGTAGAGGCATCATGTTCCTAACAGTAACGCTGTACTGTTAGACAGAAGATCATCATAGCCATAGGCATTTCCTACATGCTGGCTACCAAAGGAAACTGTCTGTGGAAAGTGCATTCGGGAACCAGACAGCACACACCAGAGCTGGGATGGCTGCAGGAGCCTGGAACAGCAGCCAAAGGGAACTACAGGCTTCCCAGCCTGGAGCAGGAGTTTGCATAAGAGACCGACAATTGCCAAAAAGTTAGCTCTCCCCACAACAAGAGATCCCTTGATTTAATGGGTGGCTTTGCCAAAAGCCACGTTGTACCTTCTCTGCCACAGGCGTCAAGAACTGGAAAGGAGGACGAGGAAGAGGCCAGCACTTGCAGTCTCCCCTGGCATCAAGATAAAACAAGCACCTGAGTTTCATTAGCACAACATCCTCTCCTCCAGCCCCCGAGCGTTTCCTCCACTGTGAGCTGAGAAGCCTTGCTGTACTTTAGCCTGACACTGGGAAGGAGACTCACATACAGAGCAAGATGAGAGAAGAACATTAAATACTTCTTAACACTTTGAGAAGAATATTTTAAAACTTCATGAAGCCAATACTGGGGCAGTCTGAACTGAGAGCTAAATTACTTGGTTTAAATCCAAATGACTCAGAGGTTCATCCCCCCCATCAGAGCTGCTGGAATGATTTAACAGCTGTAATAGCAGAGGTTGCTCGGATTTGGAAAAGACTCATTACAAGGATAATGAAGAGGCATCCTTTAGAAGTCCTAAATCCTCACCCAAGCAGCTCCCCACACAAGTGGCACTCCTGTCCTTCCTGCTCTGCTCTCTTAAGCATCACAGCAAGGACCACCACAGACACAGGTCTTTTTGGACACCTCCCTGCAGGTGCCTTACTGGGCAGCACACGGGAACATTTGTGCTAGCACTCCTCTGAGCTCAGCAGCTAAAGCTCCACTGAGCATCTGTTAGAGCACAATAAAGCAACCCGACCACTCTGCAATCTGCCTTCCACTTGGCCAAAAGCTACTCCGCTTCAGTCAACAACCTCATCCATCAAAACCCTGCATAAGCAGGTACACTTAACCAGCACGGCCTCAGGCTTTCATTTTCAGGATGAAAAAATGGCCGAGCTGCAGCCCATCAGCTCTTGGGAAAAATCAAATATAGCTGAGGATACTTAATATTAAGCAATTTCAATTGCTACTATGCTTGCTCAGTCTGACCGATAAGGACAGGGCAGGTTCCATGCCGAAGCCATTAGCGATGTGACCCCCTGCAATTGTCTGCCAAGCGGAAGGCAAATGCTACCGAGACACTGAAATCCCAGCCTGGGTGCACAGGGCTGTCCCACCGTCAGAAGGACGCTGCTCTCCAAGGGCCACATCTCCCAGCTGTCACCCAGCACAGTCCTTCACAGAAGGGTCAAAGAAACCATGGAGAAGGAACACCCCTATCCGTGGGCAGCATCCCAGCACAGGCTGGCACGGGTTAGCAGCACTGCCACCTCCCTGCTTTGCATCAATAGAGGGCTGGTCAATCTAGCATATTCCAGTGGGCCTAAACGCTTCTTAGATACTTCAAAGATACTTAAAGCAAACAAACAAACACAAACAAACAGGCTGGGAAACATAAAAGCAGGTTTCTTCTATCCCTGTCTAATTGACCCAAGGGTTCAAAGATTCCTGTGAAGGCGGCAAGCTCAAAACTGCATTGAAGATGCAAAGACCCACATTCAAAGCCACACACAGCTGATTACTGCTCAGGAAGAAGAGGGATTTCATGCCCACCCAGACTGCCCACTTCACCACCTGAGAATGCAACCTGAAGCACAGCTGCCTCTCACACAGGGATGAGCAGGACCCAGCATGGAGGCTCCTGAACACCAAAGCAGCAGACTCGCCTTGTGCCTACCCTTTTTCAGAAGAAGATGTGCAGAGAACAGGGAAAGTCCTTTCCTGCCCTCAGAGCTTGTTAAGTACAGCTGGGCAGCACTGTCTGCGTACTGCAAACAGCACAGAAACCATGCCAGGAAACAGTTTACAATGCTCTGAAAGCATCTACACGCCAACGCCTTCTGGAACATCTGCATCCCTCCCCACCTACACCCAGCTGCCAGGAGAGGTGTTGCTCAGTGTCTCCTAACACCAATGCTATCGGAGATGGCGACCGAGGCTGACACGCTGTGCCGAGAGTGGAAGAAAAGCAGCCCCGAGTCAGTTTTCAGATTGGAGGGCTGACAAGGAGGAACCGAAGAAGGGAATGATGCAAGGCAGCACTCTGTATAGTGTACACCAGACCCGAGTTACCCACCCGGGGACAGCCCGGGCCGGCACTGCCACCAGGCTCTGTCTGGGAAGGGCTCAGCTCCGTGCTCCTCATTCACTGCTACCCCCGAGCACATGGCACAGCCAACTCCTTGCAGAGCTGACGCTCAAACCTACTGATCCAGAAAAGGGCAGCCGGCGAGGCTGGCGCGGGCAGCTAGCGCTCCCACCCCACGGCCAGCAGCCATGCCGAGGGCAGAGCTGGCTGTTTGCACCGTGGGACATCTCCTCCCAGCACCAGGCAGCACTTTTTGGCGTTCACAATTGCCTTCACCCCTATGAAACCGCTCCCTCAAAGGCACAGCAAGTTCCCTTACTCCTCTCCAAAGGCAAAAGCCCTTGGAGATGCTTACTCGATGCTTAACTTGCAGTGTGTGAAAGGGGGCAAGACCAGTTTTCAGGGCCACATTTTTGGGTGTTTGGAGAAACAGACACAACCTCTGTTTATTTGCTCCATGTTTTAACTACTCTCTAGCTTCTTTCAGTTTGTTGCTTTAAGCTAGCTGTTGTTTGCATTTCTTGACAAGGTCGCTGCTTTCACAAGACTTTTGCAGCGTTGCCCCACTTCCCTGGCCTCCAGCTTTGTCTTCTGATGTCCAATTGCTCTCAGAATATTAATTAAAATCACAAAGAGCTCAGGAAGAGGAGCCAAAACAGCAGAGGAAAACATCAGACACTCCTTCCTCCCCCAGGCCCCCGGCAGAGGGCAATGCCCAAAACTTAGAAGCAAGAGTAACCTGTGAAGGACACCACAGTCTGATGGTCTGGCTCAGGGTTTCTCAGCCAACAGTACAGATTTTCCCAGAACTCAAGTTTGCTATGAAACTTTATTCTACCTGCTTGATGAAGTTAATGTGTTTTATAACACGCACGCCCCATCAGATGATTTTAGCATCCTTATGAATATGCAGACATTTTATAAGCTTAAGCAGGGAAAATAATTTGAACGGAAAAAAATTTGAAAGCTCTCCTCACCATGAGACTTGTTGACATCAAAAGGCACGGCTGGTTCAGAAGTCAACTTGAATCTCAACTCTCTCACCTGCTTCCTATTACAGAAGCAGATGTTCCTCTTGCTGTAAATTGCTGCTATTAATAATATAAATAATTATGCTTTTCTAATCATTTAATAGGCACACAGGAGGGTACTAAAGTTCCTGGCAGTCATTAAATACATCTCCCTTCTTTTCAAGGGCTCAGAAACACGTCGGTGGCCTCTCTTATCCTCCACTGAAGTTCAGAACAAGAGAGCTGAAGCCAGAATAAAAGCTAAGGAGAAACCAAGGGAGCCAGGCTCCTCTGCAGACCCATCCTTTCTCCAGATCTCTACAGGGACAGCACCTTTCCCACCTGAGATTCATGTGTCAGAGCCCAGACACGACTGAACACTGCAACACTCACACTCCCTTCCTTATGCAAGACACTACTGCACAGCCCCAGCTGATTTTTGCCTCCCCAGCAGGTTCCCAGGACCCAGCGAGGGGCAGCACCGGCCACGTCCCAACAGCTGTTGAAGCCCTACTGCGCAAGGGGACCTGCCCCGGTCCCTCCCTCCCTCCCCGCACTGCAAACCTCAGTCATTTGCTGGTTTTCCTCCAGAGAACACTTTATCCTTCTGTTGACAAAAGCCCCAGCCTTGGGAACATGAGCAATGACACCGCAGATTAACGAGGTCACTGCAACCTCCAGCGAACACTGCCCCTCACCGCGGCTGCTCAGCCCCTCTCTTCCCACCCTCCAGCCATCACACACACAGACTGGCACAGCTCTGGCTCTGTCAGATGAGAGAAAAAAAATCATTCCTGGCTCCAGATGTTAACACAACAAAAGCACATCTGGATCACTGGAGGGCAGTGAGCAGCCCGCGGGCCACATGCTGGCTCTGCCTTACCTTCAGAGTTAAGCCCAGTGACCAACTGGGCTTGCCACTTGCCTTAACCAAAAACTCCAACCCTTCAGTGCCACACACTCCCCTAGTCTTGCGCGGTCAGTGGGGCTGTGTCACCGCCCATGCGGGGGACACTGCTACACACCAGGCTTAGCTCTCCCCAAGAGGGGCTCTGCTCAGACCGAGACACCCCCCCGATCCCCAAGGCTCACAGTCCTGCCTCCAGGGGGACACCAGACCAGTCCAGAGCAGGTTGCATTCAAGCTGAGATTCAATGCTGAGTGTATTTTGAGAGCAGAGATACCCTTTCTTTGCTTTTTCAAAATTATTTCCAGCTAAAAAAGGTCATGCAGTACAGTCAGAGCTGCAAAGCCCCTCATCCAGACAAATCTGGCCTGACTCCTTCCCACTGCAGCTCTTCCACGCAACATGCTGAGGCATCCAGTCACACACATCTCTGTAAGCAGCGCTCTCATGCCCAGGTGGTCCTTGGCACTGCCCTCCTGCATCTCTCCATTCCCCAGCCTGAGGGACCTGGCACCCCATCAGCTCGTTTCCTCCACACTTCACTGTCCCAGGAGCAGCAGTAACATCAACGTTAATTTCCCGTTCCCCTTTCAGAGCAAAATAATTGGCCAAAAGGAAGCCCTTAATGAGGTGCCACAATGAACAGAAGGCCCTAGCTAATAAGTTCCCCAGCAGTTATAAAGATGGACCCGACGTGCAAAGGGAGGCTGGGGCAGCCGCTGTGGCCCACGTGGCCTTTGAGGAGGCAGCTCAGCTCCAGTGTAGCCCCTGATGGGGGACAGGCTGGCTCCCTCACCCACAGCTTGACTTCTCAGGAAAAGATTTAGCACCGACATAGACAGGCTACACCTTCAAGATCAATACAGAGAGCAGAGACACGCAGCCAGCCTTTCTCCCGCCCAGAACACCGTGCCTCAACCCAAGCATCATCTTCTCTACGCTAGTTCTACCAACAGGAAAGAGAACGCATCGCCTGAGAAAACACACTCACACTAACAAGGTCATATTTAATCAGCCAGCACCTCCCAGGATGCAGTTTCGTCTGTGTGAATTAATAAGTCTGTCCACAGCGACAGAGCAACCAGCTGGAAGTGCCCCATGCCAGGCACCCACAAATGTCTGCAGTGGGCGGTTCCAGGACAGGCAGACGGTCCCCAAGCTGGGGACACACGTCAGGGTGACCATGCTGTGGCAAGGACTCAGCTCTGCTCTCCTGCTCGCCGGGGAGTGAAGGGAGAACAACCCAGTGCAGGGAGTAAAGCCATTTTGTCTGCTGTGACCAAGCTGGGCATCACTGCAGGTGTTGCAGGGGTGAGACAGCACCCAGCACGCTGATGCTCACAACCTGCCTTCAGCCCATGCTGCAGGCTTGTTCCTTGGGTGCTAATCAGAAAAATCCCTGCCAGTCACCTTTTGAAAGCTTGCTTTATCAGTCAAATCAGTTAAAAGAGCCCTGCAGAGCTTTACAATAGACAAAAGCTGATTTGCTGCTTGGCACATGGAATTTCATTCCTAATGCAGATTAATTCCATTAACTCATTCTGTGCCCTTTTTGGGGCAGATCCTTCCCTGCCCTTGCAGCTTGCGGAAAGCACAGAGCAAACAGACCACAGTCTCCTTTCTGGTAAGGACACTTAATAGTCCCATCCTGCTCTGATATTTGTATTTCCTCTCGTGTTGCCCACTTGCAAGCACCTCCCCTCCCCACACACCATAACCACATCCTTCACGAGACCTTTCAATGCCAGGAAAAGCTCAAAACTCACCTTGTGCTTCGTAGCCAGAATAGTGGTGAGCTGTACCCATGTCCTCATCCCCAGGGCCCAAGCCGAGGGCTGTCTTGAGCTGGGCCATGTTCACCTGTGCTGTCAGCTCTCCATTCCGGTCCCCAATCTACAGGATGAAAACCAACAGGGCAGCTGGTTAAAAGGCAACAAGCTCTAAGCAAACAGCCCCTAGCAAAGGGTTTGCCAGTCCCATATCAAAGCAAACACACAGCCAACCAGAAGAGAGCTTGGAGACACCCTGAGAGACCATACAGCTCGGCTTTCAACACAAAAGTAACTCTTCATAACTACTTCTCAGTGGTAATTTGGGAGAGGGTCCATGCACGCTGTGCTGCATACTGGTGGCATCTCAAAGCATGTTACTGCAAAGTTCAGTACCAGGAACTGGGGGGGCTCTGCTTGCCCACTGCTACAGACCTACAGAGGTAAACGTGCATATCTTGTCCACCCTGTAGCCACAATATGGCTTGGCAGAGAGCCCCAACACTCTCAACCCCCCTTCCTCAAGTATTTCCATAGTTACTGAGCACCAGGCAGCCACGCTACTATCAGCCACACGGGCACTGTCACACTTAGGGCTTGGATGCTCTGAGTGTCCTTCTCTCCTGGCTCAGTTCCATACAGCTTTGAGTTGTTTCTAGGGATGTACCCACACAAGGCTCCAAAGCTTTTTGGGAGTCCAGATTTTCCCAAATTCCCATCTCCCACTCGCCTGAGGAAGGCAAAGCTACATGTTCAGGAAGAGATCTTTCCAGCGGCTCCTGCTACTTAAAATAGGGAGTTATAAGACATGCCGCTGGGCTCTCCTCAAAGTTTAACCAAACAAGAAAATTACTGTGCTACATATCACCAGCGAAACAGAGAGGTCACTCAGAAACAGTCTCTAATCTTTAGAGAAACAGCAGCCTCTGTTACAGAGGAAGACCTTGGCTGTTCTTTTGGAGAGGCCTGACTCCCTGTTAAATGCCTTGCAACAGCTCTTCTGTGGTCCTTCAAGATAGACTGGAGGGTGAGCCAGCCTAGGACAAAATCATAAATCCCCACATTATTTATGACAAAGCCCCAAGCACTAGTAAAGGGAGGCAGATCAAATGGCTTATCATCAGGCATAAATCCCCTGCCAATTACAAGAGATTTGCTGTTGACATCATCTCCAGAGAAATGACTATGTCCTGGCTAGGTCTTGAAGTCCTTGATGCTCTGTTCAATGCTTCCTACTTCCACTCATTCCAGATCCTCTCCAAGGCCCTATTAACATCAGAGGAACAGACTGGCAGAACAACAATCCTTGGCAGGACCTACCACACACACCGTAGCAGAGCCCTGTCTTCTGCCCTCAGCTCGGATGTCACAGTTTCCCAGGAGCCCCCTGCCACATGCAGAAATGGCAGAGGTACTCCAGAGCAGTGTCTCCAAGCTGGGGCAGCTTCCAAGGTTTTTGGGTATGCATCCTTCACTCCAGCTGTTTCAGAAGAAGTTTTTCAGTAACCTCTGATCAGCCTGCAGCAGCTTCCAACATGCTTACCCTGAGAACGTTTCATTTGGAATCAAATATAACCATCAGATTTATGTCAGGGCAGGGGGGGGGAAAGGGTGATGGGAAGTGAGCTGAACACATTACCGTGTAAAGGTTTGTCCTGGGCAAAATGCTGGTGCTTGCCACAACAGCACAAGCAGCTCACTTGGTTCCCAAGGCTAAAATAAAACATCAGCTTTAGGAGAGAATCACTAGCTGCTAGCAGCTAATACAGGCTCTCCTCACGAGCAGACAGGCTCTGCACTGCTCCGTAATTAATGATGTGGGGGTATTAGCCCCATTAGCCCCATTAGCCACCTGCCATGAGTAACCCACCCCTGACATGCCCTGTAATCACAGCCATCACCCCAGAATGAGACCACCACCACAAACCCCCACCCTGCTGGGTTTCCCCTCCACCCCTAGAAGCCACCAGAACCGTGACTGCTCCTGTCCTCCCCTCACCCCTCATCTGCCCCACACATCCCCGAGCTGCCATCTGGGTCTGAGTATCAGCCCCGCGCTGCAACAGTCCTAGCAGACTAAAATGAAGAGTTCATTTGTCCTAAAAATTTACAGGCCCAAAGAACAGTATTTCTTCTGCATGTCTGATAAGTATAATTAAATACATAATAAGGCTGGTATGTCAGCCCTACCCCAAGATTTAGCCAACCTAACAGACAGGCAGGAGAACACACAAAGCACTTACATATGGTGATTTCAATTAGTGCTTAAATAGGGCAGTTTCTTCATCTGGGGAGGACTAAAGAGGCCACAGCTGATTTCCTCATAGCACACTGGAAAGAGCAAACAATGGCATTCTTGCTTTCCCGACTTCTGAGCCTCCTAGAAGTGCCATACATTTTTGCACCAGAAAAGCTGCAGCTCGCTGGGCAAGGACATCTGTGAAAACCAGAGCAGCCAGACACATGAAACCCCAAACGGCGTGGCCACACTACAGGGCTTCAGGCTGTGCACATCCAGCATCAGCCATCGATGGGGTTTGGACAATGCGAGAGTTTACTCACAGCTGGGACCCCCGGCAGCTTGTCACACATCCACTCTGTCACAGTGCAGAACATAGCAGGCTTAGAGCACCCAGCTACCAGGTAGAAGCTGGCCTTGTTTTCTGCAGGTAATTAACTTGCCAGCAAATCAGGTCAGACCACAGCTAGAATCACAAGGTCTGTCTCAGTCAGGATCTCCCAGCCTTGTGCTCAGGAAAAGGGGGTCTTAAGAACAGACCAACACCAAGAGGTAAGAGAGTACCTTCACACCCACTGGGTGCACATCACCTTGGCCAGCAGACCAGACAAAACTAGTCCCCAGGTTCTTTCCCACCCAGGAATATCAGTTAAGAGCAATGTACAGCAAATGCATTAGCCGTAATTAAAGGGAAGGCTGGGAGCCTCTGATAAAAAGAGTATTTTTCAGCCAAGCTTTGCAGTTCCTCACGACACCATTGAAACAGCACATAGACAAGGGCTTTCCAGAGTAGTCATAGCAAGAGAAGAACTACATTAATGTAACTTATTGGTGTAAAATAAAGTCTCTCAACAGGGCGGGCTGGTTCCCTCTGATGTGAGCCAGCTTCTCTTACCTCTTGGGAGATCTCAAGATGTTTCCTTGCAAAGTGCAAAGCTTGTTCATGGCTCCCCAGGGAGACATAGGCATTTCCGAGACTCCAGCAGGCTCTTCCTTCTCCCACCCTGCAAAACAGGAAACTGTCAACCACAGAAATGCTGTGCAAAACCCAGCAGCACAGCAGCCCTTTCAGGGCCTCCTCGAGAGCACCAACAGTCAGGCCTTCTAGCGATGCCTTCACCAATTAAATGCACCGTGTATCTTAAACTCTTCTTATGCCGAGGTCAGTAAGATCAGGGAATGGGCGATAGCCTCACAAGAGGGCCTGCACCCACAGTGGCAAAAAGCTAAGCAGTGCAGCAGTGGCCCAGAATGGTTCAGCTTCATTTGTGAGCACTAGCCAGAGAGCAGAAGCCAGAGCTCCTGTCCAGCTTCCACCTCACACAGCAAGGATTCCTCCCCGGAGATGCACAGTGCATCAAGAGGACGTGTAACATCCAGACCTTCAGTTCAACAACAGCCCACAGCTAAATTAGCAAGAACACGGCAAGGAGAGAACATTGCAGGCATGCAACGTTCTCTTGTGACACATCAGCATGGTGGTGCCCAGGACGCATGTACAAACCCAACTGCATGCAACAGCCGAGCAAACATTGACCTGCTTCTACAAGGCCTCCAGGGCACTGCTGCTTGTTTTCAGAAGCCAGAGAAAGCGGGTGAACGTGAAACTTGCCCCAGGCAGCCCTCACCCCCAAGTGCAGCCCACCCAAGCCAGACACCCAAGTGTCCCTGGAGCAGGTTTCAGCACTTGTTTGCAGAAGCAGGCAGGGACCTACTGCTCATCGGAGCCTGCTCAGCTCTGCAAGCGAGCAGATGTGGGGGGTGATGGGATAAAAAAAGCACATGGGGGCGCAGGGGGAGGTTCGGCGTGACTGCAACTCCCTTTTCAGAGGTTTGGGCGGGTTGATCAGCATTTAAACATTTTTCTTGTCACCCTGTTCAATACCTTCTGCTCATAGGGTGTGTTCCCAGAAATGCAGGAGCCCACAGGCCTGCACCCCCACAGCATGATTCACCCCTGGGTGGGATTATACCTTCTCTGAGCAGATGCTGCCCGGATAGTGCCACAGAGCTCCCATTTTAGTGTCTCTGCTCCATCTAGTGGAGGACACCCGGCTTCTCAAGAGCCATCAGCAGTAACACTGAACAAGGTGGCTGCAAAGTCACTTAAGCTGCAAGAAGGCAACAGGATCACAGAGAATGTATCCAGAAGAAGAGAACCAACCTCTCTAAAAAATATAAAATGAGGCTAAGCCTCCTAAAAAAGAAGGAATGAGGCCAAGAAGCAAAATACATCTATTCCACATGCCCTATGTAACATTGTTTGCTTCTACGTGGAATTTTCCAGCATCATCTCAGAGCAACAGGACAAAGCAGCACGTATGTCTGTCTGTATGCCCTAACCACACACTTTGTAAGGAAGATACAATTTTTGTGAACTTGAGGAAGATTTAGAGAGGTCCTTCTGGAATAAAATCAGCAGCAGCCTCACAGCAAAGCGCTGAATACAACGCGTCTTCTTGAAGCACCTCTTATTAGAAATCTCTCTCAGCCCACACAGACGTAGCTTTAAGGGCACAATCTCCAAGTTTGAATGACATGATAAAGGTGTCAATCAGGTTATGTTTTTGACAGATGACTGGACCAAGGCCTGCGTTCTGAGATTTTAAAGACTTTCAAGAATACATGTCATTGCTGTTTAGCCCCAGCAACATCCCTGCAATCTATTGTTCTCTAGAACAATAAATCTACAGGGAAGGGTCAGTGCTCTGAGCCCAGCAGAGCAGAAACACCATCTCCCAAGGCAGTCCCTTACCTGTCTCCCAGCTCCTGTGCTATCACCAGGTGTTTTAGATGGTACTCAATCGCTCTTTCATAGTCTTGAAGCAGCGTGTATGTGTTTCCAAGACTGTAGCAAGCCTGGGCTTCTACTGCCTGGTCTTTGAGCTGTCTGGAGAGCTGGAGCGTTTTCCTGCATGGAAGAGGTAGAAATGAAGAGACCTGGCCACTGGTCTGCAAAGCGATAGGGAAGTCACTGCTTCAGCATGTGCTGTGTTGAAGTTGATGCCTGTGACACGCTGCAGGCCATCAGGTGGCTGTATTACTTGCCACTGCTGAGCACCAGACATGCAACTGGCCTCTGGGTCCCTTGTCACATCCCCCTGAGCCTATGAATTCACTACAGTAGGTCAAGATTTCCAGGGAACACATGCCCTGAGTCTGCCTTAGCCCCTGGCACTTACTTGTAGTACTCAGCAGAGATGTCAAACCTCCCAAGGAAGATGTGTGCATTGCCCAGGTTGCTGTACGCTCTCCGCTCGGCTGCCTTGTCCCCAAACTCCTTAGCAATAGCAAGGCGCTGCAGCAGACACAAATCAGTGAGTACAGGCTGGCCACTGCCAGGCTTCTGTTACACAGCAACTTTTCTGGGAGGTTAACTTCTTGGTTTGCAAAGCTCCTGCCCAGCAAGGTAGTGGGGCACATGTTTATTGGGGCTGGATGCAGGAAATATCTCCCTCTTTTGCAATTCAGGATCAGTAAAGGCCTTTGGAAAAGCGGAAGTAATGTCACATCCTCCTCTAACTCCTGCTCCAGCCTGGTCAGTACACATCTCTGCAGCTAAAGCGCAAAAGGAGTTATGCGCGTACTTCAACAGCTGAATAAAGAGGTGAAGGGAGAGCTGTGGCTCAGGCTGGGAAGGGATGTGGTTGATCAGCAGACTAATGTGCAAGAACAAGGCTGTGACTGTGCAGGGTGCTGTGGCACAGAACGAACGTGGATGTGTGCATGCTCCATCTCACCACCTGCACTGCTGCTGCTCCCTAAACCTCTGTCTTACCTTCATCTCACCCTGCCTCTCCTCTCACATCCCCCTGCTCCCCACTTCTCTCCCTCCACTTCACAGCACCTGCTCCTGGTCCCAAATACTGCACAGGGTTTTCCTGCCCCTCCTTTTCAAGCCCTTTCTCCCAAAGCACGGCTGGCTGCTGTCCTCCAGCATTAAAAATCAGAAGAGCTGTGACGAGGCTGACTTCCCAAGGTGCTGGGTACCTTCCACTCCAAGGTAATTGATTATATTCTGAACTAGAAGCTGAATTGCATTTGAATAGGGGCAGGGACTGTGTCGCCTCACCCCTCTGTGAAGCTTTTACAGAAAGTCATTATGTTCTACAACCAACATTTATTCCTGATCAACAGCTCTTTCAGCAGCTTAATTAAATTCATAGCTTGCATTTATTAAAATCTATTCCAACATAAATTAAGAGCAGAAAAGCTTTGCTAGGCCCAGCTGCAATTTGCCCTTAGATATTGCCTTCATTTTCCAAGCCAACAGCACCCTTTCCTCAAACCACTCGTTAGGTGCTGATGGGGACTGGAGTACGATGTTGCTTAGCATGAGGTAGCACAACACGGCCAGACCCCGAGGTACACATGGGAGAAAAAAATAGCTGAGGGCGAACACCTCCCTGTAGTTGCTGCCCCTCAACGGTCAGTCCCAGCCCCTGGCCCCAGGAAGAAGGTGCAGCGGTTTCCTACCTCCTTGTGGAAGGCTATAGCTTCACTGAAATTGCCAAGTAAGTACTGGGTGTTGCCGAGGTTGCCATAAGCACGGCCCTGCGCAGCTCTGTCCCCCAGCTCCTTCACCAGGGACAGGTTCCTCCTGAAAGAAGTCAGAGCAGGACATCTGGTGAGACACAGCCAACCCTCTCCGCAGGAGACACAATGAAGAGACTTGCACCATAAAGTCAGGAGAGCTAACCCTGAAGGCAGCACTTCCCCTGCCCAACCACCCATCCTGGGCATCCCCTGGTGAGTGCCTGCTGCTCCCTTGACCTCCAGCAATCTGCAGCTGTGTACAGGAACTGCTCACACACCAACGGTCTGACAGGACCCCACAGGAAATAATAAACAGCCATCTCACTGTACAGGGGAGAACCAGGAGCACAGGAGAAAGGAGATCACCTACAGCAGGACAGGAACAAACCTGGGGAGAGGGCAAGATCCATAGTGCCACGCCAGGGCTCTGCTCATGGAGCTTCCCAGCATTTCTTTACCTTGTTTTTTCTCCCTTTACACATACAGCACACACAGGGAAGCACAGAGCTCCCAGCTGGCATAAATTTACCCACTGACTGTGGTACAGGCACCGCTCTTTGGAAAAAGGATGGTGAACTATATATAGGCACTACCACATCCTCAGATATGAGAAGACTGATACAAGATCTTGTCATACTCTTCATTTAAAAAAAAAAAACAACCAGCCCTGTACTAACAAAGCAACACTCTGCCATACAAGGAGAAAAACATTAGCCCAAAAGTCTAGTGACAACCTTTCTGTGTGGGACAGAGTGATCTTTGAAGCTATTTTAGGAAAGGAAAGGCTGTTACAAGCAAGATAAACCACAGATCCATGAGAAGGACAACCAGGACTTCAAGTGAAAGTCTCCTCCCTGGAGTGACAGAGTCTCTGTTCGTGACCCCAGCAACGGAGACACACAGGGATCCTTCCCATCAAGGCCAGCAGAGAGCAGCAGGGGCTACAAGAGCCAATAGTGTAGCTTCCAGATACAGCTCTGAGAAGGAGCAGACTATTGAACTTAATTGCATGATCATACTTCAAACTACACTGAGTTTTACCAAAGCAACACCAGGATAAATTTTAGCTCTCATTTTAGAAAAGCTTGCAGTCCTCCTCTCACCTTCCTTGAGATCAATTTGCCATGATAATGCGGCATCTCTAGGGAATATTTCTAATTCATCACAACATGCAAAACCTCACTCAGTGCCCTGATTTTCAACAACACTAAGCCCACAGTCTCATTCTTTGCATCAAAGATCTTCCAGAGCTCCCAGAGCCTCAATGGCCCAGGAAACAAATCCCCTCTACAAGAAATGCTTCCAAGAGGACTCAGTAAAAATTGTCATCTTGCAGCCTGTGCAGCTATCATTAGCCTAGTGGCTATCAGAGCTCAGCTTAACCTGCAGACCCTGAAAACTGTCACCAGGACAGGGATACCACAAATACAGATTATGATCTAGGCAGGATGAGCTCAGCAAAGGTGTATCTGTGTGCATTTTAGCAATCACTGATGCCTGACCAGCCCTGTTCCCCACAGAATGAAGGGCTGGCCAAGCTCGAATACTTACTCATAATATTCTGAAGCTTTCTGTAGCGTCTCCTTGACTTCTTGAGACAGGTAGCCTGGGTCTTGGGCCATGTTCCAAGATAACTGCTTTCCCTTTGCATGGTAAACATTTCCTATGTTGTAGAGTGCTCTGGCTTCACCTACCTAAAGGTAGGAAGAACAAGAAACAGCAAGGTATTACCCTTCACATCCCAATATGGACCGTTCCATTGCTGGGCAGACATGGTAAAAGCCAGGAGCCCCACATTTTCCCATCTCATCTTCACTGTCACGGCAGCTGTTATTGTCAGCAGCGAGAGACCTGTGATGCAGTCAGAAGGGAGAGCTTTACGCTCTACATCCTTCCAAAGCCCACCTTCACCATATCACATTTAGTGACTTGCAAACAGATTATTCTTAAAGCTAGGAAATATTTCCTCTTGGATGCCATGAGCCACTTACCTTGTCTCCCTGCTCCTGAGAAATGTCTAAGTGTCTCTGGCAACAAACGACGGCTTCATCAAACTGTCCAAGTATTTTCAGTGTATTCCCGAGGTTGCCACTTGCCTTGGCTTCTCCAATGCGGTCCCCAATTGTTCTACAAGATGACAGGAGGAAGAGAGGTGTTAAAGAGCTCACAGGCTTTTATTCACCAACTGTTGGAGGCAGAATTCAAGCTGCAGCAAGCACTGGACGGTATATACACCACATACAGCAGTTCCCAGCACACACTGACTGGGGTGCTTCATACAAGCTGTCTCAATTTTGAAGGCAAATTCTTGGTTTTCTGCTCTCTCAGGTGAGCTACTCTAATGACTTCAGGAGACTTAGAATGAGTACCTGAGCACAGGAGAACTGGACACTGTCCCGCTCTTGCTCCAGGCACCCTCCTCATATCCATATCCCTTTCTCCACCCCTCTGCTCTGAAGGTGGCTGGCCCACTCTTGTTGTCTCCTGAGTTTTCCACAGGACAGTCACCCCATGCCTCAGGGCTAGATTTGGATGCTTATTTCTGGGGCAAATTCCTTCAGGTTGCTGGGTTTAGACCCTGACAGGTTTTCTCCCATTAGGACAAAGCACTGCTAACATGCTTACCTGGCCAGAGTAAGGTCATGTTTATGGTACTCCAGGGCCTTGGAATACTCCTTTAGGTAGAAATAAGCATTGCCCAGCTGACTGTAGATGGCACTGAGAGTCTTCAGGTCCTCTGTCCCCACCTGCACCGCTGCTTCGAAGAAGGCTGCCCCAGCTTTGAAGTCCCCAGCCTTGCACAAGCGCTCTCCTTCCAGGGCCAGTTCCAGGCAGGATGCCTCCATTCTGCCAAAAGCAAGATCGTCATTTCTAGAGGAGTTAGACTGCAGTGCACCCGTGCTGCTATGCAATGTTTAAAAAGTTTACTTCATCGTACACCTTTAATTACTCACATCCACAACCTGGATGGAGCCACCCTCCAGGCAGCAGCTGCCTCTCTGCATTCAGCCCCAAGCACCAGCCCCACGTCAAACGCTGTTTGGGCGACAACTACTCTAGGACAAGCAGCTGGCACACCTCAGCGGTGTGGACACCAGCTTTCAGTGGACATGGTGGGCACTCAGCCCCTTGGAGAAACCAGCCTCCAAGGCCAGAGACACAGGAGCGTCCAGATTTACAGACCACATGGGCAAGCGGCCAAAGGCAGCCCCTGGGTTCCCCGTAGGAATTTGAACAAGAAACTCAGGGTTCCTGGCTCTCAAAATACACACGCACATTGCAAGAGTAACATGGCACCCGTTTTCCTTCCAGCTGGTGCACAGCACAGAAGCCAAGTACCCAGACTATTCACGCCTGCACCACTTTCCCCAGGGGTAAGAGAGAGGGTAGCCAAATTCTAACACATTTTTATTGGATACCAGGGAAAACCCTGGACTGTGCAGAATTTCTTGGCTGAGCAGCTTCCAGTTGTCGGTGTCTGCTTTTCATTAACTCTCCTGCTGTCACTTTTTCCACAGGCTCTCTGCACGTTAGCCTCCAGGCTAGCTTTCTCCCTCTGCATTTCTTGACACCCTTGGCAATGGCACATGCTGTGCTGTCACTGTGAGCACTTTGCGAGCCAGAAAAAGAGGAGTAAGACCAGCAATACTGCCTCAGGAGACAGGAAAGGTGCTCCTTTGAGTGCTCCACTAAGTCCTCTCTAAGTTACAGCTGTCCCTGTTAGACCATGTGTATCCAAAGTTCTCAGGAGGGACAGAGCAGGCGTTTGAAAGCTTACATTTGGGAATGCGTTGCCTGCTACAAAGTCAGCCCTGTCACAAGGCAGATGGACACAGCATGTTCCTGCTCCTCTATTCAGATGCTTTTCCTTGCTCTTTTTGGCTTTTTCTTTTCTGCTCAATGTATTTTTAACAGTCAAAACTATCTAGGTCAAAGGTGGACATCTGCTCAGAAAAGAAACATAGCTCACTTGTCCAGCATCAGAAAAGCAAGGGTCAGATAGAAGATACTGCACGTCCGAAGGTGGTTTCTATTGTGTTCTCAGGCAAAGAGCACTTGCCAGAAGTTTGACCGTGGTACCCAGACCACGAGAACAACTTGCTCATCATCACCGCAAGAGCGGGAGCCCAGCTGACGGCTCCTGCAGCAGTTTCCCGGTGAGCCCCAGAAGATGCTTCCCCCAAAGCCAACCCTGCGATGGGCCAAGGCCTGGCCCCTGCAACCACAGTCTCCGCAGACCGAGGCTGAGGTTGTGCTGGCAGAGCCGGGGCATTCTGCGCTGCTCTGGTGTCTCTCCCCAAGGACAACCCCTGCCACCGCGCACCAACATCAAGGCAGAGCTCCTCCTGCTCGGGGTCTGCACTCCAGTATCTTCTGCCTAAGTCCACACACAGAACTCGCCTCCCACTGCCGCGAAGGGGCACAATACCAATCCTGATATGTTTTTTTCCTATAAACAGGCAGAATGGCATTGTCTCAGCTGCCAGGAAACAAAGCCAGCTCCTCTATGAGCAGTGCATAAACTGTCTAAAATCCAACCCTATTTGCCTGGTAATCTCCCCACTGAGTCGGCTCCGTATGGCTCCAAACACCCAACGCTTGGCAGCCCAACAGCACATCCTGCAAAGCAGGACAGCCCTTGTGGGTTGTCCAAACAACAGCAACCAAAAAAAGGGGGGCAGAGAACTGGTTTCAGACTCTCCCTCGAAACACATTTGTGACCTCTCCTGTCTCTCTGTTCATTTGTCCCCAAAACCACCGAGTAACAAGAGGGAGAACAGGATTGTGAAGCAGCTCATTTGAGCTCCCACCTCAAACTCCCACACAAATATTTGGTTTCAATCTCACTGCAAAGCCCACATTTGAACGGCTATTTTACTTGCGCAAGAAGGCTGCCTGCGGTGCCAGCGCAGCATCAGTCCCTGCTTCAACTTCTGTTTGATTAGGGAAATAAAAATATTAAGACTGTTAATACTAAAAATGTTAAGCTTATCTGTACTGATCCTCTTGCTAGGCCATATGAAAATTAGTGAGAAAGATTCTGCTACAGCATGTTGAATTAGAGGGACACGTTTGGGAATGATACCAAACTTCCATCGGTCCCAAGGCACATTCATGGTTCATGGGTCACTGCAGTGGTTACCTAGTGTCATCCTCAGGCATTGACAAATCTCATCCCAATGGGCTGAAAGAAGGCTTGGGATTGGAGAAAGACAAGGAACACCTTATACTCAAATCAGCGAGATTAAATTCAGGCAGCTTAGCAGAGATGAATCTTGAGGACTTGAAATATGGGAATGAGCCACTATAACGGGATTTAACGTTGAGTTCCGATTAGAAGATGGGAGAGACAAAAGCAAATTCCAGAATAATTTCAGTTCAAATTCCAGAATAATTTCAGTTCAAATTCCAGAATAATTTCAGTTCAAATTCCAGAATAATTTCAGTTCAAATTCCAGAATAATTTCAGTTCAAATTCCAACACAAACAAGACTCTTCCCAATATCCAGGTTTGCTTTAAGAAACTGAGTTCACCAACTGTAAACAGTCTAAAAACTGAGCTGGAGACCAATTTCCCTAATTCATGGCATTGAAGTTTAGCTCAGATCACACTTCTTGTGTGAGTTGAATAGCTTGAAGTGAGACTTCCCATGCCCGCAACACAGAAAACCCTCCAGCAACAGAACCCAACTACATGCTCCAAGGATGGCCTCTCGCTCCGGCCATATCTGCTGGTGGAAACATAACCACAAGTGAAAATTGTGCCCTGGGGCTTGCATTCTGATACACACACACACTTGCACACAACTCTCTGGGTGCTTTCCTGGTGTTCCCATAGTAACTGTTCAGGAACAATACAGTGACATGACCTTCCAGTGCACACAGCCTTCAATTAAAATCTGTTTGTCCTTGAACAGGCTGCTTTGCAGAGTATCTGACTTATCTAATTAACATCACCACTCAGTTTGGGACCTAAGCAAACAAGGGGAGGGGAGAGGAGGCTTTTTCTCTGCGTCGCACTCTGCCAAGCCTTTGCTCCCATGTAAAAACGGGCAAGAGTCAAGGATAGCAATTATTAATAGAAACACAACCCACTTCTAAAACCCACCTGCCCTTCCCACACCCTCGGGGCCCCACAGCCAGAGCTAGTTCTTGGAAGCAACTTTGCGTGCGGTTCAGTCACCGCAGGCGTAAGAGCGCTCAGAAACAGTGCCAGGGGCAGAGGAACCAACTAAAGGTCAACGAACAAACTCAAGCACACTACAACACTACATGCACAACAGCTTCCAAAGGCCATAGCTCAACTGTCCATAAGAAAAGACCAAAAGTGCGATTTAGGCAGAAGATAGAAATCCGCTGTTCGAGTGAGCCAGCCTGACCACCCTGACAGATTGGCAAAGGAAAGGGAAAATAGCAAATAAAAACAAACTCAAGTTACAGTCCCAGTTCCTCCCACAGCACCTGCCTGAGCCATCTCCTACCTCTTCTTCTGCAGGTTACGCATTTTGTGAACATAAACCCAGAGCTCCAAGCCCACCGGCAGAAGGAAGCAGCGGGGCTGAGGTCTACTTGGAACAATTTTGCAGACAGGTCTCTCTGTTAAGTTCCAGGGTTTCGAAGATGCCGATGGCATCTTCGTGTCCATGCAACTTGCACTGCTCTCCAGTTTTCACTCCATCTGCTTGGACAACGTTACCAGGAAGTTGCTGGAGTCCTGAACTTTGTCTATCTGGGACACTTGTTCTCTCTGTATGCAGCCCTTGAAAGGGAGGTGTAAGGAGCATTGCTTTTGCTTCCAGAGACCTAGAGAAAGTAATGTCCTCCTTCCTCCAAAAAATATATCATCCTCCATCCACTCTTGGTTTCAGGTACCAGATAGGTGAGTTCAAAGATGAAATCCAGGAACAAGAGAGCATCTTGTTTCATTCACATACATTCAGCGCTGCTCAAAGAAGAAAAAGAGCCCTAGTAGAGTCCATGAGACGGCCAGAGTCAAAAGCAAGCAGCTCCCTCCTTTCTGAATTGGTCTCTTTCCAAAGCACTTTGCTTCTGTAGTCTCATCAGCTATTCCTGTTGGTGCTTCTGCTCCAAGAGCAGGACTTCTGCTGCTATGAACCTCTCCTTGTCAGGTGAGGAGCTCAGGGTTCCTCAAAGAGAGGGTCATTCTTGGGCAGAATCACACAGTATGACAGGCTCTAAAGAGGCCTCATCCATCTGCCACCCAGGAAGCTTTGCAAATTCCATAAACAATCTGAGCAGTTCTCAGACTGAGGAAAAGCAGGAGAAGGCAGAGCCCACAGAGCACATCCCTGTCCATTTAAATGGGCTCCAAAGCATCCCCATCTGAGAAGGCACAGCCCTCTACCCCCACCTCCCAGGTATTAAGTTTCTCCTCTGCTGACACACAAACAACACGTCTGGGCCTGTACCACTTCAGCAAGGACCTACTACTCATGTCTTAATACCAGCAAAGAAGATTCAGTCCCTCCTGAGCCAGCAAATTACTGCTGACAAGCTGAAGGTGCTGGGCTTGGCCATATGGTGTGGTTCAGAAGAAAGACACTGCAGAACATGAGCTGCTTTTCTTATTTCCACAGCTGAGATGCCAGAGCTTGTTAATGCAATTCCACCACTGCCCAACCTTCTAGCTTACAGCATGGTATGTCCCTGCCTGTGGGTTTGAACAAAGACACAGGGAGGGAGGATGCTCACTTGGAGTGGCCCCTGTTCATAAGCCTTGCCCCAAATCAGTGCAAACCATTCAGAGAGATTTGCATGTTCCTCCAGATAGGCAGAATTTCCAAGTTCACATCCCAGACTCACCACGAATAGCCAGGAAGGTCCAACAACCTTCCCAGATGATCAAGTCCCAGACAAAGCCAAGACTACACCACATACAGCAAAGCGTTTTCTTCTGAATGCATGGAGATGACAGACCATGTCAAGTCTGGCCAGGTAGGAACAAAGTTTTGAAGACACCAGTATAAAGTTGGTTTTGCGTGTACAGCACAGAGTCCCAGCATCAGTTCCCAACTGGAGCGCTAAGCAAGTCCCACAGCTCCTCCACACCTTGGGTTAAGGACAGATCCTTAAAACAGCAATGAAGGTGGCTCCCTGAGCGCTTTGAGATCCTCTCGCAAGAGGTACTTCAAATAGGGCAATTTACATGTTTAAGAAACAACAACAAAAAGAACAATTTTTTTTTAAAAGCAGTAAGAGGCCGAATATAAATCCAATGTTTGGCCACAAATGAGTTAGACAATCTGCACAGCATTCTGCCAGAGGAACGAGTGAGTGGCATAACGCTGGCACATCGCTCGGTCCCCATCAATGTGACAGCTGTGAATTGCAAACCCGGGAATGGATGTTGCTTCTGATGCTCATATGAGACAGAAAAGGGTGACCTTCCACAGTGTGGTGACAGGGATGAGGAAGCCTCTTCCCAATCCAACACAGGGCAGGGCCACCCTCCCTCCTCCTCAGCTTCTTTAGAGGATAACTGATCTGAAGGCAGAAAGAGCCAAGAAGAACAGGAAGAGCAGATATTGCCTTTAACAACAAGATTTCCCAGGGTCATCCATCACTGTCAGATAGCAGCTAATGATGATCTGTATCACAGATTGCCTTTTGGCTGCCTTGCCTTAAGAGCAAAAATGTTCCTTTACAAAAAGCTCACAGGCAAAACACAAAGCCTCTGACACATCAAATGTTTTCAAGCAACACAGCAGTGTGGAGAAGGCAGCGAGGGTCCCCGGAGTGCTAGGGATGCCAAGAACACTGCCAAGTAAGAAACAAAGCAAACGGCACAAGGTGTTATCAGTGCTATTAACAATGATCACCATGACTGCTGTGAAAACAGAACTATAATTAGGACTTGGGTGATGATATAGGTCCCCAGAGAGGGAACATGACTTGTAACGGGTGTTCAGAAGCTCGGAGCTACAGTCAGACCTCCCAACACTCCACTCTCCCCCAAATCTTTGCACCTCCCTTGCCAAATATTCCAAGAAAAATAACACTGCATGGACAATATCACACTTGTCCTCCCCCTTCTAGGCTGGAAAACAACAGCACAGAGTGCCTCTAGCCATGAGCTATTCTGCAGGATCATGCCCTGAAGCTCAGGGCTGCTGCAGCTCCTGGAGATACAGCCACAAAAGCCAGAGTAGGACACAGCGACATCCCATCTCTCAAGTCTGCATCTCAGCCTCGTGTCTGCTCCAGGCAAGTGGAAAAAGGAGACCGTACAGTGTCCAGCAAGTTAAACCTGTCTTACTCCAACCCTCCCTTCCACACGTTCAGGGCTGCCTTGTTCAGACTGTCTTGCTCACAGCACTTACCCTGCTGACAACAAATCCATCAGGCTACACAGGAAATAACCATGTCGCAAGGCAGAGCTGGGAGACAGTCCCCTGCTGCCTTAAATACTGTAAGCATCACAGGGCAAGAGCACCTCTTCCTGCCTGCAAGGTGAAGCTGCCTTTAAAAATAAATAAAAGACATTTATAGGTATTTGATTCATATTAGTGGGGGCGACTGCAAAACACATTCCCAATGAGAGCTGCTGTCGTTCTAAAGCCAGGAATGAAAACCAAGCCTTTAGAAAAAAGGTAAAGAAGAAGAAAACCCACCAAAAATATCAACAGTAGTAAAAAAAACAAACCCTTAGTACATCTATTGATATGAATTAATGAAGCAACAGATTTTTGCACCTTACTTGCAATCTGATTGAATTTTATACAAAAATAAAGGTAATTTTAGAGCACTGATGACAGGGGCAATTAAACATTTTTTCCCAATCAAAAAGCAACCAAGTTTATCAGGTGCTCAGTGTAAATGTATATTCACTGCTTAACTAAATATGCATTTAAATAATTAACTGACAGCACATCCTTAAAGAAAGTAATCAAGCTGGGAATTATTCCCCGTTAGTAATTTCCTTTCCCAGCCTTCGCACAGCTCCCGCACATGAAAAGCCGCTGATGACTGAACCACCAGAAAACACAGCCAGGGAGGAGCTGCTCGAACTCCCCAGGGACGGCTCCCCATCACCGCGCGGGGACACGACCGAGGGAGCTCATGTCCCACATGAACCAGCTCACGCTTCTCCCGTGCCAAACAAAGCTCACACTGCACTTGAAGGGTCTAACCATCTTCATGGGCTTCCCTACATGAGGAAAGCTATCCCAGATCCTCCTGATGCACAGCCCAAATTTATTCAGGATGAATTTATACCTGTTTAGCCTTGGGGCAGCACTGCAGGCTGGACTCGACTGCTCTTCTCTGCCTGGGGCACTCTCACAACATGTTTTGGGCAGTTTCTCTCTGACTACTCAGCCGCAGACAGGGTCCTCGCTCCTCATCAATCAACACTTTCCTCAACAGGCTGGGGGCCCACATCATCATATCACCAGCACGTACATGGCTGCCTCTCTCTCTCACTTGCTCCCAAATGATGAGGTCCCATCTTTGAGAAGAAAATCTTATTACTAGCTCCTAAGTACACGTGCTTGCAACTTCATATCATTAAATATCAGCACATTGCCATGACACCAGACCTATCAATCATTCTGTTCCTCCTATTCAATACTCATCCTCCTCTGCACTGCTCATACCTCCATATCATCAACACACCCGTTAGCAACCTGCTCTCTTTTGCAGGCAGTGGACTAATAAAATACTCTATTAGCTCACTCCCAAGGTCAGTTCTTGTGCAGTGCAGCTAACGATGCCTCTCCACCCCGCCGACAGCTCTCCCCGCAGCACAGCCCCTTGCTTCCCACCCACATCGCAACCCAGGCACTAATCCCCTCCTGACAAGCAGTTTCCCCACAAGGCTCCGTATCAGACCCAGGCTGGCAGGGAAGGGTGACAAACAAATCAAGATACACATGAAATTAGCCTGACTCAAACTACTTTTTGGTAGTTTGAAAGCAGCACATGGAAGCTGGTTTTCCCTCCAGTCAATGGAGGGCAGAACCTCTGGGGCACTTTGACCTACAGGTCACCTTACTAGCGAGGGGAAGAAAACAAAACCTCTTGTTCTGTTTGGAGAGGAAAGGCCAAAAGATGAAACAATAAATGCTGCATCCCGTGCTTCCCAGCTCCTGAATGGGTTCCAAGCATCCGGGCCAGTTTCCTTCACACCTCCTGAAGCACATGAGGTGCTGCAGAGGCGGCTCTGTGCCGCCAGCACATGCGGAGGGGAGAAGGTTTCCACTCCACACACTTTCACTGGTAGTAGTGTTGCAGTGAATCCTTTCAGTGACCCCCAAACTGAAAATAATACACACACACACTTACCTGCTGCTTGAAGTGTTTGCTCAAGCTGGAGCTCCAGGGAGTACCGAGACGAAGCAGTTTTCACCGCAATCTTTTACTAAGGGCATGAAACGGAGAATCCAGAGGGGAAAACTACCAGGAGTTCTGGAAGCCACTGGGTCTGTGTGCTGGCTCCAGATCTCCTCTTCCACTCACTGATGGCAGCATCAGTGCTCAACAGTAGTCATTTCAGTTAATTGCTATCTACCATTAGCTGCAGAGTACTTACAAGGGATTCAATTCCACTGCATATTTGCTAATAAATACCAAATGACAGTGAGGAAGACAGCTGTATTTAGTTGCATTTACCCTCTTATTAGCTGAGCTGAATAAGACCCCATTTCAATTCATAATGGCTCCAACAAGCTGCGTCATTGTCAGAAATTCAAATTCAAAACTTCCCATTGCCTGCTTGAAAGCAAAAGTCATCTAACTCCCCCCTGTTTACCCAGCTCCCCTGTGGCTGCACAAAGCTCTCCATTTGACCAAAGGCCACGCAGAACGACTACCTCTGTGGTTTTGATCCATGGGGATGGTGAGAACTGAGAGCAGATGGGAGTTATTTTCTGGTTTAGTAGCATTTTGTGAAGCAACTTATGATGCTGAACTGGTACGTGTAGAGACTTTTCAACCCAAGAACCACAAAATATTTTGCAAAGGTGCAAGGGTAGCAATTACCCCAGTTTGCAAAAAGGAAGCTAAGATACAGCAGGACTTAACTTGCCCATGGGGAATCAGCTGTAGAGAATGGAAAGGAACCCAGGCTCCCAGCACCCCTGCAAGGTCCTGCCTGGAAAGCACCAAGTGAACCACTCAAACAAGAGCTGCTCTGTTGGGGGATGAGGTGCAGCATTTTCCACCCAGACACCGATGCTCACACAGCTCGTGCCACCAGCTCAACACAATGCCAACCACTGAAGATCTAACCCTGTCCAAAGAGATGCCCTCAACTCCAGGAGCCCATGATACTCATGACGTCTAGAAACCTGCTCTGCACCTGGAAGGATTGGGCTCTCAATAAATTATACAGTGGTAATAATTATCTTGAATCTACGTACCTTCCCACAAATACAGCTTAATCCACAGCAAGAACAGAAAACACAATGAAATTTGTGCCATCTGAGGAGCAAAACCTCTAAAAGGCAACGTGCACAAATTTAAGCCTTTGTGCTCCAAAATTACTCAAAGGATCACAATGGGATGTAATTAACTTGCAGCATTTGAGAAAGCTGAGATGGGATTAAGGTGCAAATGTGAATTTCATCTCGTCCTGGGTAACAGTTTCACTTGATGCCCAGTTTCAAAGCACTCAAATTATAAGATGCAAATACTTTCCAGTGTTTATGGAAATTATGATCAAGGAGATACCAATTTGAAAATTAATTCATAAAAACATGTTCTGCCTTTTGAATAAAAAAAAAAAAGTAAGTCCAAACATATGAACTGATCAAGATGCCTCAGCAGAGGGACTGTGCAGGAGAACTCATTTTCAAGAAGACTGAGAATGAACGCTTCTGAAGAGCCCGGAACATAATCTCTTTGCTCGGCTCATCTGCAGGGCATAAACCCAACCACCACCACCTGCCGTTTGAGCTGAAGGAAAATAAGTCCAAAGGCCAGCAGCACTAGCTTGCCAAATGCCAGTGATGCTTATGTCTGAGGATGCTCTTTCCTTTGCAGGAGGCACAAAGGAAGATGCTCAATCTGTGCTGTCAGTAGTTTGTCTCACCCTGGTACCTGCAGGCCACGGTCAAAGGTAACAGCTCTAACATCTGAAACCTGCCGTGCAGAGCAGTAAGCAGCCAACCCCTGCATCAGGATGACTTTTTTAGGCATTCAGATTTTGTCACTGAGGATACTTGAAATGAACTCAGTGATTTCAGCACAACAAGGGAAACTTCCTGATTTTCCCAAGAGCATTTTGCTTTCTTGTCCAATGCTGGTGCCTTCAGTGAATTTAATCCCTCACACTGCAATGAAACAACACTCTTGGGATGATTTCACTAGAAGTGAAGTGCTATTTCCTTCAGTCACTTCCAGAAACCAGAGGGCAAGAGAGGACATGCAGTCTGAATGGCTTTTCATTATAACAATACTTTGGCAATTAGGTCAACGCATCTTCTCACTAAAATATATGCTGCGATTTAAATCGACACACTGCTCCTGCTACAAAATACATTGGTTACAATTACGATATACATTAGAAAAACAAAGAGTTGGCTTATCAACAGCTATACAGGGAAAACAGCTGTTTTATTTATTACCCATTTTATTCAACTTCTTTTACCCACCAAAATATAGGGGTTCATTCATGCCAAACTTTTTACAGAAAATGGTTGGCTTCTGGTTTGGGGGATTATCTTTCCCAATTCAGAAGCACCGTAAATGAGATGAGAGATGTCCTCCAGACTCAGACACCTCTTCTCCACAACTGCCCCACACCTGCCCCCACAGACACCCACTGGGGGCTCATGAAGCAGCTCCCATGGGGCCAGCCTGGACCCCAGCCCAGCTGCTCTCCCCCTTGTCCCTACCTGACCCCTCCTGTCCTCTTCATCAGAGCCAGGACAAGTCCTCACAGACCATAGTGGAGATACAACATGACAAAGTGAGCATGCAGCCTAGGACTCAATCTACAAGACAGCTTTGATCACAAGGCATCGCAGCCTCCCCCTAATTCCTGCCCCAGGGTCCTGCCACCCCCCCAGCTGCCGGCAGGGTCAAGGCTCAGCTCCAGAAATGCCACCCAGCACAATTGTTCCAGTTGTGCTCTGTAATCGCACAGGGGCCTTGTGAGACTTCTTTTTCTGCACACTCAGACTACTTTTCTGAAGCCAAGTGAAAGCACGTCTTGTCTTCCCAGAAACACAGAGGCCACAGGCCCAAGTCTTTTGTCGGTTCAAGCTGCCTGGAAACCCCTCCAACTGCAGCCCCCCCTTCTCCTTCCTCTCTCTACCTGCCAACTGCTCCTGCCTCCGAGCATGGGCTTGAAGCAGGAAAACAACTGGACGTTGAAAAGATGCTGCCAAGTCCCAGCAACACTAAGGACAATATAATGCTTAACCCTGGCCAAAGGAAGCCCCCTCTGCCTGTCCCAGCCCCCCAGCCCCTTGCCCCATCCCAAACCTCCCCTGCATCTGCGCAGCGGCAGCAGTCGGAGAGGCTGCACACACTCCCTGCAATCCGCCTCCTTCCTAAACATACCCACCTAAACCACCGGTCCCCGCTCAGGGCACGGCAAAACAGACCGTCATCATGACGAGGGGTAAAAGGCAACAACGACAAAGTTCACACCACAGTTTTTCCACTGACTGCTCTGCAACCAACAGCCAATTTGGTTCTGTTCCCTTCCTGTCTCATCCGCTTCCCTTCAGCCCCCGGCCAAGTGTTGAAAGCCAAAGAGAGAGGCCTTTGGGATCCATCTGAAAACACACACCCCAGATCTCGTGCTCCCGGGCCATCCAGGCTCTGAGCCAGGGAGATGCTGAGCGATTGCAGCTCACCAAGAGACTGCTCAGGACGCTCTGCACCGACACGCACGCTTGAAAGGGATTTGGATGTGATCTTCGGGACAGAAACAGCATGAACCTGGCCCTCCTTTACTTTCTGCAGAACTCATTGAAAAGCTATTAGCATAAACAAAGCGATCAAGTTCAGCAAATCCTTTTTCGAATTTCCACTTGGTAAAGCCAATAAAGAGGGCGACATCAAGCCAGAGCACACCAGCGAGAGCCCGTGATGGTTCCTCCCTCAGTGATTACAGTCCTCTGTGCCCAAACCAGAGAAAGCCACAAAGGAGGAGACGTGGTGGTTCTCCGAGGTCACAAAGAGCAGGCGGGCAGAGCTTGTGTCAGGCTGGAAGGGATGCCAGACACCAGGACAAAGCTGGAGCAGAACAGATTGCCCCAATTCTACATTGTTTTTCTGCAGCTGTCTCATGCTCTGAGGGCACTGTCATGCCCTCATGAAAATTTCAGAGGTGCTAAAAATCAGAAATCATCCCAGCCACAGGCACGTATTTAAAAGGCTGCCTTGGCTAACAGCACGAGAGCTCAGGTGCAGGACACCGCTGTTCTTCCTGGCTGTTGCGCAGCCACAGGACACCCACGCCTCTGGATTTTATAAAGATTGTATTTCATATCTGTCTGAAAAAACAGGAAACGGAGGCTCCCCAAGAGCTCAGATATCAGCCAGGGTCCTCAGCATCTCGAGACACAATTTCTGCAGCTCCTCTGGGCAAACCCAGACTCAGCAGGGCAGCAGGAAAAGTGATTTTGGGTTCTTCATGGCATTATGGAAAAAAAAATCTATGCGTGCCACCAGATTAATCTGCAAACCTGTAAATCAGAGTGTGGCAGGATTCCCAGAAGGCTGGGCCATCGCCTCACAGTGACGCAGCTCACATGCAAGGTGACAATTACACTCTGCTTTGCTAATCCGAGGAGAACAGACCCACCGTCTAGCACCGTGTGGCACAGTCTGTGACGGGTGTCTGCTGCCTCTGCGGGGAACCCTGGAGCTCCAGCATCCTGCAAGCTGCTTTTGCTTCTTCCAGAGGATCGTGTGGCTCAGTCCTCCACCGCATTTTTCCCAAATTTTTAGCACTTCTGGTCTAGCACAGCTCCACAGATAACATCTACCCTGGAAACGCTTGGCACCACTGCACTGAATGTCTGTATGAATGCAGTGCACAGAGGCGAGTCCCCGCTCCTCCCCGGCGCAGCACCACAGCAGGTTCTGCTCCCACACTCCGGTATTAGTGTAATTCAACCGTGTGTGTAAATCACAGGCAGGCATATATCACGATACAAGTTTGCCACATAAATCAAAAGGACATCTTTGCATTTGCCAAATGGACTCTGATCCTGTTCTTCCAGAGGAATTTGTATACACATCAAGTATATTGGAAAGTCTTCCTGGATGCAGCAGGAACACTAATGTTCTCCCTAATAACATGAGTTAGTCCATATAATGATTTGCTTTTTAAGCAAATTGCAACACTTATTATGAAAAAAATAACAAAATTATGTTATTTTATGTTTTTTGGAGCCTTTGGTAAGGAGAATAAAAGCATGAAGAATCAGATTTTTATGCTTTTCTATGCCAAAAAGTCTCATCTGTTTTCCTCACAAACTAGAGTAAAGGCCTGCAGCACATCCAACTCCAGCAAAACATCCTTGTCTCCCTCCAAATCTTGGCACTTCTCTTTCCAACCTGACACAACAGCTACTGTTATGCCACAGCAGACACTCTCCCACCCCCGGGACACCAGGTGAGGCTTCAAGTCCAGCTGGGAGCAGGCACAGATCCTCGGTTCACAGGGAAGTTCTGCCTTCGCTGTACATGGCAGCAACCAGGCAGGCAGCTGTACCGCACCCAGAGCCAGGGCTGCTGGGCTACAGGCAGAACCCAGTACCCTTTGGGGACACCCTTTCCAAAGCTTCCCAAGGCCATGTCCTTCATGGCTTTAACTTCTGATTCCTTGGGGTTTTTTTTCCCCCCCATCTTCCATATTTCTTTCTCACCCTCACCTCTCCTGCTGCTGCACAGTCCACCTTGGCACGGCTGGTATTTTTAACTGTGCACATAGGAAGGATGAAGCCAGAAGTTTGATGTTGTATTGTGCGTTACCTACCTGATGGAAACATGCAGTTAAGGGGACAGAACGAGCAGGAATGGGTAGCGGAGACCTCTCCACAGGCCTATTTTAGGTTACAACCTCAGAGGTATTGCAACGGCTTTATACAGAACACAGGCTGCTCTGTAGCACTGGAAGAATTCACTGCTCCCCTCCTCCCTTACGCTGGTGGAAGAAGGGAGGCTATAACATCAGGGTTACCCACATGCCCAATTCAAGGGAATTCATTTATCCTGACTACTGAATAATTCATGTCTTCAGAAAAAAATAATACCTCTGTTCCTTCATAGAGACATCATCATCTAGCAGTGAAAGAAAGAGATGGCACAACAGCAGGCTGCGTGGAGCAATACACCTCAGGAGCACAGGCAGCAGTGACAGGGAGGACGAGACAGGCAAGAACAGAGCCCCTTACCTTAACCCGTCAGGGTGGTGGGCTGTGGAAGCTGCCGACATGCAGGATCGACACTGCTGCCACACAGATTTCATGTGCTGGAGAAGCCTGCCTGTTTTAATCCAGGGCATTATGGAGCGGCTGCATTTGTGCTGTACAAACAGCCTCTATGAGCCTTTCAGGAGCAGTTACATCCTCCAACACACATGGCTTTAATTGGGAATTATTTTTTTTTATTTTAATTCCAGTCACATGTTTTGAGCTGTTACTTTTCTCCTCCATGTGTGTATATAGATAGATTTTTACATCTCCTGTCTGTGTGCCATGTTAGCCTCAGGCAACCAGCTCTGAGAGAGAGCCGTCAGCCTTGACAAATGACTCAGTTCTCGTCTAGAGTCAGGTCTGTACAGCATCCCCTTCCTTCCCTTCCTAAGGCTGCTGTTTGCACAGCCACCCTGGCCCTGGGCAGGTGAGCTCTGCACATGGGCTTGGAGCTTCACTGAGCACAGCCAGAGCCTGATCCTGCTTCAGCAAACCTGAAATTGCACTGATCCTCACCCAAAGTCCTTCACAGAGACTTCCACCTCAGCAGAATGTCATTTTTTTTTTTTTCCATTGGAGTGAGCCAAGGGTGGGTGACACGAGTTTTCTCTGCTCTCTCCTCATCACTACGGCACTGCGTGTTTAGCTTTAAAACGGGGAGAGGGAGAATCCTGTATGCTGGGGCGAGATCACAGACCGTGTAACGGAGGATGCCGGCTCGCTGATGAGCCCAGATGCTCACGGGCCACGCGTCAGGACAGAGCCACGGCACACAGCCCTGGGGCTCCTTCCTGCCAACACACAGCACGACAGGACACCTCCCGTGGAGGCCACTGTCAGACACCCACGCAGCTTTCACAGGCTTGCTTTTTCTGCTGTTGCTGGTCTCTCACACACCTCTCCGCAAAACACTCACTCAACGGCATGACTGATGACAACTTTTCTGCCAAAACCACCGATGCCAAAGAACGGCTTTACTGAAAGAAATGTACATTTTGCAGAGTGAGTTTTCATTTTCTTCCCGAACAGCGGAGGAAGTAGTAAGTATTTTCAGCCATCTCATCGTTAACTCCTTAGATACCTGAACACGTTGTCAAAGCTCTGTCACATACACTCTCCTCCCAGAGCCTGTGGTATTTACTGGCACACTTCTGCTGTTTGCACTCCCAGTGGTGCACATGAAGGGATGAACGCAGACAACACGATGGCCTCCCTTTCTCTGGAGCCTTTACCCAGGAAAGCACCAAACACCACACTTCAGTCAACCAACTGGCTCGTGCTTGCAGTTTCCTGGATTAAAGCCCTGATGGAAGCGATTGATACAAGATCTGGCCAAGGGCTGCAGCCTTAAAATTCTGGGCACATCACAGTGAACTCATACGTTTTATTATTTATACCAGCGCAGGAGCACAGACTCTCAGCTGAACTCAGAGGCCAGGAAAGGCCGAGGCACACACGGAGTCTCATAGTTCCAGAACGTTCATCTGCATTTATGTATATGAGTGCCCGTTCGCTCGCCATGAGATGTTGGCCCATGGGTTTCCCAAGCAAGCTACTCCTCGCTGAAATCAGAAGGGCTTATTTGTCAGAAAAGAAAGACAAACACACACTGCTTATGATGCTAGATATTTCCATTTGTTTAGTCACCGGTGGTTTGTATTCCTGCCTTCATGCTGCAGAAAGCTCGGCCAGTAAACAACTCAGATCTGATGGCCTCTGTGGTTTGCAGCAAGATACAATCCCCAATGCCATTTCCTCAATACTAATATCTGAAGACAGTTGCTAAAAGAGGGGCTGTTTTCTGATGCAGTGTCAGAAGTGATAACTTTAGAGGAGCACAGCTGGAGTACAGTAATGACAGGACCCCCCCAAAGCATTGCCATCCACTGCCCATCCCCAAAGCTCCTTGCCCAACTGCAACAACAGAGATGTGTTTTTTTGTCTCTCCATCTGTCACCGTACCCCAAAGGCAACCCCCCTCAAGGGAGGGCACCCAGGAACTCCACTCAGTTCTTATGCGATTGAACTTGCAAGCAGTTTTCTGTCAGGAAGCATTTTTCTGTGTCCCTCTCTCCTTTATTAAATTAACTGCTCTTCTCAAAGCCTGAAAGACACATAACTATGTAGAGTCACAAGTGCCTGAGTACTCTAACAACTCGGGACTGTTCTCCTGCTTTCTTCAAGCCAATACCTGGAGTTGGGCTCTTCCTGGTGACCAGACCCCGTGGCCACCCAGGCAGCTCCTTTTCCTCTCCCGGGGCCTGTGGTTTGCAGGGTTCCCACCACATTTGCCAGGCACACCTTGCAAATGGGCAGAGCCTGCTATTTAATTCACCAGCTGGTAACTTCCTTCTAAACAACCTTTTTGCTCCCTCCCCTATTAAGCAGAACAGCAGAACCATTGTAATCTCGTGCAATGCAAGTCCTGCAGCTGCCCTGCACACTTCAGTAAAAGACAAATCAAGGTCTCCCCTTCAATTCACAGTTAATCTCACTGTGAGGTGGGTAAAGAAGTGCTGAAGGGAAAGGAGTGGGAGTCAGGACATTCAGCTCCCAGCTTTGCCACCTATACTCTTTCACCCTGAAGACTATACAATTTCTCACCCTTGAAAACAGGAACAATATTTCTCAGAAAGGCTGCAATAAAATACTGATGCTTACCAAGCACTCGGAAACCCTGGAAAGGATATAAGCCTTCCAGGATCCGCTCAGTCTGGCACAGCGGTGTGGGGCACTAGGCAGTACTCTAATGCAAACCACGAATAACAGTAATCAACAAATAGCCCCAGAGAGATTAATATTCATCAGCACTTTCCAGCTCTCCTCGGGCATGCATGGATATTCCACAGATGGAGTGTACAAAGAACAACCTCAACTCTGCCGTGTGGATCACAGGAGAAACCTGCCCTGCAGCCAATTTGCACTCAAGCTGCTCCAAGCCAGAGCACAGGAAATCGTAGCAATTTACACCAAAAGTGCCCAGGGAGACACCACGAGCCAAGCCCCTGCGTGCTATATGGGGTGAACGCTCAGGAAAGGCACCTGCTGGGATACCCACCAAAGAGCAAATACAGCCTGGTGGGCTACAAAATCACAGGAGTGTCAAGAAAGTCACGGAAACACATAACCCGGCAAAGCCATTTGGTACAGCAAACCACCCATTCTGCCTGTAAATATCCACAGCTTTTAAAAATCAAGACATGGAGAAACTCCACTGCACATCCATGGACCACTTGCCTGTCCTTCCCCCTGGGAGCTCAACACAACTATGAATTATTTGTGTTCCCACAAAACTTGCATGCCCCTTGGCAAAGCTGGCCTCGCTCTGCTGAGCCTGATGCAGTCCCACAGCAGAAGTCACCTCTCCGTGGCCTAGATGGGGCCGGCAAGCACAAGAGGCTGTAAATCAAATAACTTGCCCCAGGTCTCATTATGGATCAGCAGCTGGACTTGTGCCCGCAGCAAGCTCCGCACAGTGTGCAGGAACGGGGCTCAGAGGGACGCATGAGCCCCCTTTGCTGTCGCACGAGCCATCCCCGACTCCTCCCCGGCAGCCAGAGCGTGGGATGGAAACGGAGCTGGATCCCTAGGGCAGGAAAGGAGCCCTGCCGTGCAGTGCGTGTTCAAAGCTGTGTCCCAGGAGCATCACACAGCCGTCATCTTCTGCAGCTCAGAGAACAAACTGCATATATCAACTGATGGCACTAAGTTTTATCCATACATTTTTAAAAGCAGCTTCCAAGACAAAACATCTGCTCTCAGGTGGAGCCAGGGCTCAACATGAAACAGCTTCTACACCGAGTTATGTTATTAGTATAACAGAGGCATTTACCCCATTTTAAATCCATTTTCTTAATCTTTTTCCTGCAGCATCTGGAAGAAAGATGCATTAGCCCAAAATTCTCACGGAAGAGCCTCTCTGGCTGTTCCAGAGGGTGTTAATGCAAAGGGTAACAGAAAAGCATGCAGGGAGACAAGACAATCCAATATTCTTCATTCAAAATTCCTTCAGGTTTAGCAGCTGCACGGAGTTACTGACTCATAGCAGAAGATGAAGCTTCTTTAGATATATCATTTCTAATCTCAGAGTCAGAAAGGCCTGTGGTTCCAGTGCCTGTCATCCTTGGGCAGAAGCCTCTTGCTGAAAGAAAACTGGGAATAGCAGAAGACAAGCTATTTATTTCTACCCCGAAGGTAGTGATCAGACAGTAGCACCGCCTTCCAAGTTACTCATTCAGGGTTCGTGGTGCTGCTCCAACATCTAGAGTCTTGCAGAGGAGTCTTTTTATCGCTTCCACTGAAATAAGGAAGAGCAATCAGATATTAATGAGATGCTTCAGTACGTGCTTGCTCTCCCTTTCCCAGGCTTCCATGGCCAGGGATCAGTTAGGCACTTGCAGGATCAGGCCATTACACTGGTTTGGGGGTTGGCTACCCACTCCAAGGGGGAGAACTGAGCCTGGTTCTAAAAAGAGCCTGTATTTGCTCCACTCCTGGTGGGAGCAGAGGCCACGGCTACTGCCCTTTACCAGCCCTGTCATTTTACCCCGGAGAAGTTAGTTAAGTCAGTTAAATACAGGGTTGTGCTGCAAATTGTTCATTTAATATTGCCCTTGAAACTGCATTGTAATGATAAATTTTCACTTCCTTCCCATGGCAGTTGCATAACGTTACTGGGCATTGTTTAGAGAGCTGCTGCACTCCAAGCCACAGGCAGCTGGTGTCCCCATCCTCTTCCCCTCACCAAGTGCTGGCAGGATCGTTACCTTTCTGGTTGTGGGGTTTTTTTAACACTCTGTCAGCTTACTGCATTAAACAGATAGTCATGACTCTGAATGCAAGTAACCTTCCAACAAGATTATTCCTACTTCCCTCAGCTTTCATTGGGGGAAAAAAATACCCCACTTATACTAGTTAAATCTGAGCCAGTTAGAAAGTCATATCTGTCAAATAACATTTAACTAAAAGTATCTTTAGGGAGGCAGCAGCTCAGTCAATGGAGAGCTTTCCCACTGACAATATAAATAGCCCAGGCACAGAATTCAACAGCCCCACTTTGTGGTCAGGCTCCGCAGCCTGGATGCCCAGATGCTGGAGGAATTTCTGTTTCATGGCTTTGGTTGGTATGGTTTTTTTATAACAAGAAAGTGGCTTTGAATTCTGGAAGCTGGGCTGGCTGATCAAAGCTGTACACACAGCAGGAGTGGGAGGGAGGGCAAAATTATGTATACTTGAACAGCAATTTGGAGATAAAATTGCTCTTAAAGCAGGACAGCATCAAGAGTTAAATAAGATGCATCCCTCCACTTCAGGAAACTTGCTGCTCGTGGCTGCCATCAGTGGGGAAAGAAAATTATTTTCCAGCCTCTTACAAAAATATCCAATTTTAAGCCTTTCTGCTTCTGTCTGTGATTTTACTCATCCTCCAGGCACACACCAAGGAAAGGCTTTTCCCTGTGGTTTATGTAACATACCATGAATAAATCCAATGTCTGGGACACTCTCATCACTGAGCTGGAGGAAGGGAATGCCAACCGAGCAATGCAGCCCACTCCTGTCTCCTTCACCCAGGCGTTTCTAGTTTCTCATCAACTCCCAAGTCTCTGCTATCGTCACCAGAGCAGTCACAGTTCAGCTGCATTCAGAGAGAGGAATGGCCTCAAAGGAATTTTAAAAACCACTCTTCTGTAACAAATCAATTTCTCAGCTTCTTCAAGAGTTTTCATCCTTTGGTGTAATACGCACTGCTCCCCTCACTTACTTTGAAAATAAAAGGCAGCAGATCCCTAATTAGTTACATCCACCAGGAAAACAGCAATTAATTACACACAAGATTTTCATGTAGCATAAGCAAGCCACACTGCAGACACCAGCCAAAGTTCTGACAAGACCCAGATCCAGCAGGAGCCACAATGGGACCCACCACCCATACAGGCAACTAAATTGCAACACCTGGTCACCATGATCCAACCACGATGCAGTGGGGAGAGGTCCTTGTTACCACTACTGACCCCAAGAACTCTCCATCCTTGAGGCTGCCCTAACCAGGCCCTCACCAACCTCCTGGTTATGGGAACCCTTTCCAGACGGTGTCTCCCTTGCTGCCATGAGTTCTTTCGGCTACTTTCCCAGGAGGGATGCATCTGATGATTAATGTGATAGCTAGCAAAAGGCACCTCAGTAGCCAGCCATGGAGCTACAGCTCACTCATGCTTCATGGACAACATCCCAGCCGGGAAGGGTCAAGTGCTCCCTCACTCCCAGACCCAGCTCTCCACTCAGGCCGATCAAATAGAGTGCTAACCTTCATCTCACAGAGAACTGGCTTCAAGGGGTGCCCTCAGGCCACACACATATGAGTCACATAAGCCTATTTGACTTCAGCTGACACAATAGCAAACACCGTGGGCCAATGCACAAAGTTCTCTTCTAGTCTGCTTGGCCCAAATGCCCCGCACAATGCGAAGTATTTCAGGATAAAGAATCCAGAGGGACAGCTCTCACCCCAGAAGCACGAGGTACAACAAGCAGGAGGCCTGGGATAACCCGAGTCAGCAAAGTGCAGGTCAGCACATGGAAAAAACCAGTGTATCATCTCAACTTGATTTACACCTGCACACACAAGTCAAATTAACACCCTGGAGACAACAATTGTTTGCATTGCAGCAGCACCTAGAGGTCAGAAGTAAGATGAAGATCAGGCTGTGCTAGGCACTGTACAGCTACAAGGCACGTCCTCTACCCATTTAACATCAGGGAGCAAAGGGAGAAGGAAAAGAGTTTGTCTCCCCGCATCCCACAAGGTGAAACGCATTAGAATCAAAAAGGATGGCCAAGGTCCTGGGGGACACCTGCAAAGCCAGACACTGAATCCCAGTCCAAGGCCCGACCAGTAAAGGGTTCCCCCTCTCCCTGCTGCGGCGGAGACTGAATATTCTGCTTGGCTCCACTTTGGGATGACCACATTACTCACAAATGCTGAAACTAAGAGTCAGTTGTTCAAAACGTCCCAAAACAGATGTCAACAAAACCAATACTGCATGCTAAGCTATCGTATAATTTTTGCTCAGGCCACCTATTATGCAGCACAGCTATTTTAGAAATGTTCGTCCTGTTTTTCACATCCCTCTGCCTAACGGAGACTGAGCGCCTCGGCCTACAAAAGAAAAAATGTCATCTTTTAGAAGCCTCTAAAACAGCCATTTCAAGTTTGATCTATGGAGTAAAGAGACAAAAAGGGTCATTTTCAGCTTTCTGGTGGCGCAAAACACCACATTTTCACTGTGATGCCAATTAGTCCCCACTTTGCAAGCCCCCCTCCATCAGGAGACACCACCTTCAGTCACAGCACTCACAACACTCATTTTCAGCTGGAAAATCTTTACCTGAAGACAAGAAGAGGGGAGCTGTGGCAATTTGGAACATTAAAATAAGGAGATGAAGGAAGTCTGCCAGGGAGTCAAACAGCACTAGCTGCTGCCTCAGTAGTTCAGAGGTACCTTCAGCAAGTTCAAAGGAATCCCTTCGCCTGAGACCCTTCCCAGTCCCACACAACAAACTCATCACACTCTTCCCTCCTGTGAGCCAAGAACTCTCCAACCCTCAGGCTCAGGGGATTTTTGCAAGGCACAGAGCTCTGTCACCATACTGCTGCTCGAATCCAGCCCAAGCTAATACAGAGCCAGCAGTTGTCACCAGGAGGCTTATTCACTTGAGTATTCAGTAAAACTGCTAACTAGCACCAAAACAAGCACTGCTGGTGGTGCTAATTTTCACCTCTGAGGCAGATGCATTTATCTTTTAAGAGATGGTATTTAATGGTATCTTTAAAAAAAAGCAATATGTAACTTCCCCCCCCCCCCTTTTCATTCTGAATGAACAAAAGGCAACACTGCTTCTAGCATTTTATAAAGTCCAGACTTAAAGTTGTGAAAGTTTACTTTACAAGCACTAGCAGCTGGAAAATGATCAGAATATTTCACAGTAGTGATCCCTTGGATACATGCAAAATGGACAGGAACCATTCCAGAGGGAGGTTCATCCCAATGGTGGACTTTCTTCCCACCATTGCTTTGCAAACATCAGTTTACTCTGCCTCAACCCCCAGGCAGAGTGATGCCCTCTGTCACTGCCTTCCGTGTCAGAAGGCCAATCTTCACCTCAGTTTTCCCATCAGAATAGGAGAAAGTTGCCTTCTCTAGAAAAATCCATGGTGCTCCGAGAGCGTGCTAATTGCCCAAAGCACATTCAGGTCAGGTACCCACTGTAGCGACATTAATGAGCGAGATGGAGACTGTTTATGACACAATCAAGAGAAGTTAGTAAACATTACAAAAGCCAACAGCTCTGCTGAAAATATGTTGCACTGCAAGAGAGCACGGAGCAAGGGAAGGGAAAGGGAGGCACAAGCCGTTCTTTTATCAGAGTTCTCATGTCAGATTTATACATTTCTGGCCCAATAGCAGCATTATCTGATGTTCCTTCTGTGCGAGATCAATAGTGTCTCCACGATGTCAATGGAGTACAGTGATGGTTTCCCCAGAACGTGCCCATGCCTCACTCCCAGCCATGGGAATCTCCAGAGTGGAGATTAAAAGCAAAGGGCCAAATCCAGTGATCTCTCTGAACGCTGGCAAATTTGTCCCCAGCACGAGCTTGACACCCGCTCAGGAACCATAGTGCAGGGGAATCATTTGGTGGGCTTCATCCTACATGTTCTAAGTCAGCCAGCCAGCACAAAAAGGTGAGACTGCACCTGTGGAGAAGAGAAGGGCACCTTCTCCAAGTGGGTATTTTACAGCTCCTGTAGCCCAGGTTCTGTCCAACAAAAGCCCTCAGAGGTTACACACAGATGAATTGGATGCACTTAAATTAGTACCACATCAAAACCCCATGGAAGGTAAAGCATTAGCTCAGGCTCGTGTAAGACTTGCTCAACTCAAGTTTGTGGAGCATGATCACAGAGCTCAACATTTCCAAAAAGAAAAAAAAAAAAAAGAGAGACATTTCCCTAATTAGAGATCCTACACTCAATACCAGGAGCCAGCCACCACAGACACGCCAGCCCTACAGAGAGTCACAACAGCTCAACTGCTTCCACAGCCCTCTATTTCCAACAAGTCTCCCTCGAGGATAACAGTTCTGCTGTAGCAACGGCAATGAAAGAAACGGTATTGGAAAGGTTAGCGAGAGCTGGCAAAGAGAGCTGCACAGAACCTCTTCTCCAAAAACGCATACGGTGTGTTACTGCCGTAGCAGAGATACTTCTGACTTCAGCCTCTCTCAGTAGAAGAGTTTGGCCCCGTCAGCACACGGATTGTCTGCTGCGAGCACAACAACAGAACACATGCCTTTGTTTAGGATGGGCTGAATTTAGGGAAATACCAAGGGATGTAGTAAAATGATCAAACACTTTCATTTCTTTGTGGCACGCTTCCTTCCACCCCATCCCTCTTCCTAGAAGGAATCTACCTCCCTCAGCACCCCCCAGATAAGGGGTCTGGCACTCCTGGCCTGCATAGGCACCTTGGGCAGTTCTTACACCTGAGTTACTGCTCCCAGACCAAAAAACACACACAGAAAGGCTCCGATACCAGTCACTATGGCTTTAGCACCTTAACAGACACCAGAGGTTCTACCCATCACCCAAGATGCACTTACTGGATGGATTTCAGAGTAATTTTCTTCAAGTTAGAAGTTTCTACGCTGTGATACAAGTGCAGTTACGGAAAAAACCTCTAAGTTACAGCTCCAGTTAACAGTGCAGAGAGACATGTAGTGTCAGGGCCTGCAGAGTGAGCCTGAAGAGCACCTGCAGGGAGTTTTAACACCACACACTCTGCCAGAGCCACCCAGAGTAAGCCACAGGAGAGCTGCTTCCCATTTCTCTTCTGTCCTCTCTTCACTAAGCAGCTGGTAGCAGTGTTTACCGTGCTGAAGAGGCACACCAGTGGTACACAGCCTCCCACTAGGATTCCCTTCAGAAAAATGACCAAAGTCTATTCCTCAAAAAGTTTTCAAGAAAACAAAAGAGAAAAACAGAAAGAAAGAGATCCAGTCAGATTAGAAGAGTGTGTTTCTCTGCAGCTCAAGCTCCACCAGGGTAGGCAGCCCAGGTTTTAACTGTGAGTTCTCTTCGTTTTCCCAGGAGTTGCTATACAATACAAGGAAAACAAGAAACACCTGCTGTCCTAATGAACCAGTACTCATTAAACTAGACAACCCACTAGCTGCCATGCTAATTATTGCAAAACATGCAATGAGAATGAACAGAAAGCTACTGTATCGCATATACTTTGAACATGTTTTTTTTTCCCTCCCTCTAGTCCAGATACAGCACTACCTCCACTTCTGCCTGCCAGAGGAGAAATAAAACACAATGAGGATGAACAGCGTAAACAACAGTGCTCCAAGCAATGCCCTAAGGCCTCAAATTGACTCCAGTTCACTTCTAATTTTTTGATCTAAATGAAAAGAACGGACAAGATACGGTATTTTCATGAACACCAGACAGCCTGAAGCTATTTTTTTTCCAGCCTTGTGTGAATTTCTGTAGTGCTAAATTTTAAAGCTGAGACTTACAAGTCTCTGCAGTGCGACCAAGAGCCTCCCATGCAAACGCCCAGCACAGACAAGGTTTCAGCATCAACCTCCTTAACAGGAGGAGCCGATCGCTCCGGGCTAGTGCCAAGGAAAACCACAGTTTCCCTCTCAGCAACCTCAGCACCCACCATCCCATACACGAAGCAAGAGCTGCCCCAGAGAGGAAACACCACGTCCTTCCCCTCCCTCTTCTCTCACTCTACTCTCGCTGGGTCCCCAAGGCGTGCAACAGCCTCTCACTTCCTATGGATGAGCGCTCCCTCCCCGGAAAACCGGCGGCCGCCAGCCCCCCGCTCTCTCCCTCCCTCCCGGCGAGGGGTCGCGGCTCTCGCTGCCCGCGGCGGCAGCTCCGGTACCGGCCGGGAGGGTCCGGAGGCGGGTTCCCCCGCGGCCGAGCTCCCGCCCCGGCCCCGCTCACCTCGAGTAGAGCCGGCGGGCGGCGGAGCCGGGGCTGTCCCCGCCGGGCAGGCACGCCATGGGCGCCGGCCCCGCCGAGCCCAGCCGCCCGCCGCGGCGGAGGCAGGCGCGGCTGCAGCCCGGCACCGGGCAGCGGAGTATGGCAGCGGCGGGAAGTGATGCACCGAGCAAAGAAACTCGCGGGCAGGCCCCTCCTCCGGCTGATGTCAGCCCCGCGGCGGGCAACGGCCCTTCCTCCTCCTCCTCCTCCTCCGCCCGACCCGCCGCGATCGGCCCCGCCGCCCGCCCCGGGGGCCGCGGTGGGACGGGGGGAGAGCGGGGCTGAGCACCCGGGCAGAGCACCCTGCTTCCCCGGGCTGCCATCATCCCTCCACCCGAGGCACAGCGTAGGGGAGCATCACGGCAGCCGTGACAGCAGGGTGGGCCACAGGTCACGCGTGTCCCCTGTATTTAACATCACCTCGCAGCGCCTCAACACTCACCTTCAGAGCTGCCGTAGCAGGGAAGGACAGAGCCACAGCGGTCCCACACACACAGCGGGGTGCAGGCACTAAACCTGCACGCCAACACAAAAGGAGAGTTGCATATCATTGCTGATTTCTGAGCCATGCTATATGTAGCCACTTAATTCCATGATAAGAAGTCTCTGTTTTCGCTTAGCCTAAGCCCCTTTGTCCTGGAGAGTAAGTGCCTGCACCTGGAGGCAGTTAGGACGAGCAGCAGAGAGCTGGACACAGCTGTGTCTCCCTTAGGCAAGTCAGGAGGGGTCTGCCACAGGGGCACTGTCCTCCCACTAAGTCTGCGTGAGCAGAGTTGGCCACAAAGCAAAGTCTGGCTACTGTCTTTGGTAGTGAGGAATTCACCAGGAAAAGGGGTGTTTCCTTCCGGCCCGCAGCAGCTGGCTCTCTGTGTTAACTCTGTTTTGTTGGGGCCTTTACTGATTATTGTCAACTAAATGTCTCGAGGTGGATGCAGGTCATCTTCAAACACTGGATCCACCTCCCTCTGTTTTCCAAGGCCTGAGGTGCTCCTGTAAAAGTTAGCGAGCTGATCAGACAGCGGAAACCTGTCTGTAAATCAGTGCCACTTATCCAGCAACACCAAATTAAACATTATTATCGTCACAGCCATCCCAAAGAAGCACAGGTATAAGTTGTGGCTTTCAGCAGGTTCTAGCAGTTAGCTCTGCAGATGCAAGAACCCTGTGGTCAGAGGGAAGCCAGAGCCATTCCCTACTTACTGGACTGTTTCCCCTGGGGACCTGCACAAAAGCCCCTCTCAAGAGCAAGCAGAGCTCCTGCTCAGGAAAATACATCATCAGTAATACCCCGCCAGCAAACCACAGAAGCCTCTTTGCCCAGAGCTAATTGATTGGGTATTTAAATCCAAAGCAAATACCCATAAACAAACCTGTATCCGTGTCTTAGCTTAGGAATAGCCTCAATTCTGTAGATAAACCACAGCGGAGAAAGCTGAAACGGTCTTGCCAAGAGCTGCCTCCTCACCCAGGGAGGTGTGCTGGTGTCCTGCGTACCACTCAACAAAAGGGAACCCCTCTGCACCCCCAACCAACCAGCTGGAGGGACTGCAGGGGAACCTGTGGGCCACACTGGGACACTGCTTCACACCAGCCAGCTTATACCCAGGTTTGTGGTTTCACTGAAAACAACAAACATCTTGGCACAAGGAGCTGTTCACAAGGATGTAGAAACAAGTAACTCTTCAGCCCAAAGAGATTTTGGTATTTCCAGGGGGTACGTTTGTCCATGCTTCTCCCCAGCCCCTCTTCAAGTCAAGAACACTAGTGCAAAAGATGAAAAGCAGCTGCTGTTGCCGCTGGCTGCAGCCCTTCCTCAACCGCAGGAGACAGAGGGTGCTTTGCTGCTCCAGGCCCACAGCGCTGGGTCGGCATTTAATGACTGTGGGCAGAGAGAGTAATTGCCCTTTGGAGAAACAATTCTGGAAAAGGGAGAAAAAGAAAGGAGGGTGGAGGCCAGCTTCCAGTTTGGGCTCCGGCCAGATATATGGTATTCCACAGAGCTCCAGGCAAACGGGTCACCCCCACGTTAATGACACAGGAATCACTGGGTCAAATTCCCCGGCCAGGGTGATGCAGGAGGTCGGACTAAGATGAGCATAATGGTCCCCTTTGGCCTTAAAATTCATGGATTTGCAATGGATAATTTATCATCTGACAAACTCAGCTTCTTTTTCTTCTTGTAGAAGTGGCAAACAGGTCACAATAGATTTGAATTCATTAGATGAAATAATTCAATTACTTTGCTGTGGGTTGGGTTTGGTTAACCCTACATACTCATGCCAAGAAGCTTCCTGCAAGTACTTGGACCTAATCCACAACGCAGATCCATTGCTCAGCAACAATGAAACAGGCGAATTACAAGAGTACAGATAGAAAGAAACCCAAATACTTTAAAAATGCCACTAATTCATCTGGTGAATTGTGTCCGCATTGTGTCATGTGTTGGGAAGAACATGGAGCAATTGGAAAGACTCCAGATGAAAGTGACGAGTGTGACCTATGAGAAAAAGGTAAAAGAAATGGTTTTGTTCAGTTGAGATAAGATCAAGAGGAAGTGGAGTAGTCATCTTTAACCATGAAAGGGGCTGCTGCAAAGCATGGCAAAAGGGAGAGATGGATCATGAAAAAGGGGGTAGGGTACAAAATACTCAGGCTAGAATCCATCACAGGAGATGCAGGGTCGTGTTAGATACTCAGACATTACCTGCCTCTGCACCTGCAACAGCATTTTGTTCCCGCAGTCTTAAGGCACCACTGATTCCTAGTAAGGAGCCAGACTTGTCAGATTACCTGCAGCATCTTGTTCCTCCCAGTTATCCAATGTCTCGGTGTCTTCACTTATAAACAAAGGCAGAATCACAATGCTAAGCAATAACATTGCAGGATCCTTAAAACTTATCGAGCAGTTCTTAGTATTTCCTTTAAAAATCAATATTCAAAGCTATCACAACACAACATGAAAGAGCTCTAACTATTGTCACATTTCCCACCACTTGGAAGAGACAACCATAAAAGCAACAAGACACAGAAAGCCAAGACAGTAACACAGAACTGTGGTACAGTAGTCAACCGGCAAATTCTGTCAATCATTTAAGGGTTGCTAGGACATAGCAATCCATTCCTCCACCGCCTCAATGTTTTCATCATCCAGACACACAGGAGCCAGGCACTCCCTGCAAGGCACAAAGACCTCTCTTAATTAGCATGGAAGCTTTCCTACAGCTCCTGAAATGGATTGCTGGTGGCCTCTGCTGGGGTTTATGTGCAAAAAGAGGACTGTAATTCAGATTCCTGAAGCTGACAGACCCCAGCTGAAATCACTACTGAACTGGCATTATAATTGCCAACTCTTTCTGGCAAAGCTGTATTTAAACACCATCACCTTGCACTGTCTTTTTTTTTGAAACTGGCAGGTTCTGAAAGCACCTAGCTATTGTCCGGCATACTGGAAAAAGTTTGCCATTTTCTAAATTCCTTTAAAGGTAGCCTGCAAGGAAAAGCAGGCTTTGGTCTCTCTTTCTGTGGATGTAGAACTGTATATTCTTTCTTGTGTTCTTTTTGTAGTGAAAGAAGGCACATAACAAACAAGTGAGTTTTCTTGTTCAAAGCACAAATTTCTATCTACGTCACCTCTGCTCTTCTCGTTTACGGGGCAAGGCAGTGCCACCAGGCAGGTCATTTAACCTTTCAAACTTTGTTTAGATCTGGCTAAGCCTGTAAAGCGTCCTCTGTTTCTCCTAGCCAATCCCCGTGGTTCCTGAGCACTGGTCCAGCACAGCTGTTCTTGTGGCCACACACTGAACTGAATCAAGAGAACTACACCAAGTGAAAAGTAGCCCAGTGAATTCTCCTCACATACATACACAGTGGGTATTTTTCAGCTAGATCCGTTTCTTCCCCAGTTTGCTGGGCAAGTGTCTGCACAGATGCAGGCAGCAGAGGAAGAACCCAGAACTGGAAGGGAGGGGACAATGGCAGCTCAGCCTTGGCCAGGACTGCTTTCTTGTGGAACATCCCTGCTGGTGCTGCCATGTGCTAGTTTGTGAAGTGGAGATAATAAAATAACTTCTACCTATCCCTCCTGGGGAAGGAATAAGAATTACAGTCTGAAGATCTTAAATGTATTACTGAGTTGTGAACAAAGTAGCTTGAATAAGCATGAAAGCAGTGTGAAGATAGGCAAGAGAGCAGTTAGCCTTGTTAAAGGAAAAGGGAGTAATAAAAATGCCCCTGGAGGGTGCAAAGGCTGGTGTGCAAATTGGGGCCACACACAGCCTGTCTGAACCAGGAAGGTTTGCTTTGGCTTTGGGATTTTCATAAAACATAATTACACAGGTTGCAACAACAGTCTCCCCAGAACAGCCCGGAGCCATGCAGGAAACTGGTGAGGGGACAGGGATGGGTTTCAGCAGGAGCACTTAGCCATTCCTCTTATTTAAAACAATGTATTAAGAACAAGGTTCAATATCTTTCCTTGGGGAACATGACCCTGCATGCATCTGGAAGATCTAAATAAAATTGCTGTGCTGCACAGGTGGGGTTTTTTTTTTTCAGGATCTGGAAAGGAATTAGAGTTTTCAAGCGCTTTTACAATTCTTCTTTCCACTGAATCTGGTGCTACAGCAACAGAACTCCGCTGTTCAGAGGGTGGAACTCAGTGAGGAACCATTATTTCCTCTCCAAAATAGAAGCACAAAAGGTTATTACAATCTCCAGATAACCTGTAATAGATACTCACAGCCAGGAATATTATTCATACCTGAAATAAGGAGGATCATCTGAGAGTGAAGAGTTGCTTTGCTGACTGTAGTTGTCTCTTTTAAAACCTCTTGGAGCACAGAGACCTGGGAAAAGCTCTGAGTAACGAGCTTCCCTGAATAATTTAGCTGAGTAGCATGCATGCCTGAAACGGCCACAGCTGCTGAGCAGAGAGACCCTCTCTGGGGCTCACGTTCACAGCCAGAGCTACGTTGCCCAGGCTGGCCTGTGGTGCTGGGGGTGAGATGCCTGTTGGGCAGCACGGCTGGATGCGACCCCCTTCCCAGAACCGGGCAGTAACTCAGCAAGCGCCCTCTTAGCTCGCTTCCCCCACCCCAGGGTAAGCCCCTCACGCCCACCCCTCTCGTCTGGTCCAGCATGAAAACACACATCAAGACCTTAACAGTTTTCACAAGTTACATTCCTTTGTGTTTGGGTGCATCCAGCAGTTGAAGATTTGGCCTTTCCAGTTTTGTGCATATTTATACATCTTGTGTCTCTGATGTCCCTGAATTTCCTTTTCATTAATACTCCTCTCGGCCTCGGAAGAGGCAAACAAAGAGGCAGAACTCATCCGCTTCCTTTAGCTTTCAAGCTGGACTGAAAATGCTTCATTAAATAAATAGCAAGAGACCCTTAAAATTCCGTTGCCCTCAACCTCGTAGCTTGTTTGATGCAACGAAACCCTATGGCCTGGCACTGGCCTGCTCGGGAGCTGGGGGTTATTTAGGCAAGGCCAGAGAGAACTACCTTAACTTCGTCGTGCTAATGTCGGGTATGCCTTGTATCCAAAAAGCCAGCACCTCCTCCTCAGCCAAAATCTTACTCTTTACCTCAGAGCAGAATGACTCTTTGTACAGGGTGCCTGAGAGGGGTTTTGGACTCAGCAGGTTCCAACCACAGGCAACCGATGCGTGTTGTAACAGCGTTCTCCCTCAAACCAACCTCCTCCTCTGCCCCGGGATTGCTGGATGCAGCTTGCCCAGGGGAGACTGGCCCAGCCTGCCCCGGCACCGCGGCCTCAGTGTCCCCAGCCTGGGGTGCTCGGGGTCTCTGCAGACACACGCGTCTTCCTCCTTGCCTGGAATCAAACCTGGCCACTGGTGTGGTCTGGTTTTCAGCTTGGCTTTGCCATGGCCATGAATCCCCTGAGACCCAGCCTGACTAATGGGGGAGAGCTGGAGCCGACGGCAATATCCAAGACGGATGATACTCGATAACCAGCTGGGGGGAACGTGAACAGCCTTGGCATTATTAATTGCCTCTCACGCGTGTCCCCAGGCATCTCAGGGGTGTTTGCAAGCATGCTCGAGCAACACATTTTGCTTCCTTTCCATCTTTTGGTAAATTCCCATCGCTTCTCACTGCCTGGGGGCATGTGCTCGGCGGAGCACGGTCCCTGCCCGCTCGCTGTTCCTGCAGGAGAATTTAACAGCCTGCAAGGTGCCTGCTTCAAGAGGACCTCTTAGGACTTCAACCAATACCCCAAGAGGGTGACAGGAGTCGCAGAAATATGCTGCCTTTTTTATGAGCTTGGAAGACTGGAATGGCAGTAACAGGGAGCTTTTCTCGGAGGCTCTTTATTAAAGCTTTATTGCTCAGGCAAACCCCCCAGAGCTCCTGGTCATGATCAGCTTGTATTTACAATGGTGGCAATGGGTTTGTTTAACCAACTGCAGTTTCCAATAGTCAACAGACAAAACCCCAATTTCTCCTGCTGGAAGTCTGGGAAAACCTCCTGTTCGCATTAACTGAAATAAGAAGTAATCTTTAGTAAGACTTGAAAGCCCAAGGAGAAAATACACATTTTCACCTTTGAAGGGGGTTTTATTTCCTTTTAAAATTGTAACTGTTGGTAATGACATCAATTACAAGCAGGCATGCTTGGGTTTGTTTTTAAAACAGATTGCCAATAGTTACACTTTAATTGCATTGTTTAGCCAAGCTTCTGCCAGTGCTTTCCAAACACTCACCGTGCAACTGACGGAGTTTATTTCTATTTAACTAACCAACAACTCTGAGAATCAGGAGCAGGAGGAGCGGGCGAAGCGACTCTGTCACCAACCACACCGCAAGGTCACAGAGGCTCCTGCAGCAGCACCAGACTGCACCTCCCCTCGTGTCCCCAAACCAGCTCTCTGTGACAGGAAGCGCATTCTGGTTCTAAGCAAAGCTGCAGTGTAACCGCACGGGCTCAGGTCTGAACCCATCCATTTCTTCACCAGCAATGAAAGCCAATGCAAAAACATCCCCATTTCCAGCTCAACTCTTCTTAGTGTTTATGGCAGGATATGCAATTTTATTTTTTTTTGCATTTCTTCCACTTGAAGATAAGTCAGATCTTATCATTCTAATAGAATATTAGGACAATATTATAGAAAAATCAAGCATTTTCTAAAAGTAATAATTTTCATTTTAGGAGTGATGATTGGCACGTGGCACACTCGGCAACATTCATGCTGATTTTTGAGCAAATAACAGAACACAAGAAAAATTTCAAAGGTCTGAGAAGACACTAAAAGTGAAATGAAATATTTTAGAGAAGTAACTGGGATGACCCAAGTAACTTTTTGCCTCATTAGTCCAATACTGTTGCCTTGTTAATTCAGGAAAAAGAGTTGTAGAATGTCAATCCATTGCTCCAGAAAACTGCTCATCAGACACACAATCTTTCTTTTGAGGAGATAATAAATTCCGTTAATAGAGGTAATTCTGCTGACATAATAGACCTTAGATTTCTGCAAGGCAGTTGACTTAATCTTGCATGACATTCTATTAAAAATAGTACTCAACAAAATCAATGTAGCTTACATTAAATGGATGGAAAATTTGGTAACATGCATCTAAAAGTAATTATCTGACAGAGGAATTTCTGATGTGTCCAAAAGGATTTACTCTTGGTACAGTGTTATGCAGCGTTTTTATCAATGATCTGGAGAATAAGTATAAAGACATTACTGGTGAAGTTTGTGTTAAAAAATGAAATTTAGAAGAGCAGTAGCAATTAATGGGAGAGGTGGGATTGGTTGGTTTGGTCGGGTGGGACACTTCGGAGCGTGCATTCCAGCACAGCCAAACATCACTGCATTTACAGTCCTGGTGACAAGATCAAGATGAAAATGCACACGCTGAAATGAAGGGGCTGGGAAGAGGATGTCAGGGTGCTGGGAGTTAACAAACCGAGTGTAAGACCACAAAGCAACGCCGAGCAAAGACAGTAAATAACAGGATGAGTTTTTTGCATCACAGGAGTGATGCAAAATTAGCAGGTCAATTGATTTACGTTGCTTAAGCGAATTTTAAGGTGTGACTTAATCATAGGTGACAGTGAACTTTATAGACAAGAAAATTTCTGGGAATAGAAAGCTTTTTAGCCTAGTAGAAAGTGGCACATCCAGAACTTGCAGCTAGGCAAATTCAGACTGGAAATAAGACGTGATGTTGAAATGTAGGTAATTAAACAGTGGAACAACTAACTTCTTAGGAACCGAGTGCACCCTCCATTAGCTGTTATCTGGAAGAATGGTGTTTAAATATGCTGCAGTTCAAACACCAGTCCTGGGTCTGACGCAACATTTGCTGAGTGAGAGTGTTTGCATTATGTCAGAACTCTAATTAGACAATCTGCTCTGTTATCTGTAAAACCACTCTTCTTGTTTTACCTATTGATCAGTTTTATCTACTGATATTTGATATTTTCCCTGGGTTGGCAAATCTCAACATTATGGTTGACATCTCAGTCGTGTTTTTAGTGTAACATGTACTGCAGTATCGATCACACTATGTGATTAACAGCCTGCATTGCCTAAGGGACAAAATGAATATTAACATTTGCTCAAGTTGTCTATTGAGATCAAATATTTGTGTCCTTTGTTGATTGCAGCCCGAAGGCTGCGTTGGCCTCTTGGAAAAGAACAGAGCCCTCATTCCAAACGAAAGGTTTGGGGAGTGGCAACGCACAGGGTTAGTCTACGTTTACAATCCCATCCCCTCACTTTTCCTTGGAAAAGCAAAGGGAGTGAAGGTAATGGCTTGGCTCCTCAAAACAGTGTATCTGCCTCCCGGCTGCTGCTTTTGACTTTCACTCGAGAGCTGCTAAATGATGTTGTCATAGAAACATAAAAGCGGTATCTGGGAACCCTCCCAGTCTGGGGTACGCACAGGACAGCACATTTCACTCACATGTTATCTAGGTCTCCACAAACTTAGTACCTTTCTACCAGACAGCACAATTAACCAAGTCCAGGTTTTCTTACCAAATTCTCGCGTAGTGGTGGTGATCCCTGCTCACAGGGGCTCAGCCCTTAAATAACCACCATTTCCAGGTATCCAGGATCTGTTCTTTCTCTCAGTGAAGTAACACGCCCACCGACTTCACTGCAAGCAAACAGAAATTCCTCAGGGTCAGCTTCTCTACTTACATAAACTGGGATAGCTCTATTTACTGGCACAGCGCTACACGGCTTTACATCAGCAGAGAATTTAGCCTTCAAACATATGCTATATTAATTTTCCATTGGAGGTGGGTATGCAGCTAGTATCTATTTTCCTTTGCACTTAGCTCCATATAGATTAATTTTATCAATAATAAGGCAATATTTTTGCTGATTTACATTATTATCTGAAGAGACAGGGAAAAGAAAAGAGCCCAGGCAAACAAATTCCAGTCACAGTCATAAATGATCTTGGGTTAAATGACTGTGCTGTCTAGCAGCCCAGGGGAGAACAACAATGAAACTCTGGCAAATCTGAGGGCAACCTGACTTGACAGAGCACAACAAGGCAAAAGAGAGTCTGTTGTGTTGCCTTACCCTGCTGCTTCTCCATTGACAATATCGTGGATTGGCACTTGCTGGTAAAGCAAATATAATCAAGGGGAAATGGGGTGAATTTACGAGCAGAGGGTCAACGGCCCCAGGGACTGTTCTTAGTAAGTGGGATGCACAAAGCTCTTCTGCTCTCATAACCTCATGTAGTTGCCCATCCTGGTGTCCCAACCGGGACAGAGCAGATCAGCTCTGATGCAAGACAGATGTTGTGCATCCCAGATGAGCTGTCACGGCACATCTGTACACGCCACAATGTACTGGCCTGCCCGAGAGGTTTTACCTCAATAATTAGATAAGCTTCTCACTATGTCATTTGCAAATGATGTAGGGCTGATATTAGTGGCCTGCAAATTGCTGAGTGGAGACAAAGAACTGAAAGGTGGCAGGAGGGATTTGGAAAGCCACTGAAGGTCCAGGGAAAGCACTACAGAAGAGGAAAACATGCAAAAGGGAAGTGGAAACTCGGGCTGGCAGCATCTGCTGTGTGGGCAGGACTCGATGGCAAAGAAACAGGCAGCAGCCGAGGAAGGACAGGAGGACCCAGTTCTCAGATTTTGATTAGAGTATCTGGATCTTAAACATAGAACTCTTCTTGAAGGAAGAGGATGAATTCTTGCCATTCTTGGTAGCTGTTTGATGTTTTATTGAAAGGTTGAAGGAGAACAAAGTAACATTTGAAGAAAAAGTTGTGGAGCAGAGTAAAACATGCTTACAGAGTGTGCAGACCTTTGAGTCTGCTGCCAAGAACAATGTATTCTCCTGCTCAAAAGGAATTTTCTTTCTTATATTTAACCTTGCAAATATACCCAGGTGTGTACTAAACTGCATATTTAAATCCAGTCACGCTAAGCCCAGGACACACAGTAAGTCAGGAGATTTTGAGCTCTGTTACTAGATATGACAACAAGGTAAATTACTTAAACACATGCGGTTCTGCAGGAGCTAATGGCCACACTGGCCCCATGGTGGTTCCATGTAAGTTAGATTTAACCATTGCCCTTAACTGGGAGCAGGATCAGGCAGGCGTGTGGTGTCTGATTCAGGAGAAGATTATGTGGCATTGTCACTCAGGTCTCAGTAATATATGGTGATGAAGGCAGCACTGCAAAAATAATGTTGTTTCTGTCTCATAACACTCCATATATCACTCTGCTTGAATGTCAATAAATGGGAGAATCTGAAAACAGTAAATCATTCCCCACCATCCAATCCCTTGTTACAGAAGCACTCTTTGTGGCTTACAGTGCACTTTGTCTCACTTATAGGGGTGACAAGCTGGTTTGGGGTCTTTACCAGATGGACTCTTTCCCAGCTCCAAAGCAAAAGCACAAACCGGGCAGCGTTCCCGAGCTGCGGGGTCTACCACCTGCAATGCTGTGCAAGCGGGGAATGGACTCTGCTTCTCCCCTCTCTGAGTTTGTTGGGCACAGGTATGGTGCCTCCTTGTGCCTATTGCTCTGGTTCAGGGCACGAGGAACATACCCCTGCTCCCTGCATGCCTGGTCCAGCCCCCACAAAACCCACAAGAATCTTTGCATCAGCTTCTGCGGGTTTTAGGTCAGGCTTTAAGACACCTCATAACTTGGTACTCCTGTAATTCTCCCCACCCACCTACCCTTCCTTTTTCATTTTACTGTGCACGGAGGCAATGTGCAAGGAAATGATGTGCCAATTTACCTGTAGATTGTTGATTTAAATTGTCTAGTCCCAGCCTGCTGCTATAAATCCTCTCATGCAGCTGGAGAGCCCCGTTTACTATAGCGGGTTTCCATGGCAATCCTGCACTCTCCCACGTTCAGCTGCACAGTGCAGGCAGCCCCCTGTCCCCCCCTCCCCACTTCTCCCTCCCCTCCCCCCCCGCCCTTCTTCCCTTCAGATTCCATTCACATAGTCTGCTATTGATAGGAAAAAAAACCCAAATGGGCCATGGTGGGCCATGGATAGCTATTTCCTATCTTAACACACTTTTCCCCAATAACTGGATGACATATATATGTATTTTAGCACATTAGGAGAACACTTGCCCTTTTCCAGACATCATTTGGCATGCAGAATAACACCCAGATATTCTGAAGGTCTGGCTCTTCCCTGACACACATTCCTCTTGTTATTTTAGGACATCAATAGGAAGATACAAGCTTAATATTTCCTTGTGTTTCTGGCTGTAATCCCTGCAAAGGAAGTGTATCTCTCTATTGCAGCAAATCCCTCCCCAGGCTCGGGGCAGCCTGATTTTAACCTCCCACCTGCATTTGAGCAGTTCTCTGTACAGCACTCGGTACAACTCAGTAACTCCGTGTACGGCACAGACCGTGGGAAAAATATCTGTTTATTCCTAACAACACGGGAAACAGCATGAGCTGCTAGGATTAAAAAAAAAAAGAAGTAAGATCAATGGTACCAGCAAAAATTCTGCAGCTGTATCTCTGTATCTCTGAGTGTTTTACATGAATATTGCTATTTTACAACATTACCTGTGGAGGAAGAAATTTGTGTCTTATCTCAGGAATTGTGACAAGGCATCGTTAATGAGGCAGCCCATTTATCTCAGTCTTATTATGCTGCTGATTTGAGAGATGATAAGTACCCTTAAGGATTACTTCAATATATAGTGGTCAACCCTAAGCTCTCTGCAGGTTCAAATCAAACCCCGATTTATTAAGTGCCTTCATCTTTGTCCCTTTTAACTTCAGCTTGTATTTTGTCACAGATTTCAGTGGGTGCAGTATTGGCCCTTGGCTGTCAGACTTCAGATGAGTACACTTTTTTTTATCAGCTGTCTTTTCCCACCATATGCTTACTACAAAATTCATGTCACATCCAGCTTGCAATCCGAGTCTAGATTTGTGCTTTGATTGTTTGCTAACTGAGAATTGCTGTGAAAAGCGGTTTACAATGTAAAATTCTTAGTCAGGCACTGTAAAAAACCCAACAAGCAAGTACCATTTCCTTTCCTTTTAGCTGGACGTATTTCCCAAAAGTGAGGGGACTCACAACACTCTCACAAAGCTAAGCGCAAGGAGCAAACCAGCAAGAGAAAAAAAGTAGTGTGTCCGCCAGAGCTGAGAATTATTGCTTATAAGATCTTCGCAGTATATCTGGAGGGCACAAAAGTATAGCTGCACGAGACGCAGCTGTTTGAAAACACAGAGACTTGGGAGGAATTTCTGGTGTTTGTTCACATACAGATGCACTTCCTGAATTTTGCTTGGCCTTGTGGGTTATTGGTTTAAATATTTCCTAAACAGTGACAGTGCACAACAGCGGAAACCGAAGCCTCTGGGAGGTGAGCCTGCCGCCTGAACGATGTCAAGCAAACCTCCAGACTCCAAAGAGCCTTGTATGGGGTTGAGCAATGACCAAGCCCACTCGCCCACTTGCAAAACCACCAGAAAACCACGCTCAAGCTCAGAGTGCCACAGCCTGGCAGAGCTGGGCACGTATTGTCCCACTTCATCATTGTGCATACAAGTGTAACGGTAGCGGAAACTGCTGGTTGGGAGGAAAACACAGAGACTCGTATCAGGACAATATGCTCTCCGTGGGATAATCCCACGCGATGGGCTAGCAGCGGCTCTCTTGGCAGATTCTTAGCTGCGAGAAAATTTGCAATATCCTTTCCAGAAAAACCCTAAAATGGCTTTTGTAAAACCTCCACTGGGTATGCCTGGAGTCTAATTTGCTAAAACTCGTAGGTGGTAGCATGAATATCTGTAGGGGAAATTCAGTGTTTGAGGGCTGATGCATCATAAATGCCATATGAGTGAAAACACGGGGCCTAATTCTGTCTTCATTCCATGTGACAGGAGCTGTGGAGTCAGCAGGCGAGAACCCTACACTTCTGGCTCATTTTGCTCACAGATCTAAAATACAAACCCAAGTGGATTTTCTCCTCTCTGCCTCAGCTCACACTTGGCTCCCTGACTCGGGAGTTTCACACACTGCAGAAGTGGGATTTGGCCCAACAATAGGTTTCGCTTCATCTCTCAGCAGATTTGTGGTCTAACACTCCAAGATGTGCAGCATAACACGCTGGCAATCTGTCACTCGCCTGGCTCTCGTCAGCTCCAACAGCTTGCTGAGAAGAAATGGTGCCAAAATAGATGCCGGTCCGACCTGAGGGACTTGAGAAGCATCGCCTGCGGCGTGCAGCCGAAAGCTCTGCCTGTCACAGCACGTGCATTCCTGCTCCACTTGGCTCCTCCATCAAGCCGGCAGGCTGGGACCAGCCCTGGGCTTTCCTCGTTACTGTCGCAGTTTCCCATCTTAACAAGTCTTCACTGGAACTTGCCCTCCTGCTGCTGAGGTCTCACATTACTGTTCTCCCTGCTCTTCGGTGGACCAGTTCACTTGGCTCGGTGGCTGCGCGTGAACCCCAAGACTGCAATTAGGGCTCTTATCATTTGCGTACCCTGAATAGCTGTGGCTCCCCTCTTGGACAAGCTCTGCATTCCTCGCACTGAAACCTCTAATCAGGCCAAAACGTTGGCTTGGAACAGCTTGAAATGGGAACTTGGCGACTCCAGTCTGCAGCTCAGGAATTCCTTGTTCGGTTAGACTTGAAAAGCTGCAGTGCTGGGGATATCTGAGCACAGACTGCAGTGACATTTATTAGATTAGCAGTCTGAGTCTGTTTCTTCAAGAGAACTTCTCTAGAGACCACAGGGATCCATGTACATGAAAGGATGTGGTGTCGGTATCTTGCCTCACCATCTGACTACTTTCCAGTAATAACGAATGCTTATAATACTGACATTGCTGCTAAAAGCAAATCTGTAGAATTATAAAGCATGAATAAATGAGGACATAAACCAGAAGAAAAAGCCAGATTTAATATAAATTAAAATGCCGGTGAAACAGCACATCAGTCTCCTTTGCTCTGCAGTGAGGTGGGACCTAGAAGAGGATACAAAGCCTCTTCTCAGGGTACTTACTGAAATTCAACCCATAACAGCGGTAAGTGATGGCCACTGCTGTAGGGTGACAAGAAATGTGTTTCATCCCTATTTGTTTGTCTTTATTGTACCCACATGCCTTCCATGAATATCATCTGAGCCAATGGCAAGTATAGCTTTGGGACTTGCAAAATTTCAGCATATATGAGAGGGTATTTGTGGGAAGCAAATTTACAATTCAGAAATGGAAAGATTTCACAGGAAACCAATGTCTAAGGACCATCCAACCAAGGAAGAGAAGCAGCATTGAATGATCAGCCTAAGTCTTGGCCGTTTTATATTGATTGTAGTAGTTTTGGTTGTAACCACAGATCCAGGAATTAGCTGTGAGTAACTCTGGGACAAAGAGCTGCAGAAGCCAAGTCTCCCACAGCAGCACACGGGCAGCATGCATAAGAAAGCAAATTCACCAACTGAGATATACCTTAAGGGATGCTCAGGCACCTGCAGCCATAATCTCAGGAGGATTTAAGAAATGCACTGGCAGGCCTCAGTCCAGGATGTCACTGCCCATTGAAGCCCATCAGAAAGATGTTCTGTGAAAAGGCTGAGTATTAAAATGAAGAGGAGCATAAATCACTGCTATAGCAAGAGTTTTTCTGCTGCTGCCCATGCCAGGTTGTCTTTGACCAAGGTGACAATTGCCATTCTCCCGGGTTGTCCTGGCAGAAACCAGGGCCCCAAGCCTCCCAGCACGGCGAGTGCTTCGTCTCCTGTCTGCGAGCTGAGTTTGCCCTCTGCTGTTTGCTGAATAGACTGTTCCCTCTGGTTTATCCAAAACGGGAGGGTAAGAACAGCAAGACCTGAAGAACCAGAATGGTTACCCGCAGATTTCAAATAGTTAAACTTAAAAACTGTGACACTTTAAAAAAGTGACACCCACAAACGTGGAAAAGCCTGATCTGAGACTTTAGCATACACTCACTTTGTATTCTCAAGCTTTTCTTTATAATCACAAAGACCAGAACCCCCTTTTTTTTTCATTTCTCCCTAAATAAAAGCCAATACTCAGAATTAAGCCCCCTGCTCTCTTGAGACCAGGGATTCAGGTGTGACAGAGAGTACTGCTGAGAGCAGGATCAAAGGCTGGATGAGCCCACAGAGGAAGGTGTGAGGAGGGTGCCCTGGGATGACGAGAGGTGCCCTGTGATGAGGACTCGGGTCTGCTTTCTCCCCCTGCTCTGGCACCATGTTCTCTCTCCATCCCAGAACTGCAGCCCTGCTTCCACCTGGCCCCCAGGTTGGTCGCTGCCCTCCGCTGCCCTGCCCTCTCTTCTGTAGCCATCCAGCCCTGGGAGTAGTCATTGCCAGGATGCCAGACGCCCTGGAAAGGACACAAGGGCTTGTCAAGAAAGCTGCTGGCTTCTTGCCACGTGTTTGCAAACTGAGATCAGCCTTCAAGCTCCTCTTGTTGCTGTTTGTTTTCTCCTCTGCTCCTAACAGCCTCTCCCTGTGCTGTCGCTACTGTCGCCCTGCAAAGAGGGGCTCAAACAAAGGTGTGGTGATGGTTGGTGGCCGACTCGGCTGGTGGGACTCCTCTGGACGTCCTCCCGTGCCTCCCAGCTCTCATGGGCAGGGCAGGGACTGAGCTGGTGCTTGTTTCAGAAGAACTTCTGCACTCCCAGCTGGTACCAGGGGGCTGGTGCCTGTGCATGGCTCAGCCCAGGGAAGGAGCATGAACGGGTATGTTCAGTTCTGAGATCTTTCTCACACCTCCCTTTGGAGGTGTCTTCTGGGATTAGCCACTGTAGAAAGACTGCAGCCCTCCCACAGGTCATCTCTAAATTGCTTCTCTAGGTGCTTTTGCACAGCTCCTAAGCGGCCACTTTGTTCCATACATGGATGAGGCTTCAAAAGGTAAGTGTTAACCGGACAGTAACAGGGGGACATGGGAGGGAGCTGACTTTCTTGACTCTCTGATCATATAGTCGTGTCCTCAAGTGGGCACATCAGACTCTTGAGCACCTGGGGCAGCTCTTCAGGGTGTACTGACCCAGAGCAGGACATTTACCAATTGTCATATCCCTGTCTCTCCCCGAGACTCCTTCACTAGGGTGAAAAAATTAACGTTAATGAGTAACATTTGCAAACACCACAGAAATGTAAATGATGAGGGTCTTTGTGGGCAATTATAGATGAGAAAAAAAAAAAGGCATAAACGACCCAGGCTGTTCTCAAAGGGCAGCAATGACTATTCCTTTTGCATGGTTATTTCAGACACGGATATCAAGTAAGCAGAGCTTAGCACAGCTGAAAGATGGATAACAGTTTTGCATCTGGAGAATCAGATCCTCTATCTGGTACGTGGGTAATGAGCTTCCATTTTCCTCTGTATGGTCATAGCAGAGACTTGGATAACTTTATTTTAAACCAAGGATTTATCTCCTACTGAAAGACTTTAGTGCTTAGTTTAATCTGGATTGCATGACTTCAGACACAATGGAGCAAATGTTTTGAAGTTTGGGGAGTGTTGGACAGTTTTGTAACCGTGCTTGTAGCTCTTACAGCAACACCAAGACTCCCCATTTCAGGCTGCTTTCTAACAGAAACCTGCCCTATGAATCTTCCTCAGCCTGAAGTCATCAAGGCTCAATTACTGTTGAATGTATGCAGTAAGTTCACAGTAGAAGCTTCTCTCTATCTGATGTGTTGCTTTGTTTCTTCTGTAAAAAGACACGAGCCATTCTTACTCTCACAAATAATCCTGTATGATTTTTTTTTGTAAGTAAATACTACCACCAAATAGGACTGAATTGGGAAATTCAGCTCCATCTTTTTTAAATACATGCAAAACTACCAGTTAATATGAGTGAGGATTTTGCTGAATAAGCACTAACTCAGATACCTCAAAGAGCGTTACCTCTGACAGAACTAAGCACACACTGAAAACAAGCCGTATATAAAAGCAGTCTAGACACAATTTTTTGGGAGCAATTTTGTGTTTCAGCCACCAGCTCTATAAACTATTCTGGGTTGAGCACGAGGGCAAATTGCCTATAGTGAAGACACATGTGAAGAGATGCTAAAACATATCTTTCATCTCTCACTTCCACAGATGTGGCCTTGGCTTGGAAAAGTCTTCGGAAAGCCCAAGCAGTGGTACGTGCGGTTCAGGGAACACTTGCTGTCACATAACTTTATCGCTCTCTGTCAGCTACCTGGGCATCACCTCCACAGAGTTTTTTTGCATGGATATATGTAAAGATGCCATTTTATTTGTTCTTTTGCACTAAACGTGTAACCTCTTGAATCATTTGCTAAATGACAAAAAGAGGATAAGAAGAAAAGCAAAGAATCTTACCAATTTTCACAACACTTCAAAATTAATGACAAGAACAGATTAAGGTTTGCTTTGCTTGTGGTTGCAGCCCTGAGCAGAATAATAGTTGACACTCGCTGAGCTGGGACATCCTCTGAATTCTCCCTGTCTTATTGTCCTCTTCGTAGGAAACATGATAATGTTTATATCAGGCACAGCAGCTGCAATCATAACAGTGAAATTACTTGGATGAACGCATAATATTATCTAAATGCATGCAGTGTTGCTTGTGCAGTCAAGACCTGACACTATTATCACACTGTTGAAGTTGCTCTCAGCTGAGGTTACTCCCAGCTTATACTGTTTTTAAAAACATCACAACAGCTCTGGTAAAAATCCAAGGCACGCATACATACAACGTGTAAATAATGGAGAGAGGTGATTTCACCTCTTATCTCCCCAGTCAATTGCATTCTTTCCAACTGTAGGAAATACCACATGGAACATGCTCAGACATGCCAGTATTTACAGAGTAACTAGGAGCTGCAAAATTAATCAGAGAAGCGGTGTATGCCAGCAAAAGGCTACCATGGAAAAAAAAAACATATGTCTCCCTTCAAAAGAAAAATCTGCCTTTTCACAGCTACAAAGGATTGAAAACAAATTTTATCATCAAACGTGGAGTTGTGCCAAATCACAGGCAGCCAGAAGAAAGCTTTGGCATGAAAAAAGCTTTGGTGAGTTCTGGGTTACTGGGAAACTGCTGAGACGGGACTGCTTCGGTGCTGGAGGGAAGGGAAGGTGATAAAAGCTGGTGAAAGGCCCCCTTCCATTAAAGAAAGTGTATATTTTCAGCTATCTACTAATGCTCCCAGAAGAATCTCACAATGCACAATGCTCTTTGCCGGAGAGAGTTCAGGCAAAAGATGCAGCATTAGTTCACACCAGCTACAGCAAAGTAACAGCCACCAGTGCTTAACTTCTGAGATATTTTTCCTGGAGATAAGTGATGTAAATACAGAATTTTGTTCATTTACTTTTGCAGGAAATACATAATGTGTTTTAAATCATCTCTAAAAGATGAAGTGGGATAAGAAAAAAGGAGGAAATTGAACCAAATTACACAAGACTTACTTAAAAACTAATGACAAGAACAGACTTCACTTGTCTTTATTTTTGCATTGGCTGGGTATTCGGTTTTGAGGTTGGCTGGGAGCAGCTTAGGCTGCCAGCCTTTAATATTTACGGATGCCATTTCCTCTCTGAGCAGTAGGGCTTTGTACCACGCTCATGGTGATGGCTCACTGCCTGGACCCCGCTCTTGGTAACAAGGACTAGCAAGAGAGGTGTGTTGAGTCGATCTGTTAGAAGCTTTGCTGGAGCTTGTGGTTTTGCACGTGAATCTTTTTGTTGCTCCCAAGGCATTTGAACAAGAGAAGGAAAGATGAGATGGATGTTTGTCACTGGGTTTAAATGACATGCTGCACGATGTCACCTGGTGGAGCATGTACTATGCTACTTGAGTAGCTGGGACACAGGGTACTAAAGGCAGCGCGGGTTTCTGGGCAAGCTGGTAACCAAATCCTCAGTGTAACCCACAGACCCGGGTGCACGGAAACAGTGTACACAGAGATTTTTACACCAAAGGACAAACTCTCCCTTTTCCATCCCAGAACTGCAATGCTGGCAGGCTCGTTACCGAGTATGAAGGAAATTGTACCCAGGTGTCCAAAGAGCCAGATATGGTTGGGGAAGAGTCCTCAGTAAAATGAACTGGTTTAATTTCGTGATTAAGGAACTTTTTTGACATTTTGTCATTGACATGATTTTGCTTCACTGCAGATGGCCAGAGGAACAGAGATGAAACAGTTTTGAATGAGAAAAAGAGCGATGAGATTCCTCCAGCCTGCAGGTAAATAATAACCTTAATGTACAGCACTTGGTGGATGAGGAGGCAAAGGCACACATAAAAGGATTTAAAATTCTGGGATGCAGGACTTCAGAAGAAGTTTAGCACCTTACTATTTATTAGAAAACTAGAAAAAGTCACCAGACAATTTCACCCTTGGAAATGCTGGCCAATAAACCAGTGGAACAAGCCAATGCCCTGACATCAGTTCTCTGTGTTAGCCTGGCTGCCCTTGCTTGTAGTAACTCTTATCAGACCATAGTGCACTTTGTACTTTCCCAATATTATCTTCATTTGCCAAACTGTTGGTAACTGGCAAAATGCTGATCCTGTGGAAACACTGAGATTCACCATGAGAGCATGCTCTAGAAACTCAGCTGTCATTCATATTAGCTGTCTATTGAATAATTTAATAATACACTGTACATATTTAGTCTTGTTTTTCTTTTTCTTAAGAAAGGGAAACTGTGCTGCTCTCTCTCCTACTTGGACACAGACCTGTTTCCTTGAGAGCCCTGCTGTGAGCTCTGGCCCACCCAGAATGACCCTTCTGTCCCCCCGGGGAGGTTCCTGCTCAGCACCATGCAGCCCTGCCAGGAGGGAGGCTGCAGATGGCAAAAGCGCAGCTGTGACACGATCTCCTGCAAAGAGCCTGTACAGACCAAGATGGGACAATTTCAGGGAGCAGGCAGGTTCAAGGGGTTGCAGAGTAGAAAAGGAAAAATCTCCCTTCTCTCTGCATCACCCGTCTCACTGCCCCGTGGGGAGCAGTCCATTCTCAGCTGTCCCATGTGGCAGCCAGAATAACGCTCCCGTGCCCACGGCTGTCCTGGTTCCTACATACCACCTTCCATCAGCCAGCAGACCCAGGAATCAGAAGCTTGAAGAGTTGTGGAAAAAATCGCCCCAAAAGAAGTTAGAACAACTCAAGAAGAGAATCCAGGAGCAGAAGCAAAAGCAGCAAACAGCATCTCAGGAGCAGGAGCATCTGATTTCTGCCTATGGTAAAGGGCCACTGCAAAAAAGACCCCTGAAGAGAAAGGTGTGCAGAGTGGCGTCTGCTCCTCCTGCTCCAGTTTACAGAGGTGAGCAGTACAGAGGTAGCAGTCTGGTGTCTATGGAGAAAGGCTGAAACCCTGTATTACCCAGCAGTGCTGAATAACTAACCCCACAGCTTCCACCTCACGCTTTGATTTATGTTGGGCAGCAACTATGTTCATGTGATAAATTCATTTACTTCTGCAGCCCTTGGGGGAGCTGTAAACCTCCCTGTGCTGCACGTATCAACCTGCTTACGGACTTCACTTCTCCACTGGATTTACTCCCCAGCACACACAAATGTATCAATTTCCTTTCACAAAATAGTAAAGAATTTGCTGCAAGTATATTCTTTTCTGCCCTTTCCTCCCACATTCTTCCTTTTGCCGGGTATAAAGCATGAAATGGGAAGTAGCAGCACAGCAGTGTGGAGAGGCATCACAGGTATTTAAAGCAGGAATTGTGTAGTTCAGAAGCATTACAGGGGATTTAACAGTTCATTCAGTGGAACTAGTGTGGATCTGAAAGCAAATATTATTAGACTTCCTTATCCTGCTTTGCTGCTAAATTTGGGGCTGAAGTACCATTCATCTACAGCTGTCGCTTCAGTTTAGCGTGATTTAAGATCTCAGGTTGCCTTGAGTAACACATGGACTCGAGAGCAAGGGCTGCCTGTGGCTTGCCTGGTTACCCTGCCCACTTGGCAAGCTTTTCAGCCAACGGGGGATTACTGAGGGTATATTAGACTAGAGAAGACGAGCTGAAAAGCTGTACATAACAAATCTTATTGCTATAATAGCATTAGTGTTAATTCATCGGGCACTATGATCCCTGTCACACACCACCAGCTTCCATGGGCATTTCCCTTAGATTTGCTCCAAATCACCTTTTACGATGATGTATAGGAGTACTTTGTGGCGTGTGGGTCTGTGGGAGCACACATCCGTGCTGCCGTCTCCCCTTTTCAGCTGAATCAGGCAGTGCCTTCTGTCATCGCTGCGCAGCGTTACCCCTCCTAATACCCAGGAGCCAAAGCCACAATCCCTGCTGAGCCTCTTCTGAACATTCCCAGGGGAAGGCTAGTTTAGGTTGTTTTTAACGCAGATCATTTTACGTAACCGAGTTAGGGAAATACCAGACAAACGGTTCAATTTGCAGAACAGAGGCAGCCTCTGAGGCTGAAGATTAACAGCTCCAGACACTCGGTTCAGATGCAGCTTGTTCAGTTTGTCTGACTGTACATTACCATTGACAAAAGTGTGTCACAGCTGCTTTGCCAGATATTGCCTCTGTCAGATATCTGCAGCCTGGCCTAGGAAGCCAGCTTCTGCTTTGCTTTTTTTTCTGGGTTTGGTTTGTTGGTGAGAGCAGTCATGTCTGCAGTTTGATTTTAGCTGCATACTAATTTTTTTTTTTCCCCTTCTGATTAAAGACCAAAGAGAGAGAAGCTCAGCACGGAGAATTCAAATGCAAAGCCAGAGGCAGCCTTCACCCAAATCCTCTGCTCTGGAGAGAGCAGTGAAAGGTAAATGTAAGAATGGAAATCAGGAGAAGTTACACAAATTGATGGACAAAACTACTGGAGGTTAGTGACATCCGAGCGCTCATCTGCCAAAATCTTTAGCTGGTTATTAAAATAATACCAAATCCTAGGGTCTGCAGTCAAGGACCAAGGCCTAGTTATACCAAGCAGGTAACAAAGAAAACCACTGAGGGAACGGACAAAAAGCAGCATTTGTTCAAGGAGGTGGAAGGTGACCACTGGCAGCACAAGGAAACAAGGCTTAATTTCTAGGTTAGCTGCTGGTGAGTCGTGCTGAGGCCCCAGGATGGGGTATCAAACTGGCCACCTGATACCACTTTCTGTCACTGAAAAATAAGTCCTACACCCTAGGTGGGAAGAGCTGTCTGTCACCTATTCAGTTCTGTGTTTCCTAGTGAATTAAGAGTGCCACCAAAAGGCAGGGATTTCCTGGCCTGCAAAACAGGGACCAAATCAAAATAGTGAAAAATCAGGTGAATTATCCACAGCCTTACTACAAAGTCAACAGTAGGACCAGGAGTCCCAATCACTAGTTCTCAGTTTTCTTTGACTTGTATGTCTAAGTTCAGATATTAATTACTGGAATGATTTAACCCATTTAATGCTATTACTTTGCATCAGAAATAGTTGCATTCAGACTTCGTGGGGAGCAAGGCAAACAGTGGAAGAGCTATGGGCGCTGCTCTCTCCAAGTGGTTGTATTTTACGCTAGCCAAGGGACTAGATATGTAACTTGTGTGAAACAGGAAGAAAAAACTCCAAGCTATCTAGTACCGTGCAGATGAAATTATGAGCATAGTGGCTTCATGTGCTCTGTTACCTAAGTACTATTTAAAATGCATGAAATATATAATAATTTCCTTCTCCCTCCCTTTTTTTTTTTTTTTGTTTTAATGGATTGTTTGAAAAATGGCTTGATCTTCCTCTCAGAGTGGGTCATAATAAGACCATGCCACATGAAGCATTCATCATTGTAACTGCCAGTGTCATGGTGTCTTTATTGGCTATTAGTTTCTGTCAGTGAAAGAGCCAAGGCAGGGCTACAAAGAGATGAATGAGGGGCAGAGGTCAGAGCCAGAGTACTCAGGAATTTGATGAATTATAAATTTGCTGTAGTTAACAAAAAATTAAGTCACAACAGCTATAAAATATTCATCTGATCATCGGCAGAAAAAAAACAGGAGGATATTTAAATCAAAACATTTCCTTCTAGCAAGTGTTTTCATCAGAAATGCAGCCTGCTTGTGAACTTTAGCACCATAGTTTCTGTAGTTAATAAACACTCTGTAGATAAAAAAAAGACTTAATTGAAATCAGACAAGATGGTGAAGTTCTGAAGATTGTTAGATCTACATATAATTTGTCAGTTGCATTTGGAGAAACTAAGACAGCATAAAAATAACCTAACTGTAACATCCTGCATTTTTAATACTGCTAAACTAGAAAACAAAGTAATACAGCAAAGTGTTTCATTAAAAACACTGATGGATCTCAGCTGTCCCAAGTCCAACAAATTTTGGCAATTCCACCCGTGGTTCCTGCTGTCAGACACTGAACTGCACAGATCTAGTGAATAATTCCTCTGAAGGCTTCCCAAGTAAGTCCACGTGATTATAGGCAGTGACTTCGGCCCCACAGAGAGGGAAGCTCTTCCTCGTCTGAAAACATCATTTCTTTTGTGACGTGAACTAAACCGCACGGTTAAGATGAGCTTCTAGAACATCTCAGAGTCTGCTGCAAATTCTGCTGATGCAGGGGGCTGTGACTCCACCAGTGGCCATGGAGCCCAGGGCTGTTGGGGGAGGAGATGTTGCCTTACAGCGGTTGTTCACAGAGCAAAGGGGAATCTCAGGACAATCCCATTAACCAGTCGGTCTCTGTAAATGCTTCGTGCCCAGCAGCTGGTTCTCAGAGGTGCCGCACAGTCAGCTCAGCCCATAGACAACTTTACTGAACAGAAGCTAGAAAAGCCTGACTCAGTCAGTTGACTGGGGACTGAACCACATCTTTGACCTGAGGCTGATACTGACTTAAGAGTAAAATCTTCTCTTTAATAAAAAAGCTTGAATATTTTCACTGGGGGAGAATTTGGTGAGGAGGATTTCCATGCAAAAAACAAGTACCTGTTTAGTCACCTTCTGCAGGAGAAGTGTTTGCAATAAATACATAATTATGCCAGTGCAAGTATTGGCATGCTGTGAATGCAATCTGAAATTATGAAGTAAAACAGTGATAAATGTTGTCTATTATGTGACACCACCTATTAAGCAAGAATAATTTGTTTGTGCTCCATACTGTATCATTTATTTTTGCATTATACATTGTCCCTCGTCCTGTATCGTTCATTGATTCTTCTGCACTGCATCCTGCTGATTCTCACCAGTTTAAAAATTAATTACTCTACTGAGTTTGAAGTAATCACAAGGAAAATCACTTTTTTGTTATCCTCCTCCCTCCAGTTCTCAAATCTGCTGGTGCCCAGTAAGTACCAGCTGTCTGCAGCTGCCATCCGAGAAGGATGCTCTCAGACACTCTTAGGTCAGTGTCTTGACCTTCTCCTAGTGTCCTTGAGGACTCTGGGAGTCAATGGTTACTGAGTAAAACTTGTAAGAACTATGTGAACATGCTACAACTGTTAAATTATTTAAATGCTAATGGTAAAGCCTTAGGAAATCACTGAACCTTCATGTGTTGCTCTCGTCTGATTCATGACCCAGCTCTCTGCCAGTTGGCGAACAGACACCTGCAGAGTGACAGCCTCCAAAGTTTAGTGCTTTAAAAACTTTTTGTTATCGAAGTAGCATCAACTTTTTTTAAACCTGCTCTGACTGAAACTTTTTATTTCTCCCCACACTTTGTGCGTGATTCCTGGAAATCACCATTAAAAAGCTTTACATTAGTTACAATTTTCTTTCAAAGAACATGTGAGGGGTTAATAATTAAATACAAATCCTCTGTTTCAGGTGTGAAGCTGCCTGGTGCTTCTGCATGGAGAGAAGGTCAGAAGCTAGCTAGAAAGCTGCTTGGTCCACCTCCTACGTTTCCAAATCTGAGGAGCACAGCTGAAGAGCGAAGCACAGCAAACATCTTTGGTACAGTTGCCTCTACACTACACTAGTTGTTTTGGCACACGCACACAAAAGTGGTTTATTAAAACTGGTTGAAACAAAAGGTTTAGTGACTCTTGTAATAACTCACTTATCAGGTTAACAACCACCTGGAACAATTACTAAAGCTGTTGTCCATGGTCAGCTGGAACAATGAATCCACTGTGGTTTTGAGGAGACAATGCAAATGCACAGTGTCCTTAAAATAAGACTTGTCTGGATCATGACACAAGCTATGTCTCCCTAGCAGAGATACAGCATCAGCTCCATGTCCCGCATGTGGTAGCATATTCTGCTCTTTAATGGGGCTGGTTTCCCAGACACAGCTGCAGAGCTTCCCTGGGTCTACCGATGGCTGAGGCTGGCCACTGCCTTCTCATTGTGCTACACTGACACCGTAAGAGGTTTACGAGATAAAGGGTTTCACTGCCCATATATACTACATCCTGAAGGACCACAAACTACACATCATCTGTACAATTGGCACTGCAACTTTAAATTTTACACTTAGGGATTTGTCTTCTTAGGACATTGCACATTTTACAACAGATGTACAAGCCTGCGCTACACATGCAAATAGTCCTCGGGCACATAACAGGAAGCAGGTTTCGAGATGCACGTGGTAGATACAGTAATTGATACATCTCTGAAGTAATAACACCACTATTCTTTCAAAATGCTTTCCACAGAACCTGGTAGAAGATGTGTAGCAATGGCAAACAGCTTCCGAGAAAAGGGAAATGAACCTGTGGGGAAAAGCCCTGAATTCAAAAGCTGCGTGGTGCCCCCCTGCAAGCCCATTGAAAGGGGCAGCAATGCACCAACCACAGACACAAAACAAATACTCAGGAACCTGCATTTGCAAAGCCAGTGTCATGATGATCCCAGACGTACCAGGCTCCTGAAAGACACTGTGAAAGGAAAGGTAGAAGTTCTGCAGCAATACCTAGGGATCCATCCTCCTTCACCTGGACCTCAGGGCATAACTCTCTCTGCCTTCAGTGGGGAAAAGACACAATATTCATTAATGAAAGACAGAGACAAGCCCAGCAGCTCAGGAAAACGCTGCATAGGAAAAAGCACATCTCCTCAGAGGCAGAAAGGCTCAAGCAGCCCGGCACAGAAAGGATCTGAGAAAGAAAACCTTAAGCACCCTTCAAAGAGGAGGGTAAACGTTAAAAAACCTCACCCTTACAGCCCTGAAATTGTTCAGGAATTTATGTATCGAAAGAATGAAGAAAGAAAGAAAAAAAGCCTAGAAGAGAAAAAGTCTTTGGTGCGGGCCCTGGAGATGAGAAATAAGAGATTGCAAGAGGTATATAGGAAACAGAAAGAAGCTATTGGAAAGAAAATGTGTTCTGACCAGCTGCGCGGGCTCGTCGGGGAAACAGCTTCTGCAAAAGCAAGTCCTCAGTGTAAACTTGAGCAAGTAAGTCATAAAGGAGTGGCAGATTGAAAACCCTCCGATCTTGATCAGTACAGCACCATGTAAGAGATTCAACACTTCAAATAAATGCTTTGAAATGTCAGGGAGAAAAGTTTTATCTGGAAAAACAGAGCAATTAACTTCTAATCATGGCAAGTTATTATTAGTATGCTGTGCTCATTAGTAAGGCTGGAACCCTTGACTTCAGGGTCAAAAGCCTGGAAATCTTCATTGCTTGAGCTAAAAGAACAGGTTTGTTGTTTCGTGCATGCAGTTTTCCCGTTACATGAACTGATTATTAAGTGGAACAAAAGTCAAATATTAGCCTCGCGTTGCCTAGCTATTTAGTGCTTTCACTGATGGTCCCTTCTGTTTCAGGAGCAGACCAATGGTGGAATCCTGGAGAGCAGTTTCATGGCCCGTGTGGATAAAACACCATGTATTCTAAGTAAAGATCACAGAAGCAGGTATTCAGACATAAAAAGCATCCTAGAAATCCTCTTTCTCAGCACACACTGCAGACTTCTCCTAGTATTCTGTTGTAAACTATAAAAAATAGAGCAATGGTCTACTGTACTGTCATGTCTCACCTTAAAATCAGCTTCACTGTTGTTATGGAACCTGGGGACATCTGGGAGTGCTTTTGAGCATGGAAGGACACCGATGCTCTGGCTCTCCAGACTGAGGCGAACCTTTCAGCCTACTTTTATGCTTTGTATTTTTAAATAATAATAATTTCTTGCCAGCCCGAGGCTGATTCTTCTCTGCATCTGTCAGCACTTCATGCTCCATCCTCAATCTATCATTTGACAAATGTATCTATAGACAGGGAAATCTGTTTCTTTTTCTTTTGTGAAGCGCTTTAGCTGAGGATACTGGTCTGTGCAGAAAGCTACTGTGACTTTGCCTTTATAATGTGACATTTCTCCTTTTTGTTTAAACAGGAATCAACTTCTATATATGGTTCAATCACCTAAAAAAAGAGCAGAATTAGCTTCTCCACCACCACTGGAATCTGAATGTTGGTTTTTCAGTCCTCTGAAATGTGAAGACCTGAGAGGCTGCTCTCCCCCAGCTCTGCAAACGCCTCCTCTGAGCTTTTCCCTTCCTCAGAAAAATGCAAAATCTTACTCCCAGAACGTGAGTTCTGATCTTTCTCCATACAGAAGTAAACAGGACCAAGTGAAAGCCATACATAGTCTATCCAAGGAACTTGCAGAAAAGATTGAGGTGGCAACTAAGAGACTGAATGCAGCAAGCTGTGTTAAAGACTCTGCTGACAAAACATCAACAGAGAAAACTTTGGACCTTTACAATGAGTCATCTTCCATCCCAGAGCCTGAGACATCCAAGGATGAGCAAGACAGGACAATGACTATACAAATGCTTCTGGACACCCCAGATCCTGGTGTGTTACGTGTGTCATCAGATAGGGAATTTCATGGACGGGGCAGGATTAGCCGTGTGGGTAGCACTGAGAGAGCAACCTCCCTGGACAGACAGAGGGAAATGCCCACTCCTTTGCCTGGTGGGAGCGCTGCGAGCAAAGAACTACCATGGATCACTCATGGCGCAGGACAGAGGCACCTCAAGACTGGAGAAGACCTGAGCAATGCATTGCAAGGTAGATCATATTGACACGATGCAACAGTGAGGCTCAGATGCCATAGCCCAAGTCTTTCAAAGCTATGAAGCAGTGTTTAAACCTGATCTCCCCTTGGAAGTGCTGTGTCTTGGAAAATCCCTGAGCAGTAGGTCCTCTAGGCTGTATCCACACTGCTCAGAGGGAGCAGTCGCTGGAGCCTTGAGTGTTTGCAGGCTTGTTTTCTGCCCAGCTCACAAATTTAAGGCCAAGAAGAGTCATAGGTGCCCTCAGCAAGCAGCTCAGGCAGCCCAGGGACCTTCTGGCAGCAGCAAGTATAAGCGCCGCTCCGTGTGCGGTTCACAATCTTTAGATTAGTAGGGCAGAACCATGAAATTTCAGCAAATCTCCTCAGCAAGAGCTCCGGAGGTTGCCAGAATCTTAGTAGTGACTGACTTCTCTTACGTATTTGTTTGAGTAGCACTGAAAACTCCATCAGTCCCCCTGTGAGAGGAGAGATGGGACTGAAGTAGAGACTATCACATTAAGAAGTAATGATCTATCTTAGGTAATGATCTAATTACTTTCTTCTCCTCTCATTGCTCTCATTAAGAGAAACTATGTCTCTTAATTTTATCTGTGGCTTTGCCATTGATTTTGGACATACCACTTCACCTTCTGGTGCTTAGGCTTTCCCAGAAGTAAGAAAGGAATTGTAAGCCTAACCCCACATGCTTAGAAATCTGTGGATAAGAAGAGCTATATGGAAGTTAAGTGCTCACACGTAAATATGCAGAGAATAGATGCCAAAGCTTGGGCCATTTCATTTCTACAAAGAGCATATTTATTAAATGCCTTCATTTGTCTTTTTAAAAGGTTTTCCTGTGAATAAGGGCTCCGAGGTGGACATAAGCCTATTGCACGAAAAGCCAATAACCAGCCCAGCCTCTCCATCTCACCGATTCCTCGCTAGAAGGTAAACAAATTTGGATATATTATTCTCTGCTAAACGCGCCACACACACACACACGTAGTTAAAATAAATAGCACCAATTCAGCATGGAGCCAGACTGCTCTTTACTCCTTACCCAGAGAATTGCCAAGTAGGCAGATTTTGACACAAGATATACTGAAAGAGGGAACCACCTATTTGTAGAGACCTGGAAGATCAATAGGAAAGGTTCAGCTGGGTTTTTTTTTTTGGAGAGATGGATCTCCCCTACAGAAGTTTGGCCCTAGATGAAACCTCCCAGCGGCCTGAGGAGATTGGGAGCTGAGAGGGGGGGTTCTTTCCACGTAGCCAAGCCCCGTCCCGCCTGTCCGGGGGAGCTCTGCCTTTCCCCCGCGGCTCCGGAGCAGGGGTAGCCCCCGGGAGGAGGCGGTAGGTGTCCCGAGAGGAGCCGGTGGGTGCCTCCGGGAAGAGACGGTGGGTCGCCCCGGAGGAGGCGGTGGGTCCCCGAGGTGAGGCGGGTCGGGGTCCGCGGCGGAGGCGCCGGGTCTGTCCGCCAGGTGGCGCCGCGAGTCCGCACCGCGGGGGCGCCGTCAGCCGCGCGCGCCGCTCCGCGCCCGCGGAGCCCCGGAGTCCCGCGGATGAGCAACGCGTGTTTGGGAAGGGACACGGGGCTTTGCCTCCCTCCCCGCCCCGGTAAAAGAAAGCCCTCGGTATTTTAACATATGGCATTGACAGAAGAATGAATTGATTATCTTCGCGAGCGCCCAGTTAAATCTCCACCGATCTCCTTTTTGCGGGGGATTAAAGAGTGATTTAATGAACTGAATACTATAAATTCATTTTTAGTAGTTGTTTTCACTCACTTTGCTTGCAAAAGTGGGTGAAAAATTCTGATTACTGCAGCTCTACTGGTTGTGTGTATGTGCAGCAACACCTACTCGCAAACATCAAGTTTCCTTGAGCAGGACACGTCGGAGCATGGTAATGATTATGGAAAATAGGTTTTGTAGCAGGAAGCTTAGAAAAAAGGATTATATTAACATAGGTTGTTTTCAGTCAGCCTACGTTAATTAAATGTTTAATGTAGAAGGCAGTTGATAGAAAACCCTCTGCATTTAGCCTGTATCTTAGAGAGCAACGACATATCCCTGTAACTGCCCCAGGTGGGTCATCTCCGGTGACAGGGAGGACCACGAAGGGACCTATTAGTTCAGACATAATCACTAACTGCAGACCAGACCCTGCTCCTGTCCAGCCACGGAGAAGGACAAAGCCAGAGTCCTCACAGGGGACACACATCTCTGCGGAGAGGTCTTTCCTGAGAGAATAAATCCCCTGAGCCCTTGAAGATTAAATATGACCTGGACAGGCATTACCAAAGAAAGGACATATGTGCAGCAAACTGGCCACCGCGTCCCCAACTTCCCCTTCAGAGCGAAGGACGAGGTGTCGGTGCTGCGGTCCCTGCCCGGTGGGATGATCTGGTGCCGCTTTTCGGGCAGTTCGCTGGTGCCGGGGGCCGAGCTGGCTGTGCCAACCTGCTGCAGTGAAACTGCAGAAAGCTCTAGCGGGAAGAAAAGCAGTTTTGTTAACTGAAGGCAGGATATAAGGCCTTTTTAAGAAGATTGTTTACAGCTTTACTGTGAAAAGTAAACAAGAGGAAAATGAAAATTGGAGAGATAAATGCAGACAGCTCGGCTTACCAAAGTTATGAACAGTAATTACTGGAATTACTGAGAGTTAAACCCCTGTTCTTTGTGTGCAACTACCACATGCACAAAGGTTGGGCTGATTCCTGCTCCGAGAGATCAGTTGCAAGGATTATGGAGCTGTTCTGTCACAGAGGATGGCAAATGTATAAAACATGAGCACTTGGCACTCAGAGTGTGCAGTGAAGAGAGTCAGAGCTGCGTATGCACTGCACCTTCGAGAGCGCAGCCCACCAGGCTGAAGAAAATGGTGGGGTCCATTACTCTTGTGTTGATGCGTGCGTGGTTATGTGCAACTCTAATTCACAGTAATGGAAGGTAGGTGCAGAACCCCCGTGAGCCCCAAAGGGAATAGCCCCTCAGCTGTAATGGACAAGCCTCAGACAAAGTAGAAATAAGACAGATTGCACTGATCTCCTGAACAATGCAATTACTGAGAAAGCAAAGCTGCTGTGTGTTTGAGCGGTGGAGTCAAAGTCCTCAGAGCACCACAGAAAAAACCCCACCAATAAAACCTCTCAAACAATAAATCACAACCCTGTTGCAAGTGCTGTTTCAAAAGATGAGGAGCGCTACTTGCAGATAAAATATCACTGTATTTAGAGATTAGAAGTGGAAAGTGTTGCTATGTTGTGAACGGCTCCAGACTTACTTCCTTGTGAGTTAAGGGGCCACTCTGATGAGTGACAATAGTGACAGTAAGGGGACGATATAAAGGAAAGGTCATCTTAAGTCTAACCCTTTCTTAGCTACTGGTAAAGTAGATAACACAAAGCTTCAGAGTAGAAGCCTGTCTTTGAATTGTCCTCAGCTTTTACTTGCATATGATCTACATATTTTGCACCTAGTCCTGCAGCCTGAACGCTCACTCACGGGAAACAAAAGTGGATGAGAGTCCTTCTTCACGCACCAGTGGGCAGCACACACCAGCGAGGACAACACGATCTAGCTGTGCCTGAAGTTGCTCCAGTATCAACTGATTCACATGCCTGCTGAGGGCATACAGCTACGATCTGATCAGCCAGAAAGCCTATGCTAAAGGAGCACCGATGTGTTAAGGAGGTGACTGAGGAACACATTTCCCAGGGTCGTAATTTCTCCTGCTCCAGACACATTTGCACTGTGAGTGCATGAACCCCGTATGGGGAGTGTTAGTGGGGAGTGAAGGCAGCCTGTCTTTTGGTGGGCGTACAAAGCTCTACAGGACTCTGCTAACAGGCGGGGATAGTGCTGTGTCCTTAGCCCTTGGTAAACCCCTGCCCGTACAGCTCGTCACCAACGTAGCCAGCGCGAGGTTAGAAAATGGGATAGCAAAAGCAGCTGAATTGGGTCTGTGCTCTGACTTCCACTGTTGCTACCAGCGGTAATGAGTTATGAATCCACAATTGCCTACAACAGATAGTCTCTTCAAGAGTTCATCTAAACAAAGCCACCTGTTAAAAACTGACTGTTTGCCAGCCTCATTCACAAATACAAAACATCCAGTGTTACAAAATCCACGCTCTTGAACATGATCTTATCCACAGCCAGTTTCGACAGCAGAGTTTTGTGTTTACATGTTTAATTATAGCCGCGAAAACAGTGACTCATGTTCATGCAAGAAATCCTGCAGGTGCCTCTTTCCGTAAGAAATGTTCCCATTTCGTGCCTGGCTGCTCTGCAGTCCGCAGTGGCGGCGGAGGGAGATTTGTCGCTAATGCAAATGACTCACTGATGGGAATTCTCCAAACCGCCAGAAAACCTGTATGCAATTTCATCCTTATTTTGATTCAGTTACCAATATAAATGCCTTTCTGTTACATTCTTGAGAGTCAAAAGGATCGTAACACTTCTGCCATAAGATCCGTTTTGAAAGCACACGGGGCAGCCTCACGGGCTGGGGCAGAGCCAGCAGCCACCAGGCCGAGGTCTGATGTCCCGAGCTGTTTGATCACAGCTCCTGCTGTGGACCCAGTAGCGTTTTCTCTTTAGCCAGCGCAAATCCAAAGAGCCTCATCTGGGAATTGTGACGGCCACTGTAGAGCTGGTTGTGTCTGGTGGAGAACGGTTACTGGCCAATCCTGTTAATCCCCGTTTTCTGTAGAATCTGCATTGACTCCCACTGATGTTGGCAGTGGCCTTTCCTGGACACAGGCAGGGTTGGATTTGCACCGTGGCATCAGTCTTTTCACACAGAAGTAGGCCTTTCTCAACAGCCAAAGGAAACAGTGCATTGACTAAAAAACTAACCCAACAGAAGTGCAGAGACAATATTCCACACATTTGCCCAACAAATATTAGAACTGCTTTTTAAGAAATCCCTGTTACCTCTTCTGTTTCTCTCTCATCCACCTTTGCTCCCACTTCTGAAGACTACATCCAAGACACGTTAGTGGAAGCTGTTCTAATCGTTTTAGCAGTTTCTGGGTCATGAAAAACAAAGCAAAGCTTATTAATGAGAAAAATGAAATGAGATTTCCCTAAGCTGATTGCCGATAAAAAAAAATTTCCACGTTCATTTTTCTGTATAAAAAAGAAAACATCTGTCACCATTTCAATGTGTCTCAGTGTCCCTGCCTGTGTTTCAGCCGAGGCTTGATCAATAAATGCCCATTTTCACACCTTCCTTCCTAATCTTTTTAGTTAAGCTCAGATAGTTACAGTAAAAACAAAGTAAAACCAGTTAGCTGAGATCTTTATCAGGACTGTGAGACCTGGTGCTGACATTGTTTTGAAATATTAAAGTATATATAACAAATTTGGTTGGGCCATAGCCATGTCCCAGAAACGCTGGAACAGAGATCGGTACTTTGTGTTTCTAAAAGATTTCAGAAAACTTTGCCAAGGTTCAGAGGTAGATTGTGCAACCAAGTCCTAACAATGGCACGGATTGTACAATGCGGCCCTCATAAATTAAGCTTCAAATGGCAAGGTTGTTGTTTCTATTTTCTACCAGGTTGAAAAATATCCAGCTCTTTCAGAGCAGTGTTTAGGGTAGGTAAAGACGGGTGTTGTTAGCTTTCCTGACAACAACAAGGTACAAGAAAGGGGATTTTGTACATTGGCAGGTATGGCTTTTCAATGAGTCTTTTGTTTCCATTTAACAAAATTGAATAAATGATGGCTTTGTTAAAATGAAATAATTATTTTGTTGTTCAAAAGATTACTTATGCTTGTGCACAATCTCAAAAACTCTGAGTAATTGTTGTTGTTACCTTGACACAGTCGGCAGAGAGAACTCACCGCTCAGAGGAATCACTACCAGTGTGAGACTGTTTTCAAAGTTCAGAATCAAGAGGAAATTGCCAACCGGTCTCCCAGAGAGAGCCTGAGGACACCGGACAGCCTCAGGTCACAGCCCTCTGCCACTCTGAGCCCCGGAGCTGAGACTCACCACAGCTTTGAGCAGGACTTGGGTAAGGTGGCATTCCCCGAAGCGTCAGAGCACAGTGGTTACTCAGTAAAGCTTTTTAGGTGAGAGGGAATTTCAAATAGCTGGTTCATGTTCCAGACTTCACTGGTGCGCAATGAATATATGAAAAAATGTCCCCTCAACCTTCATGTCCAATTTAACAGATATACCCCACTAAAAAAAGGCAATAGAAACGCTTTGCCTTTTCCATGCAGTGCTGTGCTGTCTCACAGCTGTGAATTCACCAGAATGTCACCTCCCAGGTTGCTCCTGTGCTGAGTGACACAATGACAGCTTCACACAGCCCCCGATGGAACAAACCCCACTCAGACCAGAGCCATTTTCAGCACCTTGCAGCTTCATCTGAAGGTCTCAAGGAGCTTTGCAATCAATTCTTCATAATTACCACGTCAGATAAGTGTGGGATATTACCCTACTTGTACAGCAAGAGGCATCAAGGCACGGAACATTCACAGGGGTTAACAAAGGATATGGCTGAATGGAGAGATGTGCCGGAGGATCCTGTGGGGCTGGCCAAGGGTGGGGTGCAGGGCATCGCCACTTCTGCTCGGAACAAATGTTTGCATAGAAACAAGAGAAAGTTTGTGGCTGAAAGGGTTAAAAGGCAAACAGTACCATGCAGGGCTCTGTCTGAAGAGATCTCTGCTTGCTTCCTCCAAACAGTAGCAGATGGTGCATTGTTTTAAGGGCTTTTCCGAGACAAAAGAACAAGATCAGATAACCTTTCCTCAAAGAGGGTACTTACAAAAAGCCCTTGCTCTTATTAAGGATTCTTCATTGTTTTCCCCACAAAATTTTATACCTAATATTGGATTTTGAGGTGGTGGAGAAGCCAACATTGTTTACTATGCTTCTTCCCATCCCCCAGAGACTAGGAGGGCATCTTACATGATTGGACAGTAAGTCTGTCATCTGAAGTGTTTACCACAAGCGAAAGACATTGTATTTATTTAATATTAATAACTAGGGGCCCCAATTCTGGAAGCTATCTGGCAAAAAGACCCTGCAATCCACTATTCACCACACAAACAATAGGAACTGCTGCCTGGTGTCTACGCCAGGAGAAACCTTTACCTTCTCCGACAGCATTAGAGCGAGCTCAAGCCCCAGGTTTGACTGTAAACCAGCAGTTCTGCTACGGGCCATGTTGCTGCAGATGAGGCACAGAACTGTCACTCTGAAGACAATGTGGTTTTGAAATATGGGTCACAAGTGGATCTGTTCCCCACTCTTATCAGGAAAAGGGCATTCAGATGCAAGGCTGCATTGTCTGCTATGATGTATCACACCAGCAGTTGATTCTGTTCCCTTTCACAGAACACAGAAGTCACTGTGCACACGCAGCATAATGATGTGTAATTATACAACTGCTGCGAAATACATTTACCTTTAAAAGATACATGCATCACCCAAATGCTAACTGCTATGCCAAAGACATGAAAAAATTTCTGTAGTAAACATTTGTAAAACATAAGAGAACACAGTATAAGAAGCAGATATTCACAAAACATTTGTAACAACTGCCTGGAGTAAAACGGTGAACCTGTCCCGAACTGTTGAATTTTCTTTTTAAACACAGCCGGTATAAAATCCAGAATTACAAATGCTATAAGCACATGCTGTAACGAACAGAAATTATCTCCACAGGGATCCCTGGGAAGTATTTCACATAGCTCTTATATGGATCTCTAATCAGGTTAGGCACAAAACTTGGTATAACCAAGTGAGCTAAGGAGATTCTGCCTCTCTCAGAGACACCACTACATAAAGTCTTTCCACCATTCCTGCCTGACCACCAGGTCTTTTCCACAGGGAGTTGTACTTTCCTTGATGCTGCAGCACACCCTCTGAATACAGCTCACAGTACCCAAGTTTCTGTATCATCATTAAGTAAGGAAACATTTTGCCTTTGCCCCTTCCTACAGCCTTGTGATTGGACTATGAGCCAGATTGGACTAAATGAGCCAGAAAGCTCTTGTTTCCTTTTTTTGAGTTTGAGAGATAACAAGATTAAAGCTGAAATTAATTGTTAAAGAAGTTATTTTCTAAATGTTGAAGCTTAACCCTAGCTACTGGTTTAGAGTAATTGGCATTTAGAAAGAAAATGGAATGCTCTCCATTATTCCTAAAATGCAGAATTATAACTTGGATTACAAAAAAAAAGGTATCCATGTGTAACATCTTTCTCCTTAACTGCTGATTGACGTATTTTCTCGTATCACTAGAGGGAGCTGTTTTCTTGCTTGTAGCAGAAAAAGAAATGATTAAATTAGTGGAATCAGCAAAGAAGTGTAACAGCATGTTTTCAGCTAATTGCCCTCTGATTGATAGTTTTGAGATAAGACAGCTCTTCCTGTTTTGCTTTAAAATCCTACAGTCTTTTATATTTCACAAAGCTTCTGCCTAGTGCAGCTTCAGTGAGCTCCATCCCCAGCCTTCAAACATCTCTGAAGTAGTCTGCAATGATGGCAGCGTTGAAGCATAGCGTGCCTCTTGGCTCTGTGACAGGCAACACAAGAATCACTCTCACTTCCTTTGATACCAGTTTTCTCCCTCTGAACCAGTTTCTCTCCATACACACAGAGACTACTTGCACTGCTCATTGGCTGGCTGATAAATCATCTCAAAGCCTGTGTGTGCACAAGAAGTCAGGATTTAATCCTTCTCTGTGCTACTGCTGCATAGGGTGCTATTATTTGTTAAATACCACTGCAAAGCATGTGGACACATTTGCATTTCTTGCTTTGTGGAGTCCAGTGTTGCTTTGCCACACAGGCTGGGCCTTTGGTATTCATACTGCAGGTGTACTGGGTTGAGGGAATTAAGTATAACTGATGAGCGGTAGAAGGAACACTCTATGGAAAGTCAGGGTTCTGGTTAGGTCCAGATCCAGGCCCAGCTCTCTCTTGCTAGCCTGCGGCAAGAGCTGCTCTGTATGTGACACGCCGCACATGGAAGGGTCAACAGCAGGGTGAGGTATTGCCATGTGCTGCAACATCTGGCTGGAAACTGAACTCCGGCCAACCCTCCGCGCTAGAGGATTTAGATATAAACACAAAATATGCAGAGAACAGGAGCAGCACAGGCCACATTAATCCCCTTGTCTAGCAAGCAGCTACTCTTCAGTGACAAGTGGGATACCAGACGTATTTATAGAGGAGAGAACAAACTGATTCAGCAGGCGTGGAAATACAGATTCTCCAAGGTACTCAAGAATGCAGATGAGCCCATGGATTTGCCTGCATAAACAAATGTAGCCTTCAAGTTTAGAGTCTCTTGCTTAGGGATTGCTCTTGGCTTACAGGTCTTGCTGAAGAGGGGCTAACCAGCCATCCTGTTTCCCTGTGCTGAATATCTCAGTTGTCATCAGGAGTCAGCGAACCTCTTTTCTGCATTTCCATTTACCTGTCATCACCGCAGCTCAGTTCTTGCATGCTAACAAAGTACTGAAATGCCTGAGTGCTATTTCACCTGTCCCTTCCCTTACCTGAAAAGCATCCTAAAATAATAAAGCAATTGAGCCAGCACAGTAATTTTGGAGAGGGGAAGGATTGCCCTGAGCTGGGTATCAAATGGGTCAATTCCTTCTGGATCTGTTGCTCCATTCCACAGCAGCCTTTCAGGACTCTTTACACCCCATCCTCATAGACCTCCCGGCAATAATGTAGCCAAAGTTGTGCTTGCATCTAAAGTTGCAAGTACATATTTTTGTAATAACTGGTTTGGACTGATTGCTGACGTGGGCAGAAAGAGAAAAAGCTGTCCTTGAGTAAAGCAGCAGTAAGTGCTTCTGCCTAGCTTCAAGTGATTAGAAAAATGAGACTTTTAGCCCGGCTTCTTTAATTATATGTCACAGAGATTCTACAGGGCTTTACCAAGATTCTGCAAGTGCAGCGGAAAGTGATTTAATAAATAGCATTTTTTTAAAAAGACTGAGTGTATGTGCATTGAAGCTATCTGGGTATGCAGTAAAATGCCATTCATCATAACATAAGAGGACATGAAGTTTAGCCAGATGGTATTTTCTTTAAGGCAGGATGTTGCAACACAAGAAATGCATCTGGAAATAGCCACAATTAGGAAAATTATGTTCAAAAGGAGTGAAAACAGATCAGAACAAACTTTTTATTCGCTTTGAGATCAGTACCATTGGTCAGGCTTTGAGCAGAACAACAATAACATTGTTCAGTTTGAGGCACTAAGTTAAAATACTTCCCAGTTTTCAACTATATCCTAATAGATCCCCATGCTTCAGAATGGCCCAGATATTAGTATTAAAAGCTACTCAGACAACTTAGCATCAATAAATTTAGATATTTTTTTTATATAAAGTGACCTTACCTGTTAGTATTGAAGGAGGCATCCTCATCTGGCTTTTGAAAGTGCTGAAGAACCCACTGAAGAACTATTCACTTGTCCTTTCTCTATTACATTGCTTAAAACCAGTAATAAAACTTTCTTGTAGAAACAACAGTTCTTTCTCCACAGGATTTTCCTAAATATACCATTTAACAAAATCATCTCTGGCAACTATAAGCATTATAGAGTCTCAATCAGTCCGCAAAATTAGAAAGATTGGGGTAAAACTAAAAATCTTTTTAAAAGGATGAACTCTTTATTGGGCATGTAATTCAGTGTGATTTTGCCTTTTCAAACAACCCTCCAGAACCAGGAGATATGCACTACTGAAATAAAAGATAAGATTTTCGTCCAGTCTCTTGATTCTGAAAAGGAGAGGGTTAAGAAAAGCCTCCTATAGTAACACTGTAAGACGTAAGTGAAATTTGCAACCAAGCTGTTTATAAAAACACAGCATCATTCTAATATAAAATCTGCATCAGGCTTGAAGCATTGACATTTTATTTCACTCACATCCATGCAAACACAAAAAGCATCCTGGCACGCCAAGAAGCCCACGTCTCTGTTCCTTCCATGTTAAAGATTCTTCAGTATTTAAAGTGAAAACGAACCTTGCATGTTGTGGGCTTATCCTGAGGCATGGGGTAATTTGGATTCAGACAATCTGGGGAGGGATACAGATTTTATCTCAAGTTTCCAAGTCAAACCTATTTCTATTTATGACCCACACTTCAATTCATTTATGACTCTGGTTGCTGTGACAGTGGCACAGCACAGAGTAAACACGCAACCTGTTTGCATAAGCTTAGCAATTCATCTGAGAAGCTCAAAGCAGCCAAGAACATATCACTGGTAAACATTACATCACCTATCCTGTAAAAGACAGACAGGAGAGTTACAATAAGGAAGTAGCAGTGAAATAGGTACACCTGGCACAAGAATTGTTTCCCTGATTAAAAGTGAAAGCTTTTTTCCATGGGCTTGTCTCCCCCCGTGACAAAAGAGAAATCGAGCCTGCACCCCTATACAAGGAGGAGCTGCGAGATGGAGGGGGCACAGATGATGCTGCTGGAGGTCCCAGAGAGGTGACCAGGTGGGGAAGCTTTTCTTCTTCTGTAACTAGTGGGTCTGATCCTGTTGGTTCAGCGAAGGAGCAGTAGGGACAAGAGTGGCCATAACCCAGGCTCTGGACTTCAGGCTTGGAATGGGAATTGCTCCCCAGTCCTTCTCCTTCATGGCATAAGTTCTCTTCAGTGCTACCTCATCCCCTCTCCCCAGTACACGCATGACTTCATGCTAACAGATTTATTGACAAGATGTTGCTAGTGACATTTTCCTTCCTCAGATACGGTAGAATAAGTAAATGTATGCAGAGAAGCTATTCCAGGAATAAAGGCAGATGTCAGATTTGGGAGGCTTCCAAAAATAGGCCCAGGGAGGATTCAAAAGCAAGATGCAGTTAGGAATAATGTACACATCCCCCTTTCCCTTTTGGCGATCCCCTGTTTAAATCTGTGTATTTAAACTCAGGCATGTTTTGAGAGGTACAGCCAGACCTGAAATGTAGCAGAGCTGAGAAGCAGATGCCCTGGTACCACACTGAAAATATTATGATGCTGTTAGATTATTTACAAGGTGTACTGACCTCAATGGTGACCCAGCCAGCCAGCCCTGGTGACAAAACACTTTGCAAATGCTTAAATCCCCATGGACTTTGACAGAGTAGAAACACATTTTCAGGGCAGCATCCAAATAGAATCTGAACTTTCTTCAGCTGGCACCTATTAAATGGAGCAGGGCTTTTAAAATTTTCTTTAATTAACAAATGGTGACTGTTACCATCTATTTCCTAAGCTTCTGCAGGTGAGGGAGACCCCAGCTGCACAGAACTAGAAGAGAAACACAGGAGCCATCTGGACAATTTGAGGCAAACCTCCCTACTACTGACTCACAGACTGAAAGTAAGTTATGAAGCAACTTATGAACTTATGAAACAAGCAAAAAGCAATTCCAATTCTGCTATCCCAGGGAAAAAAAGGGTGCTAGCTATCCTGGAATCAAGTGTGTTTAGGCTGTAACCAGTTGGCATCAGCTGACTCTGCAGCAGGTTTATAAACCCCATGTAGGTGTAAAGGAGAGGTGCCAGACTTAATTTGCTATTTGGCAGGCAAGAATGCATCCCTGTGCTGCAGCCAAAGCAAGCATTTATAGTACCTTCTGACAGCAGCAAGATGCAACAGGAGTTGGGTGTTACCTGTGCTACCTTCTCTTGCAGTTTGCTGCCCTTTGCCCCCAGCTCTGAGGAATCAGGTGACTTGGTTAAAAATGTCATTTATAGCATGTTATTTCCTAACACAGGTCCATCAGCTCCAGCAGAAGCAGCAGCTTACGGTGCTGAGGGAGAAAGCAAAGCTAGAAGTTCAAGAAAGCCAGAGGTTTTTGAGTGACCTGCTTCAGCACAATCCAGAGGTAAGCTATTGTTTCAGATCCTGTGCTACTGCTTCTGGGTTCAGCAGAATGTTCCTCCAATCCCCACTGTTGTTTTTTTTCCTCACTTAGAGTCCCTTAATCAAAAGAGGTTTTTTAACTGATAAAAACTGTAGATCCAGGTAACTTTTTGGAAGTGCCCAGGTCTGTCAGGTAATGGAATCCCTTAGGCAGTCATTTGGACTGTTGACCTGAAATCACTTAGGTACTGAAGCTTTTGGTGTCTATGGCTGGCTTTGCTGTAAAATCAAGAGAAGGGTTTTTAAGTCCCCAAGAGATAATTACTGTGATTCTTGCTCAGATGTGAGAGCCTAGTGAGATGCTAATCTTGACCAAAAAGTATCCTTCCAAAGATAAAAAGTTAGCGTGCCGTTTATCTGCAGCCTCAGATTCTGAAGTCAGGTAGGAGCTGGTGGACTTCAGTGTCTATTTGTTAGAATAAGAATTTAGCCCCACATGCATAAACACAGGCTCAGACCTCATGTGCCATTCCAAGCTCTCATTATGTTGTTGAGAGCAATTGCTTTTGAGGATACTTTAGCTCAATTGATGTCTCTCAATATGTTTGAACAGCTCAGACAGAAGTGATCTCTGTCTGTTTCTTTTTTTAAAGCCTTTAGGAGGAACACAGTATCCTACCTTCCATGAAAGCATCTCTAAATACACAACAGTTTGAGTTGTTATACTACCTTACATCCATATGCCCACAGTTATTTCACTATGAGTAGCATCCAGCTCATTAATTAATCCAACTCTTTGGGAATTACTGACATATGAAAAGCATTATCTACAACGAAGATGTTTTCCAAGAGAATGAGGGAAGAAGGCTTAAAAGTTCTGCCTTTTGAATAGATCATTCAGGTCTACAGACAATTTCTGTGTTTGCAGGAGTGCAGTAGCTTCAAAGGCTGTTATTCTGTGCCAAGGTTGGACCATGCAGAGCAAATGTGGAGAGGATCCCAATCGGAAGGTGACAATGCAGCTGGCAGGTACAGAAGGCAGTATACAATGAGGCACCCCGGTGGTTTAGCCTGTGGTTTGACTATATATATTATTTGGGGTTCTAAAGCATTTGCACTGAACATGGTTTCTAAGAGGGATGTTCATTTCAGGTCATTTAGGAAGAGTTAACATGGCTGTCATGATATCTTTAAGACTATTTTAATTTTACTCATTCAGATCTCTGCTGTGAGGTATCCATCTCTGCAACACCGTCTTTCTACTCTGATTTATGCACAAACCATAGCAGAGACACCTCTGGATGTTGTGGGTGATCCTGTGGTTTTTTTTGGGTTTTTTTTTTTTTTTTTTAGATGGTAGGAGCCCCTTGGAAACTTGTGGGAAAATATAATTTTCCTCATTTTGTTTTACCATCATATACCTTGGTATGAATGGGAATATTTTATGTGCACATTTTTATGTTCCTTTAAAGAGGCATAGATTAGACTTGAGAATTGCTTCTAGACTCTTATGGATACAATTACCAGAAAGGCACATTTGCACAGGTAAGACTTCCAATATTGCATAAAAGTGAGCACCAGGCTGGTTTGAAGAAGATTCACCGTCCGCAGAGGACTTTGCTATGAAAGCTAGGAATTGAAATAGTATCTCTGACTGCAATAAGAACATATTTCCTTTCTTTCTTACCATTAGCAATCAAGAAACACATTCACTGAAACAATCTGCATTGAAGACAGAAAGAGATTACAGTCCAGTGGATCCCAAAACAGTGGGAGAAAGAAAACCCCTGGGAGGAGGGGGTTCGTATTGCTCAGGGCTTCGAGAAGGTGAACACTAAGTTAAAGGGTTTAGTGGTATTGGGCAAACACCACTACTTTCTGGCACAGCATGAGAAACAGCGCAGCATCCAGGGGCTGGAACGTGTAATCACAAATTTCACTAATTTTCTAATGGATTTTGAAAATTTTGGTGTAAATACTTACATTCATTATGCATATTTAAACCATAGTTATCTCCCTTTGTACTCCTGACCCTCTTACAGAAAATAATCTTGGGAGTTGAGTGTTATTTACCCTATTTATAGACCCTTTTTTTTCTTTTTACCTATTTACCATGATTTCACTTAAAACTGAGGTTATTGTTCCTAACTTGCTCCTGTAAGTGGACAGCTGTGGGGTGACTCCCCTCAGGCTCCTGCTGAGGGCTGGGCTGCCAAGCCTTTGGAAAGGCACCTTGAATTCAAGAATGGACACTAATTCATCTACTACAGCAACCATTCTGGCAAGGTCTTTTTCCCCTTCTATTACAGAGAAATATTTTACTTACAGTGACTTAAAATCTCCTCCTTAGGATCCCTGCTGGCAGAGCACGGGAAGCCAGTGCATGACCATGAAACATTGAATCTGTTGTCACCTCCAGTGAATCTGCCCCATGTGGAGACTTGTGCAGGGGATAGCTCTGGAGACAGCAGTGAACAGACCAGCTCCAACAGCCGGGTAACACCAGCTCTTCTACCAGTGTGGGGTTTTTTTTTGGGGTGGTTGGTTGGGTTTTTTTTTTTTTGGTTTTTAGTCCCAATGTCAAACTCGTCACCCACATAGCACTTCGATAAACATGATGCTCTGCTCTGTCCCCAGTGGAGTGAAGTCGGCCAGCACTATGGAGGCTCCAGCACCTTCTGCTGCTTCAGCTTGGCCATGGTGGAGCAGTGTCTGAGGGGAGAAGAGCTGCGAGCTCGACACCAGACTGCCCTCCTCAAGCTCCGCAAAAAAGCTCTCCGGGAGAAAGCCAGGGCCAAGTTGGCCTGGCTGGACCACGAGAAACGGTGAGGAGGACATGTGTGGGCAGGACACAGGGCTGCTCTGACTGGGACAGGTCCCTCAGCAGGAGGTGGAGGTACAGCTGCCTGCTCAAAAGAAGAAAAGCTGTCCTTTCTCAGGGGAAGCAAATATAAAATCCTTCTCTTACAGAGTAAGTGCTGGTAAAGCAGAAGGAGAGGAGTCTGCACAGTTTAATTCTCCCCAGAGCACAGTTGAGCTCCCTAGTATGGCCTCCTTCAGGTGCGGTGTAAGCCCCTCCTCAGTGCTGACTGGGCTGAGGTGCTATTGAGGACAGCGTGAGTCCCCCAGTGTGAGATGTCCCTTGGTGCTGACTGGCCTGGGGCACCGTGAGGTACAGTTTGAGCCCCCCCGGTGCATGGCGTCCCTCACCCGTTGGTGCTGCATACTGAGTGCTCAGGGAAGTCCATCTGCCTCAGTAGAGGTCCAGGCGAGATGCTCCCAGGGTAGTGAGATGTCCTCCAAGTCTAGCAGAACTTTCTGCAGAGCCTTCCATAGCTACTGCTGCCTCTACAGCTTTTGTTTCCTGAAGAGCATTAAATTCACGGCATTTAATTATCTGATTGCGATCCTCATCCTTCTCTGGTCTCCAGCTGTCTGGAAAACCTGCAAGATGGTGAGGGAGCATCTGCCGTGGCTGAGAAGCAGTGCAAAATCCTAATGGAGCTGAAAAAGGAGCAGGTAATTCTGCAGCAAGAGGAACTGGATTTCATCTTATAAACAGTGGGAGGATGCAACGCTGGGAGGCGGCTGGAGCAAGTAGGGTTTTGTTTTTTAAAAAAGTCACTGATATCATTTCACATGCATTCTTCTGCTTTGCTTCCTACATTCAGTGAAGTGGCGTTTCTGCCAAAGCCTGTAAATATAAGAGAAAAGAAAACACCTTTTTTTCTTTTTTTTTTCTGCTGCTCCACTGTTACTGTGGATTTTTCTATTTGTGCCATAATAAGCAGGTCATATAATGTAGGTTTCCAATGATTTATGCAGATATATCCTTCTGATTTTGAAAGATAATAATTTCATCTGACAGCTAATTTTATAGCCTCAGTTCCCCTACTACTGAGAGGAATGCTGGGCTCATAATTACACTTGGTAATCAGAAAATTTCTGTCCTACTCCTTATGTAGTACAAGCCTCTCCGTTACTTCAAGGAATTGCTGTGCAAACCACAAGCATCCTGTAGCTTTGAATGACCTGAAGATAATTTATTTCCAAAGGTCTCACCTCTCACAGACGCCCCATCTCCCGGGCAGTGAAATATCCCCCTTACCTGTCATTAGTTCTCGCAGGTAACCCCCAGTCAGTGTTAGTGAAAAATAAAACTGCAAAAAGTTTTTAAAAAAACCAAACAAAACCTGCATATTGAATTTACTGTGAGCAGTATTGCTGTATGTTAAGAAACCTACTTAATATTGTGTGTAGTCTCTCTTTTCTGTTACTCTAACACTTTCAGTGTCCTTTCTTTTTCTGCTTTGTGTAGGCAGAAATCCAGCACCTGCAAAACATCTACAGGGCAGCCCATCAAGAAAGAAAGCTTTTATTAAAGCAGCAAAGAGAAATCTTAGTGATGCGTCATTCAACAGCACAACTCCAGGAAAAGCTGCATAATTTGGCTGGGAAGCCAGAGGTTATTAAATCACAGTCACTGGATATCTCGGTGGGTTTTTTGAGGGGATAATTAACTAAAGTCAGAGCTGGCACTACAGCTAAGGAACCCAGGTGAAACCTTATGTATTGCCATTTCCTTCTAGCTTACAAGGAGCCCAGCAACGGAAGAAGGAATAAAGCTGAAGACAGTGAGACTTATTCCTAGCCCGAAGCTATACTCCTCCTCAGCAGAGCCTACAGCCCACCCAGAAAAGCCTGATCTGTCAGGAAATAGAGAGAGTTGTGTCCAGCTAAAGAATAAACAGAGCAAGAAATATGAGGGGTAAGTAAAATCCTTTTCACAGTAACAGCTGAAGAACCAGTCCAGTGGAGAAGATGGAAGCAGTTATGTCCTAGATAATTGTGTGAGCTTTAAATGCTCCCAAGAGGGAGTTTTAGAACAGTAAGTTTTGACAACCTCTGTATTCAAGCAGTTGATGCATTAAGATCACTGCTTATCACTCTGACCAATATTGCCTCACTGTTTATTTGTGCATCCTCCATATGTCCAACCTACCATCTCATGTCCAAAACGGTAAGTTCCTCAGGGCAGGGACCAGCTTATTGTGAGGTATGTGAACAGCACTGGGTAAATTAAGGTGTCTGGATCCAGCTGGAGATCGTTTCCATACCACTTACTAAATTTTTCAGGTAGAATACATTCATCACATCAATATACCAATAAGAAACTCTGTATTTACTTCAGACTTTTTCATTGTTTAAGAAGAATTACCTTTCTATGCAGTCACAAATATTAACTCCTTCAATAGAACAAGCTAAATCTGAGCATTAATCCAGAAATTTAGACTCTGTGTATATGTATATATCCATCTGTGTCTGTATACATATATATGTAATCATGTAGTACTGTGGTTTAGATTTATCATCAGAAGTTGGACAAGTCTGTTTCACGCTGAAACAAACACCATGTTAGTCTGCCATCGTGAGCTTATTGCACGTGGAAGGGGCTGTGCTGTGTAATAAACCATTTAATCCTGTGTGCAAAATGTGGACTGATACTTGTTCCCAAGGCAGTTGTGTTTTCATTAGAATGGCTCCATGCTCTTGCATTCAGTGTCTGTGCTTTAAGAAAGCCAGTCCTCGTAGGCTTTATATATTAATTTTAAACTCTGCATTTTTGTGCAAGCAGGTAAACATATTTCACTATGATTATCTGCACTATAAAATGTTAAGCAGTGTTATTGAAGTCTGTGGGACTGGGGCCTGTCACTGCAATGTTAGGAATGAATGCAGCTTTGACATCAGGCCTAGGCAAGTTAATTTACATAGCATTAATAACCAGGATATTTTTAAATTATGCCATACGGCAACTAATGATAATTCACATTTTCATCATGGCTTTTAACTACAAACTCAAAACACTTTGGAACTATCTATTAATTAAACTTCAAAATACCCATACGGAATGAGTGGAAATGTATTGATTTAATTGGTGAAATTCCCTTCTTTGTCATCCTATGTATCACTTAACCCCTCAGAGTAGGTTTGTGTTTCACTTACCATTTAAACACAGCAGGCTTTTGTACTACACAGGGCTTAATTTTATGCTTAAATGGAAGTGCAGAGGTGTGATGTAAAACGCCCCCAGCCAGAGGTAATTCAGGAGCTCAGTCAGACTGTTCTGAGAAAGCACTGGCTTCCCGTTCCCCAGGTGCTGTATCCCCAGCATCCCCGTTTGACTCCAGCTGAGCAGTGCAGATGAGGACCCAGCAGTATCCACACTGCTCAGCAGTCTTCCAAAGCAAGCTCACATGAACAAATACCCAGTTTGCTTCAGGGGAAAAAAACCAACCAAATGCATTTAAAGACAAATATATATCTATATGAATTAAAAACACCCTTTCATTCAGTCTTACCCAGACCTTTAGCAGACTGGTGAGTCAGATTTGTGCATTTACTTAAGTTCCCACAGGGAAAGGCTTTCAAATAAATCCCTGCATGGACCTGATCTATAATTCATGGTGTTATTGATTACAAGTCACAGAAATCTTTAAAAGGCTTCTTGGCTGTGCTTTCACTTCTTATTACTGACAAGCCTGCTCATAGGAGAACAGTGAATATTAATATCAGTCTAGAGCAGACAGGGCCTGGTGGAACTGGCAACGCACCCATCTCTGGCTGCTGCCTGATGGTGTATAGATCTTTCACCTGCAAGAGTGCAGGGTGGTAATTATGCTTTCTGTCCACCAGTGCAGGTATGTTCCTATTTTATACTGATCTGAAGATGGTTAATAAGCAGGGCTGTAAGAAAGGGTTGAGAAATACTTTTAAACATGAAAGCAAACTGAAATAACAGATTACCAATATGCGGGAAAAAAAACCTGCTGCGTTGAGATTTTGTTAATGGATATTAAATAATAGAAACAAGGAATACAGAGACTTCTAATTATTATAAATGGACAAGCTTTTAGCTAAGAATTGGGACTATATCTTCTGAATTGGGATACTTACTCTGAAATCTATAATATTAGTAGTGTTGAATACTCTATAGGCCTACTTTTTTTCATGTCAAAAAAATTGAATACAGATTTAGCTTCTAGATGCTGTCATATTGTTAGTTTTAATTTATTCAAGAATAAGTTTAACTTTTTAGACTGTTAATGGAGTAAAAAAAACAACCCACAAACCAAATAAAACCAAACCAAAAACCCCACATGTAGATCACTGTGTTTCTGGACAGAGTAACTTATTTAACTCTGTATTCTATAACTTGAACCACTAATGGAAAAGTTTGTGAGTATGAATTGTGTTGTCTCACGCTTTTGCAGTAAGGAGACTGTTTAGAAAGTTCAAAATCACCACCACAATCAGTATTTGATGTCCCAAATGTCCATAAAGTTGTGATATATTTAAAGTGGAAAATTCAAAGATCTGTTGGAATCTGATAAAGTATTGTTGACTGGAAATGGAGGAGGCAGACAGGTTCAGATTCTGACCCTAGTTTTGCCTTTTCAGTGCTGATGATTTCTTCAGCCTCCTAGTCTTCTCTGTGAAGATCAGAAACCTGATTTTTATAAAATACAGTATCAAGTGAGAGGGAGGGGAATAGGGAAATAAATACTCTATTTAGAGTGCTTCTGGCTTTACTAATTTGCTGGTTTATAAACATATGTGCATGTGAGCACTCTACAGGTACTGTCAAGCACCACCAGAAGCATTTAATTCATACCTTTATTGACTTCATATAGATTTGCCATGATTAACTTGGGAACACGAAAACAACTCCCAGTCACTAATTCCTTGTCTAACTGTTTACAGCTTTTCTACTGAGAACAAGAGAACACTGGTACAATACAAGAAACAGGCAGAGTCGTCCCCAGGTTTGGAGCAGCCCCTTGATGTGCAAGGTCCTGATGCATCTGAAACTGTGGCCAGGGAAGTCTGTGGTGCTACCAGCCAAACCACAGGCTCGGTCTTTATGATTAAAGATTGCATAAACACAGGTACCCAATAAAGATTTCTGTAGCAAACCATGTTTGAGACCGCTTTGTCAAACTGAATGACTTAGGAGAAAAATTGAATTCTCAGCTGGTCTTTGAAGCAGCTCAGATGATCTTTTAAAGGAAGAGGACTGTCAAGCTAATTAGCCCATGAGGGAGAACTTGTGATGTTGATCTATTCCTCAGTTACCTCCAGCACGAGTTTTGGTACCAGGATCTGTTCAGGATTAGCAAGAAGAAGGTGTAACAAGGGTGTAAGATGCTTTGTTGAGATGGCAGCTAGCATGGACGAGGAAAGAGTGAAGAAATTTCTGGAAGTGGGCTTTACAGTTGCTACCATGTAGCTTGATATGCAAGGTGATGATTGGATAAATAAGGTCATTGGTCCTTTTGGCTTCTTCTGGCGTGACAAGGAATGTGTACGGTAAAACTAAGTTACTCAAACTATAAATATCTTTAAGCCTTTTTGACTGAGCTAAAAAAAAAAAGCTATAGCTAAGTTATTCACGGGGGGAAAAAATGCAGTATTGGAAATATCATAACAATGTTATACCTTTCAGAGCTTAATGCTCAGGATCATGTTTTATTACCTCTGGAGCATGCAAATTCAGCTAGAATGGATGAGCCTATATCCACGCCCATTACAAGAGAAGGCAGAAAGCATGCATTTCTGGTAAGGATCACCTCTGGAATTTCATTTCTGCCTACAGGTTATATTTGCCTTAAGATAGGACCAGCACAAGACTGACACATTTGGCAGCTACGAACATCAAGTAAAAATCAGTCTTGTGTGTTGATTATGTGCACTTCAGCTAAAGACCAAATTTTAACATGGGCTGGTTTACCACAACTTTCCTGCCCCTTCTGTTTTCTCTATGTTGTTAACTAGTGGCAATGTTTTTAAGCCACCTCCTGTGGGTAAGTGCTGCACTGCTCCAGGAGAAACTAAACTTGTCCCTGGAGCAGTAAAATGTTATTTGCCCATAGCAGCTGCAGAGACCGGTCCCTTTCCTCTTTCCTGCATCAGTGACACAGCCCCACTGTGGGTATATATATGCACAGGAGTCAATATGTACTTATACATCTTAATGTGAACATGTACATTTAATCTTTGCTCTTTAAACTATTTTTGTGCCAGTCCTTTTATCTTAAGATGTTAACTCTTTCTCTTAAATATTTACATTCTAGGAATCTGTGCTGAAGGAAAAGGCATTTATTTCAAACCCAAAGACAGATCCTAAAGACAATGAAGATATTAATCCATGCGACAGCAAGTTCACAGTGGAAGGCTTGGGGATGCTTTCTACTTGGTGTAACTTATGCCTGGTGCAGGCAGAAAATACTCTTCAAGGAACTGGTAAATCATATTTAATGTTATTATGTCCAATCTGTTTCAACCACTTCAATCAAACTTTAATCCAGACAGAAAGAGAGACAATATTCTCATTTATTACCTAAGTGTCTTGCTCACTATGCCCAATATATAAATCACTGCTAGGCAAGATGGGGGAGATCTCTCAAAGGTTTATTATGAGATATGATTATACTGCTTCCTCAGAACAAAATCATAACTTATTCTGCTTGTGTCATTAACAATTTACTCTCTTTTGAGGCATTTTTTTAAATAATTTAAGGGTGTTCTTTTTAAAGGGACATAGATCAGTTGAAGATAGACTTAGACAGGACATGCTGGAGTTATTTTTGTTTCCAGGTTTTATCCTCAGTTCATATTTCTTCCTCTCAGTAGGACATATGAAAAATAAAACTGGCTGTTTATATATGAGCCAGTTATATCATTTATATAGTTCTGGGGATGCATAATTTCTGTATTATAAATATTTACATATTGTGGCAATATTTCATATTTGCATTATTGTTCTAATGAACTATCTTTCTGCATTTACTCCTAGATACCATAGTGAGGGAGGCTATAGATTTGTGTAATTAAGGCAGAGTAACAGCGGTCGTCAGGATAGAAGTTTGGCACAGACTGCACCTTAACTAGATTCTCAAGCCTAGCTTTCAGCGCGTGGACATCAAATTGTCTGAAATAAATCCTGTCCTACAGGAAAAGAGGATTTTTTCCATGGACTTCAATGGGCCACAATTTCACCATTAGCGTTTTGACTTCATTTTTTATATTTGGCAAGGAGTCTTGGGCTGTCTCATAACCCCGAGTGTCAGTTCATGGGCACTGCCATAAACTCCGCTAGCAAGCCTCAGATTCCTGTAGTCATGGCTGCTTTGTGTGACTGAGATAAAGAACCACCCTGTATTTGCCATCTGTGTATTCCAGGTGATGCTACATCATCCTTAAAATATCGAAAGGAAGAATCTCTGACAGTGGAGAAAGCATACGAGGAGCAGAGAAGTCATGAAATGCTAAGAGAAGAGCAGGACATCTGCAGTCCACTTCAGGCATGTGGCAAGCTTATAATTTATCTTAACTGTGTTTTTTCTTACGTAAAATTTCAACAGAAGAAATCAGCACTATTGGCTGTCATGGAGATACTGTGCTTGGAACTCAGCTTGCAGGCAGAGAAGCTGAAGTTGTGTTGAGGTTTTGTTGTACTGTGTTAAAATATTGCCCTTAAGTCTGGGTAAGTCCAGCAGCTATTTAGTTATTCTTTAGGTTTCCTGTATATTCAGTGATTTCTGATCACACTCTCTGCAGGATGAAAAAAGGAAGAAAGACCTTTCTTCTGATGATGAAGATGAGAAAATAAGATCAGCAGTGATTTCAGATGGAGCTACATTAGTGAAAACAGAGTTAAGAAAAGAAAGGTCATCAGAAGAACAGAGGTACTGTGTCTGTCAAGGCCAAGACCTTTGGTCCTACTTTCTGATTCTCTCATCGATGTGTCAAACCTCGTCTTGTTTCTTTGATCCACGTAGTTGTAGAAAGACCAGGGAGACTTGAATGACCTTAGCCTGGTATTGTTTGTCTTGTATAACTTAAAAAAAAAAAAACAAAAACAAACCACCGAAACAAACCCAACCAATAAAACAAAAAAGACCAAAAAAACCCTCCAACAACTCAAGTCCCAACAGAACACAAAAAAAACCTCCTTTTTTTATAAAAGGGTCTGACATAATATTAGTCACATTCATCAAACGTTGTCTGCCAAGTTTTCTTAGGCAATGTAATTCTTTGGAGTCAGTTGAAGGGGTGTTGATACCAGTTTGGGGGGAAAAAGCTGTCTTCAGCCAGCTTTGGGCTAGGCAGAAAGCATCTGAAGTAACAGTTAAAACAAGGCATATCATTTTGCATTGCGCTGCCTGTAGGCAGCAAATAGACCCAATGAAATTCTATGGTCTACTCAACATTCTTGAATGACAATGTGTACTATACACCTCATAACTCCAATTTAATCCAATTATGTTGTATTTTCAGGGTTAGCGCAGACTCTGAGAGAAAATCAGAAATCAAACATACAGATGAAAAAGCACCTTCTGAAATCCCTTTGTCAGAAGGTAAGAAATACCTTTTTCTGTGAGGCTTTGTATGGTTATTTAACATACAGCCTGAGTATTAGCTCTTCCTGGAGTTAGTCCATGGAGGATAACAGCCTACTTCTTGTACCACATAGTGAAGCTACTTATTGGGCTAAAATAATAGACACCTTAATGAAAACCCTGTATCCAAACTCTTCTGATCAACTAGAATGGACACTATTGTATTTATTTGTTTGCTACATTACTGAGTTCCTTATCTTTATTTGATAAGGCTGACTTTTTTTCTTTAAATAATATTAAAAATAGTACTAATCTTGACTGTGTACTTAATGCTATTGTCTTCTGAATGCAATTTGCAGCTGAAGATTACTGGGCTTGAATCCTAAATTACCTGTCAGCAGCCTCTTCTATAAAATAAAAAGATTTTTCTGAAATGCTGATATTTTTTTTAAAATTTTTTATTTAATGTTCCAGTTAAAGCAGCAGAAGTACCTGTCCCTTATGAGATCCATCAGGTGGATGGCAATCAGTGTTTGAAGCATTTGGACCATGTTTGTCATGAAGCTTCTGATGGTGAACTAAATTTAAAAGCATTTTCCGAAAGATTAGCTTCCCCTGAGACATCGTCCAAGTCAAACAACTTCTCTCTGAGGTATGAAAATGCCAAATCAGACTCTTCACTCCCAGAATTTCAGAAAGTGTCTGCAGTTTGGATTGACATCTCGGAAAGCTTCATGTCAGACTCTGAGTTAGAGCTGAAAAATGGAGAGGACACAGACGTCAGTATCCCGGAGGAATTTGTCTATGACAATGGTGATGCGTTTCCTAATGTTTCAAAAGAGATGCTAACGGCAATAAGTAATGGAAAGGAAATGTTGCCTAGTGACAAACATGATGAACACGAAGTGACCATAGGTGATGACACTAAGACTTCATCGCACTCCCAGAAATACCCTGGAGATGTTTCAGATCATGGCTGCACTGATGATTTGTTTTCTTTCATTCCATCAGACAAAGCAAATGCCTCCAAAACAAAGTCAGCACGTTCCTCCCAATCTGATAACCCTGCCAAGGGAATGGATGTGCCACTTCTGGATGCCTCAGAAAACTATAGTAGAAGCAAAACCTTTTCTCAGATGATCACAAAACAGGGTAAAGATGCAGTTGCTAGCTCTCCATGCAGTGATAGTATTCACTCACCCAAGATCCACGAACAGCAGAAACCTGGTTCTCCAACTAGCAGAGTGAAAAAGGATGGTGGAATTAACAGTTTATTTGTGGATCAAAATAGAGACCTAATGGGGTTTCTGCTGACAGGTTCTTTGAAATGTCTAGATGTGGTTACTGACCGATTTAGTAGCACTCTTCCACCTGACAAAGATACTTCAAATGATAAATCATTAGCATGTCTATCTAGAAGAAACTTATTGGTTTCAGGAGGTGAATATAATCATGTACAGCTTTTGAATGAGAGACTCGCATCCACTACACTCAGTAAGATTGTATCTCTGTCCACGTCCATGCCAGAAATTTCCAAGGAAGTCCATACAGAAACCAATTCGTTAGAGTCTTTGCAAAAGGTGGCCACAGGAAATCAAAATAACTCAACAACTGAAAGGCAAGCCATAGAGAAAGCGAGGAGAGAACAGTTTTCTTCTGTCTCCTCAAAAAACCAATTGTTTCAAGTCGAGAACTGTTCTTCCAAAGGTGAAGATGATACAATTTTTATTAGTGATGAGGATCTCCCTCCAACTGATGAGGATACCTTGTCAGAAATACTGTCTCCTGTTGATGAAGTATTGTCCTATGGAAGTGCTGACTTGCCATCCTCTAATAAAAAGGATTTGTCATTTCTAAGCGAAGATCTTCCTCCTCCCCCTTTAGGCGCAGATGCAATGAAAAATGATGATCCTAGCTTCAGTATGGATGATTTCCCATCTCCACCAGAACAAATGACAGCCTCAGAGACTAGACAGTGTATGGATGAAGATATATCACTGAAAATGGATGCATTACCCCCATTACCTGATAACGCTGGGCCTGAAGAATTTCCCCTGCTCAGTGGAGAGACAACTGATGCTTTTTCAACTCAGGATGGTAGTCCCTCAGAACAATCTTTAGTTAAAGATATTTCCAGTGCAAAGGAGGGCTTGTTAGAATACCAAGAAGGAGAACATGAGACAGCTTTGCAGCATTGGGAGTTTCTGCCTGTGTCAAATCCTATTTCATCTGGTCAGGCCAGTAAAAGTCCTGACTTCATGATGAAACAATGCAAAACAAACTTAACACTGCCCATCACTGAGGAGGACAGTGATGACCCGTTACTATCATTTGAAATTGGGGACAGAGTGTTAGTAAAGCAGACCCAACCTGGAACCCTAATGTTCAAAGGGCAGACTTGTTTTGATAGTGGCCATTGGGCTGGTGTTGCACTCGACAAAGCTGAAGGTGATAATGCTGGAACTTACAAAGGGGTGAAGTATTTTGAGTGTGCTCAGCGCTGTGGTGTCTTTGTCAGACCTGGTGAGATTTCACACCTGTTGGAGGCTAATGAAAATGCTTCCAATTATACTGGGGATGAAGACTCTGACTCCTCCTGTGATGACAAATCCTTCAAAAGAGACTGCAAATCCTCTGAAGATGATAAGCAAGAAGGAGGGCTTACAGAGCAGAAAGCAGAAGACACAAACAGTGCAGGAGGATCAGAAGTGAAAGAAAACCAGTCTAGGTTACACCTTACCTTGCTGTCTGGAAAAGGGCAGAAGCTTCCACATTCTGACCAGTGTAAGTGTAATGAATTCCTCTGTCAAAATAACTTAACGTGCTTGGGATCAGATAAAGAAAAAACAGAACTGACACAAATAAAACAAAGGATACTTGCAGGTGTGCTTCCAATGAAAAGTAAGACCAGTAACACAAATGAAGTAAAAACAAGCAAAACTATTTGTTGCTTGGTAGAGGATCAGAAAATAAACAAACTCGCTGATGATATTGCAAGTGAACTTGCTAAAAACCTTCTGTTTGACACTTTAATTGCATTTTCTGAAACAGCTCAACACAAATATAAAAGCGCCTTTGAAAAAGACATGATGAATTATGGCAAAGGCCTAAGACAAGAAGACAATCAGAAACCGTTTCTCCTCAAAGAAAATTCAGTTGCTATCTTATCTGAACAATCAGCACAGGATTCTGATGTTTTACTGTGTGATTTAGATATGCTTAGCATTCACGGTTGTCACACAGTAGCAGAAAGAATTGTAACTAAATTTGTAGATGATGCAGTTAAAGAATATATGAAGATTAAAAGAAAACATGGATCGAAAGCATTCAAGATATTTCACTCATCTTCAGAGACTTCTCCAACCACCTTGCCAGTAAGTAGAGTCAAAGTTTTTGTCTACTTAAGTTTTGGACCTGAAATTTGGCCTATGCAGGCAAGCATTTGCATTGCCCAGTTGCTTTTTATCATCCATAAAAATTACATCATGCCAACATTTGGAACTAGATTGCTCACTTCATCTGACACATTCCTTGTTTAAGGAATTATCTTGTAGGCAGTGGATAGCAGGAGTATGGAGGGGACAAGGACGAGCCGAGCATAGGGATAATGACTACAGCTACTCCAAACAAAACACAGGGAAATTTTTTTTGTTGGAATTTGTCAGTTAGTCAAAAGTGATAAATCTGCTCAAACTTCAATTTTTATTAATTTCAGAGGAAACCTGGACACCCGCCAGCTCATCTGCCGAACTCCTTTACAGCTCCTGGCTGTGGGACCTTCAGCTTTTTAATTCTGTATTAGCTCTGCAGGCAGCTTCTAGCGAGGTCACAGCTCTCAGGGCCTCCAGACTCTCACTTTTCCTTCAGCCCCCTGGGAGGCTGGAACCCCAAATGAAGAGGAAGCTTTTGATGCCTGCTGCTTCCAAGCCCACAGTGTTTAATTTATGCTTTCTGATGGACTATTTAAGATGTAATACCACAGAAAGCTTAAAAAAAAAAAGGAAAAGTTTTGCTTTAGGGAGGTGGGGAGGATAGTCCCAATTCAGAACAAAAATATTTCAAAATGTTAAAAACTTTCATAGATCTCCAAATTTGGAATTACTTCTAATTCTGAATTCTGCCAAATACAGTTAAAATAGGTACTTTTTATGACACACTAGTAAGCCTTTCAATGAACCTGTAAGACAATGGTTTAAGTGTAATCAGTTGCTAATAATTGCAATACCTCTAAAAATTGTGGAAAAAATATGGAGTATGTCACCTGGCTTTTCTTTTTCTCTCTACTAAAGTTCCTTGTAAAAATCCTTGATGCTGGTGTTTTTGGAAGCTCTGAAGACTTTGATCAGCCTAATTCTGACCAACATACGCTTGCAAGACAAACACAAAAGCAATGCTTGTACAAATTAGATCAGTGGCACTCAGCTCCTTGGAAGAAAACTGTGGAAGTTCCTCTTGTGATACCACATTACAGTTCATATGTAAAAAAATTGTCTGCACATGCTGTAGAAGAATTATGGACCCCAGAAAACATATATTCAAATTTCAGGAGAATCAGTGTGCCGAAGCACTTTGAATGTAATGATCTCCCAGGGAACGATTTGGAAACAGAAAGCAAGAGGATGTATAATCAGGTATTTTTAAAGCACTGTTATTAAACTTTTCTAGTGTTCTGTAGGCTGACTCATATTAGCTAGTACTTAGTATTATTCTAGCTGCTAACACTAAATGTAGCTAAAAGAACACTGAAAGAGGTATCGCAAAATACTGCTTCTGGTAATTTACTGCAAGATAATTTTGCTAGAATAGATGTCTTTGCTGTGATAAAAGCCTTTGGCTAGAGCTCTTCAGTTGTATGACTCTGGACACCTAGCCCAGGGTCTGGTTTGGGTCTGTTCAGAAAAAGCCAAGCTTCTGGAAAGCTGCAGTCTAAAGAGTCCAATTCTCCTGCCTTGGATGTCCTGCTGAGTTTGGACAGATCTTCATGTTCTTCAGCATCCGGAGACTACTGAGTTTCACAGACCTCTGTCTACACAAAGAGATTAAAGGGTCCCATCAGAGCCTCTTGTATAAGCCATCCATACTTAGTGAGTGTTCACACATTGCTAGGAGTCCAGTATCTCCTGCTGTACAGGCTTACATGTTCTTTGGGTAAGGTCATCATGACATCAGCTATAGGAACATCACTGATGTAGATGATGTTAGGAAATTTTGCACTGAGATGCAAACCCCTACTGTCACCAGCTTAACATCCTTCAGAAGCACTAAGAAAACTCTCGAAAGGGTATCAGTGAGAGATTCACTTTATATAAGTACTGTGCTTTTGTTACAGGTTGTATTTGATTTGACCCGTGAGTTGCTATGTGCAGAATATCAAGTGATGACAAATCCAAATACATTTCCGTGGATGAAAGAAAATTTGAGATCTTACTGTTCCAGGCATCTTTGCAGAAGAACAGATGTCAAAGAGGTCCAGGTACGTTCTGGAAGAATAACAAGAGTCAGTTAAGAGAGCAAATATTGCAATGGCAAAATGAGAAAAATGTGAAATTTGGAAGGATTATGGCAATGTAACTGAGGTGATTAGAGAAGGAAACAGCATTGCTCTGAAATGCTTGAATAAATACAGACTGAGCCAATTAGTCTAAATATTCCAAGTGTATGGAATTCTGTAGAGGAATGGGAATTGGGCTTCTAAATCCTCCTGGTTATGACTACCTTGGGTTTAACCTCTAAAGTAATGTTATATTTAAAATGTATTGGTTGGTCAGTATTGATCAGCTACTTCTAGATCAATTCCCTAAACTTTGGGACGTTTCTACATTTAAAGCTGGATCTTCAGGCTGGCACCTGTCACTCATTTCTGACATTCACAGTGACGGAATTTCTATGAGAACAATTCTTTTCAGCCTTTTTTATTTTGTAGATGTTTGTTCAGGGTGAAATTATTAAAATAATGAACCTGGAAAAGAATGACTTAGAAATGAAAAGAAAATTCCATAATATGACCAAGTATGGAAACTGTAAAAGAGACAGAGTGGACCTTATTCTGGTAAGCAGACTTCCAAATGGAGATTTGTTTACTTTTGATTCTCATGCTTTTGTGAGAATCATGTTTACTTAAAGAAAAACTTCAGAACTTCAAGTTATTGCTTTCTAGTACATTTGCAATAATTTCCAGTTCTTTGGAGTGGTTTAAATTAAATTAACTAAATTAACAATGCATATATAAAGTTGCTGGATTAGATACCGTGTCTTAGTACATTTCAGAACAGAACCTGCTGTTATTCTTGAAGTAAACATTCATATCCATGTCATATTTTAGATTCAGGAGCTCCACAAAGAAGAATCTCAGTGGACATACTATGATGATGATGAATTAACTGTGAAGATGAGAATGACTGAAGACATATTTGATAGCTTGATCCTTGATACAATCAGAGTTCTTAATAAGATTTATCGAAGAAAAGCCTGTAATTAGAAGTTTTCCCTAAAAGGCTCTAATGGAGGAATTTTAATCTCTGATTTTTTGATTTTTTTTTTTAGCAGAAAAAGCACCATTTAAGAATTTTAACTCTGAACTTGTAACCAATACCAGTGCGGCCTTGGCCTAATTTATATGTTCATGTTTACAATGAATGAAAAGATGCAAACAGAGACTGAAGTAGATATAGAAAAATATCACACAAAATATTCGCCTTGTGTTTTGCACTTTGGGAATGCTCATTAAGATCAATGTTCTTTGATGCCACCCAGAATCCAAAGGGTGGAAATCTTATTCTTGTCTGCTGGTTTTTTTTTGGTCAAGATAGCACTTTATTTACTTTCGCATTTTAAGAGCACAACGTGTTTTAAAATTATATACAAGCTTATACAAATTTACATGTAAATTATCTTATTCTCTGTTATCATGTTCAGGTTGGGAATGATAACAGGTGAGAACCAGATTTTGAAAATAATGTTCAGAAAATCGTAGGGGACTGTCTTAAGAACGTAAATGCACAGGTGGAATTAAATCTCCCGGAATCTGAATTGCTGTGGACCTCTGTTGTTAGAAATAAACTCCTCTAACTGGAACAAGCTTTTCCTCATGGGTACAGCAGAGTTACAGAGGTGATTGTGCACCATTTCTTACACACTGCGCAACTGGTTAAAAGCAGCCTGGAGATGGCTTCAGAGATGTGGCATAAAGAACGGTTTTTGCCCTGGGAGGATCTAAAGCCAGGCATTCACTTTTAATGTCTATAACTTTATGTAAATGTGAAAAATACTGGTGTAATGCACTTTAAATGGGATACTTTGCTATCAGCAACTCCAGTTTCTGAAAATTTAAATATGTGCATGTGATTAGGTTATTTATCATGCCTTTAACACAAGCCCTTTGAATTCTTAAAACATCTAAACATAGGGTGCTGAGGATGTACTTGGCAAAACAGAGGAAATATATAATCTTATTATTTTATATTGACAAACTTGGAAAAATCAAGATTTTAACAAGGAAATAGAAGCATTCCCTGAGCATGCTATTTGTTCACGATCTATACTGCTGTGATCCAACCTATTTTGCATTAAGAGAAGACCAATGATAAGTTTTCACTTGTTAGGGTTTTTTAAATAAATACTATGCAAATATTTCCTATTGGAATTCAGAAACTGATCATTATTGAATAATCAGATGTAAGTAGACCTGGTTTGTTCAAATCTCATTAATTCAGGGTGTCTTTCAAATAAAATGAAAAGCAGGACAATTAAATATAAACTAATATATAAACTTATACTTCAGATCACAATAGTTACCATCTGGTTTTGGTGGGAAAAATAGAGATACATTTTATGTTTGTATTTTTAAATACTGATGGTTTAACTGTTTTCATACCTAATTGTTTGTTTTCTGAATAAACAAAATAAACTCTATGTATCTCATTTTTATTTATTTTTGCTGCAATTTTAATTTATTTCAGGTTATACTGTATACATTGCTATTCTCATTAGCAAATGGGAGTAGTTTTGTTGTTTTGCAGACAGCTCCTGGGGATGTTAAAAAGCCCTGTCCTGCTAGTTGTCATATGAACAGAAATAAAAAGGCAACTTCTGCCCAAAGCGCGTTAACTCTTGATCTTATCCTGTAAACTATTTTCATGTCCCTTGTGGTACATTTTCTTAAGTCTCTGACATTTACCCTCATTGACTAATTAATCCAGATAAGTTATTTGTTCTAAGATTAATGTTTTCTTGCTGTCAGTTTATAGTAGAATTTAACTCAATTTTTTTTCTCCTGGACTTATACACAAATTGCTGGATACAATGACAAATCTATATACTGAAGCACTACAGTTTTTCAGTTTATTGTCACTATGGTTTTGCAGCAGCAGCAGGATCCTTGTTGTATTTGGAATGAAAGCTATTAAAAATATAACTTATATATGTGAATGAATAGATGAAGGACTCATTTAATTTCATACTGGTGCCTTATGTTACACTATATGTTACACTTGAGGAAGATAACCATTATATTTGCAATTAGGTTTGTGAGTGAAGCCTGAACCCTTGCAAAACGCTATATACAGAAGGACATAGCTATAAAGTAAGTACTGCTGATGAGAATAAACAGTGTATACATAGAACAGGTCAGACATATTTAATATCCCCCACCATTCTGTGTTCAAAACCTTAGATTCTGGCACCCAGATATATTGACCTGTTCAGTCAGTGGCAAGACTTCAATATCAAGATTACTCTCCTTCAAGGTCTAATATTTTGTTTGCCTTGGTTTAGATCAATATTAACCTCCTGGGTCAATAAATCTTGATACTAGCCTCAAGAGGAGTCATTATCTTTCATAGAAAATGATTATTTCTCAGTTAAACCCTACATTTAATTTTCCTGTAATCCATCTCTCTCATCTTCACACATTTAACAACTCTTCCGAATAAAATGCACTCTAAAATATCTTAGGCATTGCAGATTTTAAAATCCTAATTAGCAGCTGCCACAAGATTTTTCAATTCTTTGAAGCTGTTGGACTCCGCTTTTGTAACTATCTAATTTTGTTGTTTACAGTATCCAGGAAAAACAGAGAGAGAAATCCCCACAGCTGTGGTGTGATAGCCGTGGATATCGATGCGAAAGATACATGACTGAACCACTTCAGATACTAAATGTCAAGAAAAGATCAGGAAAAGGCAAAGGTGGCAGAACCTGTTACTCAGTTCTCAGAGAAGAGAATTTTTACTGTACGTGATCCTCACCCTTGTACTGTCTGTGGATTACTGGCCAGAAAACTAGATAAACTAGATTCTAACTTCTGAATTTACACCGGTGAGCCTGAAGTAAGAATTTGGACCCATTTGCTTCCTGCTTGTTCTTGAAGGATTAAAAGAAGTGTTTGTGAGGAACAGAAGCAAGAATTATCTTTTTGGTGACCTCAGTCTTTCATTACCTGAGTTTTAAACTCCTCTGAAGTCGTCCTCTGGGGATGTTTTCTTTGTTGGTTTTCTGCCTCTGTTAATGTAATGAAAATTCTTCAGCCTGTATTTACAAATGAAAGGAGACTTTCATGTTGTGGCTAGAGCTATAAAAGATGCTAAAATCCGTTAGCAGCGTGCAATCAAAGTGAATTTACTAAAAGGACAGAGTTTCTAACATCCTCTTCAGAATTCACAGCATCCTGCCTGCAGCCTGTTATTGCATCTTCAGTTTTGAGGAGAAATGGCTCTTTCCTGCCGAGTGATGTACTTTGGGATGAAACAGTTTTGACCCAAAGGCCAGGCTATTTTAATTTCTTCTCAGTGAGAAGGGTCATGAAGTTGAAACTTCTGTTTCTATATCAGATTGCTCCACAAAATTAGCCACCAAGCTATGGTTTTAGCCTCAGTAGTCTTACTTTTTTTCCTTAGTCTCTCTGAGGGAACCGTGGCTCTGAACAGAGCGGCAAAGGATTTGCCGGCGGTGTGACCCTATCACCAGGGTTTGATAACGCACTTGGGTAACGAAGGGGGAAGGAGGGAGCGACCCTTCCACCTCCCTCGCCCTGGGCCGGGGGGTGAGGCCATGGCGGCCGGCGGTTCCTGGGGGGCGGCTGCCAACAGGTGCGTCTCCAGCCGGGGGAAAGGCAGTGTCGCCGCCTATGGCCGGTGTGGCGTTGGGGACAGCGGGCAGCGCCTCATCGTTTATCTTTGGAAGGCGGGACCTCGCTTCCCTCAGAGGTGACCCGGGGTCGGCCCTCTCTCTCCGGCCGCCCGGGCGGGACGGGCCGCACTAGGCCGCGTCTCCAGGGCCGGCGCGTTGCTATGGCGCCGCCCCGCCCCGCCCCTCGCCGCGCGCCGCTGGCGTCCCAACATGGCGGCGGCGGGCGGCAGCGGGCCGCTGGTGCTGCTGGCCCTGCTGCTGGCGGCGGCGGCGGCACGGCTCTACCGGGCCGGGGAGGACCCGCTGACCGTGCTGGCGGCCGGCTCGGTGCGGCAGGCGCTGCTCAACTCCTCGGCCGCCTGGGTGGTGCAGTTCTACAGCTCGTCCTGCGGCCACTGCATCGCCTTCGCCCCCACCTGGCGGGCCCTGGCGGGGGACGTTAAAGGTGAGGCGCCGCCGCCCCCTCCGCCCCCTCCGCCGCGGGTTCTCACCGGGTCCCCCGCACCCGGGGAGCGGCTGCTGTTGCCGCCCGGCTCTCCACAGCTCTGCTCGACGAAGGGCCAGGCTGCCTCCGGCCTGACCCGCAGTCCCCGCGGCCTCTCTCCGGGCCGCCGCCGGTCAGTCCCCGGTGCCGGGACCGGGGCGCCCCTGTGGGCCGCAGCGGGGTCTCGGCGTGTGCGGTCACTCGTGGGGCGCTGGGCTGTGGTGAGGCCTCGGCACGCGTGGGGGACAGCGGGGTGCCGGCTGGCGGTGTCACCCGTGGGCTTGGTGGGGCCTTGACATGCGTGGGCTATGCTTGGTGGGTCTCCTCTCTTCTCGCTTCTCCGGTGGCGGGCATGGCCACGGAATGGCCCACAGGGCAAAGCGAGGCATGGGTGAGAGTAGCAAGTCTCCAAAATCAAACGTTTCACGGAAATCCAGGGATAAAATACCCTCACACGCAGCGATCCAGGTGCAGATTTGCGCTCTGTGCGTGCAAGGGGATGCACTAGGGCACAGGAGGTATGGTTAGACTGAACTCCTTGAGGCAGGATCGTTATCTTCTGAATGTTTTGTAAAGAGACCAACCTGTTTTAGAGGCTAAATGAAAAATAAATATTGTGGTACTGTAGAGGCCGTGCACGTGTTTGCTTTATATCTTGCGAATTCAATGTAGCATGAATGGACCAGGAAAACAACTGCCAGGAAATAATAAAAAATAAAACTAAGCGAGAGTCAGATTTTCAGATTTATCAAATAGCGACTTAAAAAGAAGTTATGGCCTCCATGCTTTATATTGAGGGAGACTTTCATTGCTGTGTCTTAGTCTGCTCAGTTTTTTTTGCAGGTGCTGAAGTGTTTTACTCTATTTGTAGATCTAAGGTAAGGAAACAAACAGGCCCCCCAGGTCAATGTCTTTGGTGGGGCAAAGACCTGAGATCAAATTTGAAGGAAACGTTATGCTTAATATAGCGGTGTTAAAAGCTGTTAAACTGCTCTTAATTTATCTTTTGACGTTCATTCCATTCTTTTGGATGGAGACAGCAGTTCAAATGCTTCCCTATGGTTTCAATTTGAGAGGGAGTGAAGAGCTCTGGCTTTTCTCTGGCATCCTTGCATGTGAAAAGTGTTGGCGATTAACATGAAATGTAGGTGCAGTATTAGGTGTACGTGGTTGTAGATACATGGAAATGGAGGCCTACCCAAAAATAGGCCCTGACAAACTCATCACGTGGTGAGGATTGCTGACTGAGGAGCAGAAACTCTGAAACCGAGAAACACAGAGCAGTAATGGTTTCAGAGCGCTTCAAATGTTCCTTGTTTGCATGGTGGTTTTGTTGATAAAAGCAGTAGCTTTTTTCTGTTTTCTTTGCATAAGTTTGTGTAACATTTTCATCTTCTCATTTGATTTGCTTGTGGTCAGAATAGTATTAATTTCCTTCTTTTTGTGAAGAAAAGTAAGAACGAGGCAGCGTTTTGAACACTGCAGTGAAGATCATGAAGAGCTTCAACCGACCAGAGCTTTTGTCAAAATAAGACAGGGGTGTGTTTATGTATCACTACAGCAGCATGAGACCTTTGGAGGCAATATTTTTTGTAACTTGTAATGACTTCTTCAAACGTTACTTTTTTTATTCTCACCTGCAGTCATGATAACTCCAAATGACATTATGCACTTGTATTACTCTAACCAGTTAAAGGCCTATCTACTCCTTAATCCATTGAGTTTTTATGAAGACTTATGCTTAAAAAGTGGATTTTTATGTTTGTGGACATTGGCACTACCAGCAAATGCAATTGGCTTCTGGTGTTATTTGTCAGCAAAATGTTTCTGTTTTAAAGTTGGCGTGAATGGATTTTAGTAGGAGACTGAGAACAGTCACGCTTTTCATCGGTAGCTTCATCCAAAAATAACCCCAAAATGTTTTGTCCACTTAGGCTGTCTCAGCTTTCATTTTTCAAAAATGTTTACTCATCTGCTAGGATATTACAGCTATCTTTGAGGGTGCAGACTCATCTACATTAGAGAACTCCTGGATCACTGTGGCTGTATTTGCTAATTTGGTACAGTCCAGTTAAATTGGCACAACTCCTTCGTTCATAAAAGGCCTGTGGTAATATATTTAATTTTTATTTCAGTTCTCATTTGTTAAATCTTGGCAATACTATCATTGCAAACTTCATAGCAGGAGGTAATCCTCATGAAAAATAGGAGCAGTGATTGCTTTTGTGTAATTTACATTTTGAGTTTGATACTCCCTCTCCTCTCAGAAGAGGCTTTAAGCTTAGAGTAGTTGCTGCTGCATTCCTAATCACACATTTAGTTTTATTACAGTAGTGGCCAAAGTGGCCATTATAGTTAATTGTACTTTTTCTGTCTTAAAAGATGATTGAATTTATCCACCAAAATGCCTGTGGGCTGGCATTATGTGTAGTAATTTTCTGCGTAGAAGTAACAAACCCTTGGAAATCTCATATACGACAACTCTTGAATTATATGCAGAAGCAATCCACTCCTCTGGATTTGGAACTGTTCCAAATCTAGCAATTGTTCTTCCAAATCTTGCAAGAATGGTTTCTGCAGAAACCTTGTCATTATTCAGGAAGCAACTTGTGTGTTAAAATGCGTAACTCTTAAGTAGCAGATGGGGAGAGAGGTTCCTTGTGATCTTGTCTCCCTGGCTGAAACTTCACAATGGAAGTTAACACACAGCATCGCATCTGCCTGCTGGAGGGAATACACAAGGTTTATGAAAGGAAGTGTCTTCCTGGTAATGCAGGGTGACTGGTGTGCTGGCATTCCGTAGCATTTCTTAAGTGGGATGTTTAACCAACCTGCCAGCTTTCCAGATTGTCCAATACATACATTCGTGTCATTCATTGGAACTTGTTTAGTGTAAAGAGAAATAGTGTTGGTTAATGTGATATCACTTCGTCTACCCCTTTCATATAATTTGCGAGTTACTATTTCAAAAATACTAATGCTAATTTGAAATTCATCAGCATTTAAAAAAAACAACGACAATCCAGGCTACGGTGCCACTGTAAACTCACACAGTCTAGGCTGTGCACGCCAGCAACTTTGGCATCCTTTAGAAAGGAAAAGGTCCTTTTTAAGCAGAAGCAAATGCTAAGCAGCACACATCCCAGCTGGTGCTCTTTAACCCAAGTATTTATCTGGAGATGGGTTTGCATTGTTGTGAGGAGGCAATTTGCATTAGGTTCATAGTGCTCCTATTCATTGCGTGGAGGAGGATGGAGACAGGTGGAAAAAGGAGGAGGAGTGGTGAAAGTTGAATGAGATAGATACCCAGAAGCCAAACTTTTTTATATTATTTATTTATTTTGCATTTTATTTAATGAAATAGACTGTTGTATCTTTTGTGTTCCTGTGAATACATGCCCATCTGCTCTAGCATGCTTGGAGTTACTCCTGGTGCCCGTTCAGCACAACTGAAATTCTCCGTCAGCTGCCCCATCCTCCTCCAAAGACAAATAAAGGTCAAACTAAATTTCAAAAGCAACTAGGCATGCAGCTGTCAATCACACCTTGAACTTGATGAAGCTTTCATGCTCTTTGCTGTAAAAGCAAGTTTAATTTTAGTGCTTTTTAAATTTTATTGATAGTTGGGAATTGTGTTGTACCTTCAAATTCTGCCCACAGCTGTTTGGATTTAGCTTAGCTTTAAAAAGTAACTGTCTAAGGAGTCTCTGGGAGCATTTCTTCCTTAAAGTGATTGTTGCAGTGGAGCATGGCTCAAAAAGATAAGTTCTTAGCAAAATGAGAAGGAAAAAGCAATAAATGAGTTGAAACCTTTTATTGAAGTTATATAAGCATATTTATAGAAATACTTGAACTCTTGTGGTTATTGCTATGAAACATTTTTAAAGGAAACTTATTGTGATGTTCAAAGTGACCTATTGAGCACTCTGCTTAAAACTCAGATATTTTTTGAGGTATATTTAATGTATTCCTGAACAGTGCTAAAAGATAGAGGCAACTTTCAGTAGACAATATATGAGTCTTTGGTTGTGTGCAATTCTGGAGAAAATTTAAGTTTGGTAAATAGTGAGTCCTTGTTAAAACAGCTCTAATACAAGATGCATCAAATTGATGGTTTTGTGATTTACAGCCATGTGGATGAGTAACTGTTGGATTAATTTTATTCAGTTATATCTATTATGCATGCTTTACTTCATGAGCTTAGCTAACGGGAAAAGCTAGGGAATACCAGCTGGGCAATACCTTCCGATATCTTGCAAGTGTTGGGTTGGCCCCTATTTCATCTTCCTGGATTCAATAAAATGTTTTCATCCCTGGAACGGCTATATTGCACGTGGTAGGATTCTTTTTTATTTAGGTGTACTGAAAATACTGATGCAGCTAAGGCAAAAAACCAGGGAGGTTTTAGTTATTTTAAAAATCAGTAGGTTGTATTACACTTGAGGATAGAAATGAATAGCAAATGAGAATCGACTGCGGGCTTGATTTTTATGCCACTGGAATCTCTGGGAGTGCTGCTGTTGACTTCCGTGGGCAGCGGGGCAATCCATCAGCTGGGATCTGAGATCGCTTCTGCTGGAAATTGAAAGATCTCTGTTTTCAGACTGGGAATCTGCAATTAGAGTTGGTGTGCTGGATTGTGGGGAAGAGGAGAACTACGAGACGTGCAAAGAATATGGTATTCACTATTACCCAACTTTTAGGGTAAGTGTAATAATTACCTAAGGGTAATATATTGCCTTAGGTAAATAATGCATGCTTTAGAGTAACTAAAACCATAACAAACTTGCTTGCGCAGAGTGTGACATGCAACTAGTTCTGTAGCTGGACTTTTTCTTTGATTTTGCTGAGAAAGTTGCAGGATTGATAAGAGATTAATTCAAGTTCTTCTTGCTGATGCAGTTATTTATAGCAGTAATTCACTCCTCGGTTCTGAATCTGAAAAATTCGTATTGAAAGAAGATACCATTCTAGAAAGTGCTATATTGTTAACATTTATATAATACCTAGTTGGAATATATTCGATAGATAATAACAATTTAATAAATATTTTTCAAATTAAAATGTTCATGATTATTAATAGTGTTTTTAGTTTTGGTGCGTGAAAGTAAAAGCCATACATTTCAATTGCATCATGAAATCAGCTGATTTCGTGACCAATTAAAAATTTAGCCTTGATCGATCCTTCAGTATTTTTCTAATTAATTTTGTAATTTGCTTAAACTGGCTTTTAAAAGGGATCTTGTGTTTGCCAAAAGTATCTACCATTGTTCATTTCCAGGTCTAAGTGCAATTTTTAACTTCTCCGTCTTTGTCAATCTGTATAATCACATTATTAACTGTAAGTGTGAGCAGAATGTGATGGATGGAGATGACTGAATAAACTGTGTTTGTTGTGACAGGAGAGGGAACAGGAGACATTTCACTGTAGAACTTGTGATGTTCTACCCTATTACAAAGAACAATTGTGGGTGGTTTTTTTTTAATCTTTAAAGTTCTGGGTGTAAATTGGAATGTACTCTTTATTTTTTTTATAGCAGAAGGCGAACAGGCTCCATTATATATCCTGTTTAACCACTGGAGGGAGTTGAGAAAATGTGAAAAGTGTTCTAAGTATATACGTGGTTGTTAGTACTGATTTGTTAATCATTTAATTCATACTTGGGTTAATGTTTGCAGTAATGGATCAATATACAGTATTGAATTACGCATTACGGTATTTTTCCTTTAAAAGTTGGCTTTATTGTATATCAGAGTTTCAACTGGTGCATATGAGCCACCCCCATAGAGTTGAGAAGCAGGTCTTTGGAACTCATAGGTTAAGAGGGAAAACTGTCTTTTGAACAAATAGATAAAAATGTTTTGTAATTACAGCCATAAGAAGTAAAAACTCTTGAAAGCCGTTTTTGTTTCTAAACTGAGCTTTTGTCTGATACAGTGAGTTATTTTCAAAGCAATAATACTTTTTTTTTTTCTCCCGCATAGTACTTCAAAGCATTTACAAAGCAGTTTACTACTGGAGAAAATTACAAAGGTAAGAATATCCTGCTGTAAGAAACCCCCAGAGCGGTTATCCTATCAGCCAGGAATGTGTCACACAATAAGCAAAATCCTGTTGCCTGTCAGTCAGTTTAGACAGCCAGAGATGGGATGGACAGTAAATAGCTCCTTAAGATGTGATATTACAAGTACTGTATGAAAATGGAATGTCGGGCAGAATTACAGACAGGCAAAACATTTGTTCAAAAACGTAGCACTCACGTTCTTTATTTTTTTTTTTTTTAATGTAGTTCTTAATTTTCACAAATGGCTAGGTAATTTTTTTAAAATTCCTTTTTTCCACCACACACCTCATCAGCATGAGATCCAATTTGCTCAATCCTGACTCTGGTGCTTTTTGATCTGTCAGCCACTTTCCAGGCATCCTGAGTCTCACTGGGATAACCCCTATTCAGCTGTTGGCTAACTGAAAACAGGCTTATCCTCTGTGTCTGACAGGATCACAGCTTGAGGTGGTTTGTCTGGGGACAAAAGTAATGTTGTCTTTTTCAATGGATTAACATTTAAAAGGCCAGAGGTCAGAAGAGAGACCACCTGCACCATTAACCCTTTGTGTTAGAGACAGACCATAGTTGTACCTGTTACTTCTTGACGTTTGTGAGAGCTTCTGCTTTTTAATTTATTTATTTTAAAGCAAATAAAATATTCTTGCACTTCCTCATGTTGTTACAAGGCTTTGTAACCTGACCTGGCCCGTTCGGTAAGAATGAGACACCTTTGCATTTTTAATGCACGATGAATATACTTATTGCAAAAAAGCTACTGAATTTGTCCATGCGAACTATTGTGAAAATGAGCACAGATTTAGAATGAAGCATTGTTTGCAGAGAATATCAGCAAGGTAGACAGATGGTTAGATTTGGAAAAGTCTTGAGATTCTATTGATTTTTTTGGAGTGGGATGACAGCTTTTAAATATGATCTCATTTCAACGTTAAAATGAAATTGTACAACTAAATCCTTAGTCCCTGTTCTGCAGCCAAATAGTATTCTGTTTTTTAAGTTTAAATGTTAAACAAAAATCAGACACAGGAAAGTATGAGAATATATGAAAAACTGCATGTTAGTAATTTTTTCTCAGTTAACTGAAGTGTTTTATTTTTTTTGTTAACCTGTACTCAGCAGGAGCAGATCGAGAGCTGCAAACAGTTCGTCAGATGATGATTGACTTCTTACAGAACCATTCCCAAGAGTTGAGACCCCCTGCTTGCCCGCCATTGGATCCAGTTTCGTAAGTTCCTTATTGAAAATACAGTTCGTGTGTGCTAACTACGTTAATTAAATGAAATGTCGAAGGTCCTGTTAGAGATGAAGTGACCTTTTTATCAGTTCTGCTGTGAGATCATAAAAGGAAATTCTGTCAGTGGGTGCATTGCATTCTACCTGTGGTAAATAACTTTTCTTTTCCTAAAAGGTCCAGCGAGATTACTTCTCTTTTTGACAAGAACAGCCATCATTATACCGCCATTGTGTTTGAGAGTAATAACTCCTATGTTGGACGAGAGGTAATGTACGACTTACGAATGGCATAATGAATATGTATTTAGTCATACAAAGGAACTTGCTTCCAAATGAATGAGATGTCATGTTAACTTCTATTCATGTTTTAGTGGAAGATTAATTTATCAATTTCATTGTTAGCACGATTCTCTTGTCTTTCAAGATTAGTACAAAAATATTGTCAGACTATTGTTTTGTTACCGCTAGAGAACTGTTCATAATATTCATTTTTCTGGGCATCTTTTGTGATTTCAGCTGTTTATAATAATCTAAATCTTCTAGTTCTCTTTCTTCACATACAGGTTTTAGGAAATTATGTTCTAAAATAGGATGATAGCATAAAATTATTTTCACAGCTCTGAGGCACTGAGGAAGTGGAAGTCTTTGGTTTTTTACTTCCCCCCCCACCCCCCAATAAAATATTTGGTTTGGCATCATTTCACCACCTAATGAGCCTGCTGTTAGCTTAGACAACTGTTACTTTTCTCTTCCTGCCAAGATCTAGGATAAGTAAAGAAAACAAATTGCATAATTATCTAGGCATAATCTGTGTAGAAACATCCAGTGTCTGTGAAATGTTTCTAATTAGATCTGATGCTGAGATGACCCAGTTGCATAAGAGGAGGAGGGTGTGCTGCCAAAAGCGAGAATCACTTGGAGAAGCAGGCTGCTTCCAGACATTTGTTTTCTGGAAGCTGCTGTGTTGAAACAAGTGGGCATTACTGAAGAGAAGAAAGGTGATGATTATAAAGTTCCTCAGCATTTTATCAAAATCGCTTTAATTTGATTACCCGTCTGATATAGGGAAAGACTGAGTGTCATCTGATTAACAGAAAGTGGAGTCTGCTTTCAGAAGAAGAAAATATTTGCTAATGTTATGTAGTATTTTAGCTTTATAGAATAGCTTAGTGAAATAGAAAATAACATTGTTTTCAAGTTTACAGTATAAGATAATAGGGACAAATCTAATAGAAATCACAAGAGCTGGAGAAAGGAAGGTCATGCGTTTATCACTGATGAAAGGAAGGTCTCTTAAATTACAAGTCTGAAAGTGAGGGGAAAATGTAGCAAGGATAATATTCACCTGAAAGGGAAGAGTACAGTTGAAACTGTGAAACTAACAACAGAAAAAAGAAATGGAAGAATCGGAATTGGCAAAGAACTTTTCATAGTTGAGTCCTGGCAAATCTCTGAGGTTCCCTGATGTTACCACCTTCTGCCGCCTCCACCCTTTACTGAAGTTTACACCTTGCAAAGAAATTTGTGCCCATTCCCAGCTGCTTTACTGCAAAAGCCCAGCAATTGGTTTGAGCTAAAATGCTGGACTTTGAACTGGAATTTTTGAGATACCTGAGAGTCTATCCCTCTGTGGAGTCTCTGCTGTGGGATTGGTAAAGAAAAAGAGCTGAACAGCCAGCGGGGTGCTGGGGCGCCATAGACTACACAGCTTGGTTTGGCAGGGTTTGCCAGGCAAAGCCTTAACTCCTGTAAGCCCTTAGCTGTTTTCTAAGGCATGGACTTTGACATCAGAATTTCCTAAAGTAGCGGGACCAAATAAATGTTTCTTCACTACCTGGAAATTTGCCTTTAGACTCTTATATATATATATATATTTTTTTTTTTATATATATATATATGTGTATATATAACATGAAACATAAACCTGTTGGTGCCTTTGGAATATCATCTGCGCTACTTTAGGTTTATGAGGACACTTTATCATTCATTCTTATGTTTTCTTCAGATGTCAGACTTCAAAGGGAAAAGATCAGTATAGACCAAGAAAAAAATGGAAGATAGGAGTAAATAATTTCTGGAGAAGGGTAAATCTTCTTTAACTGATATTGTTCATGTCCACAAAATAGTTGTGGATGTGCTTCCTTGGTGAACAGCTTAATGATACCCTTAAAGGATGATGCACTTCGCCTATTTATACGTCTTGTCCTACAAGATTGGATATTCCTTGAACAATGTATAATTCATGTCATCTTTTCATTACCCAGGTTATCTTAGACCTGATCCAGTATGAAAACATTGTTGTGAAGAGAGCGTTGAATTTTGATAAGCCTTTTCTTGAGAAACTTGGTATTACCTCAGTCCCTTCATGCTATCTGATACATCCAAATGGGTCCCGTGGATTAATTAACAAGTAAGTAGTTATCTGTCTGAGGAATATGGGGAGGTTCACTTAAGCTATAAAAAGAGTTTCCATAGCTTCCTTTCACGCAAAGTAAATTATTCTATAACCTTCTTTTGCATATATATAACGACATCGTGTCCTGGCATGTAATCAATACGCTGTACTGACTGAAGCCGTGTGTTCCGTTTCTTTGTTTGAAAATTGCTTGTCTTGAGCACTCTCTAGCAATTAGCAAATAATCTGGTGTTACCGTTTATTCTCTGTGACTGCTTGTAATACACAGACGTGGGTTATGCCAGTGCAAGTTAAACTTCATCGGACAGTAGGGAAGATTAGCCAAAATGGTGTGGTGGCTAGTTATAACCCTTGGGATGTTTAACTATAATAACAAGTTTATACTAGTGACAAAACTCATTTGTGAAGTAGAGGACCTGAAGTAGTGTTTCTGAGTGGAAATAAAAGCTCTAATGCAATGTTTGTTATATGGAGTTTGATATGGTGGGAGCAATGAGCTGGTTGTTCTGAATGAGCCGTTTAATACTGTTGCCTCTATTTTATGATAAGAGGCCTAGTATTACTTTTGCTTTCCACTTTTTCTTATTTATAGCTTTAACTTATTACTCTGATCCTTCTGAAAGGAAAACGCTTTGGAATAAAAGTGGAAAAAAAATAATGAAGCATCAAAGTTCTTAAAAAAAAAAAAACAACTTGCTTCTAAGTCAAAATAGTTGTTCCACATGAACATTGCCTGTGTAGGCGAACTGACATTTTGATGAACATGATGTGTTCTTATTTTGAATGGAATTTCCAACTACTAATCCAAATAATTGTTACTACGATTCCTAAATTGAACATTATTTCATTTTGTATCAAAGCAGAACATGTTGCACTAGGACTGTGAAACAAAGTGAATATCTAATTTTATAAATATACTAATTTGCTTTGGATATTCATTCAGTCTGAGATTAAATGTAATCTTTACTTTGTCCGTTTATATGCAGTTTGAAGCCTCTACGGTCTTTCTTTTCTTCATATTTAAAGTCACTGCCAGGCGTAAGAAAAAAGCTTCTTTTGCCACTTCAGCTCCCTGTTCCAGAAAACAAAGAGGAGAGTACAGAAACCAAAGTGTGGAAAGAGTTTGATAAGTAAGTGACGCCCTTGATTTTCAGATCAATGCTTGGTTATTAAAATTTGCTTGCAGTTTTTTCTTGCCATGTGGGAAGCTGTGCTGTAATTTATTATCAAAACCTAGTGCAGTTCAAAATTCTATTACATGTCATGCACCTTGAGTTGAATAGTTTGGTCACTACTGAATGATCTGCATTCTTCTGCCGAGTAAAATTAAAGGCATTTGTGCTTAATACTGGAGAAATTATGGCATCGAAGCTGTTGGTTCAAATTTGTCCATTTCTCAGTATATTCAGGTAACACTTAAAAATTATTTCAGTTCCAGCATCAAGATTACAACTTCTTTACGATCATGAGCAGTGTTTCAAAAACAATTCAGAGGTGAAATTACTGAGGACTGCCAGTATTTGGTTTTTAGCAGTAAGCATTCCTTGTTTAGCAGCAAGGAATGTTTTTCTCCAAAAGTATTGCTTAATACTTCATTGACTTAAAAATGCCAAGGACTCAGCACCTATTACCTGAACTGTATAGGTCACTGATTTGAATTGTTGGAAAACTTCAGCAAGCAATTGATGTCCCTGAAAAAACAAATAGTAAAATAATAAGCTATGACATTTCTGTAGAAAAAGAGAATTCTCTGTATGTCTAATAGTGAAGCAGCACCCACTAAAAAGTGCTTGTCAAATGCAAGTGTAATAGAAAATACTAAAGTCACTGTAAAAGATGTTTATCATACAAAATCCGGTAAGGTTTATCTTCACCCTCTTTCCCTCTTTGTTTGAGAGAAGGATGCAAAGGCTTTGCAGAGAGATAATCCCTCAGCATCTTTAGATGGAAAAGATGTAGGACTGAGTGCTTTCATTTTGTACTTATTTTCCTTCCCTAGACACTATTAGTGTCATCTCCTTTCAATGACTATTATAAAATATTTCATATGAAACATTCTGTTATCAAAACAACTTAGTTAAATTGAGCTGCTTTCCAGCAAGATAAAATCTTGGTGATGTGAATCTCCAGTCCAAGTGGCTTCTAAATAGGATCCTTTGGGAGAACCTCATGCATTCATATGGATGTCTCTTCATTTAAGAAACTTGAAGCAGAATTTTGCTGGTTTTTAAAATTTAAGTGAGTACGCTATTAAGGAGATAATTTCAGGATAAGTCTGTAGTTTGAGTTGTTAAGAAAATAGATTATTCTGCATTTTACTATGTTATTTCCTGTGTTTTATGTAGGAGGTGGGGCCAGCCAGTTTCTAGAATGATTGTTCTTTTAATTCTATTTGTTTTAGAAATAATACTGATGCTGAACTCTTACAAGAAGTGTTAACTCTATTAACTATGTGAACTTCTGTTTGTTCACTTACGTTGCTCTGTGTCATACTGTCTGAAGTTTGTAGGATGGTTTACCTGATGCATTTGTACTTTGTAAAATGTTTTTTGATGTTATGGAGATACTTGGTTGTGAGAAGGAACTCTTAAAATCTTTGATTTGTTTTATGTATTTCACTTGTACCTGTCATAAGGCACCTAATTCTGCTTTAAGAGCTGCTGTGATTAAAATTAACTGTTAAACTTGTGTGCAAAGAACCTACTGTAAAACTGCTGCATCTGCAAGAGGATTTCTGGATTCGGTCCTTTCCAGCGTTGACCTTTTTTAGTCTTGTTTGCACTTCTGCTCTGTGTATAATCTACTTTTGTTCAACAAAAGTCTCCCTTTTTTCATAGCCTGTAATTTTCTCTTTGTGGTCAATCCTGGAGAGAAGCTGTAATTTCTTTACATGAGCTATTTCCTTGTTGACAATGTCAGGGTTATAATTTCATTACAAGGTAAAGCTGGCTGGGAGGCAAAACGTTTAGTCAAATATAAAATAGTTCTTGTGTGTGGTTATGCTTCATTTGTCTAAACTCTGAACAAAATGACATAAAATTACTCTTTTTGGAGAGTATGGTGAAACTCATTGAACTTGACATTCACCATACCCAGCACCCGGAGTAGCTGCTGTGTCTTCCCTTACTGGTGTAGGACAGACTGCAATCACTGTGGAGTGGCAAATGTTGAGGTTTTAATGACACCTACTATATATCAATTTTACCTTCATGACTGGTGAGAAAATGAGCGAAAGAAACCTGCCACTTTATAACATTATATATGTGTGTTTCAGATCTAAGCTGTACATGGCTGACCTTGAGTCGGGATTGCATTACCTGCTCAGGGTAGAGCTTGCGACGCACAAGACACTTGAGGGAGCTGAGCTCAAGACCTTCAAGGATTTTGTTACCGTCTCTGCCAAGGTATACTCTTCTAGTCTTTGATTATTTGTAAGAATAAAGTGGCTCTAACATAAAATTTATTATGTGACATAAGTCTCTCAAAATGTCTTTCAGAATGTTCAAATATATGCTTCCTCACTGGCTTAAAAAAATAGTTTTGTGGGTTTCTTTAAATGTTATTTTTGAGTTATTGTATGCCGTTCTGACACACTTACAGGGCTGAAATGCATTTTAATTTAATCTTAGAGGGCTTGAAATTAAATAAAGCTTAAGTACTTTGCACCATATTGAACAAACACTGTAAATATAGTCCATTTATCAGATTTTCAGGATAAGTAGCTATTGTAACTGAGTGGGATTAAAAAAACCTTTGTTTTTCATTCTTGACTTTTGGATTTCGTTAATGTGTACTTGACAAATGGTGTTCTGTTTAGAGATATTAGTAACTTCTGTCTAAATTTTGAATATAATTGAGGTATTGCATTTAATTTTGGTATTTAAAAATAGTTGAGGTATTGAATATAACTGAGCATTTCAAAAATAAGGATGCTTACATATTACATTGGAGTGAAGGGGCAATGTATGTAAAATAATGTGATATGACCTAAAAAAAAAAAAGAAATAATTTAACTTTATAACATCAGCCTGCTGAAGTAACCAATGTCTCTATAGATTTGCTTACTGAGCAGTTAACACTTTTATTTTAAAGTGAATCAATAGCTATTTAAGGGAATAATAAGGCCTATATGAACTATTTCCAAATATCTGGATTTATCTGAAAATCAGACAGACTGTTTCTTGTCCCCCTGCCCCCTGCAGCCATCAGAGGTCAGAAATCTCTAGCTGGCCTCATTTCTTTAAGAAAGTGTAGTGGTAATCTTTCCATCATATTATCCCTAAAACATCCTCTGGGCTTCCTGATGGCTCCTGGCCAGCTGATGTCATTTGCTTCCCCAGCTATTAGTGCATAAATGGGGAATGCTCTCTTTTTTTAGTTGCATGCTCATCTCCAGGCTGCCACTGCACACGTGGGGGCTGCTCTCCTCTATTTGCATTCTCTTGTCGTATACCACTTCCCTCGGAGTTCTCGTTCATGAGTCTCAGGTCTTTCCTTTGGGACACTTTTTATACTGTCCTCCTGTGTAACAGCGTTTATAGCGATGATAAATCCCAAGTCACAGAGATTTCTGGTTCCCTACTAGGGGAATTTTCATTGTTGTAGAATTAGATTTTTTTTTGGCAATCAGTGCAGAAGTCCATTGTTTTTTGAATCTTCAATGAGACAGATACCTACCTGAGATGCTGTTGCCTTTTGGATCGTAATGCATGATATCCTGGGGCTCCTACAGGAGTATATGTAATTATTATATGCAGTCAGTAGTTCAGAGGTGTGCTTGTTTTTTACAGGCTATTTAAGAGTTGTCTTTGGACCCAAACAATGCACACAGCCCCTTGTGCTAGATACAATATAGACAATTAGCAAAAGGGAGTTCCTGCTTATTAGATTTGCATGGTATCAAGGAAGCGGTGTATGAATTAGAGATACTATCGATAGTTGGACAACGGCTGCAGAATGACCAGCATATGTATAGCATGTACTATCATAAATTGCTTTATGTGTTTAATGTAGCAGATACAGGGACTTTATTTCCCCATCTGTTGAAATACTGCTCCCTCTGGAAGGGTACTTAAAGGATAGTACACATACTCTACTTAATTCTATAGTAATTACAACCATCACTAGAGCAAGATACCATTTCTAGTGTGAAATAATGGCATTACCTCTGATTTACAGTTCCTCATGCTCATCTGCCAGACTCTGACTTCTTTAAGTTGCAAGTTAAGGAAGTCACTATTTCCAAATCACTTTGGAAATCACTGTCACACGTCTGAAAATGCTCTTCTAGATAACCATCATCTACATTTACGGAAACCTGAACCAATATTTTGTAAAAACTAATTTTTGTCGTTAACCTTCTAAAAGTGAGAGGGATTTCGGCCCCTCTGATTCGCTTAGGTGTTATGCTCCTTTCTGAGCTGAATTACCTGAATGCAAAATTCTACGTAACCTGCCAAAAGTTGTTCTGTCGCATTTCTGCCTGCTGTTGAGTAGCTTCATTTTACTGGTTAACATTTTGGGCATGCAACTTGGTAAATTTTGTAAGCAGAAGTTAATGTGAGATGGCTTTTTATGGAAAGCAAAACAAGTAATTAATTTCATCATAACAAAAGAAAATCTGAAGCTTTTTAAAGACAGGAAAAACACATTTAGGTAAAGATAAAAGTGTGTTGCTGCTAATGAGGTTTGTGCTTTAAAATATGGGTATTTTCTTCTTATTTTTTTTTTTTCCTCAGCTTTTTCCTGGCCGTCAGCCTGTGGTAAAGTTGTTAGAGACCTTGCAAGAGTGGCTGGTGAGCCTTCCATTAGACAAAATCCCTTATGATGCTATCCTAGATCTGGTCAACAACAAAATGCGGGTAAGCTGTTAGTAGTTTCCAGCATAAAATACAGCATTAGTAAAGGATAAGATTCTATATAAATCTAAGACATCACTTACTGATAGTCCCTCAGTCATAATGGAGTTATAAGAAGGTTAAAATGAAAATGAGGTGAAATCATCACCAGAACAAAAAATCCACATGAAGGAATTGAAATGAGAGAATTGAAATACACAATCCTGTCTCAGTTTTATAATGAGCAAGCAACTGCTAAGATACATGGAAACACGAGTTCCCTAACGTCACCTTCAAATGACGCAAGGTTCCCAGCAGATATTGCTGAGTTGCCTTTGCTTGCTGTGCCTGCAGGATTCTCTTGAAGGTCAGAGTTTAAGCGATGGGAAGTTTACCCATTGAAATGGGCGTTATTCCTGAAGAGTTTCCCAAAATACTCTTTTATCAGTGACTGTACGTTGTGTATCATGTAATATGTTTGCAAGAGGGATGAATTTTGTATGGTCCATCAGAGTATCTTAGACTTAAGGATTGTTATGAGTTTAAAATGTGTTTGCCCTAAGCGTGAATTCATTTGCAACAAGTGCAGAGAGTCATTTACTATTCTTTATCCTTGGATCACCTCAATTTCAAGGTAGGATCAGGTTCTAGAGCCACGTATATCTGAAATACTACTTTTTTTTTTTTTTTTTCTTCCAGATTTCTGGGATATTTCTCACTAAGAAAGTTCAGTGGGTCGGATGTCAGGGCAGCAGACCGGAGCTGAGAGGTTATACCTGTGCCCTCTGGAAGCTGTTTCACACCCTAACTGTTCAAGCTGCGCTGCGACCAAAAGCTTTGATAAATACAGGTAAGCAGCAGTTACGTGAGACTCTTGCAGGGCGAAACAAATACGTGAAGCACTTCTGCCGTGCAATAGAAAAAGTAATGGATTAGAGGAATTATTTTGTGTGTGTAAATACTCCACTAATAATTGGTAGCAGACAGTGGCGTTCGAGGCTCAGCTTTCAGGTTGGTACCAGCAGGGGTCAGAGCGTAGCTTTACTGCAGCGGGAAGGCTTTGAAAGAAAGCCTGCCCATTTGTCCTTGCTTAGAAATGTGGTAAATAAAGTGTGTGGCCTTAAAGGTGGGAGCAATAAAGCAGAAAAAGGAGAGTATTTCAAGCAAAGAAATTCTGAACTACCTAAAGAGGGTGAAGATTGTTCAGGTTGCACAGTTAATTTGAGAAGAATGAAATATAAGTGTGCAGTTTAGTAGCTATAAAAGCTGTACATCCATTAGCCAATCCTGTAATTTTATTTCTTAAATACTGAATGTTATGACTCGGGGTTTTTTTCAGCTGAATGTACCTACTGCCTGTTAATCTGTGTAGTGATACGCTAATTTGCAAGCAGTCTGTAAAATTGCTTGTTTTTAGACTTGCAGCATCTTGTGAAGCTGCGTGTTTATATTCTGGTGATGATTCCTATTTAAGAAATGTGTTGGATATATAATCTGTTTTCTTTACACAATGGAATTACTAATGCTAAAATACTGGACTTCATATGTTTTTATTCTTGCCAGGACGGTGCTTATAGTTCTATTTAGTTTTCACTTCAAGCCTTTTTTAATGTCTTTTCCAAGGAATATAAGAATAGAATGTTACTAGATCATAAAACTCAGAAATTTGCAATTTGTCCATTGCTGACTGTGTGTTAAAAAAAATCAGTTATTTGATTATTTCAAATTATGGATACACACATTTGTCCAGTGTTACTTGCAATCACAGTGGAAATATCTCAATTCTTAATATTGAATCTCCTGCAGAATAGGGATTTTTTCTTTTCTGAAAGCTAATAATCCTGTTGTTGATTTTTGTTTCTCTCTTTGTTTTGGCTTATTTTGCTTGTTATTCATGGGACAGTACCTTGAATCCCTTTAATTTAGTACTGTGCTCTGTGTGGTGAGTTTGGGGTTTTTTGAACTGGATGATTTATTAGCTGTTCAACGGCATCGTGCATAAGTTAAATTTCCCCTTTTGTCCCTGTTTCCAAAACTGTTTTAACTAAAAGTAAAAATGTTCTTAATATTTAGCTATACAAAATTGCATCTTAAATTGGTCCCATGTTTCAGGCGTGAGCTCTAGTCAGTCTGAAGTTAAAAATACATTGTAGAACCTGAAAACTCTTTGGCACACTTAACCATCGATTTAAATCGGGACAAATATGTGATGATCACTTCTTACGGCGAAAGAATTGGGTCAGTCTGAGACTGTCGGATTATGTCTTGGGAGGTTTTCCTCTCCTTATTGCTTGTTTAAATCCCATCTACTAAAAAGCATGATGTACTCCCTAATCCTTCCCACCACAGGTAGGGTTTTATGGTTCTTGTCCACTTTAAAGATTAGGGTTACCCTGAATTGCAGTAGTTTGGGAGGAAAGAGAAAAGGAGGATTACACGATGATACATGGCAGATGTTAATAGAAGATTCATCTCTGGGCTGATAAAAGAAAAACAAACAAAATGAGCCATTTTGCAATTGTTTGTTTTCTTTTTAAAGCAGCTGTATTTTTCTTGATAGTTTCCTCTACTTGCAGAGGCTGGCAGTCGATGTGAACTTGCTGTGGCTTTCTTGATATAATGTTTTTATTGGTTTATATTTGACATGTTTTAATGTTGAATGGTGTAATTTGAACCTGCAGTGGGATCAGCATAAGGGAATCCAAAGGAAGCCTGAACAGGACTGCTCGCATCAGAGGCTGTATAAAATCATCATAGAAATCTAGTCCTGAGGATGCTTAATTATATGAAATCTGGGTTTAGGTAATAGGATCTGTTGGTGTGAATAAGACAGGCTTGAGGATTTTTTTTTTTAATTATATGAATTATTTTTAGTCTGTGCTGAATTTGAAAGACTTCCCCACAAAATGAATTTTCAAGAGCGTAGCATTACACAGGAGAACAGATATAATTAAATTTATGTATGAATCTCACTTCCTCCATAAAGAGGTTGTTTGCAAGTAGTCACTTTTGTTGTGTTTGTTGTGTTTTTTTCTAAACACATATTTTAGTATACATGCTAAAACTGTTTTGCCTGAAATTCGTTTCAACTTTCCAAAATTATTTTCAGCCTTTCTTTTAATACTGTAATTTAATCTGCTTTAATCTCATAGCTTTTATTTATACAAGCCTGTTCAATCACAGATATTGAATGTCTGAGTAGAGATTGTTTGCTTTTTATGATTTCTTTTTGTCTCTAAATTTCTTGCTATGTTTAAGAATATAATGTTGTTGTTCTAAATCAAGGTTTTTATGACAATCTTCATGCATTTCTCATACACATAGCAATTAAGTACCATGATAGTTTTGAATAGGTTTTGTTGAGGTTTGGGGTTTTTTTCCCCAAAAAAACAATGCACGTACAGAGGGCATATGTCCTACCAAACTGCTTGTTATTCACTACCAGAACAGGACATTGAGCAAAGCACCATAACCCTTTACTACAGAACCTACAAAACCCGTGTTGTAAATTACTGGTGGTAGAGGTATTCAACTACAGGAGTCGGTAATTTGATCAATCTGCATCGTAAAATGTGTTTCATTTGACAAGAGTGTGTTTGTGATAACATATAGTACATTTGTAAGTACATTTGGGCATAATTTACTAGGTCAATTAAGCATGAATCAGGAAATCTGAGACAGAGATGAAACCGTTAGGATTCTAAGGAATTATATCAGGTTTTCAAGCTGCTTACAGATGTAGGGACTACCTGCTGTCGCAGTAAGGGCCCAGGACAAAGTTTTCAATCTATAAAGACCATAGCTTGCTTCTGAATAAAAGAATGATTTTTTTTTTTTATTATTATTATTATTATTATTATTTTTCACTATCCTTAGTGTAAAAGTTGAATGTTACAGGAAGAATAATGTGTTTGTATTTTAGGAGGAGTTCCTGAGTTACTCTCGGAAGTTCCGATGTTGCTCAGTAGCTATTATGTGTATGCATTCAGTGCCTGCCAAAAAAGCCGTGGCATTAATAACTGTAACGAGATTCTGGTATTCTGTAATACCTCAGTTATGCAGTAACAAACAGGTATCACAGGCACCTTGTGAAGTACTTATTAGAGGCGTTTTGACTCTTGTTGGTTTTTTACTAGCAAGGTCACCAGAACTTAGCGTCTGAACCTAAATGTAATGGTGAATGCGAAACATATATATTCATTTAATTATTGGGCAAGATAACGGAGAAAGTCTGGGCATCTGGAGGAATTGTGTGAAATACAGGCAGTGTGGGACTTCGTATTTTAACAATTTCAAAATGTACTCTCATAATGGGCTTCTGAAAAAATTTGAATGTCTGATTTTCATTTAGCTAGGTTTGTTCCCCCCTCAAATTGTAAGATACTCTTTGAAAGGAGAAATTTCACTGTAAAGAACACTTGGCCTTCAACTCTTATTTTAAGGCACTGTTCAGGGTAACTTTGAAGACAGGTACGTTAGTATGTATTGCTATAAACAGCTACTTTGCATTTTTAATAACACTATCGCTTACCTAGCATTGTTTGAACCTTAGTGTGTTTGAAATAATTCCCTTGTAGTTGCGTCTGATATCCCAGACAACCCTTCAAAACAGTATGTTTTGCAATATACTGTTTGAGATCACCTTAAACTCTACATCTATGATTTGAAACCAAATTATTTGGCAATGAATAAATAAATGTCTCACCTCAACTAATTAGTGACGATATCAAATAGGTATTTTGTTGGGGGGTGGTATTTCTTCTAAAAACTGCGTGAAGCTTTTAATTCCTCTGGTATCTTTGTGACTTACTGAGGTATAGGCTCTGAGTGATGGCACATGTCCTGTGGATATCTTTAAATTATAGAAGTGGCTAGTTTCTTATATCTCAAGTGGAGGTGTAAATTTGCATGGGACAAGAAGGGAGCAGCATTTCCTTTTCTTTGCCCACAGTTCACTTTTATGTGCGTTGAAGTGCCCGTGTTGAAGCTGTGTTTGTCCAGATGGTGCTATCTATCATTTGTTTTCCTAGGTATTGAAGACAATCCTCAAACAGTGCTTCAGATCATGCGAAGATACATTCACCACTTTTTTGGATGCAAGGCTTGTGCTCAGCATTTTGAAGAAATGGCTAAAGAGTCCATGGATTCTGTGAAAACCTTTGACCAGGCTGTTCTCTGGCTCTGGGAGAAGCACAACGTAGTGAATAACAGGCTCGCAGGTATGGAAGACCTGGCTTAGGAAAACCCACCAAAGGTAGCTGTGTCTGAAAGACAAGGCTATGGCGTGTTGTACAACAGGGTTTACATTTGAACAAGGAGAAATGCAAATTAGGCTCTGTAACATGAGTTTAAAACAACAGGAACTGTTGTTCCAGCTTGTGATGGTCCTTTATTAAATACTGACTTCAAAAGAGTAACTCCACAATTACAGTGGTGTGCTGGAGAAGGTACTTGTATATAAAGCAAAACCTAGAGCATCCCAATCATCTATAACTCTAAAACCTTTGCGTGAGTGAGAAATAGACACTTGAGAGACGCTCTCCTCCAGTAACAGAGTTATCTCTTATGATGTGTAATGAAAAAAAACTTCATCATTCTCAAAGATACTGTTTCTTCCAAGATTTCACTTGTTGCTTGGTGAGAGAATCTTTTTGAGGAGTACAAATCAAAGCCTTTTCAAAAAGGAGCAATACAGTTCAGCTACTTAGTGGTGGATGAAACATAATTAAATTTCTTTCTGTAGCAGTTTAAATAGATGTTAAAACCTGTCTTCATTTTGTTCTGGAGAGATGCTGTATAAAAAATGATGATAATTGAACAGGAGACTTTCTCAGGATAAAAGAGCCTAAACTATTAGCAGATCAGCAACTGAATAAAATAAAATTACTGTATGAAGAAAATCTGTTCCCCCACTAGATTGCTATGTTTTCAGTTAGACTAAAAGTACCGTTAAAATACTGGTTGTATTTAATCCGTTCTGTTATGGGGATATCAAGTAACTAAAGCACTAAAGAAAATTGGTTTCTCTTTGCTCTTAATCCCTGTCTGCTGTTATGGATCTGTGTAATGTAGCATTAGTTACAATTTAAATATGCTATATTGTGTTTATATTATGGTTATGCTGAATTCCCAAGATTTATGAAGTATTAAATACTGTTGTGAGTATAAACAGTTTGTCTCCTTTCTCCAAGGAGGAAAAAGTAAATGAAGAGGTATTAAATAAAAACATCCCTTAATATTTGTTACTATTGCCTGGTTGGACACACAAAAAGGTAGTCCTGGTGACTTTAAGTCACTAAGCAGTGGAGCAATATACTTATTTAGAACATTAAGTTATTGAAAAACTCGCATGGATATTGATTTAGATGATGCAACAGCCGGCTAAAATACCCTTTTAGTAAGAAGTATAAACATACTGGAATAAATAATAATGTTAAATTACGCTTTTTAAGTTCAGTAAAATTTCTCTTTGGGACAGTGACTTATTTTAATCCTTAAAAGCTGCATCTGTATTTCTGGTAATATATGCTGCTTTCAACACGAATGGTGTTTGACAGGTCAATGAAAACACCTTGGCACAGCCTTCAAGTGTGAGTCCTGAGACTGTTGTACGTAGCTCTGCCCTTAATAATTCTTTCCTGTTGCTTTAGAATGTACGTTTCTATTTGTAATCTTACCATAAAATGTTTTGTTTCTACTTACTCTACTGAAACAAATTGTTTACTGAGTAATTGTTGAGATATCTGAGACGCAGACTTGTGCTCTGACTTGTAAATATCGAGGAGACAAATATTTTTAATCATCCTTTGAATCCCTAAAAAGTATTTTGCTCAAAATCATGGGAAAGTTTCCTGCCTTTAAAAAGGATAAAAATAATAATAAAGTGAGAATCTATATTTATTTCTGAAATATTTTAAGTATTAGTGTACTAATAACAATCAGCTGAATAAATTAGCTTTTTTACCACGTAGAGATTTTTGTTCTAAGAATTCTCTCCAGCCACGTTTTAAAATGTTATTTTTTTAGAGCAAAGTGTACCACTAGCTACAGCATTCAGCTCTTCACCGTCGAGACAGAGTGGTCACAGCTATGAGCAACTGGAATGCTAAAATTAGATCCAGTTCAAGATACTAATATGTTTAAATGCTAAAAAGCAAGCTGAAAAACACATCTTAAATATGGTAACGGTTTTTAAAGTACTGGAAATATTTTGCCATAAGGCAAGCTATGGAAAAGCAAGCTATGGATGGAATGGTTCACAATATAGAAACATGAAAATATCTGCAACTCTTTGGCCTTGGGGCTGCTTGCTGCAAACCAGGCTTCAGGATTAAAGAGTATTGAGTGCAAAAGAGCAGTTTGTTTTGAACCATAATTCAAGTTAACCCCTGAAAGGCCCAGATGGTGGTGTTTTCATGCCTTCTGAAAACATAGCAATTGTAGCATCTTGTTGTATTAGAATTTGAACACTACAGCTTTTACTGAGAGAAAAGGAAAATAATTATGATCTAGCGTTTGTCTTTCGAAAGAGGAAGCAATACTTCCGAACATGACTGATGCATCCATAAGGAAATTTATGGATTTCCAAATCTGTTCATGATTGTCTTCTGCTTAATACAAACATTATTGTGCTGTGGGCTTTTTTTTTGCCAGCCTCTATTTATAAGTGGAAAATGCTCTCTGCGGTTTCCAGTGAAATCTCTGATGGTTCAGCTCTCTGAGTTTATTGACTTCTGATATTTATTTTTTTCTCCTCCCAATTAGGTGATTTGACTGAAGATCCAAAATTTCCCAAAGTTCAGTGGCCGACTCCAGACATTTGTCCTGCATGTCATGAAGAAATTAAAGGATTACACAGCTGGAATGAAGCCCGAGTTCTACAGTTCATGAAGTATCACTATAACGGTGAAAATATTCTATATAAATACACTGAAAGCCAGACTGACTCCAGTGAAACCGAACAGGGCGATACGAGGGAGCTGAAGGACAAAAGCCTACTGAAGAAACCGAGTGGAAACAGAGAAAATAAGATCCAGGATAAAGAGAAGATACTAGATTCCGAATCGAAGGCATTAGATAAGCTAGTAGCAAATCACGGACCTGTCAAAGATAGTGGTAAAAGCGCAGTTGAAGCGACTGACCTTAAAGAGACGAAGCAGGCCCTGTCTTTCTTAGGGATTGGATTTTCCAACATAGACATGAGTCTGTGTGTCATACTGTATGTAGCATCATCCTTATTTTTAATGATAATGTACTTTTTTTTCCGAATGAGATCTAAACGGTGGAAAGTGAAGTATTATCGTTCGTCTGTATAGAAGTTTAAATTGGAAACAAAGTTTTCATTGTGTGTGGCTGTTCAGTACCAGATACAGCTTTAATATTTATGATCAGGGATTTTATATACAGTATTCTTTGTTTAAAACCCCTTTGTTCCCAAGTCATTTTACAAGTGTTCTAGCTTAATAGATGGAGCTCGCTGTAAGAACCTTAATCTTTAACTGAGGCACATAGTGCTGTCATAAAATGTCCAGTGAAGTAAGCATTGCATTTTTCAGTTAAGATTTTTCCATGACTTACCACCTACATCCTTTACTCATTTTCAGAGTAAACATTACATTATGCAATCAACTGTGCCTGGTTTTAGAAGGAAATTGGATATTGTTTTGTGTACTTCAAGTCAGTTGTTTTTCTTTTTTAATTTATCCAGAGGTGATTTTACCTACCAGAGTACTGAACAGTTCTGCTGTTGCCTTGGCTGCTTCATTTAGAGAAGCAAGAATTCTGAAATGTTTGGGTTTTTTTTTTTTTTTTCAGGAAACAAGAGTTCTCTTCTGATTAAATTAATTCCAAACCTATGTGACTTTCTGAAGTATTATTTACACTGCATATTTAAAGTAGAAAGTATTACGTGTTCAAATAAGTCTTCCTTTCTCCTGTGCGTTCCAGCCAAGGATGTGTGTCTCTCTGCTGGGATGAGATTTTTGGGGTGGTTTGTATCTCAATAAGCAGCCTGGTTCTGATTGCTAATGCTGACATCTATTTTAATGGAGTTTAGATGTAAGCAAGGCCATACTCGGACCCAGTGCTTTACTTGCTCCTCTGTTGGGTGTGTTAATGGAGCATTAGATAACACACCTCACTCATTTATGAACCAGAAAAGTAACTAATTATTGTGTTATCCAGATGGAAACCAATTCTGATAAACTCCAGTAAAGGGAAACAGTGTGTGCAGACTTTGTTTGCAGCAACAAGCCAGAAGAAATTTACAGATCTGGAAATACTAAGTTTCTTATGATGTTGGAGAACTCTACAATATAGTCATTTTTCTTCATGTAAGGCGAGGTAAACACTTCATTTGGTATTTCTAGCTTTGAGCTGTCAGAGAGTATCACCTGCTGGCTGTGAACTTGTCTGCACAGGACTTAGCCCGTTTCTCTTGCCCTTCTGCTGGAGGGCTACTGTTTGGGTCAGGAAGGGTTCAACTAATGGTGAAGTCCAAGAGCTGCTCCGTTCTGGGATGTGGCAGCAACTGGGAACATGACAGTTGCCTTTACAGATCTGTCTGGGGTCCTGGCTGGCAGCAATTAGAAGAAACCATGAAAACAGTTATAAAATTACCATTTGGAATGGGGAGTTCCTTTCTGATCCTGGCTGTGGGGGATAATTCACGTCCTGGATAGTGAAGTTTATAATCCTATCCAATGTAATTGAGCATGTTCTGGTTATCCATTACCTAATCTTTAGTTAATCCTAATAGGTTTTGGCCTCAATGTTTTCTTGTGGCAGTGAGTTCTACAGATTAATTATGTTATATAAAAAGGCTTTTCCTTTCAATTCTACATTTGCAACTTTTAATTTAATTGACCGTTTGCTAGTTCTTCTGTTATGCGAGAAGGAATAAATAGTCCCTGGCCAATTCATTCTATTTATACTGTTAGTGTGTCCTCCTCTTATTTCCATCATAAGCCCTAGCATAAAAAGTTTAAAGCCTAGCAACAAGAATGGTCTAACTCAACAGGGATATTTTTTCATAATCAAATCTTGTTTGTTCACAAACCTGAACGCTTCTGACACGACTTGCTGCAGCTTCCCATTGGAATAACAAAGTTGAGCTTCAAAGATTTACTGTCCCTTGTTCCTTAAGTTTATCAAAATAACATACACATAAGGTAATAATAAACATGTCGGAGGCAAAAAATCTCCATTCACATGGCACTGTGAGTCTGAGCTGCGCAGAGGCGCATTATCTGTGGTTTTCTTAAGCCGTCGTCGCTGTTTATTGTACACACCCGATGGCTCTTGCTCCCATGTGGGGAGACTTGACTGTGTGCTCTCCCCGTGAGGCTGGGACTGGCTCCTGCCTTCTGCTGAGCTGGGGGCACCTGTGGGCAACTGCTAACAGGAAAACTTCTCTTTAATTTTGATGTTAAATCTGCGACATTAAGTCAGTCGGTGCTTTTTAAAGACCCGCACTGTTCAAGAGTTCTGGCACAAGGAGTAATCATGGGTCTCCTTTCTTTAGGAATTTAGGAGTCCCTCTAATTATCCGTATAACACCTGGTCTTGAATAGTAAAACAATCTGTAATGAACTGGAAAAACAGTGAACCAGCCGTGGAAGGTGATCCAGGCCACTAGGAAGGTGGTGCCACTGGCTTTGTGCTGGAATCCAGCAAGAGGTCCCAGGAGGAGGCTCGTTAAGAGGAAAGCCCAGAGTTTCCAAATTTTGATTTGAAAATCAGACAACTTTTGAGTGACCTAATCTGAGGGGATGCTGATACCAGCCAACAAGTAAGGACATTTTGCTTCTCAACCCCCAAAACCACCCAAACATCAAAAAAAACCCAAAACTGCATCAAAGCAAGTGTTGGATCTGGAAAACGTAGCCGGTTTCTGTGGGACTGTTGAACGTCCTGCTGTCGGTATCGCTGCACGTTTAGAGGTTGAGAATCAGTCATTGCTGCTGCTGTTTAGAACTCAACCAGAATACCCGGACCCGAGCTGGTTAGCTTTGACTCGTTCTGCTTATTTTTATCTGCAGGTGAAAATAAAAGGCTTTGAAAGTTTGTGTGGGTGATTTTGCCATTAAAACAGCAGCAAACATGGGTTTGGAATACAGTATTTTTTTTTTTGCTATGCACCATTAACTTTCGTGTTGCTGTGCCCCTGCTGGAAATGGGGCAAAACGGACCGATCCTCAAACCTCCAGTGTTCTGCTTTTGTTTCCTAAGAGCATAAAAGCACGAAATTAGGATGTTGATTATCTGTGTTGGTGCTCTAACTGGCCAAGACTTTCCCTTTAATGGCCAGTAGTGACCTCATCTGGAAAAGTTTTCTTGACTTTGAATTCAGCTGTGTAAATCTTGGGTTACTTGTTCTTATTTTCTATCTTTATAATGACAAATTACGGCCTTTTTATGTACTTTAACTGTAAAGATACATTATGTCTGCTGGGGAATGTGGGCGACTGCTCTGCTGTGGTGCGTTATTGGTGGGTGAGTTACCAAAAAAGTGTTTCCTTTTTAAAAATTGTCTCAAAGCACCATCTCCTCAGTCCTGGAGGCTTTATTTGTGGATTGTGTTGGACCACAGGAGTTTCTGCAGTGCCGCTTCTGTTTGTGGATCGTCCCATGCTGACAGCAGTCATTTCCGAGAAGGATTTCTTGGCCTTTTGTAATTCACGGAGCCGCCTTTGCTCTTCGGATGTTTTTACAGAGGGAATAGTAAACCTGTGTAGAAAATAAAATGAATACTGTGGAATGTGCCAGGAGAGAAAGAAAAGCTGCAAGTGCTAAAGAAACCCAATGATGTTATTCCTGAGAACTCTTTAATTTTCAATTTCCAGCAGTGTATCCATCCTGCTGTTCCTGCACAGAACTGGACGGGAGCTACCAGCTTAGGGAGAGATCCTGGGTGTATTGGCTCGGTCTCTGCATCGCATACGAGGTGTTGAAAATGATGAATATAACGGTTTGGTAATTTAAATGTTTTATTTAATTTGGTGACTTGACATTTTCAAGTCTATTCTGTTTTGGGTTGGTCAGTTTGTTTGCTCAGTCTCATACCTCTCTAGGAAGGAAAAGTGACCGTTTTGTACTAAATTGTAAACTAATGTGCTTGTTTAAAATAAATTGCAAACATTTGGGCAAAGTGGTGTGTTTTGGCTTTTTAGCTGCATTTCCAAGTTTCAGAGCTGAACTGTATTGCAGGGATAGCGTGTATCCATGTCCGTTTCAAGCCATATTGGTCATTTTATGTAGGTACTTAATTTTGAAAAGGACCGGGAACAGGTAAATTTTACTCCATTTCTTTCACTGTTCTCCTGTGACTTTATAAAACGCCAGTGAATGCAGGAGTGATGGAAAGACTGTCGGTTTCTGACCAGTTATTTGCACGTTCTCTCTGTGTATACACACATACACAGACCTTCCTTTCCCTTAAATCTGAACATCTCTCCTTTGGCCGGGAGGGCGCAAACCTCCACTGGGTGCTTCTGAATCTTCCTGCCCCTCCTGCTGGCGTCTGTGGTGTGACTGAGGAGGTGGGATGGGTTACTTGTTAAAAATAGTGATTATCTACCTGCAAAAGTATTCCAAAATATTTTTGGAAGTAGTAAGGTTTCTAAACCTGTAGCTAAGGTTCTTGGAAGCTTGACACTGCAACCCACTTCTCCAGGGAAACACGTGTTTCCTTGCTGGCCCGTGACCTTGCCAGGAAAACAGTGATGTGGGGAACGTGAAGAAGGGGCTCATGGCCTAAATGTCTTGATGGAAAACGCAGACATCGGCCCTGCTGGAGCAGGGATAGACGTGCCCTGTCCTTACCACCCAACGTTAATATATCTGCTGTCTCGTTTTAAAGAGGTGCAGGGTCTGACGCCTGCTACAACCTGAGCAGGAGAGTGTGCAGAGATCATCCAAAGGGGCTTTTGTGGAAACCCGCCGAGGTGGTGCCACAGTGCGAGTGACCCGGGGGGCTGAAAACATGAGGCTGTGCGGGGCTGGCACGTGCCACTGATGGTCCTGAGTGAGACATCAGCCACTGCCCTCTGTCCTGCACAGCCACAACTGCCACGACCCTGCCCCATGCACGGGGGAACAGCCACCACCCACCCACTTTCTTATACTGCTTCCTTAGAGGATCAGACTAAAAATCTACTTATAAAACTGAGCTTAAAAGAGTCCATGTGGGTCATCACCAGACCCCCAGAAGCTCTTCATGGTCCTGGGGAGGGTCGAGGTGCCCAAGCGCAGCTGGTGCTGGTGGTACCCAGAGGGACTCACCGTGGTACCTGGCATTCCTGCAGCACGGTACTGGTGATGCTCTGCCTGTGCTGTACCCATACCCCAGCTGAACTCCAGCCTGACATTCCCCCAGGAGCTGGAGACCCCCGATCCTGGTCCCTAAAATGTCTCCCTGCATTATTTTCCAACCGTATGGGTCTGAGCTGTCCCCAGGCTGGGACCTGTCCCCCACCAGATGAACCATCAGAGGGGACAGTCCTGGCCCAGCTGTTGGCTCCTGCAGCCCTGCGCTGTGCCGGATCCGGAGCAGGCAGGAGGGCAGCCTGGTACCCAGGGGTGCTCAGTGGGGCTGCGGGGCCAATGTGGGTGCCACCAGATTGGGGGGCTCGGGGGCTCGGTGCTGGGCCCACTCCCCGGCTGCCCCCATGGGTGGGCGAAAGTCCCCGTGCTGCCGTCCGGCAGGAACATATGTGTGTTTGGAGGCTCCCGCCCCTAAGCTGCTTTTATTAATTTGTAATCCCCTGCGAGCAGGAGGTAAAGGGATTCGGGGGATTAACGGGCTCACAGTAACAACCACAATTATCAGCTCCGGCTGCCTGGGACAAGCGGTGCACACACGCACGGGGCTGTCCACCCCGGCACAAGCACAAGCACACAGACACGTGCCCACACCCCTCTGCACACACACCAACACCTCTGCACACGCAGACACACAAGCACCCACGGAACAGAGCACAAGCACCCAGGTACAGACACGGGCACACACCCCTGCGTGCACACAGAAACCTGCACAACCCTGCTTGCACACCCACAGGGATGCACAGGCTGGCACACACACCCCTTGCACGCACAGCCACACACACAAACTGCATACAAACAAGCATACACACACAACTACACCCGCAGCCTTGCGTGTGCAGACCCCTGCACCCCATGTGCACACGTGTGCTCCTGCACACACACCCACACACACCCATCTGCACATGCAAATACACACAAGAACACAGACAGACACACGTCCATGTCCGGCCCCATCCTCAATTAGTGCAATTAACCTCCGCCAGCCTCAGGGCACTGATTGCCATGGGTCAGACACGACTCCTCACCCGTTTCCTCTCCGTTCTCATTGACTAATTAGTGTCGGGGGAATAATCCCCCCAGCTCCCCACGGGCACCGTCGGGGAACGCCCGCGCCGCGGGGACAAACGAAATCCGGGCGCGGGGGCGGGCAGAGGGCGGCCGGTCTCGGGGGGATGCTCCCCCCGACGGCGACTTCCTCGCCCCCCCGTGTGCCGCCGTCGGGGGCTTTGCGGGGGCCGCGGGGCCGCTTTGCGCCCGAGGGCGGCTGCTGCAGCCTTGAGCCCACGCGTCGGACGCGGCGACCCCGGCCACGCGTGGGACGTGAGGGGGACAGTGCCCCCCACCCCGTTCCCTCCCGCTTTTGTGATGCTAAAGAGCCCCGCCGTGAACGGTGGCCCAGCTGCGGCCCGGCCCGACGGCGCGGTGCCGCCCCCGGCCCGCCCCGCTCCGCCCCGGGCGGCGGCCAGCCCCCGCGCTGCTCCCTGCGCTCCCCTCCGCGCCGCTCCGCCACTCCTCCGCAGCCACCCGCGCACCTCGGACGGCGTCCGGCGCGCCCGCGGAAGCCGCGATGTTGCTGGAGCGGGTCCGCGCCGGCTCGGAGAAGGCAGCGGAGCTCTGCCCCTTCCCGCGGAGCCCAGGTGAGGGGGGCGACGCGCAAATCTCCGCGTTCTCCCGCGGAGGCACCGGGAGCGGCTCTGGGACTCCCGGCGGGAGCGGGCCCGGCCGTTCCGCGCTCCCCGGGACACCGTCGGGGTCGCGGTCGGGGCTGGCTGCAGGGGAGGACGGGCGCCCCGACGGCACCGGGGGATCTCCCGGTCCATCCCGCCCGCCCCACGCTCCATTTCGTTCTCTCCTGCCTCGTCTCCGACATCGGAGACCACCCCGCTGCCCCCCGCACCCCGGCGGCTCCGGCCCCGCGCCCGCTCCAGGCGCCCGTTTGGGATCCTTCGGGTCTGGATCGGGGGTCCCTGCCCGCTCCGGGGGGAAAGGCGGCGGCTGCCCCGGGCTCGCCCCCCGGCCCCAGACCTTGCGGGACTTCTGCCCCGCATCGCGGAGCGGCGGCTCCTTTCCTGGGGTCCCGCCGCCCCCCGCACAACGAGGGCAGGTAAAAAACGGGGAATTTCTGCCCGCCGGTTCCCCCCCAAGACGGCGGCACCCCCTGCGCCACCCCGCCCGGCTCCGACCCGGCTTTTCCCCCCTCTGGAAAAAATCCCGTTAATTCCTTTCCTAAATGTTTTTTTCCTCCCGTTTAACGAACGAGACGGCGCTGTCGGGGTGGGCAGAACGGGGCCGCGCTCCCCTGGCGTGTCCGGGGCGCCGGGGCTCTCACCGGGGGCGGCAGAGCCGGGTCCGGAGCAGCGGGTCCGGTCCCGGTGCGGACCCGCCCCAGTTCTCGGCAGCATCGACCGCGGCCGACGGGGACTTAAAACCAAAACAACGAAGAGCCGGTGCGGGGGCCCCGCCGGTGTGCGGGGACAGAGGTGTCACTGGGAGCGGGACCTGCCGCGCAGCCCGGCAGCCCCCCGCGGTCGAGCCGGTGCCCCCGGTCCCGCCCGGCGCTTGGCGCCCGGTTTGTCTCTCTGTGGCTCTCCGCGGTGCGGTCACCGCAGCCGCGGTAGTTGCGCGTTTGACCCGGCAATCAGGAGATGCTTTTGCTATCGGGGGGAAGGAGGTGACACCGCCGAAAGAGAACCCCCCGTGGAAGCAACGACGCGAAAACGTCGTTTTTCCGCAGGACGCGACGCCCGTTCGTGGCACCGCCGTCCCCGGCCGGGTTCCGTCGGGGCCCGGGGAGGCAGCGGGAAGGGAGCAGCGGGGCTCACCGGGGTTTACCGTGGCGGAGGGTCGGGGTAGGGCGGCGGCAGGACCCGGCGGGGGTTTCGTGCCGCCGGAGGGGCCGAGCCGCGCGGTGTTTTGCCCGGGCCGGGGGCAGATCCCGGGGTTTGCTGCTCACAACGAGCTTGGGGCACCTGCCAGAGCTGCCTCCCCCACTCCGGCCCCCCCGGCTCGCCCCCCCGCCCGCCCCGGCCCCGTCGGGGGGCAGACCCGCCCGGGTTTCGTTTCCCGGCGCCCCGGAGCCGTCGCCCTCCCGCCTTGCCCAGCCGCGAAGGGGCGGCGGGAGGGGATGTGCCGGGGGGGAGATTAAATACAGCGCGCCGCGATGCCCTGCCCGGCGCTTCAGACCGGCACCGGCGGGGAGGGCCGGCAGCTAAAAATAACCCGCTTTAGCGAATTAAATCCCCGGCGCCGCGGGGGTGGCAGCGGCCGGGGGGGGGGACAACTGCCACCGTGATTTGGGGGGGTCGGGAGGGGAACGCGGCGGTTCCGCACCCCGGCCCGGCTTCGGCAAGGAAGGGGCGGGGGGGCGGTGGCGGCAGGTGCGGGGCTGGGGGTGGCGGGATCTGCGCCCGCGCCCCGCGGAAGATGCGCCGGTGCCCGCGGCCTGCCTGAGGGATCGGCGCTACCGCGGCCCGCGGAGTCGCCATGCAGCGTAAGAGCCGCGGGCCGGGACCGAGCCGGGCTGTACCGGGACCTTGCGGGGCTGTGCCGTGCTACCGTGCCCGGGGCTGTGCCGGGCCGGGCCGTGTCACCGTGCCGGTGCGGGAGCCCGGTCCTCCCCGATCCTCCCGGAGCTGGGGCCGCTGCCTTTAGCGCTGCCGTTATCGGGGTTATTTGTTTGGACACGGTGAATTGTTGAGGAGACGATTATATCTATAACGATATCATCTCCACCTCTGCCCTTACCCACAGCTATACACCTCTAGATATCTATATAGAGAGTTATCTTTACATATAGATACTCTTATGTCTGCATCTATCTATATCTATATAGCCATGTCTATATATCTCTCCGTCTGTATCTATACCGATGTATTTATGTACCTCTAATCAACATTTTTATGTAGCTATCTATATCTACACCTCTATACCGATATCTATATATTTATGTCTATATATCTGTACATTTTCGTTCTTTATCTATTTTATCTGATTATTTTTATAGCTCTGTTTTTCTATATCTGTATCGTTCTGTCATCTCTTTCTACACCATCTCTGTCGGTATCTGCAGGGCGACGGGACAAGCCTACCGCGTTTTTATTTTCAGGGCAATTCTCATCATTTTTTAACAGTTTCTTTCCCCATCCCACTCGGGCTACCCTGTCCTTATTTTCAGGTGAATTTTGGAAGTGTATGAAAAGGGAGAAGAACCGGGAATAATTGCGTTGCAACTTTGCCGGCGGCTTTGACCGGGGGTTAATTCCGTTCCCATTACTTCCCTTCTCTTTTTTCCCGGTGCCCCCAGGCGCTTCCCCCGGTGTGCGCGGCCCCGGGGCCCCCTGCTCTCCGCGGCGCGGGGAGCGGCTCACACGTCACCGCGCCAACGAATTTGAACGAATACTGATTTTTTTCGGGCCGTTCCCCGGACCAGCCCCGCGTCCACCGTCGGGCGGCAGCAACCCCGGGGGCGGCGGGCCGAGCCGGTCCCGGGGGGGCGGCGGGAGGCAGCGGGGCTGACGGGGGCTGCCTCCCCGCAGAGATCCCGCTGTGCGCCGGCTGCAACCAGCACATCGTGGACAGGTTCATCCTCAAGGTCCTGGACCGGCACTGGCACAGCAAGTGCCTGAAATGCTCCGACTGCCAGACGCAGCTGGCCGAGAAGTGCTTCAGCCGCGGGGACGGCGTCTACTGCAAGGAGGACTTCTTCAAGTGCGTGGGGACAGGAGGGGACGGGACGGGACGGGGCGGGGGACGGGGAGAAGCCGGGGACGGGGGTGACATCCCGGATGGGTGTCAGCACCGCGTACGGGCACGCGTGGGGTTCAGCACCGCGGAGAGCGGCGCGGCGGGCGGGTTCAGCACCGCGGAGAGCGGCGCGGCGGGCAGCCCCCCCACCCCAACCCCGCCGCGCTCAGCGGCCGCCGCTTGTCCCCCCCCCCGCTCAGGCGCTTCGGGACGAAGTGTGCCGCCTGCCAGCAGGGCATCCCCCCGACCCAGGTGGTACGTCGGGCCCAGGACTTCGTTTACCACCTGCACTGCTTCGCCTGCATCGTCTGCAAACGGCAGCTGGCCACCGGCGACGAGTTCTACCTCATGGAGGACAGCAGGCTGGTCTGCAAGGCAGACTACGAGACGGCCAAGCAGAGAGGTACCCCTTGCCCCATCCCTCCCACTCCCCAGGGGCAGGACAGAGGCGGCCCGGGGCCTTCCTGCCCTCCGGGATGCGCTTATGCAGGGGGCGGGAGGGGCGCCGGGAGCATCTGCCGTCAGGGGGTGGCTGGAGGGAGGACGGGGGTCCCACGTCCCCAGGGACACTCCGGGGTAACTTCGCCTCTAACTCGCACCGTGCCGGCAGAGGCTGAGTCCACGGCCAAGAGGCCCCGCACCACCATCACGGCCAAGCAGCTGGAGACCCTCAAAAACGCTTACAACAACTCGCCCAAACCGGCGCGGCACGTCCGGGAGCAGCTTTCATCGGAGACGGGGCTGGACATGAGGGTGGTGCAGGTGAGCAGGAGCAGCCCTGGCCCCCCCGCCGGGTCTGCCCGGGCCGGGGGGAGGGGGGCGGCGGGGAAGGAGCCGGCCCCGCAGAGAGGGAGCTCCCCGGCGTGTTCTGCTTGCAGGTCTGGTTCCAGAACCGCAGGGCCAAGGAGAAAAGGCTGAAGAAGGACGCGGGGAGGCAGCGGTGGGGTCAGTACTTCAGGAACATGAAGCGGTCCCGGGGGACCTCCAAGTCCGACAAGGACAGCATCCAGGAGGAGGGGCCCGACAGCGATGCCGAGGTCTCCTTCACAGGTCGGTCCCCGGAGCCCCGGTCGGTGCCCTCTCTGCAAAGCTGCTGTCCGTGTCTAGGCTCCTTTCACCCCCTCGGTGCTGCGTTAATAATTTTCAGCCATAACATAATGAGTGAAAACAAGTGCCCGAAGCGGGAGAAGTGCGGAGCTGCGGGATTTACCGCGGTGCGGCCCCGGCTGCCCGGTCCTGGCAGGGCGGCGGGGGGAGGAACCGGAGCCGCGGCAGCGAGGGGCAGCCGTGGCTGAGGAACTGCCGGGGAAACTCCGCTCGCCCTCCGGGGGAGCTGTGTCGGGTCCAAAAAGGTGCAAGGAGGGCAGGGAGAGCTCCCCAGGCAGGCGCTGCGGGAGTTAGAGCCGCTGCTCATATACAGCCTTCCAAAGGGACTTTTGGAAATACAAAAAAACCCAGAGTCCGGAGTCACTGAACGTTTTTATGGGGAAAAGTACCTAGAATAATTTTTTTCTTTCTATTTAGGGGTGATTTTATTTGCGTAGTTACTAGTTAGGATGCCCTTCCCAGGTCTGTGGGAGCTGTTACCTCTGCACTGTGCGGTAAAAGGGAGATCGCTGCGCGTTGGGAGGTTTCTGCAGCGGAGGGTCCCACTTTTGGAGCAGAGATTTCTGCTGACAAACGCAGGGACATACCTACACTAACTCTTGTCCTGCATGGCCTCATCTCGCACTCTCCAGAGCCAGGGCACCTGCTGCAGGAGCAGGATACGGCCCTGTGCCGGGTGAGAGGGGGACTGGTGCCTGCGGTGCTGCGTGGGGACACGTTCTGCGCGTCCCCAACCCCAGCCCAGAGCTGCCCCAGGGCCAGGTGGGCTCTGCCGGTGTTACCCGGTCTGCGGTGTCCAAACGTGCCTCTGTGTGTGTGTATCCTTTTTCAGGAAGCTGAAATGCAAAACTCTGTGTACATATTTACACAGACATATGGCTATAACGCATGTGTGTTTATACACACACAGCTTTGCATCTCAGCTTCTCCCCCATGTTCCTAAAAAGGATTTGATTTTCAGGTCTGTTTATACACACTGTGCACCAGCGTCATTAAATATGAATACACTATAAATAATAACTAAAAAATGTTGAACAATTATTGATAGCTTGATGCCACAAACAGGTTTGTATCCTTGGCAACGGAACGGCTCTCACTCTCCATAAAGCCCCTAACGAATGCAAACAATTTTTGCTGGTAACTTAAAAAATATTGCCTATTTTTCAGAAGTGTTTCTAAGTCATACAAATAAATTCCATTAGCCTGTTCCGGAGCAGACGAACTCAGCTGAGATTTTTTTTTTTTTTTCTGAGCAATGGAGAGTTTTTCTTGCATCGGTGAGTGTTCAGGTAGCTCTTAAAAATGATATAAAAATTCAAGACAAACCTCAAAGCCAAATAGAAATGCAGAACAAAAGGTGGAAAGACATTGAGCTCACATTCCCCTTTAAAGGATTATTTTTAAATCACAGTCTTATATTTTAATATGTACTTTTAATACATATTTTTAAAATCCAAAATGTATTAGATGTTTGTACTCAAAAAAAATAATAATCCCGTGGCCTTCTCTGAAGACCCGTCACCAAGGACAGGAATAATAAGGAATTACAAGTGGCAAGTGCGTGGCTGCTCAGCTCCTATCCATCTAATCTATTTATATCCAGAGCTTGCAGGAGTTCCCGTGTGACTGCTGCCAGCCATGGCCATTGCTCTCCCAGTAAAACCAGTCTATTTCCCTTTCAGATGAGCCCTCTATGTCCGAGATGAGCCATTCCAATGGGATTTACAGCAATCTCAATGAAGCGTCCCCTGCTCTGGGGAGGCAGGCTGGGACCAACGGGAGCTTTGCTCTGGACCACAGCGGCATCCCAGCTCAGGACCAGTACCACGACCTGCGATCCAACAGCCCCTACGGGATACCCCAGTCACCAGCTTCCTTGCAAGCACTGCCAGGCCACCAGCCTTTAATCTCCAGCTTGGTTTACCCAGACAATGGCTTGGGCATCATGGGACAAAGCGGACAAGGGGTGCCCCAGTCCATGAGGGTCCTGGCCGGGAACGGACCCAGCTCCGACCTCTCCACCGGCAGCAGCGGGGGATACCCGGATTTCCCTGCCAGCCCGGCCTCTTGGCTGGATGAAGTCGACCACGCTCAATTTTGATACAGGGTCCACCACCCTGCAGTGGGAAGGGAAAGGATTCGGTGCTGTTAAACATCATCTACTCTTGGAAATAGAAGAGGGACGAACTGTGACTGCTGAGCGGGGCAGGAAACGCGTGACGGCGCGGAGAGAGCGGCCGAGCTTTCGGAGGGCGACCCAGCGGCGGGTTGGCAGAGGACGGGGGGGAAAAGCAGTCGGCCCACAGTGATTAACGTACGGAGCATCCGAACGAAACTGATTATTGTGTCTTTACTAAACACCAAGACTTGTGCTTTACAGATTTGATATGAGGTATTTTGCTTTCTGTTGTCAGTACATTCCCCAATGCAAGGACTTTGCTTCATCACCCATCCACACCGAAACCTTTTAAAGAGAAAATAAAGTCCTCATCCACGGTAAAAGGTGTGACAATGTCTATATTTCTATAGGAGAAATGTTAATAGTGAACCACTTCAGAAATCCATGGTAGAAAACTTCTCTGTTCTTCCAGCAGATTTTTTAAAAAGCGCACGGATGCGGTATGTTCTGTTTTATTTTGAATTTACATTAACTTTTCTAAAATGAAATGCTCTTTAATATGCCAATCATTTATCAACAGCCCTTTTCCTTTGTAAAATGAAAATCGTATGTTAATTCTGCTTCTCATCTTTTTAATTTGTAGATTGCTAGCTTTATTCTTCCATATAAGCATTAAACCGTGAATAGATGTATTTATTACCAAATAACCACACTTTTATCACGAGGTCAAGAGGCGATTTTTCTTGACCCAGGAACACTAGCTGCTCTGGGTTGTGAATCTTATGCTTTTCTTTCGCATTCCTTTGCAACAGTTTTACTGCAAAGGGTCTCAAAAACCACCCTGATGTCTTGTTGCCAAACCCTTTCTCGGGGGCGGGGGGTGTGTGTGTGTCTCTCAGCAGGGGGTTTCAGCTGGTTTAGTTCCAGCCGTTCTCCAGGCACCGCTGGGAGCGTGTCGGAGCGAGCGGACACTTTCCTGGTGACACCTCTCTGTTCCAGGCGCTGTATTTCCGCAGATAAAGTGCGAGCTGATTGTGAGGAAAGGCAAGACAATATGTATATTGTTCTCTGTAAAAAAATTACTGAATTATCTGTAGATTATGTGAATGTCCAGTGTCTTTTATTTATACTCTCGCTTTCTCTCTGATGATCAAATACTTCAAGATTACAAATAAATTTGTCAGCTAAACTTTAAATAGTCTTTTGCTAAATTCACATTTAAAGCATTAATATAGGAAAAGGCAAAACCTGAAACTAACAGGAAAAGCCCTCAAAACTCAATGCCGTGACTCAACAAAGTGTTGAAATACATTCTCCCCCTAAACACAGCAGTAAACCCAGCAACGTAAAACCCAAAGCAACGCTTTGATAAGCTGAAACAAAAAAATATCATTCCAATGACGGTTTTAGAGGCTGGCAATCCTTGGGAGATCCAAACAGTACTGCTCTGTGCAGGCACAGGATCTGATCGCCGTCCAGCTATTTTTGATGGGTCGTGGTTATTTTTCAGCTTTCATCGCAAAGGTGGAGGCAGAAATCTGTGCTGATAAAGCAACAGAAAACAGCAGAGCCTGATGTTGTCTGGCTGTCAACAGAAAGTTGTGCACGCGAAATGCTAAAAGCCAGATATTGGAATATTTCGAAGAGAAATGGGAAAGAAAAGAAAAGGACCCCTGAGGAGTGAAGCTTGACTGAACAGATGCACCCCGTGTGTGTGTGTGTGTGTGTGTACACTCCAGAGGCGCGTGCACACACACATCTTCAGACACAAACGCCTGTGGTGCCACCCCTGGGAGCAGAGTGAAGCACTTTGCTGAAGTCTCTGATTTAAGAATCAGGTGGGAGACACTTTTTAAAGCACACGGGCTTCGAGCTTCTCACTCCCCTGGGAAGTCGGGGGGTATTTCCACCGGGATCTTCTGTGTATCAAGCGTCTTTGAGAGCGTGTGAATTTGATAGCAGGGGGGTGGTGGGGGGGGTGGTGGTGGAGCTGCCTCCCAGCCCCGTCCCCGCAAGTGATGCTCCGGCACACACGTCCCGAGTTTTGCAGGGGACCCCAGGGAAGAGCTGTGCTGTCCCCGGGAGGCTGCTGGCACCCCGGCACGGCACCGTTGCCCCGGGGACTCACCAGATGTCAAGTGGTGACGCCTGGAAAGTCCAGGCTTTTATTCCTTACCTTTTCTAAAGGACACATCACCGCTGCTGGAACAGGGTGACGTTGTGAGAGACAGGGTGAGGTCCCTTGCTATAATCGCCCTCGCGGGGGGACGTGTGCTTGCCATAACGTGTGCCCATCACTCCCTGCTTTGCTCAGCAAGGGTGTAACACTGACGACTCCACAAGCGAGCAGGTATTGACCAGATTTGCAGAAAGATTTAGATTTGCAAAATCCTTGTTAACCACCGCGCTGTGTAAGCATCTTTACAGCTTCCCCCCTCCTGTTACACACGCATCACACCTGAGGAGAAGGAACACGTCCTGTTTCTGCTCTCAGTGAGCCTGCCCAAAGCAAAACAGGCAGATGCATGCTGCCTTAGTGCTGCGATATTCACTCAAAAGAGAAACTCACTCTTTTTTTCAGGACACTCAGTCCAAGACCTATGGCAGGGAGGGGAAAACCCCCACTGTGTGACACCATGGAGCTTTGGGTGTAAAAACCTGGGGGTGACGCTTGTAAATTTTCTTGTGTCTCTGCTCCTGGGGGATTTCTCGGATGGGTGAAGCTGTGTCTCCTGCAGCCACGGCAGAAATTTGCCTCATTTGGGTCTGAGCTCTCGAGTCTGAGCCCAGAACTGGGCTCAGCAGCAAGAGCCTGGAGCTGCTGCTTCTTCCTTCTCCAGAACTGAGTAACAGAGAGACAACTGTTGCTGTGAGCCCATAGGTACACCACAAGGACAATGAAACTTATGGAGTAATTAAAAAATTATGGGATGTTTTTAAAAGCAAATTACAAAACTTCACTCAAAGAGAAAACAAGAATTTGTGTTTTCAAGAATTCTGTGGTTTCTTTTCTCTTGCCCTACACTCTGGAAACACCCCCACCAAATCCAGGTAAGTGTTTTGTGTCAAAACATTTTGGCCGTTCAAGTGTAAATAACATTTTCCTACAAAAGACTAAAAAAGACTATAAAAGACTCTTATTTCCTAAAAAAGAAGGAAATAAAACCAGAAAGAAATGTTTAGGATAACGATGCTGTTATAAAACCACTGTCTAGATACTGTAGTAATTGAACACGTATGTTACAGATATTTTTTATATCGTTTCCCTCCCAGCAAATAACGGGCGCTGTTGTTCCTCTCACCCTGGGAATTCCCAGCGGATGGCTGCATTTAAGAAAGGAAGAAATGCAAATTTCACACTCTCCCTTTGTGCTTTGCTCTGAAAGGCAGAACAGGCTGAAAGTTGCCGGTGCTTCTGCTCATCTGAACGTGGAGAAGAGCTCCCCAAACGCCCTGATATAAAATTCAGGGATTGCATTTCAGCCTCTCCTTTCAGGGCTGAGGCTCAGGGCTTCCATTAATATAAATGCTTTCTTCCCGTTAAAAAGAAAACCAATTTGAAAGAAGCAAATAAAACTAACACTATCCAACTGACTGACAGCTTGTAAAACCCAACCAGAATTAGGAGGAGGGGTTTTGCATTGCTCAATTTGCAGGTGAGCTTTACAACCTCCGCTGATTTGCCTGAGTGCACGACACAGGAGGCAGGAAAGTTGTTGTGCTCTCAGCGGGGAAAATCTAACGAATTCATATTTTATTTTTTTTTTTCTGAACAGCATATTAATCTTTTAGAAGCAGTTGTGCCTAAACTTGCATCCCCTATAGACGCAGGAGATGATTAGATTTTGTGTCAAACAGTAGAAATAACTTACTTTTTTCTCATTCTGATTCCCTGTATGAGGCCAATGAGAGCAAACCCCTCTCAGTGCCAGGAGGGAGAGACACCACTTTAGTGTTAAATATTTTCTGGAATTTCCGCGGGGCTGTCAGCTCTGCAGGGGACCCTGTCCCTCGCAGCGGGGGAGGCTGCCGGTGCTCGCAGTAACCCAACGCCCGTGATTCCAGCCGGGAGCAGGGAGGCCAGCGGGAGCCATGTGCGGGGAGGGCGGCTAATCCGCCCGGCTCCCCTCACACAGCTCCCGCGGGAGCTACTTACTTGAGCAGCCGGTGCCAGCCCGGCCAAGCAGGGATGGAGAACACAGGCTTTATCCAGCCTGATCCAGGGGAATCAGGTGGAAAAAGTGGGGGTTTCCGTGGCTGGAGTCCTAGGGCTGGCCTGGGGACAGTCCATTTCCCCAGGGTGCAGGGCTTGGGGATCTTAGTGCCGCTTTTGGGACATTAGTGTCCCTTTAGGGACATGCCCCAGGTGAAACCCCTCGCCCACAGGGAGCAGTGAAGGTGGCCAGGGCCAGGTCACCTCAGGGTCCCCTCTGGTGGCTTCTCCCAGGTGTGTCAGAGCATCTGAGCAAAGGTGTTCTCACCACCCTGCGCATCCTGCCTTGCCTCCCCCTGCAAGCACCGAGGTCTACAGGAACAGGGCAGGAAAGCAAAGACCTGCATGATTTATACACTGAAATAATATTTAAAAGCAGAAAATGACTTTGTTAAGACCTGACAAGAAAACCAGCAAAAATATGCTGAGAAAAAAAGCGAGGGTGTTTAAATTGTTGTTGTTTGGGGTTTTTTTTCTCTTTGACATCTTTATTGTGCATTTTGCACTAAACCACGCGTGCAGGCGTGTTTGTTGGCACACGGGTGCAGAGGACAGGGAACAGAGCCTGGGTAAAACCACTGATTTAGGATGCAGAAAGCACGGCTTTTGTGCTCAGCATTTTGCAATCCGGGGATGAAAAATAATCTAATAGCCAAATATGCAAGGCTTCGGGATTTAAATGAACTTTTCCATGTTAGAACACAGTCAGTTTCTGTGTATTATTTTTCTTGCAAGATACACATATATACGTGTGCGTGTGAGCGGAGTGCTGGGAAGGTATGTGTGCTGCCTACAGAAAACACAGGCCGTGATTCACAGAAGATGCTATTTAAATCTTTTCTGGTTTATAAGCAGAAACTGCATATTTGCTACCAAGATGTTCTGTCTTCATTCCCTTTTGGATGAAGACTCAGGGAATTTCTAACAAACAAATAAAGGAGACCTGGGGAAGCTCAGGGGCTCTGGGACTGGGCAACTGGCAGCGGACCGGCACTGGCCAACACACCCCGGCTGCTGTTTTGGGGCTCTGGGAACAGCGATGCTCCTGAGGGAGCAGTATCCGAATGGAGGGGACCTGGGTCCCTTTCCTTTCTTCTGACTCTGAGATTCTTGCTCTGAAGCCAGGGAAAACACAGAGGAAAGCTAACAAATGGCTCAGCCCTGACTCACCGGAGATGTTTTTTGACACTTACGTATGACCCGGACCCTCCTCCCGCAGCGCCGGCAGAGCTGCCAGCCAGGGGGAAGGAGAGATGCCAGAGATTTGGATTCAATACATATTCCAGCAAAGATGCTGCATTTTTAACAGGCCACTTTGGTCACCAGCAGCTCCCAGTTCAGACAAAAACAAACTCCACACCTTTTTTTTTAGCTCCCTGGTTATTTTTCTACTGTGGTCTGAAGAGCATCTGTCTCCCCGGGGAGGGCAGAGCCACTTGCTGCCAGTATCTGGCTGGACACGTCCCGTGTCCCGCTCCCACCCAGGCACTGGCCTCTTCCAGCTCCTACACAAGAGCCTGTAAAAAGTCTCGGAGTCAGCTGGAGGCGAGTAAATCATTCCTGACAGCTACATCTCTACAGGGCAGTTAGAATTAATGTAACAATTTGGCGTTTAATGAAGCAACAACATGCTGGGCTGCGGAGAATGGCTGGGACCTGCTGCAGTCATATTATAATCCCTGAGGGACCCAAACGGCAGAGACTTCATCAGATGCCGACTTGTTAGGCTGAGCAAACTGCCATGTGGGAGGAAAAGCGGCACGGCCGGGAGCCGGCAGCCCCCTCCAGCTGGGAGGTAGCCAGCATCGGCCAGCTGAGCGCGGCTCGCAGGGACCAACCTGCGCCTCCGAGCCCAAAACCTCGTGCTCCGGGGATGGGCCATCGCTCGGAGCAGAAGGAGCAGCCCAGGGGATGCCAGGGCACGTCGGTCACACATTGCCCATGCCACGCTGCGTGCTGAGGGTAGCAGGGAGCTCTCGTCCTGAGGCAGGTCACAGGGGTGCTGGATCAATGTTGTTTGTGTAAAAAACCATATCTTCTGAAGCTTGTAGGAAGAGCAGAGAAAATAAATCAGCATTGGAGGTGCTGGGCGGCGGGGGGAACCGGCAGAACAATATGTTTTGTAAATGAAAACCGGCTCGATCGGGTGCTCTGCACCCAGAAGTCTCTGATTTCTGCAGAAGTTGCAGGTATTCCAGCCATCTCCAGGATAAGGCCTTATAAAAACACTCACTGTGGGAGGGATGGAGGGAGGGAAGGGACAAATGCAAATGATGTTGGAGATAATCTCCTGTTTCCCATGTATACACATATGCTCTCAAAGCATTGCAGTTTGCAGCGGCTCGGAAGCTTTAAAATAAATCATGCAGTGCATTTTTTTTTTTCTTTTCCCTTGCTTTTAGGTGAAACTGTAGCACAAAACAACATCCCCTGGCTTCCAAAACCATCCACGCCGGTGCTCCTCTCCAGGGCTGGCTGGTGTGTGTGTGTGGCCATAAACCTCAATGCGTTTTGTTGTGAAGCCTCATGGTCACCGGCTTTAAGGGCTTGACAGGTTTATAAAGTGCTGAGTGTCCCAGCGGGACCGCGGGACTGTTTGCAGAGAAGATGAAGCGTGCCATATCCAGCTGGTCTAACAAGGCAGCGGGAAATCTAAATTAATTCAGGAATCACTTCTGTTTTTCCGAGGGAGGATGTTGTTCTCAATCTATGGAAATAGCACATCAGAATACTTATTAACGGCGGGCGCGGGGGGTGCGACGCCGGGCCCCCCTCTCTCACAGTGGTGTAAATCAGGGGCATTTAACAGAAGCATAAAGGAGCAGAGGGAAAGGGGGTCCCCAGGCTGTGTCCTCACACAGACACCCCACACAGGGCTGGGAAGGATTTGGGGTGGAAGGGTTATTTCCACTTGAAACAGCTGATTGACTCCAACCTGCCTGTAAGGAGGGATCAGCCTCAACAAGTCCCACCTGGGCTCTGCAGGTGAGGCCAGAGGGGGGTTATTTAATAGCTCCTGGCTGCCCCTTTTCCAGGGCTGTGTCCTTGCTGATTCCTGGCTTCTGTCAAGCACTGTGGGGTCACTCTGTATTGACTGTCGGGGACCTGGGATTGGGCCTTGTCTCTGTGTTGAAGGTCAGTTGTGTGGGCTGTGGGGCTGGGTTTGGGGGAGGTTATTGCAAATTCATGGGCTGTGGGGCTGGTATAGTCTTCAGAATGTGGTTCTTGGTGTTTCTCCAGGATCTGTCCTGGTATTTGTGTGGGCCATGGACTAAGCAGTATGTGTTTCTTTATATCCATGGGGAAGTTGGCTCCCAACGTGTCATTCCTTTCTCAACTGAAAAACCCTAAAACGAAGGTAATATCAGCTTGATGTGCAAGAAGCCTTTATTTTCTCACAGCCTGGGTTGGAGGTGTTTGCTAGCTCCTTTTTGTGAGGCCACACAATGATGAGCTGTGGCTGTTTTTCCTTCTGCATGCTGCAAGTTGGACTAGGAGCTGTTTTGTTTTCTCAAATATGAATTATAATTTGAAAGACAGAAAAAAAATCTGGAGACTGGATGCTGAAATTCCTGCTCCTGGAGCAGTCCTGCCCTGGGTCTGGTGCTGTCTTGTCTCTTGGGGGTCTCTGTGTGTTGGGGATGGGAAGGTCCTGTTGAATGAGAGGGACAAGCCAAGCTGTGCCTGTGTGTGCAGAAGAGGAGGGGTGGTGATCCCCTCCTGGCTAAGGAAGGGCTAAGCACTGTGTATCACTCCACCAGAACCACTGCTTTCTCAGGTGCAGTGGGATGGAGGTCCCACAGCCCACTTGGTGCCTGATGGGCTCCTCTGAAGATGATGAAGCAAAGCAAGGTGTGTGTGATGAGCAGTTGGAGGTGGCAGAAGGGGCCGTGTGTTAAAAAGATATTTGTTGTAACTATGCTTTTCAGAAAGTTAAGTTAAATACCCATTGTAGTCCGCAGTACCCTGCTCATGTTGGTGAGCACACAGTCCTTCTGGCCAGCAACTGCTGGGATGGCTCTGACCAGCCCTAACCCAGAGCACGGGGAGCCTTTAGCTAAATGAGGGAGGATTTGGACAGCAGACCTCTGTGTTTGGGAACTGGGCTCCAGTTGTTGACTTTATCATGTTGAATTGGCTTCATATTAAATGGGGCTTTTATGACAGCAATTGAGAAGGAGCAGAGCCAGATCCTGCTTCTGTTCCTTGCCACCAGCAGTACTTAGCACAGCCTTTTCATTTTCATTTGCTGAACGTACCCTCCTCACTGTGGCCTCTTCCTGACAGGAGGCTGCCATGAACTTCAAAATTAATTTTCCTGGACTGTCCTAATCATTCTAGTTGAAACATCCCCTTGTTATGCTCTTATTGGGACTTGGCTCTGGGGGATAAGGAGGATATTGGGATTGGCTCTTGATGAACCTGCCTGATGTGGCAAAATTAAAACTTATTCTGGTTTTAATTTGTACTAATCATACACTCAGAAATAAAGAATTGGTCCCCTAAGTGTTTTTCTGGACTAGAGGACCAGGCTCATTTATTTGCATGGATTAATATGCTGCATGCTAATCGTGGGATGCTGATATTAGCCATGCTGCAGCAGGAGGGGCAGCGTAACCGCACCGAGTCAGTCTGGAGACATAGCTGTAGCCCAGATCCATTGAAATACAGATTTGTGCAGTTTTTTATTGCTTGATTTGCCAACAGAAAAATAATCATTATCATCATCATTTTCAGAAGTAAATTCCCTTGTGTTAGTTGAAACATCTCATTAACTTGGAAGAACACTAATTGGGCGTGCTTTGATCAGGTGGGATATTTCATTCCCAATTCAATATAAAGGGCAGTGGGTTATGTCCTATGTGCAAGTTTAACTGTTCAAGCGCAGCTCGGTGTGGTGGGCTCCTGAGCAACCCCACAATGAGTAACTGAGTGCTCAGCTCAGATTTTTGCAAGCTCAGATTTTACCCCAAGCAGATTTTTGCTGTGGGGTACTGCTGTAAGATGTGTCCTCGTGTCCCAACGCCTGCCCTTGGGGGCAGGAACCCCATCCATGCTTGGGGGAGAGGTGCAGTGCTGGGTGAGGTCCCTCTGCACCTTGTCTTAGAGCACCAGCACCCTTGGTGCTGCAGGATGGCAGGAGAGACGGGGCTGTGGGTGCAAGGTTTTCAGGCCCTGGCACGGCCCTGGAGTCAAGGTGAGCCTGTGTCTCTCCTTCAGGCATAGCACGGCTGCAATATGATCGTTTCTCTGGCTCTGGGGGTTGACACATTACTTGTCATTAATATTACATCAAGCCCAGCAGAGATCGAGTTGCAGCACGTGGAGCCTTGATGCAGTTGTGCTTTCCCTGCTGTGCCCAACCGGCTGCAGGGAGAGGGCTGGAGTGGAACTGGGGCACCTGGGGTGGAACCGGCAGTAGGAATATAATGGAAGTCTGATGAAGGCTCATGAGCCAGGGCTGGGTCTGGCCCCGTTGCCCCCAGCTTGCTGTATCTCTGGGGACAGGAGTCACTCGGGAGTCACCTCCTGCTTCTGGCATGGCAGATGTTTTACTTTCTGCTAGTCTGGGCAGAAAGACCCAGATGTCCAGCAGAGGATGGAGGAAGGGAAAAGGAGTTTTGTTTTTTTTTTTAAGCACCATCCCTCCTCCTGCTGCGAGTTAGCGCAGGGAAAGGTGAACTTTAGTCTACTCCAGGGAAAGGCTTTGTAAAGTCACAGGTCTCTGTACTGGCACCCCTTAGGGCACAGCCCCAGTTATGGTGTACCTCTCCAGACTCTGTACGTCTGTTGTGTGCCACAACACGCTTGTGTGCAAATGTCTTTTCTAAAAGATTTCTATGTAGCTCTATAAGCTCCGTAGCTGTAGCTCCGTCTGCGCCTACAGGTATATTATATATAATGTACGCTGCGTGCATTGGGCACCCTGTGCTGGGTGGGTGCTATGACACTGCCTCTCACCACCGAGCTGGCAGCGGGTGGATGCTCCAGTTACAGATGGGGAAGGAAAGCCAAGACTTCTCTCAGGTATTTTTCAGCTGTCTCAGACCAACCTGCAGCCTGATAGCAATCACAAGCCTGGAGGTCAAACTCACCTTTGAAAAGTGGAGTTGAAGACACTTGTGTTGAGGCAGAAAGATGCTGGTGGCTGAAATAAAAAAATAAAAAAAAAAACAAACCAAGAAAAACCCCCAAACAAGCTCGCAGGTTGCATTAGCTGTGTTTTGGGGAGCTGTGTCGCTTCCCACAGATTAGCCAGTTGTGCTAATGAGAAGACATGCTCTGAAGTCACCTCTCCTCCATTAATTAAAGCTGTTTGGTGTGAAGCAGTGAAGAGGAATTGAGGAAGGGCTCTCGATGCAGTTACACTTTCCATAGATGTTGCTGAGTATCCATTATGGCCTGTGAAAGCCTTGTCAACATTTTTCCAAGGAAGAATGAAAATGTAAATAACTTTAAAATGATTCAATGTCACTGTGGTATGGAAAAAGGTCATGCTGCTGGAGACCATTTATCTTTTTGCCGATTTAAAGAGCTTTTTTCCTATTACATTTTTTGAAATTAATGTTTTTAAACATTACCCAAAGTAATGTTAACAATCATGGGGTTTATGGGATTGATCGTTACGCAGCCTGGGATTTAAATTGAAAAAGATTTGTTTTAGGTAGTTGTTGTTGGGGGGTTTTAACAGACTTTTTGATTTATTGCACATAAAAATGTTTGCATGATTTAATGAAAAGACAAAACCAGACCCTGAGTTCCCACACAGATATGAAGGTAGAATATTCTTTGGGAGTGAGTTTGGGATTATGGAAACAGCTCATGTGTGCATGTGAGTGTTAAAGTATATAAATTTGAGGTGAGCCTGAAGGGACAGGGTCCTTATTTGCAGATTAAGGGTAGGAGGGAAGATAGGCTGGCAATTTAGTTTCCCCTTAGCCCTCTGAAGTGCTGCTCCTTGCTGCTGTGAGGGCATCTGGACCTCTGTGCTCTGTGAACATGGCAGAGCAGCAGAAAGTCTGTATGTGTAAATCACTCGGCAAAGACCCAGCACAAAGCTGAGTTCAGCTGTGTCTGGTGTCCCAGTCAGCTGGGACATGACAGATCTGTTGTGGGTTTTGGTACCTACTGCTTGCCAAGCATCAGTACAACTGCAAAACACTGCGTGGACATAGGAGATGAGGCCCCTGATCTGAGGAGGACGAGCCAGCAGAGACTGTGGAAATAAGGTCTGGGTGTTAAAAATTAAAGTTCAAGCTTGTCAGTACGGCTTAAAGAAAAATGCTTGGAAAGAAGGGTGTAAGGATGCTCTTTGCATCTGATGAGGGAAAGCCTCACATCTGTCCCACAAATGGCAACAGTGCCGGTGCTGACTGGCTGTCAGGGTGGATGGGCTGTGGCTACCTGCCTCCTGCAGTGGCAGAGCACAGCCCACATCACAAGGTGGGCCAAGACCTTCTGGGTAGCTTGTCTGCTCCAGCTGCCCCGCAGTGATGCTGGCTTGAAGCTACTCTCCCCTTGACTATGAAAGCAGGTGACACTTGTGAAAGGCTTTCTGCTCTTCTGCAGAGGAAGAATTTCAACGGTTCTGAGCCTCGGTCTAGGGAAGGGGAAAAAATAGCTGTGCTCTTAATAGAAATGCTTGGCCTGCTGAGATGTACTTGCATTTTTCACCTCTGTTGCCCCTGCAACATCAAGTGTGAGGGAGCAGGGGATGCCACAGCTGGTGCTTTGCATGTAATTTTCACCCTCTTGTTAATGACCTTGCAGGGATTAGCATGGCCTTCTCCATATGCCAGTAGATTATGTCTGTTGGCAGCTGCTACTACTGGAGCAAAATGGGATAGTTTTCATTAGGAGTGCTTGACACTAGGTTGCCCTGGGTGTCGTCAATCCTAAACTGTCAGTGCCTTTGAATAAAGCAGTGTACAGATGTGATTTATTAGATGTGCTGCTGCTTTGCTGAAAATGTGGCATTTTCAAGTCAGCAAGGTCTTGCAGAAGTGTGAAAGGGACCTTCTTGCTCTTCCCTACTCACTTACCCTTCCACCCTGCAGGCTCCGTGGGGCTGTCCAGCAGTGTTGGATGGAAAATCTGCCCTGAAATGACTGAGTGACTTGGAGACCTGGATGAAATAATCCTCCTACCCTGTTCGGTGCAGCTACTCGCTAGCAAATACATCTGTGTTTGTGTTTAGAGGGGGGGAAACTGTATTTTTCAATAGTTTTAACTTGCACATATATTCCGAATGAGCATTTCTATCCAACTGAATGGGGGGTGGGAGGAGCAAAGACTCTATTCCTTAGTGTTGAAACATGACTTGACCTTGAAATGATTTTATTTTGATGATTAAGGAAAAAGTTCAGATTTACCACACAAACCTCTCCCCCAACTAATTCAAGCACTGCAGAAGGAAGTCAAGATTCAATATTACTGATTCCTATAACTGAATTGGGGGCATATCCTGAGCTGGCAGAATATTTTTATGTGGGCGGAGGAGGGGGCAAGGCTCACTTCTGGGGACTCAGTTTCTAGGGTGCAGGGCAGGAGGTGGGCGAGATCCTCACCCAGCTGCTGGGGAGAGATGCTTCCCTCCTCCCTTTGCCCTGGGAGGAACCAGGCTCTCTGTGTTCTGCAAGGTTATTAATCCTCTGTTTATCCTGTTTTAAAATAAGCAGTTTAAAGGAGGCTGTCAAAGATGATAGGCTACAAATCCATGTCATTCTTTTGATTTGCAACAGTGAAGCTAAACCCTCCTGTGTCCCTCCCTCAGCAGAAGGAGGGCTTGTGGTCCCTGGCAGGCTGCAGTGATAACCCAGCCCACACCGGCCAGAGGAGACCCCCTTCCTTGGGCAGGACTGGTCATTTGAAAGGGCCTAGGACTCCCCCGATGACACAGGGAATAGCCAGAGAGCTAGCCCACAGAATGCGGTGGTGTTTAGTGCTTGTGTCCACCTGACAGACCCATCCATCACTGGTGTGATGTGGCTTTATTGAAGGCCAGACTTGGGTAAGGGACCAGCTGCTGCAGGAGAGTCTCGAAGCTCTTTGCTCTGCTTGACTTTGTGTCCACTCCCAAGAACAGGGCCACCAGCCCTTCTGGGCAATACTGAGCAGCATCACTGCAGTCTGTCTGACCACTTAATGGCTCTTTTTGCAAGTTCAGTAATCACCGATTAACTATTTAAGGCATGCCAGAGGAGAATCAACAGCCATGTAATATACCAGGTATTATTCATCTTCAGTAAATGTCCCTTATAATCGATGCACAACTGAGATTTAACCAGAACTATTGCTCATGAAATAATTAGCATGTGGGACATCTGATTTAAAAGTGATAGTGTAATGTTAAGTGGATTTTGCTCATTGTTTATTGCAATACAAAAGCTAGTGCTTGTACCAGCAGAGCTGGACCAGCCCAAATGTCCAACAGGCACTGCCAATAAAAGGAAAAAATGAGAAAAGTCTCAAATTTGAATCAAGAAATTTATTGGCCCGTAGTAGTCTGAAAACATTCGCAAATGCTGTCTATGGGCAAAGCTCCCACTTCCCTGAGGCTGAGGGAAGCCTTTGCAAGTCTGTGTCAGTTGGGCACCGGGGGCTGCGTTGTGCCCAGGCTCCCCCGGCACAGCCAGAGCTGCAGGTGACGGGGGAGCAACTTGCTCTGAGCTCCCTGAGCAATTTCCCAGTCAGAAGAAGACACTGAGGAATGCTGAAAGGGTGTGGGCAGGGGATGATAAATGAGGAGGAGGAAAAAAAGAAGCACGAATGGAGGATGTGAAAAGAAGTGCTTGAACTCTGACTGCAGTAGCATCACCCCACAGATGGGTTTGATTTCTGTATTCAGCCGTAGGAATAAAGCATCACCCTTAACGATTAGAGTCAGGATCAGCACAGCTAGTTCTTGGGAGAGGAAAATAAACCAGGTCTGTTAACAGTGATAGTTCCAAAAAGTCTAGGAGGTAATTAGAGAAGTCTTTCTCATGAAAAGAACTAAACTTCAATGCTAAAGTACAGAATAAAAAGTAATAATCATAGCTATTTTCTTGTCGCATGTCACAGCACCCAGTATGTGAATCCTATCCCCATGTGACTATGTAGTAATGATGCGAAGGATTATGTGAATGAGACTGCAGCTGGGATCCTCACTAGCTCTGGAGTTTCTCAGATCTGTGGCTTTTGCTGTTTTGTGCAATTTTTACTGAATTCAGTAAATTCAGTGCCCAGGCTGGGGCAGGCTCTGATCTGGTGTGGGGTGACAGACCCACCCCCAGTCACCACCATCTGGTGTCTGCCAGCTGGGGCCATGCCCAGGGTCTTATTCCCACATTAACAAATGAAACTGCTCCTTTTCCCTGGCTTTTCTCTTGTTGGAAGTCCCACAGAGGTCCAAGTAAAACCACCTGCTCTTCTCATGCCTGGGAATGGCCCTTGGCAGCCAGGTAGAAGTGTTGTGAAAATATCCTAAAAGAGGAGTTTTACTGTCTGTGTTCATGGTTGGAAGGGCTTCTTGCTCACCAGTGGGCTGCCTGACCTCATGGCTGCACCCAAAGCTCTCTCTGAACAGTGCTGAGGATGCTTCACCCCTTTTCTGAATTCCCTGATAGAGGAGGGCACTTCAGAAGGTGTAAAACTGGCCAACCTGTTGCTCTGCTGACCCATGTGCCTGTGAGCATCTTGGGCACGTAAAGGAGAGAATACAGAATTTCTACCTGCCTTGTTGTCCTGCAGGCTGTGGCTCAGATTCATGTGTGCTCTGACACAAAATAGAATTGGGGCCTGAAGAAAATCTGGGGGTAAAATTGTAATGCTCCTGTTTGCCAGTTGGGCTGCTCTGCACCTTTTGGGCAGGTAAAGGTTTCTGCTTTTTCCTCCGGAAAGTGAGTGAGGCAGATGAAGAAAACTGCCGTAGGAATGTAAGGAGCAGCAAGCTTGCTTCCTTGGAAACATGGAGGTAAAACTTGCATTTAATCATTTTTGCAATAGGATTTTGGGCATTTCCAGCAAAAGGTGACAGTTACAGACACCATCTGGGGGTTTAGAATTTAATAAGGTAACTTTCATTATTCAAATCCTATTTTTCATTAAACTAAGTATTCTATTAGTTAAAACAAGGAGATATTTGAATATACTGGTATTTGTAACAGGAAAATTAATAGTCAAGGTAGGAAAGTCTTACTGCTTTTTTTTTTCCTACTTTCATTCTGCTCTCATTAGAGAAAAAGCTCATTCCAAAGTTTAGCTAATTATTTAGACTACCGATGTAAACCTTGCTGAAAACATCCTCTTGACATCATAAGTCTAAATTAGAATGAGAATTGACATGGAAACAGCTTTCACGCATTGGTTGTCAACACCTGTTAAATATACAATGCGATTTTGGCAAGTTAACATTCTTGACATCAGGATGGTGAGCAACATGAATCAGCCCAGAGAAAGGTGTTGCGGTCATGAGAGTGCTTCTACTCTAGAGAGACTGAAATCCCAGTTTCAAACTGCAGAGTGCAACTGGTGTTCACAGCCTGGCCCAGAAGCTGGCCACAGCCCCCCCCCCCGTGTCAGACTTTGTGCTCCCCCAGCAGAGGCTCCCTGCACCCACCCTCGCCAAGCCCATTCCAGTGGCTCAGCACCGTTGTGCTCTCAGCCTGGCGTGGGTTTACTTTATAGTGCCAATTTTGGCTGCGTGTTGGTTTTTTTTTCTAGGTGAGGGCACCTGGCACTCTGTATTCTCATCTGGCCTTTGTGATACCCGTGCCCGAGTGACTGGCTTCTCCCTCCGCATCTGGGAGAGCATGTTTTGTCTGGATGTGGAAGTCCTCTTCTTGCTACAGTGTTAGGGATGGTGCTTCCTTTCCCAAAATTCAGCACATGACATTCACATATTACAATTTCAAAGGCACACAGTTTCTGCAGCAGAGTTTATCAGGAATGAAAACTATTTAGTAGACTATTAGGATGGGGGAAAAAAACAAATCCTAAATATTAGCGATCCCCCTGGGGCCTTGCTGGGTTAAAGCCTACCCCAAGGTCTCCTGACAGTGCGAGGATGTAGCTCACATGGGCCTGCTCTGAGGTCCTGCAGCAAGAGATCCCTTGCTTAGCAGGTGCAGAGGTCCCAGTTTCAGGGATTAATTGACTGTAATAACCTCTGAATTAAGATTAGTCACAAACACGCTGAGGAGTGGCTATCTCTGGATATCCCAGGGACCATCAAGTTAGTCAGGACACTCTCGATTCTTGACTACATTTTTTTTAATGAGGTGCAAGTCTATAACCAGAAGATACTGAAAAGCAATTGCATTAAATCAAGAACTACATTTGACTTTATGGATTGTTTATGAGATCTTTCTTTTATTAATTCTTTATCCTTTAATATTATAAAGGATTTGTGTCTACAATAAATAATGTAAAGTTACATTACATCCTCTTTGGCTTAAAATTTTAATATTCCTATTGCCCATCTCCATAAAGAAATTGTATTTGAGGTCATTGCATATGTACAGCTGCAGTCATAACCCTAATGGAATTACTATTCAAGCACAGGCGAGATTAGTATGAACGCCAAGAAACTACCCGTCTGTCAGGGGAAAAGGTAAAAGTTCAGAGTTCAGCTTGCATCCAAATTATTTATCTCCCTAATAACTTAATAGATTGAATATATTACTTGTCAGTGACCTTGATGTACAACAATAAAGACCCCTTGGTTGTGTCAGAAAATATATGAGACTATAATAAGTAGTACTTATGTAGTGGAATAAAAACATATTCTTTATGATAATGAAGTCTCTTCCCACAAGGACACCACAAGGACATGAAGGCATGTAAATATAAACACCAGCTTGTGTTTGACTGTGGCTGGAGAGTGGTTTCTCCCCTAAAGTCAGCTGAGGAGGTGCTGGAGTAGGAGGCTGCACCCTGCAGATGCCCCAGCCCCAGGGTGTCTGCCTGTGCCACAGGTCCCTCCCCAGGTGGCGAGGGGTGGCTCCTGCCCTTTGCTGCTCGGCCAGACACAGGTCACATCCTAGATCCCCTCTAACAACCACTCCCTGCAGAGAGTTGGTCCCTTGCTCTTTCAGAGAGACCCGTTGACTTCATGCCATATCTAATTATTTCCATTCTGGATCTCCCGAGCATTTAAAAGAATCGTTTAAATTAGAGTTTAGGATCAAAGGTAATAACTGCAAATAGGCATGTTGTAAACATGCCTAAAAATAGGAAGGTAATTTCCCTGAGTGCCGTGGTCTCTGTAGCGGTGCAGCATGATGTCTCTATTTCTTTCTGTTTCTATGTCTATTTTTCAAGGCTTCGCATTATCTAAAGGGGAAAACAAAAAGCCCTCGAAGGATATTGTTCTTTAATAAGGCTTATGATTATGGATTTTTTTTCTTCCTCAGCCAGCACAGAATCACCATTAATACACTCAAATGGAATGAGTCTCTCCTCTCTAATAGGTCATTTTAATCATATATTTAAAGTTTCGCTTGGAGATAGAGGAGGAGGGTGAGAGGGAAGATGGAAAAAGAGGAACTTATTTTATCTGTTGGATGTTTTCCAATTAACCCTCATGCTGTGTGCCCACCTGTGATGCCTAAGCCAAGCAGAGCACAGCAGTGTTTGCGCAGCTGCCTCCGAAACACACTGGGATATCCTGAGTGTGGACTGTGTGGAAGGTGTCTCATGTCCCATCCTGAACACCAATCTTGGAAAACACTGTGACATCCTGTCTCTGAGGTCTTTGGAGCTTCAAATCCTCCTTTCCTCCTCCACCAGCAGTGCTGTGTGCTGGGCTGAGCCTGCAGCCCCCTTCCCAAAAGCACAGGACCCAGCCCTGGGCTGAGGAAGAACCTGGAAGCTGGTCCCTGCTCCCAGAAAGCCCACTGGAGCTGGCATGTGTGCGGTTGTGATCCCATTCCCCAGCCACTTATCCCAGCAGCCTCATGTTTTTGATTGTATTTATGGCCACTTAATCTGTGCTAGCAGCCAGGATCAAATATATCTCCAGGTATTGATCAGCTTTAGGCTGATAGAAGTTCAAGCTCATGAGGTCTCGGTCTTTGACCCTCAAATAGGATATGAATCTCAATCCAATAGACTGATATTCACACGCGGAGGCTGCCCAGGGTTGCAGGCTGCAAGGGAAAAATCAATGAAGAGTGCTAATGATTCACAATTTATAGAGCAGCTGCCATTTTAATATTAGAATAAATGTTATATTGCAAAGGGATGGGAACATAGGTGGTGGCATGGAAAATATTTCTTTGGAGCCTTTTCTGTGAGAAAATGATGTGCACAGGATTTTATGAAGTATAATTTATTGGCCTCATTTAGACTTATAATTTAAAACTCCTTATGAAAAAGGTATTTAACTAGAGTGGATTGGGTAAGGAAATGGCAAGGGCAGAGCAGGCTGTCTTAGAGTGCTTCAGGCACATGCTGGTCGGGGAAAGGAAGCAATATCCTAATACAGGAGACTGGATGTAAGAACTCCCCTTCTGCTTAAACATCCCCGCGGCATCTGGCAACAAAGAGGCCCTGTTCTCTGACCTGGCTCTTCTGAGCACACTTGTAAATTGGAAAAAAAATATATTCAATGTGCTGATGAGGTATATGGCACATGTTAAGATTAAATAATGGATGATGTCAGAGTGGAGGGGTAGGGCAGAAAACTGCTGAATCAGTGTGTGAGGGCTAGAGAGAATTACTGAAGCCAAAGAGAAGGGACAGGCTGCAAGACAGATTTTTAAACCATGGGAATGTAAGAGCTCTCTGTCCAGATCACACAGGTTTTACTGTATTCTCAAAGAACTAATTTCTATTTGCAATGAATTACAGTTTCCTTTGCTGAGGTTTCTTTACAATAGCTCATGGGGACAGGTAATCGCCAGACTCTGGGAGAGAGGCAGGAGTGACGGGGAGCTGTCAGGAACAAATGGAAAGTAAACTCTGCCCTTTTGCCTCTTCCTTGGCTGTGATACACTGGGACTGGAGCTGGGAGCCTTTCTGGAGAGAGCGAGGGGGAGGGAAGGAAATGTCTTCAGCCACTGCAGTTCCCTGGATCACCCTACAGCTTGGGCCAGGCTGGTGTTGATGAGCTGGGCCCTTCTTTGGGCTATATGTTGGGGCCAGAAGTGTCCTGCCAAGCAGCATGGCTCCTGCCCATCCAGTGCGATGTCCTGGAGAATGGCTGCCAGGGCTTTTTGTTAGGACACGGTGCTTTTTACTTCTCTGTAGAGAGCAGCATCCCCATGTTGGTTTGCAAGTCACCCTTCCTGGACAAGAAAAGGCTTCACCCTTGGAAGACTTCCTCATTCCCTTCAGCTTCCAGCTGCACATTTTTGCTTCTCGGTTCTCGTGTGTAGTAAGTCTTCACCTGCAAGTTCAGTTCATGGGACACTATTTCAGTGTATAATAATATCTTTCCCTGCATGGATGCAAATGGTAAAAGGATTTTCAGTACAAAGAACCCAGGCTTTTTAGAACAGACAAGAAAAGATGGAAATCCTACATCAAAACCACAATTTATGGCATCCGTTTTGGCCATCTCTGTATTTATTTTTTTATAGAAGCGAAAAGAACTTAAATAATTCATCTGCCTGAGAGCTCATAACTCTCTGGCCTGTGTAGAATATCTTTCATATATCTCATAACCTAGAGCCTATTGACAAACTGTATGAAAAATAACAGCCCTTTCACTTGCGAAAGCAAAATCCAATTTATTGATTGTGATAGTCTAAATAATGGCATTTCTATTGACCAAAAGGTATTGCCCAAACAGGTGAGAGTTTACTTAACTCAGGGCATGAAATGTCCCACGCATACCATCATAAACCCAAAATTTACTTGAGCCTTTTCCTTCCTTGGTTGTGCTGCCACTGTGACCAAACTAGTTTACAGTGCTTAATGAAATGAAACACAAGATCCTTGGGGGGTTGTGAGGGGAGGAACAGAGCCAGGGCATGAACATTTTTTTTTTAGTCTGACAAGACATAGCAAAAGCTTACCCATAGTAGACGCATCCAGCTGCTGTAGTACCACTAGGTGCTCTGAATTCACAGATTGGAGCTCCAGGGCCCCAGCTGTGGCTGTCGGGTACCACCACCAGTCTCAGGATCCTGTAAGCAGGGTGCAGTTTAGGTGGAGATAGCTGGATGTGCCTGAGGGTGTCCTTAAATTTCCTCTGGAAAGGGCTATGGAAGAGCTTACATAGGGGCTTTCTGAGATAAATTTGTATTATCCATGTAAATCTTTCTGCCTCATCGGTGGGCCTCTCATCGTTTTTCAGCTCTCTGGTGCTGCCTCTTTTATTAGTGGTTAGACAGGGCTCTGGTGCTTACCATGAGACTCTGGTGCTGTGGTAATAACAGTCCAGTGAAAGCAAGAACCTGTTCTGCTGCCATTCAAGTGACAGATGCAAGTCCTAAAGCTTGCACCCAGATCTGGCCCTAAGCTGGCTGGGTTTGTTCCAGGGTCCTAAATTTACACTAAGTTTTGCTTTCTTCATATCCTGTCAGATTTCTACTTTCCCGTTGTGTTTTTTCCTCACTCCCTGTCAGATTCTCTCTCCTAATTAGGTGACAAAGAGATTGTTACAGCCTCATAAAATACTGAAACCCCTTCTCCATCAATTCTGCCTGTTGGAAAATGTTGTTCTCCAATCCCAGCCTTGCATACATTCTATTATTTAATTCATAAATGCTTAAATAGGGGCCTAAGAGATCCCAACTGTGTCTTTTTACATAATGAAATTACAAGGAGTCATATGTTACTACCATCCATAAACTTATTGTGCACTTTACATAAAATTCAGATGGGGTGGCTCTGCATGCATGCATATTTTACATTTTCAACTTTATTAAAGAAATGAATAGAGTGCTGGAAAGGCTGCTTTGCTGTACAGTCAATTCAGATCCTGGGGGCCATAAATCTGAAAGCCTATGATTTGTTGTTCCTTGCTCACAATAAATTAAGCCTTTCTTGATGGAAAGGTTGGCTACATTGGTTGCAGTTTAGGTCACAGTATTGGGACAAAGATGCATCTGGACCTGCCGGGAAGGGAGTTTGTGCTGGGTCCAACAAGGCAGGGGGGATATCTTCATTTTTATCAAGCTGCTGGAGCTGGAACATGGAGCTGATTCTGTGGCAGAGGCTTTCAAGTCAGGATAACTGAGTGAGGTGATTTTCAGCTGAAGGCTGATTGCATTTTAAAGGCTTTTGATGTCCTCCTTGAAGCTTTTTCACCTGGATGAAGCAGTGGCTTAACCAACAGGGAGAAAGCCAGGGTGGGATGTAGGTGTGATTTGGGTGGGACGTAGGTGTGATTTGGGTGGGACAGCCAGCAGCTCTGTCCCCATTGCCTGCCCTGAAAGATGCCACCAGGGCAGGTCTCAGGAAAATGGAGAAGGTCTCCTGGGTAAAGCCAGCCCTGTGTCATCCACATGGCCTGCCATGGCAGAGATGTGGGCATTGCACAAATACAAACGTGTAATTTTATCACCACTGCTAGTAATAAGCGTTCTCAATTGCTACTTAGTGGTGCCTCTGCTGGGTAAGGAATGGGTTGATAGGCCCTGGTGAAGCAAAAAGTATTACTGTTTCAACCATGAAATCATAATATCATTTAAAAACAAATCATTCCAAAGTGTTTAAGTCTGTCATGTCTAGCATGAAGGATGATTTAGGTGATAGTTGCTTATATTTTTCCATTAAGAGAAAATAATCACTATTCCTAGCTTTTTTTCCTCATCTAGATTTAAACCTTCTTCTAGTCAGAAAGGAAAAGTGTTCTTGCCATTGAACAAGACAAAGGGCTGTTCTTTTGAAATAGTGGCTCATTTAGAAATAATCTCAAAGCAATCCTGAAATAACCAAGTATTCTGCAAAGCCTAACCCTGAAATAACTAGTGTCCCCTGCCACAAATGCAGGTTAGCTCACTACAGTGTGTTCCTTTCCTTTTTAAATTTTTCAATCAATAAGGGGAGATGAGCTGCAAAAATGCAAAGGAAATGGTGTAATTACCAAAGTGGCAGATCTCGTGTATATAGGCAAAAACAAACAAGCAGTGACTTCCTTTTTTTTTTTTCCTCAGCCTGAGATAGGATCAACATTGGGAAAGGTGACATTGTGACAAATACAACATTGCCAGTTTATTGGTCTCTAAACCAACCAAACATCAGAAACTCAGACATAACTGTTGATAAACTGGCACTTAACCTTTTCCTGGAGATGCATTGTTTGGAAACACAGATATTGGTGTAACTCTATATTAGAAACATGAAGGTGTGTGAGAACTTACAGCTGTTTAAGAATTCACTAAACAGCTCAGGGATATTGGCATTAATTTTATCACACTAAAATGTAAAGAAGTTAAATCTTTTCTGTCATATTACTATAACAAAAGATAGGTAGGTGTGGGCGGCATGTTCCAAATTTGCTCTGAATAAATACTGGGTGAAGAATATAAATTTTGTTTAAGTGAGGAACATATTTCAAGTTTATTATTCAAGTGGCCAGGTCCCATGTATCCTCCAGGCTGGAACTCACCCTCCCAGAAAGGCAGTACTGTTAACTGGATGCTAATCTGTATTAGATCTCACATCTGTTCCTTATCAGCATGTTCTCCTGAATTAAAGCTTAGCCTTGACTTGTTGAAGCAGTGCCTGTGCTGAGGAGGTCTGGCCATCCTGTATCTGCTTGGTGTGCTCAGCTAAGGCTCACAGGGCTCTCCTGGTGTCTTCTCCAGGTCACACTTCCTGCCACGACCTAAAAACCCCTGACTAAATTCTTGTGCCAAAGGCCTTAGCTAAGAGCTGCCCAGCTGTGGCTGTGAGATGCTGACATGGCAAACCTGCTCTGCACTTCAGCTCTGGCCAAGGACTTTACCTGTTAATTGCCAGATAGTAATAGTCTGGCAGGTGCTGGCTGAGGGAGCCGATGTTACTGTTAACACCACAGAAAGAATGGATTGATTAAAATAATAAAAAGAGAAAAAAGGGAAACCTGAGCTGGTACCTAAAGAAATTCTTGTGAACTTATTGTGTCCCCAGTGCCAAGGGAAAGCTGCTCTGACCTCTGCAATCCACATACCTCCAGCACAAAGCACCTGACAAACTCTTCCAAACACCAGCCTCAACTTGAGGGGAATTGCTTTTGCTGAACAGCGATTATAATTCCTGCTGTATATCCAGATTTTGACAAGTAAATCTCATATTTTAAACACAGGATTAAAAATTTTTATTACTACAGTGGGGATTAAGTAGTAAAGCCCCAGAATGTAAGTCTGCAAAGTAGGAAACACAGGAAAATAAAGTGAAATCTATTGTTCAAAATAACTCGGGCTTAACCCTTTGTCACCTGGTGCAGACCCAGATTGCAATGGGTACAGCCCTGTAATAATTATCCCCGGGTCTCTTGTAACATTTCACAGGACAGGTTGGGGATATGGAATTTCTTCCTGTTGTTTTTCAAATCCCTCCATTTCCAGGCTTGGCTGTGCCATCATGCTCGGAAAGAACAGTGGCATTGAAGAGCATCCAAATGAGAAATTCAAGCCAGCCAGTCTCATTTGCTGCACTGACTTGTCTGATTAGGCATAGTTCATTTCCATTCCTCCTTGTTTGTTTTTAGAGGGAAGTCTCTTAATAAAGAGCTCCATTGTAAAAGTGCAAGAGATAGAACAACTTATCAGCTAAGTTTTTTTCAAGCCTTTGGGTGAAACCCTGACCTCACAGGAGCCAGCAGATGTCTGGCCCTTGTTTTCGGTGAACCTGGGATTTTACCTAAAATGCTTAATTTTGAACCTGCTCCCTGGAAGTGTGATCTTGAGAATGGAGCAGAGGACAGGGAGCTGGAAAGTGTAGGTTCTGTTTCCAAGCTGTGCACTGCCTCAGAACCTCCCTCTGCTAAAATGATGGATAATAATATTTCTGTACCTGCCAGGTGGAAGTTTAATTCATCTGTGGGTAGTCAGTGATTTGAAATCCTTGGCTGAAAGCTGTTATGGAAATGGAAATAATAATTCTTCCAGGATGATTTTGAATGCACAAATTTAGAGGCTGCCACCTCACACCTCCGACTTCAGAAAGTGAACTCGCAAAAGGCACTGTTGTCACTGCTCAAATTTCCTTCCAAATATTCCCATCCAGAACAATGAAACACTCTGAGAACAGTGAACTTTATCTCAGGGAAAACTGTAGCTGAAACAGGTGCTGGTAGTAACCATCTAATGGAAAAAAATTCCATTTTTGGATGAATAAAGACATTGCCTGGTGTTTACTATGTCTGTTCTTCTCTCCCTGAGCTCACACATTTGATAAATTGCACTTTCCCCAGAAATACTGGATGGCAGCAGCTGCTGGACTCAGGACTGAGTAGAGTTAAGGACTTGATGTTACGATATATTGTGCAAAACCCTACCAAACCAAGAGCTCCTGTTGTTCCTAGGATGTAGCTGTTTTCCACCAATATTGCTTTTCTGAACAACTAATGAACACCTAACATCCAATTAGCTGTCTATTCCTTAGGATACAGCTTAGGAATCTAATAAAATCACAGGCGCAATTCTAAATCTTATGCATCAGAAACCCTTACTCTTGGTTCTTTCACACAGTGAGAATTCTGACAATTTTTCATGACTCTTTGAACGAACATTTCTGTGTCCCCAGCAAGGCCATATGAGCTTTTCACTTGTTTTTTAGGATTAACAGTGAAATGGTTGATAAATGTAAGCCTTCAGAGATTCCTCTGCTTTGCTAAGGGAGGTAAATCTATCTAATCATAGGTTAATTACCAGCTATTTTCACACTACCAGAACATTCTTAAAAAACAAATCAATGTCTAATAAATTATTTGTGTGTGTCTAATAATTAAAACCCTAATGCTCGGCACTCACCAACTTTTACTGTGCTGAAACTGCCAGAAGATGCTACTTCATTCTAGCAGTATCAGCAGCACAATCCTTTTACATAACCCACTGATTCTTGCATAAGGAAATAAAATTATTGAACATATGATTACTTAAACCCTCTCCATAATAAGGAACTATAACAGTTGTTGGCATAATAAATGAATATAGAGTTATTTTGCTTACCAGCACTATCAGCTACATTCCTACTTTTCCAGGCAAAGAACACAAAGAGATTTGAGCATGCTGAATACAAAAGAAAGCTGTAGGCAGGAGTAGGGGTCATTCTGGGGCCAGAGAAATTTTAAGTTTTTCTTTCCGTGTAATTTTAGACTTCTTTTGATATGGTTCTTAATTAACTAGTAAACTTGCCTTTTCATTTCCAATTAAATGTATTGATGGTGCATTCTGACTTGGCTTGTAATCTGCTATTTTCCCTTTGGTGTAATCAATACAGAGATGCCACAAAGCTACAGGTGACATTAAAAAGAACTTTTCTTTATCCCACATAATTAATTGCCTCTCTCTATCTCCATTCCATTATACAACCAGTGTAACAAAATAGCCCAGAAGGCTGCCTTAGAGGGAAGGTGGGCTGAATTTTTTTGGTAGTACTGGGCTTCCTTGGGTGAAGCAGAGCTGAAGTCCTGCAGTTCGGCAAAACAAAGCTTATTTCTTTGTATTTGAGATGGGCTTTTAAGAGGAATGCCAAAAAAAATCTGAGAAGGCTTCATCTCTCCTCACCCTACAATTTTTGTGCTAGCGAAATGTCCCTTCACCACTTCAGAACAAATGCAAAGCATGTGGCCAGGGGCTAGTATCCTGGGCAGTTTCAAAGCCAAGACACGCAGCAAAGGAGAAGGCAGTGACAACAATTCTGTCCCAAAGAAAGAACCCAAGGTTGGTGAGAGGTCCAGGTTTGCGAGCTGGGCGTGCAGCAGGTAGATGTAAATTAAACTCACAGCCCTCAATCAGAGCCTTAGCATCTCCGTGTGCTCCATAAAGGCTGGTTGCCCTAGAGGGAGGGCTGCTGTGCAGTGTCAGAGCCCATTGCCAGGGGACACCTGCTGCAGTCCCTGTAATTCTTTTCAGAGCTTCCGTTCCTCGGAGGAGCTCACAGGTGCCACTCTGCTTGGTCAGACTCTTGGCTCATCAAGTCTGGGGTCCTGCTTCTGTTTCAGAAGCTTAAACTCATTGCAGAGTTTATGCCAAGCTCACAGGGGTGAGATGGGGCTGAGGTGAGCAGGAAGAGGAGGTGTGAAGTCGAAGGCAATTCTTCAAGATGAAGGATTTAGCATTGTTTGCAACTTATTTCACCAGAATTAGCAGCTGTGGTTGTAACCTGCTGCTATTTACAGAATACTGTAGAGACTGAAACCCAGAGGTGATTCTGGATGCTGTTGCAGGAGCTGAAGCCCAGGTTAGTTGGAATCAAAAGGCGAATGGAAAAAATTCAAATTCAGACATCCTTTATGTTTAGGGGATGTCTGGGTCACGCTCACTGTGGGGGTGCAGCCACAGGGTTAAGCAGCCCTTCAGAAAACTCATGGGATGGAACTGAGTTGTTCAACAGGTTGACTTCATGCTGCTTCTCTTGTCAACTCTAAAGATAAATAATAGATAAATACTGGAGGATAATGTTGCTCTGCTGTCGTGAATTGCACAGCGCTTTTATCTCTTAATACATACTATGTAGTGGGGCTATTATTTGGGTAAAAGCTCTGGGATTTGGCACAACAGAAGGAAGGAAGGAACAAAAGATGACAGAAAAGGCAAATGGAGGTTATAGTTTTTGTTAATTAACTTCCTCCTTGGTCTTTACTTTCACTCCTGCCAGCAATCCAACTCCCTGCTTTGTCCATAAAGCCCCGTAGTCCCAGGTGACTGATCCTGGGGGGAGTTTATGTTACATTTAAGATAAAGATAAGGCCGCAGGTAAGCCAGAGGTAATGAGTTTGGAACCACTCCCTGAGCAGCTGGGCAAGGGGAACCCCATCATGATTCTGGTGGGGTAAGATTATCCAGCAGTAAAGGCAGCAGCGCACAAAATGGAGCTCGTTGAAGAGTTGGGGAATGGAGAGTGGAGGGGACAGGTAGCACAGGGGACAGATGGACATCAGGAGAGCTTGGGACCTGATGGTGGAGGTGGTGTGGAAGGCCTGAGGGCTTTCTCTCCCTCTCTGGTGCAGGACTGGTAGAGCGGCATGGTCCCTCCTGTCACCACACCAGGGATGCCGTGCTGAAGACCTGTCCCCAGCAGCCTCAGAGGTGGTGGCGGCTGGCGGGGTGTGACAAGGGGGACCAGGGAAGGCTGCTCCCACAAAATCCCTCAGAAAGCATTCCGGCAGCGGGGCAGGCGGCTCCCCCGCCGGGGCATCGCTGCCCCATGGGGCCGGGGCATCGCTGTGCCATGGGGAGGGAGGCAGCAATAAACCGGAGAGAGAAACAGCGTGGCGGGGAAGGGCGCAGCCGCCGCCGCCGCCTCCCTCAGGCGAAGCGCCTCAGGGCCGGGCCGTAACGGTTTTAACGGTTTCTTTTTAACGGTCCCAACGGCCGCGGCGCGTGCCCGCCGTCCCGCAGGCTCTGCTGCCCCCTCTCGGCCCGCGCCGCCTCAGCGGGGCGAGGCCGGGGCCCGGCCTCATCGATCGGGCCGTAGATTACCCCGGAGCGCTTTGCCTGCCGGGGCCAAACCTCGGGGTTTTAGTACAGGTTCACCAAATTGTCAATTAAGTGCAAATCAATCCTCGGCCATTTATCACGGTGTTAATCCGCCCGCGCAGGCCGAGGCGAAAAATCGATCGGTTCCTGTCACCGGGGACCAATCGAGGAGAGCTGGAAGACCAACATCTGCTGTATCAGGGCAACGGCTGAAATTTATAATCTCGGAGAAAAATTGCTGCTTGCCAAGAGGCCCATTAGGAAGTTGGGGAAGTTCAGCCTGCGCGGGGGGAAGGGGCCGTGACAAAGAGCCTGCGCGGGGAGGCACGGCCGGGAGGGCTCCTGTCAGCCCCGCCGGGAGACTCCGGCCCGAGGAGCCGCTGGTTTATCGAGGAGAGATAAAAAAAGATTACTGTTAACTCGGAGATCAATGCGTTAATACATGCGGCTTTGGGGCTCCCGGGGGTATTTTCAGGGCTGGCGCAGGTATCCTGAGGGCGAGGGGGCTCCTCAGGGCCCCCCTCCAGCTCTGGTCCAGGGAATGGGACAACAAAGAGATCTCAGGTTCTGCCACTGCAGGCTGGTGGGCATTCGCATCCCCAGAACGAATCCCTCCCAGTGACATCCCTCATTCTCAAACGTATTTGTAAGGACTGTGGTGGCATTTACATAAATTCTCAAACTGGAGTAATGGCAGTTAGGGTCGTTCAGCAACATGTGCTTTATGGATGATGCTCAAAAGCACAGGACGAAGTGGATGTGCCTCTAGTATAGCTTTGGCCACCCGCTCTCCCACCATGGAGATGCAGTGTGTGGGGAAGCTTTCCCAGCGTCCTGGTTTCGGTTGGGATAGAGGTAATTTTCTTTCTAGTAGCTGCTGTGTTTTGGATTTAGTATGAGAATAATGTTGATAAGCCATATCGGTTTAGTTGTTGCTAAGCAATGTTTATATCAGTCGAGGACTTTTTCAGCTTCCCACAGATGCTGAGAGGGAGCACAGACAGGACAGGCTGGCCAAAGGAATATTCCATACCATAGACATCATACTCAGTATATAAATGGGGGCTGGCCGGGGGGCAAGAATCTGTGATCACTGTTCAGGATGGGCTGGGCAACCAATCATCAGGTGGTCAGAGTGACTTGTATCACTTTATTTTGTATATTCTTTTACTATTATTATTATGATTATTATTTTCCTTTTCTGTTACTGTTCTATTAAACTCTTTAGCTTAATCCACATATTTTTTTTCCCTCTTTTCCCCATCCTACTGGGTTGGGGGGGAATGACCAAGTGGCTATGTGATCCTAGTTGCTGGTTGGGGTTGAACCACAACAGCCAGTTTGCTGTGGACTGTCACACGAAAGAGGGGAATGCCCAGAAAAGAAGGGCTGAAGGAGGCGGGTGGCTGTAGTGGCAACTGCACCGACTCCACGTGCACTGAACAGCGTCACTTGGGTTGGGGTCTGGACTGCTGCTGACCTACGAAGGGTACATCTGGGCCCTTCTAGGCTCTTCTCATTATGGTATGATTTCTGTCCGATCAGAGCAGCTCATTGTCATCTCTGTCACAAGTTTTGCTGAAAACCCTGTGCAGTAACCTCCCACTGATGGGGGGAAGACCAGGTCATGCCTACAGTAGCCAGCATGCCTTTGCCATGTGCCGCTTTGGTGTGCTGCAGAAATCCATGACCATAGGAACATCTCAATGGCTCTCCAGAGCCAGCTGCTTTTAACCCAGAGCAGTGTTAGGAGCATCGTCATAGTTATTTTTTACAATGCCCACAAAACAAGCACAGTTTTTGTGAGAGGAAATAAAACTTCTCAGTTACTCCTGGGTGGAGCTACCAGGCTTGCTAGAAAGGGTGTCAAAATGCCCTCCCTGGAGGCTTGCCAAAGGTCAACCTGAGCAGAGCCTCTTCTGGAAGAGTTCATGAAGAGAAGTGACTTTATTGGGGAGCTCATTTCTTGAGCTTCCTTTAGGGTCTTACCGAACACAAAGCTTGAAATCATAAGCACAAGCCAAGAGCTGGGGAATTAAAATGGTGAAGTGATTATTAGCTTAAAGAAGTGGACACACGGTAACTTCCCCTGAAAAGAGTAGCTGTGTGCTGGGCGATGGGAGATGTGGGGCTCCGGGCTGACTCCGCCACAGGACTTTGGGGCTGTGATTTCTCATTTGACAACTGGAGTTGAAACTCTGGCTGGTTTGGGGGGGGCTGGCATCGCCTCTCGTGGGGAGCGTGGGGCAGAGTGTAGAGTGTAGTGTAACTGTGATCTCGTATCAGCTGGGGTTCCCTTGGTACAAGACTGAGAATGAGAGAGAGAAACTCAGCTCATAAAGGGAAATTGAACCCGACAAGAAAAATTGTAGTCAAAACCCTTATGGTTTTTATTCCCTTAGTCCAAGTGAAAGAACTACCCCTTTTTGTTTATAGCGGCATGAAGGTCAAGAAGTTTGGTTCAAGACTCAGATAAACCATCACAAGGCAAAATTTTAAATCAGCAGTTTTCACAGCTGTAATCACCCTGTGTTTCAATATGAACCCAATTCAAAACTGCCATTGTGTGTCTTAGCTTGTTTCTTGCCGGAATCATAATTGGTTAGGTGCAGTTTTCTTGCAGAAAGGAAGGCTATATCCGATCACAAAATTGTGATACAAATACAAATGAAAATACAAATGTAGTTTTTGGCAATGCCAGCAATCTGGCTATAGATAAAAATAAAAAGAGGCTGCTGAATATATTATTGAACTGTTTATAAAACGCTGTATTTCAGCTAAAGAAAAAGGTACTCGCTAGCTTGTCCTGCCACTCAGATGCTCTTTATCCATAATGCTGTGTAGTTATTGGGGTTAATGGGAGCAAGGGAGAGTCGTGTGGATCTTGTCACCTCCAGCAACTTTCATTGGAATGAAAAAAAACATTGAAAAGAAATGAACCCCTGGTGGGGGGTGTGTGTGACATTTTTCTTATAAAATCTGGTAAAATATCACTCAGAATCAGGTTGACTGGTCTTGGTTCCCAGATTAAGGAATTAAAGATCGACTAAACTCTTCTCAAGTATTTAAGAAATGAACCATCTGTATAAGAATCTAGGACAGATTACACTTAACCTTATTCTGAAGCAAGAGATTAAGATGAGAACAGCTACTGTAATTAAGATGCTGCAGATGCTGTTCACTAAATATTTGGCAAAGGAGATATTAGACCCTTGTGCTGCAGAAGAGTGAAAAATAACACGGGGTCTTTTCTAAAAGAGCCTCGATATTTTGTGAAATCCGTCTCACTCCAATAACTCTTGACTGAACCTGTTACGTTTTCTCAGCTGGTGCTGTGCTGGTGATTCACTGCTGGGCTCACTTCCCACGGGCCATGGCGACGTTAGCCGCTGAAGTCTTTAAAACAAGGCCAGGTGCCTGTCAGGAGATTGTTCTCTTGATCAACCACTGCAAAAGTTTCTGGAGAAGGGCTTTCATCCTTTCGTAGGAGGTCAGAGGAAATATCAGGCTGTGCCAGCCCAGCGTTACAGCTTATTTTGGGATTCCTAGCTACAGATCCTTCTCTCACATTTTTTTAGGCAAAACTTATAATGAGGGCTATGACTCAGAGAGGAGTAAGGAGCCCTTGAAAGGAGCTGGGAAGAGGGTTGGGTTGTTTTTTTTAGTTGTCAGTCTTTAAAGGTTGATGCAATGAAAGGGTTGTCCTGAAATCTTTCTTGAAAGTAAAGTAACCAATAAGTGACAGTATGAAACATCCTGTCGTGTGTAGAATCTATCTTGTATTTTGCTGCACAAAAGGACTCATTGCTGGTGCCTGCAAGAAGTCGAGGCTCCTCCTAACTGCAGAGAGCTCCATGGAGCATCTCAGATTGGAAGTAAGTACATGGCTATTGCTGATTCGGGGATTTTTCAAGGGTACACGTGAAAGTCATTCTCTATGTGACTATTGTATCTGGTAACGAAGGAAAGATTTTTGGCTACTGTGATTCTTGGTCATAAGGTGAAATACCAGAGCATCAATCTAACTGTCCTTGAGGAAACCACAAGCAGTAATCTGGTTCCCACTGGGAAGACCAGGCCTGGAAGCGAGCAGAGTATTTCCAAGCGCTCATCTGTGAATTGTGTCATAATGCGTTGGTCTGATGCTTTATGAAGTGTTTATTATACAGCAAGCTTCCAAACTGGACTAGTAAGAGAGCACTACATCCCTAGCAGTCTTCCAGCAACTTGGGCTCCCAAATGAGGCAGGAATTAGAAATAAAACCAAGATGCTTTTTTAAACTTGTTTACCAGCTTTGGTACAAACCTCTAACTATTAGTAGTAAGAACTTTCTTTCACTTCCCAAGTTGGAGATTTTCATTAAAAAAGAGAAAAGGCACTGAAGTGTTCCCTGAAGGAACTGAAGTTATTCATCAAGTGAGTGAAATTCAGAGACATCCATTGCACACAGTGAAATCAACCTGGGAGAACGACCAGGGGCTCGTGTTCGGGTGAAATTGTCTGGGATGCTCACATTTATCAAGTGAAGTTATCTAGTTAAGCATCACTTTTTCCTGCTGGCAGGAGAGCCTTTCCTCATTAATGGACTTGGTCTAGAATATTGTCAGGGGGTGAACATTTTCCTAATCCTTTCCAAGTTCGAGAGCAACCCCTTAGGCCAAATGTGGTTCCTGGAAGAGAGAGGGTCTGTTCCCTCAGCTGCTTTGGGAAGTGCCTGCAGTGATATCTTGTGTTTGTGCAGTCTTTTTCCTGCATTGCTAGTTCTAGAAATGCCAGTCACTGGTAAACACCCTCTCAAATGGGGTGGAATAGCTGCTACACCAGCACAGAGCACCGGGGAATAACTCTCCCAGTTGTCTTTATGCCAAACACGGAGCTTTTCCAGTCCTGCCTGTGCTTCGTGGAGGTTTGCCCAGCCAGGTCTTGATCCGTGCTGTACCAGGCAGACCTGCGTTCTTGTGCTTTGTTATTCCAAAAGCCTCACCTGAAAGGAGGGGGGGGACACATCTTCAGAATATTATCTGTGCTTAATAGAAAGCAACACATTTGAAAGTGCTCCAGAAATGAGTTGTGCATTATTTAAAAAGGGAAGAGTATTACTACCTTCCTGAATCTCACTCTTCTTGCCTATCAGATTATATTTTTTTTTTCCCTGGGATGGCAGGGAGTTGCTTAAAATGAAAAATTGATCACAGCGAACAGCTGAAAACTGGTTTGCATAAGTCACAGTTATTATTCAGATATTACAATGCAAGGCAGTGAGACCCATGAATACTCGCATGGAAGCATTTAAATATAAAAGCTTAGTATTTCCAACCCCAAACAATCCCTGCAGCCTGCCAACAAACGAGAATCTTACTGGAATACACATAAATCATCTTGTTTCTGACAAATCCTGAAGAAGCAGGGGGAGGGGGAACAGAATCCCTTGCTAATTCCCCCAAGCTGCTGTTTATTGAAATTAGGCAGCAAGGATAAACTATAGCTGGATCAATAATTATCTGTCTAATATAATCAAGTGCCTCCGATGAGAGTCTGCCGTTAAGCACAACTTCCTGCCAAACCCTTGGACAATGTTTCATGCAATGAACTATCGGGCGATTCAAATGACGGGAATGCAAACGAGGATGTGTCCTGCTGGATCGCCGCGTTTCTGGAGAGGGCAGCTCCCGTAAGCCATTGACCACTCGCTTTGTGCCACCGCTTCTGCAGCTATTCCTCGTTGTTTGTGCGGTGACAGCGCAGTCCTGGGTGCAGCACAAACACAGAGGAAGAGACAGGCAAAGTCTGATCAACTCCCAGGCTACGCATCACCTTGATCCTGCAACAGGAGCAAGGCAGGAGTGGGCAACCCCTTCACATAACACAAAAAGCTCATTTTTTAGTATGGTTTTTTTTTGCATTGCAGCCCTTCTGTCCATTCCTGCTCAAAGTCTGTGGTTCTCCTGCCACCAGTTAACTTGCGCGCTTGCTCAGAGGGGTAGATCTGGGGCCCTGCATCTGAGTGACGGGGCGTGTTGACGGAGAGCAACTTTATCCGTAGAGATAAGGATAGAAACAGGGAGTGCAGCTGCGAATCCTGAAGCAGAGCCAGTTTAACCAGCACTCCCGTCAGAACAAATGAACTGTGAAATAGAAATAAGCAAGAAACATCTCCTGTACTGAGAAAATGAAGGGCAGAATCCATTTTGCCGTATTCTGCCCACAAAGCCCTGTCGCTTGGAACTACCATATTTACTGTTCAGATCATGGAGCTGCTAAGACTGCAGAAAACACGGTGATTAAATCGCTGTACAGACAGAGCTAATTGAAGCTCTCAGTGATGGGGATGAAAGCAGAAAAGTATTCTGTTAGTTTTCTTCTTCTCTAAAATGCTTTTAACATTCATCAAGAAGTTCTTCGCATTTTTCTGATTTTTAGGCTTCCTACTTGAAGTTTCACATCTGAGAGGTATTTTGACAGACAATCCAGTTAAACTGAGAATTAGGCATTTACAAGCAACTTTCTTCTGTTTCCACAGTTCAGCTGCAGAATATTAAAGGCTTGTAGGTGTTACTGATAGTCGTATATTGCGGCAATAATGTGTCCTACTGCTATGAACGTCACTGCAGAATTCATCAGTTCCATGAAAAATAGTTCCACGTGCACGAGTGTGGAAGTTCACGGCAGCGCTTGTGCCTGGCCTGTGCCAACGCTGCTGACGGCAATAGACATACATCACTTCATGACACCGCTGAATGCTTCCCCGCATACATATGGAAATGTCTCTCTGAAATGGAATTCATAATTTTGGACCCTCCCCAACACCTCCATAGGTACATACGTTCTTGGAGCAACTTAATGTATGTTCTGAGAGGCACAGCCTTATCTTTAATATCTTTATTTAAGATAATCCTGCCTGCCTGCCTGTTTTTAGCTTGGATCAGTGTGGTGCAGGGATGGGTGTGAAATCTCCAGAAGTTTTGGGTTAATAGAGGGATTCTTTTCTCTTTGTGAATTTGTGTTTCTTATAAATGAAAAATAATTAAGTAATGAACGTCAAATCAAAATAAATACACAGGCAGGTATAGACTTGTTCAGTGCTCTGGTTGGTGTCATCTGCAGATGCTCACTAGATCCAGTCAGAATGAGGACTCTGTAATTAAAAGCTTTTATGACTAATATCATAAGCTATGAATGATCTCTCCTGTTGAAGAAGGCTGCTTCTAATGCAGACACACGTTCTTCAGAGAGCTTGTGGTAGGCGTTTAGACTTTACTAAAAGCAGTAAGCTAATATATCTCTATAACATGTCTGTGTGGTATTTGCATTTCAGGTGGCAATACACATCAGAGCAGGCACAACAACATTCAGAGTCATTTCCTAGCCAGCTAGCAACAGTCCTAATTAATTCTCTACAAAGTGGTTTATTAGACCTGCTTACTAAACCTCTTCCTGCCAAGCAGAACCCTGCTGCCTGCTGGGCTCACGGCTCCCTTCGCAGCCCACGGGCTGTAAACGCCTCCAGGTGAATCCTATTCACCACCTCCCAGCCAGCCTTCCCCTGGAGCTGGTGGGCTGGGAAAAGCCCTTTGAGACCAGCAGGACATGGCAGTCTTTTCTTTCCTTCACGAGCAGATGCTGAACAACCCAAATATTCTTTTAGTGAAGCTGCAAGGGTGGGTTCTACCGGAAGGTATGATCTTTGAAGGATTTCAGGAATGGTATTTGTCTTAAAGGAGCCCAAGTGGGTACCCTAGATATCGCTGGTGGGTCTGTTATGTTAGTTGATAGGAATATCCCATAGAAGCTCTGAGCTATAAGAATCTGAGTAGATTGAGCTCCAGTTTGGTCTAAAGGAGGAATTGCTACTAAATAAAACCTTGTATTCAGAAAAAGGCTCCTTAAAATCTGTCAAGAATAGGAGACTTTAATACCCGCGCAGATAAAATCAGCCAGTACATTGTGAAATCTGGCTCCTCAGAAATTGCCTACTCAATAAGTGTGAGAAACATTTAAAATTCTAATGCTCTAGGGCTACTTTCTCATCTAATTTTACACTTAGGTGAATAAGTTGAGCTGCTTTGAATTTAGCCAAGTGTAATTTAGATCATCATTTGTGCCCCCTCCTCTTCTGTAAAGGTGTTGGGCAAAATGTAAGGCTGCTGCTGAGACAAAACTGTGAGGGGCAGGACAGCCACAGTTCTGGCCCCAGTTCGTATGGTGTGTGTGGATGTCACCTGCGCTTTTGCAAGCTTTTCCTTATCATTTAGCTTTAGTTAATAGAAGCTGTAGCAATAAGGAGCTAATCTGATAGGCATCTGTGATTAAAAAGAAATTAAAATGCTCTTTGTTCTGGAAAAATAAACTTGGATCTCTCCAATGAAACAGCAGTTTGGTTGTATAGATACCACAGAAGCAGCCTTAAAACTGTAGTACTTAGACCTGGTGATTTGTGGTTCTGCTGTTCTGAGAGCTCTTATGCTCAAAGTGCTTTATACAGCCAGAGGTCAACCCTGGCTGACTTCTAAGAATATAAGTCAGCAGCAGTAATATGTAAACGGAGAAAGATTTGACCTCTGGACTGTATTTACTGGTAGGCAGAGGGCATCTTTGGCTGTACCTCAAAGTAGGAATGTACAAATAATAGGATACATTAAATTTAAGCCTGACAGTCTTTCGCTACTGGATCTCTACACTGGCTTATACTGAAAAACCTCTGCAAACAGAAGTCCCGTTAACAATAAAATAACTGCGCTCAGTAGGAATATGTGTAAAGTCAAACTTGCACATGTATATTTAGAGGGTTGAAGCCCTCCACAAACATCCTACTCGGTGAATGCAGTAGCTGAAGCCATGAATAAAAGATCTCCATTTGGCTCAGTGGTCTCTCCAGGCTAGGTTCATTCCTACTTACTGATTATTACTCACCAAATGTATAGTCTATGGAAATCTAACTAATTTGTTGTTGTTTTCTGGTAGCTGCATCCTGCAGAGTTATTGATTGTCTGGACTCAAGGTATGCATGTTATTGTAATAGGCTCCTGAGCTGTTAGCACGCCATTGATTCAATATTTCTCTGGAGCAAAAGCCTACTGCCAAGGAATTTCCAGGCACTGGGAGGCTGTAACTATGTCGCTATAAATTTTATTCTTAGCATTTTGAACTCAGAGAAAACTCTTCTAGTTGTTGCCAGAACAACATTTCTCGTTATTAGCAGTAGAAGCGGGAAGCTGATTAAAAAATGAGAGGCAAGAGAAATTCCTCTTGTGAAGTGAAGCTTCTAAATGTGTTTCACTGACCGGTCCTATGTTCTTTCTTAGCAGTCCCTGAGCCGGGGAGGCTGGACATCCCTGTGACTAGAGTCCAGAAGCAGTAAATAAAAAACCTCCATTTTGACCCCAGCTCTCACTTCAGCTGGTTCTGTGACCATCCCCGAGTCAGTCCCGCGCAAGCTCTTGAGATCTGAGGTTACTCATTATTTTTCCAAGCCTCAGTTTCCTGATTTCCTGGTCAGAATCCCGATTCTGTGACTCCCTGTCTACAACTGGGGATGGTGCTGCAGCTGCCTCGCTAAGGAGCTGTGCACCGTGACTGTTGAAAAGTGGTCAAGCACGTTGAGTCGGACGGGGTTAAAAAGTCCATTTGCTCTCCGTTTTGCCCTGCACTTCTTTAATTCTGGGAAGGAGCCAGAGCTCTGCTGTGGAACTGCTCAGGAGGTGAAGCACAGACCCCAGCAACCTCCCTTGCCGGTGGGATTCTCTCCCTGCACGGCTGTTTGTTGCTGGTGGTTCTCCACAAAGTGTTACTCCCGTTTCACAGGAACACACTCTGAGCACGGGCTGTCAGGAGACTGAGACATCCTTGTGCACCGTTTTCTTAATTATTAGTGAGGTACACGGGCAATCAGGAATCATTTAGAAAATGAGTGTAACTCATTGACTGCAGGGCTCTGCAGGACCGTGGCTGGAGACTCTCTAACTTCTCACATATACACTCATATTCAATTATGTGCTTGACTTTTCTTTTTTCGGATGGCAGAGTGCTTCTTGCAGGGGATGTAACATCTCCCGTGGAATAAGTGACAATGGGTGGGGTGAGGGCTTTATAACCATAAGTAAGGATCAGCTCGTATTTGTCGGCATGGTTAATCCCTTGCCTGTTTCATCACTGGTTCGCCCAGCTGAGCAACAAAGCCTGCAAGGAACCAACTTAAAAAAAAAAAAAAAAAAAAAGCCCTGCATGAAACTAAAGGAAATCAAAAGCAAATTATTTTCCAGATTATAGCCCTCCAGAGCTGCTGAGATATTGCCCATTTTTCACAGCAGACAAAAACATTTTCCTGGGGATCAATTTAGCTTCCAGAAGTCGGCTCCTTTCAACCCATAATCCATCATATTTCCCCATTTGCAATCTCTCTGTGTCTGAGTGTTTTAAGTTTCCTATGAATTATTTTATAAAGAGTATAAAGAGGCCTTTCTTCCTGCTGAAATGAGGGAGTTGCCTTTCTGCCCTATCAGGTCAGATACCATTAGACTGTTGTACAAGGGGGCCCTGCCATCCATACCTCCATATTGGCAACTACCTTAGTAGGCTCATCTGTCAAAGAGATCCAGTAATCAATCACTGCGGTGATCAATATGCAGCTTATGCATTCATCATTCCTTTGAGGAGACTATTAGGATGAAGTTGTCAGTGAAACAGGAACAAAGGGAGAAATATACTGAGATGGCTGAGGGGTGTGAATGTGTGTTGGGGCAAGAAAGAGGAGCTTAAAAAGAGGAAATACAGCCCTACTGAAAAAGGGGAAGGATTTTGCACATTGAGGGAAGGCGAAGTTTGTGACAGATTTATCTGGATGCCCAGGAACGTGGTGCAGAAGGTGACTCATCTTTCAAGAGGCAGAGTGGTGTAAAAATTTCCGGATCTCTTGATTGGTGTGTCACGATGATTTGTGGGCTGCTCTGCCAAGGTAAAATGGGTACCATGAGGAGCTGGGCACAAGCAAGCCAAGGAGGAACACGATGCAGGAAAGCTTGCGAATGAATCCATGAGAAGCATGTTGAGGCAGGGAGAGGAGTATTTATTTATTGCTCTGAACTTGTGCCTTTATTCCATTTAATCTGAGACCAGGAATTATTGCAAACATTGGCGATCGCTTCTGCCTTGAAAAACACACCAGGGTCCCTCCAGGTCTCAGCAGCAGAGGTGCTTGGAGGCATTTCTGATGAGCATAATCTCCCTGCGTGGGGCACTCTGACCACAAGCCCCCAAAAGCACACGTTAAATCTGCCTGAGACAGGACTACTTTTCCATGTTTACCCTGCCCAGCGATGCTCTGTACCCACCCTGAGCTCTGTGTCCACAGGGGTACAGCATGTTTTGCACATTGGAGGGGAGGGAGGTGTGTGAAGTGGTGGTGTCAGGGTCAATAACTTCTGGCTGTGCTTCCCTGGGCGGCGGGTGCCCAGCTCAGACTGGTTCTGTGCCTCGGAGAGTGGGAAATAAAGGACACATCGCTGTGCTCCTGAGCATGGCCCTCTTCAGTCAGGTGAAACGCTGGCAGGTACCCCAGCACGGTGCATTTCTCTTCTTCTACGGCTCCATCCGCACCCTTCCCCAGTGTAACAACTATCTGGTGACTCTTTTAACCTTGCTGTTAAGCGGTAGCAGTTTGGGATCTTGCCTTCCTCTCAAAGTGTCTCCTGTTGAGGCAGCGGAGCCCAGCGAGGGATCAGGGAGAAGGGTGTATCTGATTTGGTGACTGGAAGGACAGATGCCGTGTTTGTCAGTGGGCAGCTGCCGTTACTGGGATCGCTTTGGTGTTGCCCAGACCTTCATGGATGGTGATAAGAGCATTGGATCAGGCAGACTCAGCTGAAGGTCTGGAGTAGGGCTGGTACCCAGCTCTCACACCAGGTCCAGTGGAGTCAGGGGAAAGGGTTAATTCAGTTGGACCTTGGGAAGTTGCAGGCTCACTTATGATTATTCCCTTATCCGATGGCAGATGCATTATTTAGTCCCTGTAATAATTTACATTAATTGGATGTAATGCATAACAAATTTATGAGACTGGGGCTAGGCTCAGCTTTTGCATGAAACTCATCATTGCGATGTGCTGACCCAGCACAACGGACTCAGGTCTGCCAGGCAAAGAAGCGGTGCTGGCCCACGTTGCCCAGGGCCAGGAGGGAGGTGTGCTCAGCCCTGGGCCGGTGTGCAGGCACCATCTCTGCAGAGCAGGGCTACGGCCTCTGCAGGGCCATCCAGGGGAAAACACAGGCAAGGAATCTGCTTTTATACACATCTGGATGTTGCCGAAAACTCTTCAGCTGCGGTTGGTGTGGGGCTCTTCCCACCATTACCAGTTATGGGTACATCTGTCCAGCAAGCAGGAGCAGTATGTGAGAGCCCGTAATAAAAACAATAACAAAACGATACAACAGAGAAGTGTGTCCAGCACAATCCTTTAATGTCAGCTCCGTAGAGATAACTTTTGGATATAGGTGTGTATGAGGACTGCCATGAAGAAATGGCATGCCACACTGGAACTCTGATTCGGGGGGAATCTTACTTCCTTCCCAGCTCTCCACATCCCTTTCTTTTTGATCTCATCCTGTTGTGCTGAGCTGCAGGCACAACTCACACCGTTTGGAGAGAGGGATACGGTTGTGTTTGCCATAGGGTGTCTCCCGGCCGGTTGCAAATTGAACTGAAAGAGGAAGAAACCCGGAGGTTTCTCCAGCTGAAGCCAGGGCTCTGTCAGGCAGGTGACTGGGAGGCTCTGATCCGGAGTCAGAGAGGACTCGGAAACAAAGAGAAAAGGGAAAAGCCTGTGATGTGATCCCTGGTGCTAATTAGCTTGACCCCAGTGATTGTGTCTTAAAGCAACACTGGTGACCTCTGACCGCAAGGTTTCTTCAACTGTGATCCAATAAAAGTTGCAGGAATGAATTTTGCTTTGCATGTGGCCCCAGGGTATTTGTCTCTTAACTAATTTGTAAGAAACCTGGTAAAACATAGAAACCTTCCATTAACCTTCCTATCCTTACTTTACAAGACATAGTTTCCTTCTTAGACCTAATGACCACTCATAAAAACATCAGTCACCTCTAACCTCACAGCTTGGCAGCAAGACACGTGCACCGGCACGGGCCGCTCTGCTGTGTGAGGACCATGTGGACGTGGCAGATGCTCCAGTGTGTCCATCCAGAGGAAACTCCTCCAGAGGCTCTAAACAGACTTTTTATGGGACAACTGCTGGCAGGGGTGTATCCCTCTGCCCTGAGGTCCATCGTGCCCCAAGGGTGCAGGCAAAATCCCCCTGCGTGAATCGGTCAGATTAGGGTTGGACACAAGCAAAGCCTCCAGGTCAAAGTGGTACAAAGTGTCCATCTTTTAGGGACACTTCTCTTTTGTACCGAGATAAAGAAATGTCACCTTGGCATTTCTCTAGGCAGGATCCCTGGAAAGCAATGAAGAAACTGTCTTGGCTTTCTCTGAGGTCTGGAGCGGAATTGCCATTTGCAAAAGCTCCGATGTCCCCAGCAGGGACAGACGCTGTCCCGACTGCAGAGCACCTCAGAAAATGAGGAAAGGATCTGGCATCTCCTGCTCCATGACGGTCCAACCAGTGACCAAGAGTCTGAAGTCCTTCTTCTCTTGACAGTCTCTTCCAGGGTGCAATGTATCTTAGTCATTTGTACTAATAATTTATTACAGAATTAAGTGTATTGCATAGGAAGCACGCCAGTAATGCTTTGCCAGTATATGTACAACACTTTGTTAATTAAAAGTATTAGGCAATATAGACTCCATTGTTGTGAATTAATCAGTTTAATTATGAAGAGGATTAAGTATCATAGTTAAAATAATAGCTTTTGTCATACACCAAGGTGAACGCCTGGCACGTGACGAATATTTTTTCCCTTTAAATAGTAAATCACTTCCCCTGTTCATGTTTTCCTTCCTGCGGCACCGTGTGGTCACCAGGCTGCTGCCAAGGGGGAGGGAGAGGGAACATGCCCCAGTTTTCCCCTGTCTTTTTGTGAACCCAAACCCTCTCTGGAGTTGCTTTTCAAAGGATGAAATCCACTCTGCCTGTTTTCTGGGTGCAGGTTGAAGGCTCAAAGGTTTCTGAGGCGGCTGTAAGTTTGGGCTCAGGGGAGAAGAGTTTCGTGAACAAAACCCCTCTCCTGCACTGTACTGTACAGGGCTACTCCTTCCCTGGCCCTTTCTCATTTGTCCACCCTCCTTCTAACCCAGTAATCGTGGCCATAGACCTTTTTTTTTTTATTGGGAATAGTGGGATCTTTTTCACCCTAAGAGGAAAAGATCAATTTGCTCTCTTCATTTAAAAAATGATTTATTCTCCTTTTATTTCTCTCTCATAAATCAACCCTGGCCCAGGCTCCAGGAGGACACGCTCTGGAAAGAATAAAATGCTGAAGCCTGGGGATGTAAATAAAAAATTGAATCCCAAACAGATTCCAGGCATCCTCTGGAGCCAAAGATTCATCTCAAAGAAGAATAGGAGAGCGGCATGGGTTCAGGGCAGTGACAAGCCCCCGAGCCGTGATGCCTCATTGCTTGCATGAGCAGTCTGCAGCTGCAGTGGCTCTGTGCTGTGGTACCCGTCACTCTGGAGTGACCCTGCTGTCCCCAGGTATGAGGGAAAGAGAAAATGACTTTTGGTGCGAGAGAGCAGCACTGTGGACCCTCCTGCACCCCAGCCCGGGCCACCGCAGCCAGCAGCCACCCTGCAGACACTGAGCCAGGGCAAGCCCTGCTTCACCCAGGGAGACCCATTTCCTTGGGTAGAGCTACCCGATTCACAGACACGGTCTGTGCGACAGCAGTCCCGGGACTCCGTGGTTTGGTAGGAGCTGGATGTGCCTGGGATGCAGGGAAATGTGGGAATGGGGAGAAATCCTGGGGTCAGCACAAAACCAGAGGGTGCTGCAGCCGGGAAGGGCAAGTGCCACTTCCAGCCCAGAGCTTTCGCTCCTCCCGCAGCCTCTTCAGACCTGCCGGTATTCGGGCGGAGGGCTGGGAGCCCGTGAGACAGTCTCACGGGGCTGCTGGAGGTATCAAAATCTATTTCCTTTATTTATTTGGGGGATTACGCTTTTCTCTTGGGTAGGAGTGGAGCGCAGGGAGGTTGGAGGAGGTTTAATCCCCCAGACAAGAGGAAACCTTCGAAAAGGTTAATTGCTGGGCTTTGCATTTTGTGTAGCGGGGCTGCTCACGTTACGGCAGCGATGCCATCTGCTCAGCACAGCCTCTGCCCTGCATAATTCACCAGCTTCGCATGGCGGTGTTGGGCTGAGCGCTTGTGGGTCATTATTCATGAGGAAGTTACCTTCAGGCAGAGCTCAGGTAACCGGTTACCTGACACCCCAGACTGACTCCTGCTCTCTTGTCCTTTTGCCCTTATTTGTTCCTGCCCCCAGGTTGTGGGAGTTAATAGCCCGGGGAGGAGGTGGCGGAGGAGCCTGCTGGGTGGTCTGCTCCTAGCCGCCTCCTGCAAAGGCACAGGCCACTGTCCCCGTCCCCTGTCCCCTTCCCAAGCATCACCTCCTCGCTGCAGTGGCACTTGAGTCGGTCATTTGGACTGGAATAGTGGGATTGATGCTATTCCCTATCCAACCCATCCCCTTGCCCCTTGGATGTGGGCACAGACACGTGCTGTGCAAGGACACTTCATTTTTCTTCCCCCGTTAAAAGCCCGACCCATTTGGAAATTCCCTCTTGCTTCTTTAATGGTCACAAGCTCATGCAGGAATTCACCTGCTGCCAGAGATGTGCTCTGTGGTTCCAGGCTGCCCAATACATCACTTTTCTGATCACATTGAGGTAATTAATGTACTTCAGCAGCACAATGAGACCAGGATTTTTTCCTTCCTCTCCATGCCCAGGCCTTGTGTGGGGATAAGTCATTTCCACGAGGGTTTTTAACTTGATATTGAGTCGGTCTCCTCTGCCAGCGCACCCTTCTCATCTCCGCTGTGTAACCTGAGTTCTCGCCCCTGGTTTAATAGCTACCTCTCCATGAATATTTAACCGAGGATCTTAGCAGATGAGCTTCAGCTAACATGTGGCAAACAGATTTCCAGTACAATAGGGCCTACTAAAATGATGATGCATAAAAGAAACCCTGGAAGGAAAGGAAAGGTTCACGTTCTGGAAAGGGAAATGCAGTTTGTACAAGGTGAGCTCCAACCGGCAGCTCCAATTATCAGCGAAAGAGGAGCACTGGGGGCTCTGGCAGAGCATGCAAAGAGAGACATGGGGAGAGACAGACAGACAGAAACAGGTCAGGCAAATAAAATTGAGCCCTTTTGGTTGGCCTAAAAAAATCTACATGAGTTTGGAATGGTTTAACTGATACCCCTGCAAGATATTGCAAGCTGCCCTGTGAGCAGCCCAGGAGTCATCTCTAACGAGGCAGCAGCAAATGCAGAGGGGAAGAGTCTGAGGAAAGGGCTGCTGTTAATTGCTGCCCCTCCAGCCTTCAACATCCCACCGACTAGAGACCTCCCGGGTTGAAAGCAGCAGATGGACATACAATGCACAAACTTCTGTAGCCTTTTTCTAGCTCCTCCATAGTGGTAACTTACCCAAATTCCTCCAGCAGTGAGTTCCACGGTTCATTGATGCTCTAGGGAAAAAAAAATCAACCTGATAATTCAACTGCTTGATAATTTCACTGTGTGCCACTTACTTCTTGTACAGAGAGGAACTGAGAGTAATTACTTTTTACTCATTTTCTTGGATACAATCTTGATTATTTGCAGACATCTACTGTATACAATTTCTCAATATACTCTACCCAGGTAAATCTGTGGTTCTGGGGTTCATTAATCATGAAAGTGAGGATTAATTTCAGATCTAATGAGAGATTAATTTGGCAATTTCCATTTAGCAATGAGGTGAACACCAGCAGTGCTGTCAATAGCAAAAGGTCTTTCTGCTCTATCGAACAGCTTGAATATTAACAATAATCTCTGCTGCTCTCCTCAGCCAAAATAGAGATGCTCTGACCCCCACCCCCCAAGGACTCAATGATAAAGGGCCCAGATTACCAAATTAAACGGAATTACTTTGACCCAAGTAAGGGCAACATGGTTTGCATAAACCACGGCCGTTTTCGTGCCTGAATTGCTCTCCAGCCCCGTGCCCGTGTGCGGGGCTCAGAGGACACTGAGAGGTGAAGGTCTCCAGGAGTCTGTGTGCAGCTGAAATATTGGTTATTTCGCCGGGTTTCCCTTGTGAGAAGGATGAGCAGGATTTACAAGGCAGGGCTGATTTGAACTGAAGCAGCCATTTGCACAGAATAATTTCCTTTTCAAGCCCTAAATTCAGACTTTATGGCATCCCTTGCTCCTTTCGGTGTGCCGTGTGTTCTTCCCCCCATTCCCACTCACCGTTCGCACAGCTTGAAGCTGGGTCTGAGGAGAGATGGCAATAGTCTGCACTTGCAGCCTGGCAAGTGTAAATCAGGACACTCATTCCAGTTTTTAATCCCTGTATGTGCTTGTATTTCAAGAGGAAATACACTGCCGAAGGCAGGCAGTGAGAGCTGGGGGGTGGAAGCTTTTAACAGAGCTGGGCTTTGGGTCTGTGAGTAGAGATGCAGCTTCGTGGGAGAAAAATCCAACAACAGATGAGATGAAAGCTTGGCCACCTCTTAGAAAGTCCAGCCAGGAAAGCTGGCACAAATCTTAACTTCCATGCTTTGGGACCAACAAGACTTTGCCTCCTAACACCCACTTGCAACAGGATTTAAAACAAATCTGTTACGAGAGTGGTCAAGAAATCCATTAGGAAAAAATGTGAGGTTTTGGAAAAGGAGCCTCAGCAGTTAAGTCTCTTGCTCCAATATAAGGATGATAGGAACAGGGTTAGCCTGCTCCTACCCTCCTCCTCTCCCAGGGCCTCCTTGCTCCTTCTCAGCTGCTTGGTTTCCCCAGGGCAAGAGCTCCTCCAGGGAAAACTAGGTTCCTCTGCGCTGCAGAGCCTGGGATGCTGCCGGGGATGGCTCCGTGGCAAGCGGGGCACAGGCTGCTCCGTGAGCAACTTCTCGCTTTGTGCTAAGCTCTGCAATTTATTGGTGTTAGTCAGGTTAATGTACTATTACTTTGCATATTAATAATATCTTATTACATTTGTTCTTAAGAGTGGTATCCTGTTGAAGCAACGAGGATTAATGGCACCTCAGTAATATTTACATATTTACATTATTAAAAAGCAATACATCTTTTAGACAGCACCGGGCATGGTCTAGAATTGCAGATGCTGTTCGGAAACCCACCGCAGCCTTCACGCCTGATACCTGTCCCGCTCACAGCTGTCCATCCCGGGTGTTCAGTGGGTTTAGCCACAGTGAGGAGACACAGGTGCTGCTGGGCAGAGCCTGTGGCTCCCGACATCCCCCTCCTGCTAAGCACACCCATCTGCCTGGCCATACTCCTCGTGTCTCCCTCCTACTCCATGGTCACGGCGAAGACCTCAGCTCTCCTGATGTCTGAGCCCAAACCAGCCATCCCCTCAGCAGTGGGATGGGGGGGGACGCAGCAGGATGGTGGGTCCCTCCCTGGAGCGACTAAGGAAGATGGACAAGGGAGAAAAGGTTTCTCCCTCACCAGGAGCCCCCGTTGCTCCCCCAGGGAAAGGCTCTGCAACTCAGTTGGAGGCTCCCAGTCACCTCTACAGTCCTAAACTTAATTAAAGCTGCCAGCTTCTAATTAAACCACTTAATTAAGTGCCACATTGTCAGTAGGTAAAGATGGAGCAGACTTAATTATTTAACACAATGACATAGAAGAAAAAACCCACTTTAAAAGTGTGACACCTCCAAGGTGGGCAGGAGCCCACCGAGCATCGCCCTGTGCCACCCAGCAGTGCCAGTAGCCCAGCCAGAATTCCCAGCAGCAGCCTCACGTGAGCGAGGCCTTTTGGAGCTATTTTGGGTTTCTCCAGAAAGGAGACATCTAAAATTTCCAATAACCGCCCTGTACCACCCCTGCCGGGGTCCCTCGGAGCAGGGTCAGCACCCGTCTTCTTGACAACTCTCCATCTTCCCGAATCGCCCCCAGATGTGGATCATTAACCCCAGAGCACAGGGGTGGCATCCTGACCCCGCCGAATCAATGCGCAGAGCCCAGCTGCCTCCCCAAGGTCGGGTCTTTGCCTTCACAAACTCGCTGAGGCTGCTCAGCGGACGCTCTCCCTGCCCCCGGGCCCCGCAGAGCATCACTCTGCTTCACCCACCGGCTACTTTGTCTTATTTCAATCTTCCTTCTAAAACTTCTCTGGCTAAATGCTCCTGTCTGAAGGGGTGATGTAACCTAAGTGACTCCCAGGTTGGCATTCTGTGGGTAAGATTAATGGCAACGTCTTGTCAATAAATCCATAAAGACCCCAAACCCGGTGATGAACGTGCAGCAGGTAAAGGCAATGGTTAATATCTTCAAAATAGGCCCCAGAGCCTTTGAGTGCAGGGAAAGAGGAAAGCACCGGTGACCCTTGTTAATCTTTTTATTGGCTCCAGCAGCTATTGGCACCTTTCGCTGGCCAGAAATTTGCAAGTCTTTGGGGAGCAATGATTTCACAGTCGGGGTCTCTTTGAGAGAGAAAAAAAATCCCTTTGCTCCTAAAATGGGACCATTCTTCCAAATGAAAATTGACATTTTGGTTTGAACTTTGCGACCTCCAGTAATCACACTAATGGCCTTAGCTGGCTGGCTGGGAGGGAGCTGGCTGTGGCCAGGACTGATGGGACCTGTATGGATCGCTGGAAATGGGCCGGGAGATGAGGACAGGAGAGGCTGCTAACGGCGGGCTCTAACTGGCCAAGGCACTGCAGGTTATTTCTGACCTGCTCTCGAGACTTTCAACTGCATCAGGTTTTATCATGGGTATTGGCAAAGATATTGGGAAAGCGGTCACTGAGTGCTCTCAGCCATCCATCCACCGAGGGTCCATCCATCCATGTTGAGCCATTAAAGCTAACGAACACCCACAGAGCTGTCTCATTAGCAGCAGCGGTGTCAGGAGCAGGGCTGGCTGGGGGCTGTTCCTGATGTGCCCTCACTGGAGAGCACACCAGGGCTCCCAGGAGGTGTCTCAAGGACCAGCAATGCTGGGTGAGGCTGGAGAGGGGCTCCCTGCCCCTCGGCCCCAGGGTCCGAGCCCGGCTGTGCACGGCAGTGACTGGGAGCAGCGGGAGGATGCCGGTTCCCACGGCTGCGGTATCGCTGGGGCAGCTCCTGCCAGGGCAGAGCTGGAGGCAGTTTCCCTTTGGCCCCTCTGCAGACACTCTGTGGGTGAAGGTCCCCCCTGCTCCTCCTCGCTGATGTCTTTAAATGCACTTTTTCATGAACTCTTTTCTTAATGGAAGGACAAGTTGTTTAGTCAAAAGACTTGCTCCCTACAGTAATCTGTAAAAATGAAGGGGGAAGAAACACAATACACCAGAGTTGAGACCGTAAACCCGACAGACCAAGCCCTGGGCAGCCCCAGCCGGGTCAGCCCGGCTGAACAAGTTGAATTAATGTTGCCCAGCACTTAGCACTGCCCTCCCTGCAAGGTGTTTTCGAGGTTATTTTCAGACCTTCAGTGTATCTTCACTGGAAACATGGGAGGCTCTTGTCTTCTCCCTGCTGTGTTTTTTCTCCGTTGCTGGTTTTAGAAAAGTCATGTAAACATCCCTCTCCCTCTCACACACACACAGAGAAAACCCTCCACAGCAGGCAGCAGCGCCAAGGTCCTGCCTGCAGAGCCTACCAGCTTTCCCACGGCTTGGCCTTGACTCAAAAGACTTCAGGGTGAGGAGGGTGCACTGAGGGGGATGAGACTCTTCCATAGGAAAACCCTCATCCCTCCGAAACCGCTCCATTTTAGAGCTTGTCCGTGGGTTGTAAAATTGCAAAACTTTAAAACGTATTATTCTTTGGTTGCAATCCATCACGGGCTGCCCTGGCAGCCGGGTCGGCTCTCGCCTCTTCTGGATGCTGCCATCACCACGGGAAATCCAGGCAGGTGCTGGTGTTTATTGATGTCTCTGCAGCGGTGCCAGGTCTCGGGGAGGTGATGGGAGAGGTGGCACAGAGAAGCTGCTTTGCCCAGCGGAGGCGTTTTGCCCTCCCGGGTGCAGGGAGCGTATCAGCTGGGCACAAGCAGATCTGGAGATGACAAACATAGCCTCAGGTTAACTTCCCCACGCTCCTCATCTTCCTGGGTGCAAACAGGGGATCTATGAGACCTGAGCAAGGTGTCCCAGGTCTGGGCAGGAAAAGTGATGCTATTCCCACTAAAAAGAGGGAAACTGGTTTGGGAGTCAGACAGGAGGGAGGGTCTCACCCAGCACCCTCCTCAGGCAAGGGCGACCTGGGGGCTGGGGCGCTGCGTTTCCACAATGATGCTGCCAAGAGAAGAGTTTCTCCTTCCTCCTGTTCGCACAAACCTCCCACCCATCTGAAGTGTCTGTCCCTCACTCTGCTTAATACAAAGGACTGATTTTTAAGTAGTATTGAATAAATTTAAATGAAGTTGCCGCTGTCCGGAGGCGTTACGCAGCGTGCCTTGAGCCGGCTGCTCCGACTCTCCAGATGGATGGATGGATACAGCCCCGTGGAGGTTCGGGAGGACCTGACACACCTCATTGGGGCTGTTCTGCTCCTCCGGCACCGCTGAGACTCCTGACAAAGTTGAGTTCTGGCATCAGATAAAAATTCTTGGACCCGCAGATGGCATACTGTTGTCATCCGCCTGCATCGTGGTAGCTGGGGTCAGGAATTGGCTGTAACTAAGAATTCAAGAGGGTTCTTTTATTTTATTTTTTTAATACCTCATTTAGTAGGTTAATATTCCATGTTATTTTAGGCTGCTTTCTCCATACATCTGCCACCCAAGCCCGTACAGATGTTTTAGGATTCTTTAATCCTGACAAAGGACTTAGCGTTAAGGAAAAATGGGTTACATAAAGATCCTTATCTCCTTAAGAAATAAAGCATGTTTTGGGCATATTGTGTACAAAACAAGACTAAAATAGAGGCAGAACATTCTGGGGCCACTTACCAGATGTCCAGGTTGGAGGAGGTGGGTCAGTGTTCCCGCCTGTCTCCTGGAGCAGCGCTGGGGGACAGGCAGTGCCAGGGGGGAGAGAGGGGCTATTTTTTTTTTTTTTAGGAGGCAAAAGTACCAGCTGGGGGAATTATTGAGCTCTTACAACTTCCCTCTAACAGCAGCCTGGATTAGATGGCAGGAGTTTTGCTTGGGAGAGGACTTTTCCCAGGGCAGCACCAGCTCAGGGGGATGCTGGTTCCTCACTGCCCAGGGCGGGAAGGGTCCCCCCCCCCAGGCCTCTCCCAGCCTGGAGCTGCCGGATTTTCCAGCCTGATGTACAGGATTTCATCCCGTAAAATTGACAAAGTTCTCACATTTTTGCGACTCCAGTGATTGATCCAGCCCATGTAAATTACAAAATGGAGTTGCAATCCTCTGGGGTCTGAGGCAGAATATCAAAAGAGCAAGGGCTCATGCTGCTTTAATTAAAACTTAGTTTAATTAAAAACCTTGAGAGCTTTATTAGACTCGGTAATTGATTTAATTTTCTTGTGGAATTCTATTACAAAACACTTGCAGCATGTTGGCTTTGGGATCCTGGCTCCAGGACCATCCTCCTTCCTGATAGGCACCTTTCCCCTCTCCAAGGGGTAAAACACGAGCTCCCTCTTTGCCAGCCAAATCCCTGAGCCTCCCGGGGCATTCCCATTCCCTGGGGGTCTGAGGGCAATTCCTGGCTGTAATGGGCAGCAGCCTCAAAGCTCTCCCCCTTGTAAAATTAAGTGGCTCCCCAGCTCTCAGCTAACAGAGCAGCCAAAGCCAGCTCCTCCTTCAAAAAGGAGCCGGGGCAATAGCTGTGTGTGAGACTCGTGTGCTCAGACGGGCTCTGATCTCTCCGAGGTGACACGAGAAACCCTCCGGGGTCTCTCTAGGACTGTGCCTACTTTGGCACTCTCGGATAACCATGCTTTTTTTTGCAAACAGACTATTTGCAGGGTGAAGGTAGGAAGCCCTAATCCACATCATGAAAGATTTTGTGGCAATTCCCACAGACGAGGGTGCCCGATGCCTCGTTGTGCCGCCCAGCCGGGCTGGCACGCTGACACCTGCCTTTGCTAAATTCCCTTTTTCTCCCAGCTCTGCTCTCCACTCGCTGCCTTAAACCAAACCGGGTGATTCAGTGCTCATTTCGCCCCAGCCCAGGCTGTATTTCTGTGGCAGAAAGGACTTGGGGGGGTGGTGGGGAAAGCTCTGTGCTTTGCCCCAAAATCACCTCCCCAGCCATCTGGCAGTGGATGCTCCGGAGAGATGCCTGGTGTTAAAGCCTTTCTGGCCAGGACACAGGGAATCAAACTGTAAAATAAGAATAATATTAAAAAAAAAACCCCAAACCCCACCACACAATGATTGTCTGATCTATATTTATTTCATAACATCCAGAATTAATAGGATACAGGAGTTAAAGCAACCATGGCAACTGAATGCAGAAAGGGCTGTCCTTGTAAATAAATGAATTCATAAATAACTCACAAGTGCTGATATAAAAAGTCATGGGAATCTAATGCAATGCTAATGCAATTCAAGCCTTCCCTTTTTTACATGCAGTATTATAATATTAGGTGCACCGTGCTTTGCTCTGTGCTACAAGTGTCATTCTTAAGATAATAGAACTTGCTAATTGTACCAGGAGCCAGGCTGTGATTGATGAGGGCTTTGGGTTTTTGTCTCCTCCGTGTTCTTGCTGGCAAAATGTTGCACCGTGAAGTTACAGGCTGATCCGTCGGCAGCAGATTCGGGAAAGTTAGGGAGAAAGGAGCACAATTCAGCCTGCTGCGCTCCGTTCAGTGGACTTTAGTGTTGAGTTTTTGGAAGCAACATTCTCCGCTCTTATTCCAGAGCTCCCTGCAGCGATAAAATGATACTCCTTGTTGATGGAGGTGCAGCTTTGTCCTGGAGATACACATTTCCCCAGTTCAGAGGTAATTATAAGGAGAGGGGCAGTGTCCTGATGTACAGCAAAATCAGCTTAATCTCATTGCAGTGGTTTTCCTCTAGTTTGAAAAGACACTGCTATTAATTGTGGATATATTTGAAGACAGTTTTGTCTTACAAATCCTTTGTTCCTTTTTTCCTGATCACTTTTGTAGATATGGATGTTGCTGCCGTTAGGATGCTGGAAAGTCATTTGCTCCTTTGCACTACACAGTCTAAGCGTAAGCAATGTCAAAAAGACTCCTGAAATGTATTAAGCACCAGAAGTTTCTCTCAAACTGTCAGCAAAGCATTTTTCTAAATTGAGGCCAAACTCTTCCTCAGACGCCTCGGGCAGCCAGTTCCTGTCCCCCTGGGACACAGGGACAACATTCAGCTTAGCAAAAGGGACAAAGGCTGCAGTTTGCCCAGCACAAATGAGAGAGCTTGGTTTATCCCCCAGGAACTGGAGGCGGAGATGGTTTGGGGGCCTGTAGGGGGTTCCCACTGAGGGTCCTTCCTGTATGCACCCCGTTCCCATCTCGCATCTTCGGGATATCGGGAGGGATGGGCCAGGACACCCACCACCCTGAGATCAAGGAGAGGGGGACCGTGCCCGGTTAACACCCCTTCTCTGCAGAGAGGCTTCACAAAGCCCGGGAGAAGAGGCTTCGCACTGCGTAACGCCCTGAATTCAGAGCTCTGCATTTTTTGGAGTGGCTTTTTTATTTTCATTTTCCCCCTCCCTCCCTCCCTCCCTGCTTCTCTCTCGCTGCAGCCGCCGCCGCAGCATCCCTGGGGCAGGAGCACCGCCAGGCGGGACGCGGCCGCAGGCACAGCCCGACGCTCGGCCACGCCGCGGGGACACCGGGGCTGCCCACGGGTGACACATCGGGGAGACCGTGGGTGACACGTCGGGGCAATGCCCTTCCCGAGACGGGAGGTGCTGCACTTGGGGTTTCGGTGTGGGAGTCACTCACCTGCGCTTCCCGGATGCTTAAAAAAAAAAAAAAAAAAATGAACTCTTACAGTAATTTACCTTAAAATATTATGGACGTATTTTGTGCACCCCAAGGACAAGCACCGGTTGATTCCTGGCCCAGAGAACCCCCTAGTGATGAAAATGATGCCATCACAGCTCATCCAGGCGAGCGGGGGACTTGGGCACTGACTGATGCTCTGTGGTGATGCTTAAGAAATATAGGCAAACTCTGCTTTCCATTGATCTCAGAAAAATGAATGCTGTCTCTAAATTTGACATTTAGCCAATGCCCAGAGTAGATGGCTTCATTGATTCACACCGGAGGGACGGAGGCGGGGGGGAGCTTGGGGAAATACACCTTTGCCAAGCGAAGGTTTGTCTCTGCTCTCTCCTGTCACTCTCCATCTTCCCTGAGTGCCTGCTCTTTCCCTGGATGCAGGTGGTGGATAACTGAGGCTTCAGAGTCGGAAGAGGGATGGAAGGAGAACTGGCTGGGGTAAAAGCTCGAGTCTGCCTGGGTACGTTCGTGTCGTTCGTGTTTTTTCCTCGACATCTGTTTTTCTCCAGGAAATTGTTGGGGAATGATGGAGTGAGATTTGGGCTGTGTCTCCTCACTGGAGAGCTCAGGGTCCCCAGGTTCTGCCCAGCGCAGGGGTCCCAGGGCGGTTATTCGCGTGTAGCTGCTGGTGGTGCTGCTATTTATCTGCAGAGCCGCCGTGTGCTCCTATCACAAACTCCCTCTCCCAAAGCCTGCCTGCTCTAAGTGCCGGTGTGGTGCTGAGCACCCTCCTGGGGTGTTAAAATACCTCTGAAAATAGATGGGAACACTGGAGATGCTAGAGGTGAGAGGTGCCCCAGCTCTGCTCCAGAGCCAGGGGACAGGTTGCTAAAATGACCCTAGAGCAGATACTTCTCCTGATGGGTCTGTGCAATGAGTTTAAGAGGCCCCATCTGCTACTACCATGATTCGATTTGAGACACGTTCTTAATGGAAAACAAGGAAACTGAGATTCCCAGAGAAAAGGTGTTACTTTGCCCCGAAATATCACCCTCTGAGAAGTGCTTGGCAGAGCCAGAGGAGCTGGGAGGCTTCCCAAGCCAAACCTCGGCTTCTCCAGGCAGATATGGATCGGGTCTGGTTTAACACCTCGTGCTTACATTAGACCTAGCAAATGAACAGAAGGCCATAATGGCACTTCTCCATGAGAGTTTTCCACATAATAGTTAGTTTCTGACATCAGCCAGATCGGGGGTAGCCAACATGATGCAGCAACAAGCTTTGGCAGGAGTCCTGTCCCTGGCAAAGCGGCCGGTTCTATTTTCATTTGTTTTAGAGACGGTTTCTCACCCACCATATGTGTGCAGCTGGCTCCTGCTCCAGCCCCTGGAGGTCAGCAGGAATCTTTCCATGGCTCCAGCATCTCTAAAATATCTACCTTCCCGTTCCCCAGAGGTGGGGGAGAGCCGGGCTGGTGAGGCTCTGTCTTTCCCTACGTTATGGGGGCAGTTAAGTGTCCCCACTGTAGGATGACACACATTTTTTATGTATATCAACCTCTTGTGGGTTCACTGGGATCCCACCCGCACCGGTACTGGTCTTTCTCGTTCTATCCCATTTTCTGCGCTGGGGAGGGAGCAGTTTTCAGGGGCAGCGGGGTGGCAGGAGGCCCCTAGACCCCCCCCGAGCATCCCCCAGGCTTGCCTGCTTTTTAGCGCAGCGAAGGCTGGCGGCAGCACCAGGCAGATTATTATGCCAGAAAGCGCGCTGGTGTGTCACATATATTGAATCCATCAAACGTTACTGTCTCACCAGGGCCTCACACCAACCGGGTATCATTTATTTCTTTAGAAACTGCAGACTGCTCGAGTTTTATATTTTGCGAGTCACCTGTAAAATATACATCTATAAAAGTATTACAGGAGCCAGGATTCCTGCGGGGACAGGGCAGCCTGCCCTCGTTGTGCTCTGCAGCTTTACCATCTGCGCCGGCGTTTCCATTTGTACCCGGCGCTGCTGTTTCCCGGCTTTGCAGTGGGTGTTTTAGCCGGGGGTGCGGTGATATCCCCCACATCACCCACCCCCTCGGTTTCCAACATTCCCCAAACCCCGAACAACGCCGCTTTGCAGCCCCGCTGACCTCCCGGGGCTCCGAGCGCTGCTCGGGGGCTGTGAGCGGGTACCGCAGAGCTGCAGAAGGGGGAATTAGTTCCACTTTCTGCTAGACATATTTTTATTTGATTAGTCTAATATACCGCATTATTTTTTACCCCCATGCAAACCTCTTCAAACTGATTAAAGCTGACATTTCAGCTGGGACGAGATCTGGAAAGAAGTAATACGGAAAAATTATTTCACAAGCTTTTGGAGTTTAGATTTGCAGGGAGGATCGATTACGTTTAAAATTTAAGGCCGAGACTTGACCCTAAATCTCCTTTAAGGAAAAGGAAAGAATTAATTCCTTAATTTGTTATATTTCAGCTTTACAGGCTGGCTCGGCAAAGCCCAAGGGAATTTGCACAAGATGCTGCTGGTTTTGAACGGTGTTTTTGGATATGACTGGAAGGCAGCAGCTCACGCTGGCTTGAAAAATATCATGTTAACGCATTTATTATCTTTAAGACCTTAAGAATTATGGCTATCTCTATTGCCATAGAATTACTGCGGAACTAGTTGTTTCTGGGTCACTGAAGGAAACTTGTTAGCTATCTTTCTGGAGGCATAATTTTCAGCACACAGATTTTTATTTACTGATTTCTGCTGGTGACCAAATAGCGCTGGGCGCCATACGTTTATAAAGCACAATCCCTGCTTCAAATAAAAGGCGAGAAAAATGGTCAGTTAGCCTCTGGAAAGTATATTTTGCGGAGAGAGGGAGCAAATAAGAACGAGAGAGAGAGAGGGAGAGTTTTGGAATGAGGAGTTCATTCCTACAGCAGCTATAGGGACATCGTTATCTTTTGTAAAACAGGCGTAGAAAGGTTAAAGACCAAATAAAGGTCTGATTTTCAGAGATCCAGGTATTATTTAGGGTCGAATACCTTACAGCCTCCTTCACGTGAACCTGTAAATGAGAACCTCTCCGTAAAACCTTGCTTACGCTTGCAAAAATGAGATGTTTAGCTCTCCACAAGTAATAGTATTGAAAGCTTTCTCTAGACGGGGGTCAGACCCATTTTCCTGTAAGTGCAGACCCATTCAAAGCGCAAACGGATTGAGCTAAAGGACATCTCAGTATTACAGGGCTGTTACTCCAGCTCCAGCCCAAATGACTTGACCGAGGCCAAAGTCTGAATCGGCGCCAGAAAAGCAGGGCTTGGAAGTCGCGGTTATTCAGAGCAGCCTTGTGTAAAGATCCCAGTCCCAAAATGAGTAAAAAAAAAATGTGGAGGTTTGAGTCCCACACTCATCTCAGACTGAAATGAGCTTGACTCCCCGGGCTAACACTGAAGCCATTCCACCAGACGAGGTCTATCCATGAGAGGCGTTTAAAGTCTTTGCTGGAAAAATTCCACCACCCCCCAAAATGGGAATAAGAAGATATTTCCATTATAAAATGATTGCGATGACTCAGATGTTACTTTTTTTACCCTCACTCAGCCTAGAAAGCGTTTCTCACATCCTTCTCTCAGCACACTACCTTAGCGGCCCTTCACGTGCAGCACCACAGTAATTTATCATTAGCCAGTCTCCAAATTATTCTAGTGTTGATTAAATTAGTAAATGCAATCACAATCTGAAGCAAGTTAATTGAGAGAATTTATTTGGCCCTGACAGTTTTATGCATGTTTGATTAAGTATTATAAGGTTTGTTTTTGATTTTGCATAATTTAACTTTAAATCCTGCACTGGGGGGGCCCCATCAACTATTAATGACCGAAATAAACTCTTTTAAGATGCATATATTTATGATTTATTTCAAAGCGCAATATCTTCCAGATTTTTTTTGTTCTGTTGCCAAAGTGACAAATACGTTTAAAGTAATATTTTGAGCCATTCGGTTCGCGCTATAAATCTTGTGAAATGTATACAATTCATTAAAAGTTTTGAAAGAAGTACAAGTTAGCATTTATATTGCAACAAGTGACATATAAATGTGTATGTTTGTCTTCAGAGCGGGCCATAAAATATATCAGCACTAGCTGGCTGCTGTGACTAGTACTAATGGCCCGCTCTCCGGGCTGATGATAAGTTTCATCACAAATCTTCAACGCTGTCAACACAAAACTGTTCAATCAACAGGAATATGAGTTGTGTCTTTAGTAAAATTAGCACAGGAAAGAAATACAACCCCGGGCGCTGCCGGAGTGCTGTGGGCGGGTTCCCTTCGGGCTGCACTCCCAGCGTTCCTTCAGGATCTTACCTCTTTGAATGTCAAAGCTTCAATTCACGCCTGACCCGAGGACAGTTTATTTTTGATGAAGACGCACATTCATTTAAACAGCGAAGGGGTCAAAATATTCCAGGTGGAAAACCGAATAGGGATGTCTCGCTTTTTTTTTGTCATCCTGCCCTAAGAAATTAAAAGGGTCAGTCTTGGTGGTGGTGGTGCTGCTGCATCGCACCCTTGCACGCACGGGTTTAGGTTGTGGGGTCGCTCAGTGGAGCTGCCTGGGTTTTTCTGGAGGACAGGAAAACCCTCTTCCACCCCGAGAGGTTCCTGCAGGATCACGGAATGATACGGGGTTGGAAGGGACCTCTGGAGATCATCCAGTCCAACCCCCCTGCCAGAGCAGGTCCCACAGGAACGTGTCCAGGTGGGTTTTGAATGTCTCCAGAGAAGGAGACTCCACCATCTCTCTGGGCAGCCTGTTCCAGGGCTCTGCCACCCTCACAGGAAAGAAGTTCCTCCTCATGTTTAGATGGAACTTCTTATGTTCAAGTTTGTGCCCGTTACCTCTTGTCCTGTCCCTGGGCACCACTGAAAAAAGACTGGCCCCATCCTCCTGACACCCACCCTTTCAGTATTTATAGGTGTTGATCAGATCCCCCCTCAGTCTTCTCTTCTCCAGACTAAAAAGACCCAAGTCCCTCAGCCTTTCCTCAGCAGAGAGATGCTCCAGGCCCCTCATCATCTTTGAAGCATCTTTGTATCATCTTAGGATGCCAGGAGCCCCCCCTTTGCAGCATTTGCCTTCAGCAGCGTCCCCGTAATTCTCCGAGGCAAGGCTGGAAAGCCAAAGTACCTTCATAATTTTGTTGCTTGGGCTGAAATTCCTGTCTTTGGGCTGTGGCTCCAGTCCCAGGCGATGGCGGAGGGAAATAAATGGAACGTGGCCCTCCTGCTTATTTAGTCACTGAACAGATGTTCCCAGTTTCATGCTATTGGGAAAATGCATCAGCTTTGCACCTCCCCGTTTTCCTCCCACCAGAAGGGATGTGGGAGACACAGAAATGGCAATTTGCTAGCAATACGCCTCCGCTTATTACCTTGCCTATAATTTCCCCTTGATGTACGTCCTGCACCTCGGGCCCCTCGTTATTTACAGAATAAAACTGCTCTGCAGGGCAGGCGCTACCGCAGGCAACCGGGGAGGATCCAAAATGGCACGAGCATCAGTGCGGCCGTTGGGACGCTGGGAGGTGTTTGGCCTGGTGCCTCAGCTGCCTGTGCAGCGCGGCAGGTCTCGGCGCTGGCAGATGGCTCAAGTTGTTATTATTTAATGTTTTTCCACTGCAGTAGTGCCTAGATGGCAAGCAGGGCAGGGAGCCAACGACAAAGTTATGTATTCTTTCCATTATGGAAACTAATTCCTAATTAGATCTAAGAGAAAACAGCAGGGAGGAAGTTTATTATTTAAAATTTAAAAAAAAAATTTTCCTCCACCTGTTCTTTAGAAACTTTTTGAACCTTTATGGCCACCCCAGACATCTGAGTCTCTTATTATTTTCTTTTCTAAAAGTGTCTGAGACCCTTCAGTAGGGCAAGGCCCTGGGAGACAGATGGTCCCTCCCGGGAGCAGAGGCAGCAGCGCCGTGGGCTCTCCCAGGACATGGACTCCCAGGGCACAGCTGCCACGCTGCCCCAGCCGCTCAGCAGGCCTGAGTTTGGCCAAATCCAATTTGGCCCTCCAGCCCATGCAGGACCCGCCTCACCACGAGACCGCGCTCAGAGTCATGAAAAGCCCAGCCAGCGGCGAGTGACTTGGAGAAAGCTTTGCCAGGCTCTTGCCTCCGGCCGCGCTGTCCGCTCTGCAGCCGATTTTACCACTGGGGATGTTCCAGCTCCCTCAGGACTAGGCCCAACCCCAGGCCACAGGCAGCCAAAACCCCAGCGGATGGGGACCAACCGGATCCGCCATCCCCTCAGCGGTGGTTGCGGCCCGGTTTACGTTGGAAACGACCTTCCGGGCCCCCCCTGCCTTTGCCGGGCCCGTCCGCCCGTCCTGTTCGGCCCCCGCAGGCCGGCGGGACTCCCCTCGTCCCCCGCCGCCTCCGCCGTTGCCCGGGCAACGGGGCGCCCTCCCGCTTCCGGTCGGCGGGGTTGGGGGGCGGCGCGGCGTGATGACGCCATCGCCGCGCGCCTGCCCGGCCGCTCCCTGACCACCGCCGCCGCCGCCGCCACCGGCCGGAACCGGAGCGCCGCCGCCTCCTGCACATGCGCATTGCGGCGCTCGCCTGTAGGCCCGGGCCTTCCATCAGCCCGGGCCCGGGGCGACTGGCCTCGGCGGCCGCCGCGCGGCGGGGGACCATGGGCAGGACGGTGAGTGAGGGGCCGGGGGGGGGGAGGAGGAGGAGGCGGCGGCGGCGGCGGTGGTGGTGACGACGACGACGACGGCGGCGACGGCGGCCCGGGCCTGGCCCTGCTGCAACGGCTGCGTCCGCCACAGGCCGCTTCTGCGCTGGGCACGGCGGTCGGCCACCGCTGGGCCTTGCCGGTCTGGGCCTCGGCTGGCCTGTGGGTGCGGGCCGGGCCCGGGGCTCTGCTTTCCCCGCGGCCAGTGGCAGCCGTGGGCCGGTGGCCGTGTGGGGCTGTCGCCGCCCGCTCGGTGGGGCTCCGCGTTGTCTGGGCTGGGCTTTGGACCTCGCGGGCCGCGGGGAGGTCCTGGCTGCGCGTCCTGCTGTCAGTTCCTTTCCCGAGGCGATGCGGTTTAGTTTGGGATCTGGTAGGATGTAGGAGGAGTTCGGATTTCTCCTCCTTCCGGTGCTCTCTGCTTTCATTTATCAGCACTAACCTTTATTTGTCATTGTCCCTAACCTTGTTTGGCTCCTTCTGGAACATTTCGGTCCCTCTGGTCCTGAGTGATGGTCCTGTCGTCCGTGAACGTTGCAGTCTTTCTGTCATCCCTCCTCCTTCAGGAATTACGAGTGCCCTGAGCAACCACAGACCTTGCCTGGAACGTGTGATAGATGAAGAGTGGCAGCACTGTATTTCGGTAGCTTTCTCATCATACACTCCATTTTTAAAGGAGATGGAGTGAAAACTCACCAAAGTGAATAATTATGCAGGTTTTTAACTTCCTGATGAGGCCATCCTTACTGTGGTGCTTGGGGTGACGGCAGCATGGCTGTCGTTGAGTCACCTGGGCCTTAGAGTTGAAATCCTTTAGGCTGTAGGATGCTACGCAGAGGAGACCGACTTGGCTTTCCAGCCACATGGCAATGTGCTGTGAAACAGAAAGGCCCAAAAAAGTGATCTTGAGGAATGGGTGCCCAAATCTCTTTCTAGGCATCACGTGCCAATGTACAGGTTTGGGGGCCTGTTCCTCCAGAGCCTATTTGGAAAGTGTTGTCGGTGTGTGCTCTCTGCATCGTGTTTTGTTCGCCCTGGATGGCTCTGTGATAGAAGGTGACTGACAAGAGTTCTTTACCCGTGATTTTTCTCTTCCCTGTCCTTGTGTATGGCATTGAATACAAGCTGCCTGGTTCTTTCCAGCATGTGTTGTTAAGCCGTAATACATGTCTTATTGACCGCATGATTCTTCTTAGAATCTTTGTGGGATTAAAAATTGATGTTTGGGGAGGGGCCTTGTAATTCTGAACTTTTTAACACACAACGTGAGCAAATTGAAACTTACTCTCTCATTTTATCTTTTAGATCAACTCATATGTAGAGTGTTGTGAGTCTGTGAAGCACCTTAGCAGTTTCTTTCACTCTTCCTAGAAGGCCAGGTGTCACAGGAAAACTTCACTTTTTTGTTACAAGAATTAAATGGCATCCGGAACCGGCAGCGGATTCCCGACCTTCTGCTGAGTGGATGGCAGCACCATTAAAAATGTAATATTTCAGAAAATTTATTTTATTTTCACAATGTCCCTCCGCTAGTGGCTGTTTGTGTCGATATTTGGGTGTATCTAAGGAGTGTGAACCTACCAAAGGCTGTTTGTTTATGCGGTGGGCACAGTAAATGGGGACGAGCTGCTGCTGTTCACAAAGAGTGAGTCTCCGCAGCTGAGCTGTTTGGATTTACCTGTTGAAGGTTTTGTTAGGATCAAAACTCCTCTCCTAAAATGGGGCTTGGACACCGATTTCCCTGCGGCTGTTCAGGGACTCGGATTAAGAAGCTCTGTAGGAGTTTGCTGGAAAATGATAAGGTGTTTTTTGTGTCCTGGTGAAAGGGGTGGTAAGGAGAGGCTGCGTCATCAGAAGTGGAATGCTCTGAATCCAGAGGATGTGAATTTTAACCTGTCTTGATAACTTTGGCCTCCAGAAATATCTCTGAAAACAAACACTGAGCGTTACACACGCAGCACGTGGAAAGCATGTTGGGTTGCACGCTCCAGGCGCAAAACCATGTTGGTTTTAAGTACTGTTGGTTTAGTATCTGACCAATTTGTATGTCTTGTAACACGCTCCTGAGCTGCTTAGTATTTCCTTTCTGCAGACAGGAAATTATGGTAAAGAGGCACTTAAAAATTATGAGGGTGTCTTTGATAATTGAGAACAGATCTTTACTTCCTAAATTCCTTAATCATAAGTTAACCCGTGCTTCTTTTTATTAGTTCCTGATTCACGTAGAGCCAACAGATTGTAACAGCGAAAAGGAATTAGAACTTGGGGCCAAACAGAAGAGATTAGAACTGCTGTTTCCATTTACATGGAATTTGAGGCAGGAGGCAGTGAAGAGACTTGCCCACTGAAGCATGTTGTATCACAGAGGGGTTTTGATATCGGAGTACAATTTCCTCCAGCTTTATAATTTACTCTGCGATTAGGTTTTTTAAGTAACAATGTAAAAAATTCTTGAAGTAGCTTTGAAATTAGTTTTAATTTTAAGAGTAATAGGAATTCTTATTCAACAAAGGAAAGCTCTGCCCAGATCTGAGTGCCTGGGTGTACGAGGAGGCTGGGGAAGTCCCTGTTATTTTCTAGCATTATCTGATGAGTGCATTGTCATTTCATAATTCCCGGAATTTGGCACATCGTAAGCCTGGGGTGAAGCAGAGAGCAGCTAACAGGCTACTGCTCATCACTCAGATAACAACAATGGCTGTGGGGAAGGATGTTAAGATTATAAATCCTAAACACGCCAGAAGATCAAGATATTTCACTTATCTCTGCGGGTCCCAAAGGGAGAAATAAACCAGTCGATGTCTTTGAAAGGCTGCCTTGCCATCCGAGGCAATGACAGTGAGACTGCACGGCTCGGCTGAGCAAGGGGAGGTACATCCTGTGGAGTGTGAAAAACATGATTGCCTCATTGTTCTTGCAAGACCTTCTATTATTTTCAGTTTGTTTATTTGGTGAAGCTTTGCCAAGTTTGAAATGAGCAGAACTCTAGACTCACTGCTGTGTCTGGGCTGGAGAATTCCCTTGCAAAAGTACTTGGAGAACTATTTTATTTTTCTTTAAAAGAAATATGATCCAATGCAAACATACGCATTTATATTGCTGCTCACATGGGTGGACTGTTTGTTTAAGAAGGACCTGTGAATTAGCCAGGATAATTCCAGAACAAAGTTCTCATCTTTCCTGCATTAACACTGCAAAGGTTAAGGCTAGTGCTGGTACTGCACGCTGCTGGGGGGCTGTTTGGAATATGACTTAGTGATGACGGAAACAGAATTGTATTTCTATATGTCCGCCTGGTAAACAATAAGCAAAGCAGCAAAGCGAAGTTATTTTAAGCCAAGAAGTTGAGTTTTGCAAAGCAGTTGTCAGTAACCTCCAAGCTGGAGAGTAGCTGCTGTGCTGCCTGGGGCTGCTTAAATGTGTTTTCCTTCTCTGCCTTCCCGCAGGTCTCTTCCTTCCTGGAAATTCAGCAAAGAGTTAGCGTTCCCAGGCTGTTGGATCTCTTCCATGTTAATGGATAATATTTGATATGTGCCCTGTAAATCCTGCCCTGGGACTCCGTGACCGGTGGGGTGCCTGATGCCTGTAATCCCCATTCCCCGCCGGGTCCGTTCGTTCCACGGCCCCCACACGACCTGCCTGCATTCGGCCTGTGGCCCGGTAAGGACCACTCACTTGGTGCGTACCAAGTACAACAATTTCGACATCTATCTCAAATCCCGATGGATGTATGGATTCATCCGTTTCCTGCTGTACTTCAGCTGCAGCCTGTTTACCTCCATCCTCTGGGTGGCACTCTCTATCTTGTTTTGCCTTCAGTACCTTGGCATCCGGATCTTTCTGCGTTTCCAGTACAAACTCTCCATCATCCTCCTCTTACTGGGGCGAAGGCGGGTAGACTTCAGCCTCATGAATGAACTGCTCATCTATGGAATTCATGTGACCATGCTGCTAGTGGGGGGGCTGGGATGGTGTTTCATGGTATTTGTGGATATGTAAATAAAACAAGCGCATGTGGGCTGAGAAGGTGACTTTTCTTCTACCCCAAAATGTGTCGATATCTTATTTTCTTTTTTTATATAAATTAATTTATTTATCAGTGCTACTTTTTATTGATAAATTAACATATTTATCTCTGGAATTTGTATTTTTTTGAGGGTTGAGGTGCCATTTTGATTATCAACGTGCAACACTCGATTGCGTGGTTTTTCTTTGCACAGTGCAAGTTAATATAGATTTCTTCTAGTCCATAGGAGCCTACCTTGCTGCTGTTCCTGGATTCCTATGGGCATGAAAAAGGCAGTGATTTATCTAGAGGACAAAAGCCAGATAACTTTGCACCCCACACTCCTAATCCATCTTCACCTTTTTTCTAAAAATGCTTCTTAATGTCTCAGGCATGTAATAATGTGTCCTACTTGACCAGTGTTATCCTTTCGCTATGTAGTTTGCAGTTTGCATATTCCCTGCTAAGAATATGGGGCCAAATTCAACAGAGTGTTTGGGGTTTTGGTTTTTTTTTTCCTGTTTTGTTTTTAGATTTGTGTGAGATGTGCATCTGACCCACTATACTGTTCACTTTAACATAATTATATAGCTTTGAATGGCTTTGTCCTTTTCAGGCAGTTAGTGCTGAGTAATTGAGTCTTACCCTAATAGAACAAATCCATGGGAGTGATGGGAACAGAATTGGATATTATGTGCTCTCGAAACTCCCCGTCATGGAAAATATGTTATCATTTTGCATTGATTAAGGGGAACCCATTGCAATGCTCCTTAGTGTTTAGGTCTTGGCATTTTGGTTCTACTTTTCCCTGAATGGATTAGTTCCAGTTTTCTCAGCAAGGCGCTCCTGTCGTACGGAGCGTGGGGAGATGAGACTGTCTTACCTAGGAGAGACTGAAAGCAGAGTACAGTCTGAAATGGGGATAAATGTTCTCTGTGATTACAGAAAACATTCCCTCTCCTACCTCTGCAGCCGCAAGAGTGGGGTCACTGGAGAGCTTTACAAACAGCTCGAGAAAGGAGTTAAAGCATTAAGCTCAGTTTTACCGGTCTTGATCTAAGATGTTAGACTGTTCCTCTGCAGTCAGTCAATCAACTTTATTTACAGTGTCCAGAAGCTGGCCTAAAGGTTTATTTTTACTCTGGTTTTGTTTGTTTGTTTTTCCTTATAATGGAATATTGCTCTTTTCCCTGTGGTCTTTAAAGAACTGTTTAAAAACAAATTGGTAAAAATGATGGAGACCCTTTCTCCCCCCTGCCTGAAATCATTGGAGTCAATCATAGTGGGATAAGCAAGACTGGAAATACGTGACTGTTCTTTTATGCTCTCTTTGGTCTGAGATATGAGTGTGTTTGAGAACAAAGCCGGTTTGTGCACAGGGAAGGATGCTTCATATATCAGCTTGTGAGTATTGCAGTCTTTTGCCGACATACTTTGATTTGTAGTCTTATGGATGCAAAATAGAGAAGCTTCTGCCTGAAGCCCAAAGCTAGAGCAAACCCAGAAATTATCTCATTATCAAGTGTTACAGATAATGCAGACTAAACACACGGAGCTGAATAAATAACGGGCCGTGGTGGTGTGAACTTTAGATTGGCCCCACGAGAGCCAAAGGCTGTTTCTGCAGGAAAGATGTAGTGTCAGCATATGTCACAAACTGGTGTCTGGAAGTTTCCTCCTAACTGTGGAGCTCCCCTGAGCTTTGTTCTGGGATGGCTCTCCAGACTCAGCATCCTGCAGGTCCAAGCTACAGCTTGCTCTGCGGGCAGAGGGAATTCCCAGTAATTCCCAGCCCAGTGCTTTCCTCCCCAGTACAGCTGTCAGCCCGGGGCATTGCAGCTCTGGTTTTGCAGATTGTGGGACTCCTGGGGTGGCTCTGCTCAAGAATTTCTGCAGGAAACACGTTACAGATGGCCAGCAAACAGCCCTGGTGCCAGCTGAGAGACCAGCTGAGAGCCCAGTGAGGCACAGCCAGGAGCAGCTCTCCCTTGCCCTTCGCAGGGTGGAGGTTGGATGGTAGGACCTTGTTTCACCTTGGAGGGGCTGTATTTCAGCTCTCCTTATAATGATGAGTAAAAGGGTGATTTGTGGTACATGTGGGTGCTGCTTCAGCTCGTGGGTGCTTTTTGTGATGGATACGCTCGGATGTGAGACCAAACCTGTGGTAGTTTTGGTGAGGATCTGAAGGAAGTAAAGGTCTAGGAACTTCCCTAGTTCTAACCTGCTCTTTGAAAACCCACACAGGAACAGGGTGACATGGTGAGCTTTGATGTATATGAGCTTGGAAACCGGAACACCGATCATGCGATTAACACATCAATAGCAGGTGGTTCTTCCAAGACTAATTTGGTCAAGGAACAAAGGTTGTGGGTACAAGGAGTCTCATACTTACCTTTTCCATCGCATGTAATTTGACTACGAGCCAACCAATTAATTCCATAAATATGACAACCCGATTGAGCTTTTTTTTTTTTTTTTTTTGAGCTCTCCCGGCTGAGCAGCTGGCTGCATGGCAGTGATCACCCCAGGGGTTGGGATACCTCTTGAGGTTCCTCTTTGAGTTTGAGACACCCCTTAGCAACTTCAGATCCTTGGTCTGTGACTGATACTGCGCATAACCTTGCATCACAGGGCACTGAGATCTTGTATCGGTAACTTTGAATCGCTATATCCTCTGTGCAGTAAGTAGTAGGTTGAATCTTGCCATAGGACTTTGTCAAGCCTCGCTATTACAACCTCTTACTTCAATAAAACCACTTTTGCTGCTCCTTTGGCGGTGGTTCTTTAAGCAGCCCAAACCTGCTCCACGACACTCCTGCAGCGGCCGTTGAACAAAGAAGGGCTTCTGCGTTGCGGTTCGTTGCTTTACTGCACAGACTCCCCATCAGCACTCTGCACCCGGGCTCAGCGGTGCCTCCCGAGGAAAAAGCACGTGTCCTTATCAAATCACAACAAAAAAATAATGTTTCCCCATTGCCCAAATGTTCCTCAAGAGAGACCTTGGGGACAGGTTGCTTAGAAGACAGTGGAAGATGATTTCCCCATTCTTCTTTTAGGAAGGGAGCCAAATACCTGCTGTGAGAATGCCCCGAATCTCAATTCTGCTATTGTACACAAAGATGGACAACCCAAAGATTAAGTAATTGAGAAGGTGGCCTCAAATGAAATGAAATTCAAAATACTCTCATTCTTGGTCCTTACCAGCACTTGGACACCTTGCGGTGCTTGGGTGCGATCCTACCAGCGGAGGTGAAGAAGTGAGGTCCCTTTGAAGTCATGCTGGCAAGGAAGAGGAATTAATTTTCAAATTATTTGGTTTATGATGTAATAATTTGAGCGTTTTAGATCTTCATGAGTGGAGAAGTATTTGGCACCTTTGTGGCACTTTTCCTCTTCAAAGCATTTTCCAACTGGAGCTAATTAAACCTCACAACATGCCCAGGAGATTGCTGAATAAGTAAGAACTTGGTAATGGTTCAGAATTTAAATTCAGTGTTTTTTATATTTGAGATTTTTTTTTTAAAGCTTTTAGGAGTACTTTGCCAAAATATTTTTTTCTCTAGGAGCTGAAATTCTGAGTTTCTTACAAGCTTAAGGGGAGCCAAGGCACAACTGAGGGAGGGAGAAAGAGGCAGAATAAATGTTATATTAAGTATATGCAAAGAGCAAGTTAGGTTTTTTTCCCCTCATGTAGTTTAATTATGTTTTTCAACCTGGCATTTTTAATAAAGGGGAGTAAAACTCCATACTTCCTAGAATACAACAAATGACGAAACGGGGGAAGCTGAGCTTTCTGCTTTTCAGGAGTCAAACGAGTGGTTTATAATGATACTTGCCGGAAATATTTCATGTTAAGCAGGTATTTGCGAACTGTGCCCCACGGGTGAAGTTCATATTCTTTTGGATTTTTTTACTCTTTCCAAATTCCTCAGTGCTGGAAGGGATGGATCAGGCTCCAAAATGCATTAAGTCTTCCCTTCTTACTGTATAGATGGCTATAACTCTAAAGTCTTTTGAAATTTTAATTTCAGCATTCCTTCATGCCGATTCCATCTTGGAACAGCGAGAGCAGCTGGTTTGCTCCCTGTCATTTATTATTTTTTTTTCCCATGTTTGGCTTTTAAATACCATTATTATACTTAACTGGGTTAAAAATGGCCTAAAGAGTAATTAGGAAAATTACTAGAAGTACTTATTTGGGAGAGCATATCCATCCCAGATCCATGCCAGCTCCTTCAGAGAACTTCCCCTGTGAGTCCTACTCCCTCCAGAGCTTTCCGGGTGTTTGGGTGACAGAGAGACTCCGGTTGTGTTGCACAGACTGACGAGCAGGGGTGACGGTACGTGCGGTGGCAAAGCTGCCTTGGCCCGTTGTGTAGCCCGTGAATGTATGAAGGAGAGTGAAGTGTTGGAGTTTCACCTTGTTAACTCCTCAGAACATGACACCAGCTGGTGTTTTGGGTGCCTGCTGAATTCTGTATGAAACATGCCACCTACATTAAACCTATTTTTTTTAACATGTTGATGGATTGATCGCTTGGGAAGAAAAAAAGGAAGAATTTTGTCATACGATGCTGGTATCGTTCTAATGTGGGGATGTCCTAGACCCTGTTCTCTTTGCACTGGTGCAAATAAATCAAGCGCATGGTGGAGGAGAATCAGTCCCTTGGTGGTTGCGCCTCAGAAGCGTCACTGAGACTTGGGTAAAACATCTCTTTTTACCTCCTTGAAGGGTCATTCAGCAATGACTTAGGGGGAGAGCCAGGAGCACAGCGCAGCCGCCTGGCATGGGGGTTTGGCTTTAGCAAGCAGACTGCGTCGCCCACCCTGGGCGTTGGAGCGATTTGAAGGAGCTGTCGCTTTCTATTGAGGTGCACATCAATTCATGACCAGAAGGTGCTGCCTTTCCTCCTTTCCTTGCGTGGAGCTCAGCTTGCAGTGCAGAGCTCTACCGTTTCAGGATGCGGTTGTGATGATTCCTATGGGAATAAAGAGGAGTATTTCTACTATGATGGACTTTGTAATTCCTCTTGTTCTTATGTAGAAAGTGTTACGCGGATGTGCAGCAGCACAAAATCCTAAAATAGACTGAGCTGGAGGTGAACAACTGGAGAAATGAGTATTTGTGTGCACAGAGCAGCCCCCATCCCCGTGCATGCATGAGATGCTCCGTTCTGTTGTCCCAACTTAACAGCTGAAGAGTCTTGGAGGCCTTGAAAGAAAGGGGAAGGAGTTTTCCGAAAGAGAGAATGATTTGGGCAAGGGTGCGTGTATTTTTCACTTTCAGTGTTACATGGGAAACTGTAGCAACGCTCAAAAACGTGGCTGGTGCCATTAGCAGAATGGCAGGGGGCAAAAGCCACTTGAGTGCGGTGGGGTATCAGACTCGACGACAGTTAAAGGCTCGGGAATGTGCTATATAAATGTGCGTTTTCTGTTATTATTGTTACATTTAAATACATCTCTCGAGCCTTTGCCATCTCCTAGGAAGAACTGGTTTGCCCGGCTCCTAGAGTGAGCTTCTACCCGGTGCAACTGGCCCGGGGGCTGGGAAGCCGAGTGATCCGGTGCCCCAGCCTGGGGGGTCCCCAGGGAATGGCCTCAAAGGCAGGCACCGTGTTGCGCCAGCAAACTCCTCTTCCTCCCAGGGCCTGCTCCAAAAGCGGAGCCTTTTGCTTGTGTCTGTCCAGCTTTTAGGGTCAGGATTGCCATTTTTCATAAAAGCAAGCCGGGGGCTGGTTCTGACCCCATTTACAGGTGTAAGTCTCGAACAGGCACTGGGAACGGACTGGAGAAGAGACCAGCCCTTTACCCTAAAGGGCCTTACCTGGCTGGAAGCTCATTGTGATTCTCCCCAGGGTTCTCCTAAATTGCCGATTTTGTTTCTTTCCCTCCTGGGGAGGTAGGAGACAGCATTTCCTCCCAGTTGTGGAAAATAACATGGCACATTTACTTTCAGGAAGGGCTTTGGCTATTCTGGGGTTTCTAGCACACGCAGATAGCATGCTGTTCCAGAGAAGACGTTCCTGGAAAATAGGAAGCCTTGTTATCTTTTTGCCTTTTTATTTAGCCAAACAAGGTTTCCATAGCTCCTGGACAGCTCTGCTGCTTGGGGGAAAAAAAAAAAAAAGCAACCTCTCATTTCTTCACCTGCCAACTCTCTGCACTAATTTTATCTTCCTGCTTCAAAGCAGTCATCGTGCCCAGAAAATGTCAGTTCAAAGCGAAGTTTTGTCCAGTAATGAGCCAGTGAAAATTGTTTAGTGTAAGATCTTCTCGTGCAGCTATCAAACCTGTGCTTAGGTGAGAGCAGAGCTGGGCTGGCGGGGTCTGCTCTGAGCAATCCGCTCGGGTGCCTTGAAATCAAGGCTGCGTGTGCACTGATTTACCATGGAACAGCTTTAACGCAGATGAAAGGAGCATCCCTGCTCGTCCCGCGTCCTTCTCATGCGATAAATTCATCTGCTTGGGGAGGGGGGAAAGGCCACGGACCTTGCATAAGGGCTGTATAAACACGACGCTTTTCTGAGCTGATGAGCGTGGGGTTTTGGAGAACCTCTTCCCCCGCTGACCTCCACCCCGCGCTCCTCTGGCTGCAGAGAACGTGCTACAAAAAAAAATGTGTGATCTTCCCCCAAGGGGGAAAAGTGTGCGAAAGTGTGTTCCTCTGCCGCTGGCTCTGCTCCGGCCGGCGCTCGGCATGTGACGGACGCTGGAAGGGCCACATCCTGACCTCGGCTGCGCAAGACTGTAGTAAATCACAGTCTCTAATACAGCCAAAAGCCAACTTTCCCCTGCATGGAAAATACTGTATGTAACACCAAGAGACAAATACCAAAGTCCTTAGTTGATTCTTTTTAAAAAAAATAATAATAAATCTCTCGTTGGCCCTGGTGAGAGTCTTGCCTGAGTAAGGACGTCAAGATTATGCATGCTAATTAAATGAACCACCCATCCCTTCAGAGCCTGCTCTCTGCTGGGAATTCCCCTCTGAGTAACTTGCTCCCAGTGAGGAAAGGAGTTGCATGAAAAATTTCCCAGATGGTGAATCCGTTAGAGAAAATCACAATCTGTTTGTGGCTTTTTCAAACAAAAAAGAGCACAGGAGACGCTGCGGAATAAATTTGTTGTTGCAAACCATTTGCTCAGTAATGGGGAGAATTTAGATGGGCAAAGAGGTTTTTTTCAGAGGAGTCTTATCTCCCTGCCTCTAAAAATGAGCAATGGTTTAAAAAATAAATTACAGCAGTGTATATTTTAAAAGCCGCATGCGGTTACTTTAATGATGCCTGTTCATTTATTCTGACATCAAGGGTGTCTGAAGCCACCGGGGGACAGTGGCCTCGTCCATGCAAACCTCCAAAGGAACAATTGCTGCTGTGTGCAACGCCCGGCTTTGTGCGCCCGCCCGGCACAAAGGAGCTGTTTCATACAGAGCCGCCGTGTCCTGGCGAGTCTCCTGCCACCGTCCCCGTGCCCAGGGACCCACGCAGCCCCAGGACCCCGGTCCCCAGCCAGCCCAGCTGGGTGAGCCCAGGGCTGACCCTTACGCCGTCTGTGATTTGGGGCCAAAGCGCACCCCAGGCAGGAGAGGGGACTCCGGGGGGGTGATGAAGCAGCTGCCTTTGGCTGGGGAAGGCGTTTGGGCTGGGGCAGGCGTTGGCAGAGCCTGGCACATCCTGGGGATGGACGGTGCCACCTCGTTGCAGGCTCAGCAAAAGGGAACGTGTCCCACACGCCCACCAGCCCCTTCGCAGTCGCTGCCCGGGGTGGGAGCATGTTGAGGTGCCAGGCTGTGCTCTGGGGGCTGTGGGTCACTGCTCCTTCCTTCGCTAGAAGGGGACAATGTCTGGGGAGGGGACCAGTGAGTGGCTGGCACTGGGGAGGACTTGGATCCCTGCTTCATCCATCAGAGCCCGAGACACCGCATCGCTGCACGCAGCCTGGCTTTGCTGCGTTACTGATGTTGCCTGGGCACATTTCACTTAAAATCTGAATTTCATAAAATTCAAGCCAAGAAAAATTCTTCCAAGGTTTGTTTTTTTTGGTTTTTTTTTTTGTTGTTGTTGTTGTTGTTTTTTAAGTTTAAACTTCAAATGAACACTGCTTAATAGTTTCTTGGAAACGCGTTTGCTTGCAGTTATGTGCGATGTAGGCACTGTGACTTCCTCCTTTTCCATGTGAGGCTGACTGCAAGCTGTCTGGTGGCAAACATGAAACCCGGCGTTGTGCAACGCAGCGGGGCTGGGGCAGGCGAGCGGGGAGCCGCTCGCACGGCTAAAATGGATGGAATTTTAAATGTGAAGTTTTCCTAGCAAAACCGATGATGAATTATTCTTGTGCATACACGGGTTTAATCAGCCCACGTCCTTTTAATAACCCAGTGCTCATTGGTAAGGATTACATAAACACGCGCTGGCTCGCTTTTGCCGGGCTCGGTTTAGGAGAGATTTATGTGCCTTCAGGGTTTGTAGGAGCTGCTGAGCTTCAAGGACTGAGGGTCCAGCGCGCGTCGCAACGGGGACTCGCACACAGCTCTCTTGTACTCCGGCCTTTCCTAATGAACCAAGCTGGTAGCGCTGATTTGCCAACAAATTTCCTATTTACTGTTCACCAGAGCATCAGTTGTGACAAATAAACAGAAGAAGGCAGCATTTCACTGAAAGCATTTTATGTGCTGATTAAGACAGTGTACAAAGAGAGCTCCTCTGGGTGCACGGGAAGGCTTGGTTGCAAAAGCTATCGCTGTGCTTAGGGGAGGCTGTTCTTCGGGCTTTGCAGCGCTAGCCGGGTCAAAAATCACAGAAATGCATTTATTTCTGAAATCTGACTGTCCAAAGCCAGGGGACAGCAGTTCTGTTTGCAATAGCAGGGGGGTGGTTTCCACAGAGACTGTTTGTTTAAATTATGCCTATATTCACACGCTGCCTTCAGAAAGGGATGAATGCGGTGCCTGGTTTTGAGAAAACACAGGATAATTTTTATGATCAGTAACGACATGATAGCAATGTGCTACAATAAGGGCGAGCAAATTTCACGCTTCAAGGACTGTAACTGCTTACCAGAGAGGGCAGGAGGGGATTGGTGCTGCTTTTCCCGTTCTTTGGGAAGGGTGGGCATGGATGAAAGGGCTGTAGGATTGTTGGGCTCTTCCTTTAAAGCATCAAGCACCAACAAAGAACTGAAGCGAGAACCAAGACCCGTAACCTGATTATAGCTCTGGATAAACGTCAAGTTCTGCTGGAGTCAATGGCAAACTCTCAGTGCTTTCAGCGAGGTCAGGATTTCACCTCGTGTTCTTCTCAAACACAGCTGCCTGTTCTTGGGGAAATAAATAAAACATTCGAGAGCAACGCTCATAAGGTCAAGTTGCAATGTGCGTACGTACAGAAGGTGTACGTTGCTGTGTGTCAGTGTGTGCCACGAGAAATATGAAGCCAAATCCTGGAGTCTCTCATTTCAGGCCACTGCTATGGATTTTTTCCCGGACAGAGTGTGTTGCCGTTGTAGTTCCCGCATCGTGGCCGTGCTTCCCGGCTTGTGGAGAAACACCAGCCGCCTTCGAGAGCAGCGGGACCATCAGCAGGAAGATGGTTTCGCCTTTCCTACCTGAACAGCAAGCACGAGGGGTTGAATTCAGCCCAGGTGTGCAAGCTGCACCTCCCCGGGGGGGGCCAAAGACCCCGCTGTAATAAGAAGCGAGTGGTGCCAACCCCTGCGGCTCAGCCTCTTTGGAGAAACCACCCCACTGCCGGAGGTTCTGCTGAGCAAATGTCCCCACGCCCCCGGCAAAACCACAGAGGACAGAGATGGGCCATGGCTGGGTTCATTCACAGCCCGCCCATGACCTTGAACATCTTTCACATCCTTCCAGCACATGATTCGGGGGAGAAAGCCGGGGCGGGGGCGGTGGCACAGTATCGAAACGTTTGTTCAGCAATTGCTGCAAAAAAGAAAACTTGCTTCAATCTGCAGAGATGCCAACTGAATTTTGTTTTGTTTTGGTATTTTGGAGGCGAGCCAAAAGCAGGATGTTGTGAAGTCTTCAGCAGCTACTGCCTGCTTGTTCCATACCAAGCATAACTTTGTATATATTTTTATCGGCAAACTCGGTCCCACGCATCTTGATGCGCAAACAAGAGCCCTGGCTGCAGGGCTGCGCTTCCAGGGCGCTGGGGAGAACACAGCCGTTTCCCTCCCCTGTTTTTCTAAGTCAGTGTGGCAGGAGCTGGCCTGCAAAGGTATCTTTCTTTTTTTTTTTTTTTTTTTTTTCCCCTGCCAGCTGCTAATAAGAGGAATAGCAAGTGGTTGATTTGATTGGAGAGGGCAAGAAAAACAACTTCCGTACCCGTTGGGGTCCCTGCTCCTTGCTCTCAATACAGGGGAGATTTCAGTGCGGTCCTGGCTGCGATTCTCCAAAGGTGGCAGGGAATTTCGGGTATTACTTTCTGCATTTCGTGTGGGGATGAGGCGCGCTTCTGCTTTGTCAGCAGAAGGGCCTGTTCTCTCCCTTGCACAATAGAAAGCCGCTGGGTATAAATAGCCTTTCATGCCTGTCACCTCGGTGACTTTAATGGCGATGCCCTGATTTAAGCCCCGCTTCCAGAAGATGCTTCAGGTGTGTGCGCTCCCCACGGGACTGAGCACGCATTTAAATTAAACGCCTGTCTAAGAGGCTCTAAGCAGCGAGGCACGGAGCCCATGTTTTAACACTTTCCAGGGCTGGGACTGGTGCGAGGAGGGGAGGATGGAGCCCGTTGTCGTTGTTTAAGCGGTACAACTGTTGCCTTCACAAAGGATCAGTGCTCAGAATAGGGAGACATCTTAAGATTGTCTGACAAATATATGTACATTCGGGGACTGCCAGCCTTGAATTTGTAATACGTTGAAGGGTATTGAACATGACAGAGCTCCACGGAGGATAGAGGCGATGCTCTACCTGCCTGCCTCTGCAGGACCGGCTCAAACAAGCCCCCGGGATGGCTGGGGTGGGACGGCAGCCGCTGGCGGGGGGACAGGACGGGTGCCCAGCAGGCACGGAGGGGATGGGTGATCTTTCCTGTCCCCCTTGTTCATCTCCTGCCGCTTTGTGGAGGGCTTCACAGCTCACTCTCATCAGCGTTCTCCAGTCCTTACCGCATCGCAGCCCCAGTATCACCTGGGGTCAGTAACCATTGTCAATTTAATACTAATAATTAAGTGAATTATCTCAGGGCATGTAAGGAGCGGGCTGGGCTGGGTGCAGAATCCCGACCTGGGCGACTGGAGATCTGTGTCATGACAAGCTGGGCAAAAGCAGCCTGACGGGGTGGCCCAGTCCCACCTCGTCCCTTGCCCCGTTTGCCCTGCCTGCATCCTGGTTGCCCCTTTGTTCCTAAGAAAAGCACCCGAGGTGACTATGGATGCCTTTTTAAATGCTCATCGTCACATTATCCATCAGATACATATTTACAATCATTCATTAAATTAGGATGTACGTTTCATTCTTCTTTCTTAGAATATTAATGCCTACTCCTGGCTGAAATGCCATATGAATATTCATTAAAAAATCAATCAATTCCTGTGCCAGGAATGATGTCATTTGAGCAATAACTGAAGCAGTAATCGAGCATGCTATGAAAAAACGATGAATGCCATCAGATCTAATGTTTATTGAACTCCGTGTGGGTAAATCACAGTAGGTTTTTTTTCCAGGCTTTTGTGTGCATTAACTGGTGCTCCAGTTCCTGCTCCTGCCTGGTGCCAGTGAGCCCAGCCCAGCCCTGCCAGGAGCGGGAGCACCTCGGAGCAGGTCCGAGATGTCCCACAAGGATGGATGAGTCTGGGGAACGGGCGGGTGGGACGTCACATCGCTCCTAATGAAGAGTGGATTAGAAATTTGTCTTCTAACAATGGGAAACAAAAGCTCTCAAAACTGTTGTGGGAAACCTGGAGAATTAATAGGCTGAAGTCTTCTTTCATATAGATCTTTGGATGGCAAAGCTCTTTCTCATCACTTGAGAGTGTTGTCCTGAGGGAGATGAAGCGGTGGCTTTTCTTGGGTGGTCCTCTCTCGTTTTAACAGTGGAGCTAGCAGGGCTCAGAATCACTCAACATTTACAGAGTAAAGAGTAACAATGCGCTTTGGGAGAGATCATTATTACTCTAAATTTTCTCGAATTGAGACTTTCTCAACAATAGCGAAGGAGCTGTGCCAACACACGGGCTTTGACTGTGGCTCCCGTGATAAGATCACACTCTGGTTGTGTGGGAAATATTAAGAGTTTTGGCTTGAATTCAGCAGCAGGAGTCGCTTTGGAAATCTTTTGTGTGCGATGCACCAACCTTATAAAAGAGGTCATCTTCAGGATCTGTTTTTTGCCGTAGCTGCCGTATTAAAATCCTACATCAGCTCTGCAGAACAAATTACATGGAGCATTTGTCCTGGGGAGAAGTTGGTTTGATTGTAACTATATATATTTGCTAAGATAACTTTAATTGGCGAGATTGTCACCCAAAGACATTTACATTTTTCCTTTGTAGCAGAGGGAGGCATCAAACGCAATAATTTTTTTTTTCTTTCGCTTTTTTCCCCTCCTGATTTCTGCCAAAAGAGATACTAAAATAGCCTGAGTTTAAAAAAATGAGCAAAACCTTGCTTGGCACTGACAGTCAACCATCAGTTCTGTTCTACCCAGAGCAGCACGAGCTCCTGGATGCATCTGTGGTGCTTCAGGGGCTGCTGCCTGCATTCAGTTGATCTCCTCACAGGAGTTCAGCCCCGGCAGTAATCGGAGCAGTAAGAGGCTCCTCCAGAGCAGAAAGGAGAATTAAATATGTTTTCTGATGTGACTCAGGGGTGCTGGAGCCGTTCTCACTGGTTAATGGGATGCCGCTTTTCCAAACAATGGAAAATCTGGACACAATTATCTCTTCTGTGTTACGTTGGATGCTCCTGATCCCGGTGCAGAGGTCAGGTATGGTGTCAGTGCTCGGCAGGAACACCAGTGGGGCCACGGTGCCACCGTGGAGTGGAGCGGTGGGCTTGGGGAGCGGCCGTCAGATGAGCCCAGCAGGCAAATACCCATCTCTTCTCGTTTTTCTGAGTATTTGGAGGGTTGTGCCACATTTTATTGTTATTTCCACCCCGCCAGCCCCTGCAGAGCATCCTCTACCTGTATCATTATGCAGGTGTGGAAGGCACCCCACGATGCAGGGTGTCTTTGCCACTCGTCGCGTCCCTGCCTCGCGTGTCTCGCTGCTGAAAGGTAGATGTTTGATCCTATAATTTGCTGAGCACTTCCCAATTCCCATCCTCTCCTCTCCCGGGAAAGGCTGGGCTGAGCAGGCAGAGGTGGTGGGAGAGGAGCTGACAGTCTCAGGACATTTTCACAGTAAGCTGGAGCTAAATATTTAGGAAATTTCACAGTCATAAGACATTAAAATTCTTACCATGAATTAAGTTATCACTTATTCAGAAGATCATCTCGATCACTCAAAATAAAAATCCAGGCTATCTCATGTCCAGCAGCAGTATTTCAGGAGACACCTGAGTCAAGCCCAGAGCTGCACAGAGCCATCACTGGAGAAGACAGGGTTCTGCTGGTTTAGCTGTCCATATGCTACCATTAACGGATAAAATCTTCAGTGGGTGCCAGTATTAGTATTAGCCCATTTCCAGTGGTGAAAGAGCCGCTTCCCAGCAGCACCTGCCGGTGACACGGGATCCTGGGCTCCCGGCAGAGGAGGAGCGGGGAGCCAAGGTTACCCGTTTCCACCTCCAGCGCTGCAGCATCAACTCATGAATCACGGCTCTGACAACAGAGACTCGCTGTATCAGTCACATCACAGACACTTCAAACCAAAATGTTCTTCTGCGGAAAGGAAGGGGAAACACAGACCGATTATGCCAGTCTCTCATTTACATGCTTCGCTTAGAAAAATTAAGTGCCTGACTTCATCTCAGGTAGTTTCACACCCTGGTTGAGGGTGTCACTGTTTCCCACAGGACAGATACGCGGCCACCTGGTCCCCTTTCCACCTGGCCAGAGTTATTCGCCCCTCCAAAGGTGACCTGAGCTGCTTGATTTAAGGCATCTTGCTTGTGTTTCTGTGCATCTAAATCACAAAGTGGTGAGGGGTGGAAGGCATCTGTAGGGAGAGGCTGAACACCGTGTATTTGCTCAGTGGTCAACTGAGCGGCCAACTTTAAATTTAATTAAAGTTATTATCGAAGAAAGATTTTGAAAAAGTGATGTTTGTATCAAAGAAATGAGCCATACTATGTGAGAAGGCTGAGACAGTCTGCGGGGAGTTTTGGTTTGAGGTACATCACAGGGAGTTGCTCGGTGTCCCCGAAACCTCCAGGCTGGCTGCAGACACCCCTCCGTGTTATTGGGGGTCACACCAAGCCCAGCTTCACCCTCTCGGCTCAGCTAGGAAGGGAGGCTCCTTCCCCCGGTTTCAAGCTCTTCAAAGCAAAGAGGTGACCTCAAATGCTGCAGCTGGGGCTAATCCTACCGAGAGTCATCGCAAACACCCAAATTGCTGGGTCCAGTAGGTCCTGTGCTAATGGGACGTGTGCTCACCCAGCCCAGAGAAAGAGGATGCATCTGGGAGCGGAAATCATGGTCAGACCTTAACGAGAAACCAATCGGCCAGAGAAAGACTTGTAAAGTCCTGTGAATTGTGCCACTTCACCTTAAACACAATTTCTGAGCCATAAAGGCAATTAAATATCAACATCATTTACAAGAAGAGGTTCTATCCACCAACGCGTTGAGTCTTTAAGATGAAAGTAGATATTTTTCTGAAAATTTTATTTTAATGCGGCTCCTGGGAAAAGAGTCTGCAGCCTGTGTCCAGGGAGGTCAGGAGCCGCGGGGCTCCCTCCCAGCATCAGAGCCTGGCAGCTTCGGCTGAGCCGGGCGTTTAGTCCCGGCACGTGAATTAACAGCCGGAGTGAAAATGCCTCCCGGGAGTGGGTTTTCTCTTCTCCTGCTTGCACAGTCACCGCACCATTATGTAATAAATAACTATTAAAACAGGCCAACGATACATTATTTTTCTGTTATTGTCCTACTCTCACCTCGTGGGAGGCCCAGCTGGGAACAGGCGGTGCCTTGCGCTTCTGGAGCAATTCTCACGACAGGATCTGAAGGATTTCTCTATTTACAAACAACTAAAGCCTTTTTACACACGACCTTGTACCAGTTTAGTTAGGACAAGGCGGCCACCTTGGAGACGCTCTCATTTCTGTTTGTTTTAACTTATTCCTAATCATTTAAATGTCAACCAAATAAGCCTAGCTGTAGTCAAAATAGCCACCCTTGGCACCGTGTCAGCCATGCGGCATAGGGCGATGCCCGAACCTTGCATAGGTGTCTAATGTAAAGAACTCAGAGCTTTATTTACTTTATTTATTAAAAAAACCAACTCTAACATCCGATTCCATCGCATTGGCTCACTCTGAGCGATGTCTTCTCCCATCAGTGACTTCATCATGTTACTGGGGATGCTGATGTGGGAAGCCCTGCCCGGAGGAGGGAGGTGGCAGAGCCTACTAGCCGTGTTTCCCGTTTGGTGGTCAGCTCTACGTGAGCTGGAGCAGGCAGAGGGTTGGGGTAGCTGGGGCCATCACAACCGCATTCAAAGCTGGAAAGGAGAATACCCGGGGGAGAAGAAATAACTGAGCTGAACGGCCACCAAAGACAACAAACGAAAGGCTTTCTTGGGTAAGAAATTGTCTCCCTGGGTCCTGCAGCTTTGGCTGAGCAAAGACTTCAGGGGCTTGTCCCAAAATGCGGTGTTAGTGCCCCGTCCCTCCTCAAGTGTGATGGGTAACAGCGAGGTGTGGTGAATACGCCGTTCATCGTCCCATCACGGCTGATGGTGCCTGGCAATGGCAATTACTAATGGTACAAGTGGGCTGCGATGGCAGTTATCTCCCAGGGTCATGGTCTGGTTCAGAGAGCTCAGACACCGTCAAAATGCCAATTCTGAGCCCAGGGCCTCCCGGGAGATCTCTGCGGGGCTGACATGAAAACATTGCTGGGCTGGAATGAGACCCCCCGTGACCCAGGAGAGATTTACTGCAGCAGGGTTAAAGCTTTCCCAGTGAAATACATGCCAGCAAGGCTCCCTAATGGGAGCAGAGTGTAATTCCGGAGTGGGAAGTGAAATGAAGACACCACAGAGCGGTCGAGGAGCAGAAGAGCAAGAGACTAACGAGGCAGGGCCAGCAGATAAATTCCCGGGATGGTCACAGGTTGTCATTTAACCTCTTGATCTCCATTTTCCACCAAAGGGAAAATCGGGCATAAAACCTACCTTCAGGCCCATTTTGAGTTTCGTGGCTGAGAGATGTGTACCTAGATAGTTCCTGCTCTGTATGGCCAGAACCCGTGTACCCTCCCGCACCCCTCCGCTCTACTACACCCATGGCAACAAGTCCCCCAAGGAACCAACCCTTTCCTCACGGTGTTTCAGTTCTGTACAAGGACATTAAAGGCTGTTTCTGCTCTTGCCGGCTGGAGCACAACAAGCGAAACTCATCACCTGGCAAAGTTCACGTGGCTGGTAGGATGGGGAGAGGAGAAGGCAAATCTTTCCGCCATAAATAAATAATGTAAACGAGGGTTTCTGACACATTTTGTTTTGTCGTTTGCTGCTATTCATGGTGGTATGTTAATCCCAATGAACTTTATACGGCTGCAGGAAAGCTGCTGTGTCCTCTCCTCTCTCCTATGAATACCAATGACGCTGAAGCGTTAGCTGAATGTACCATCAAAGTGAAGGTTTCTGGTAGCAGGTAATTTTCTCTCCCTGCCAGATCGCCCCGCAGTTCACAGCGCGATGCAAATATTGGCTGCGTGTGTTGGGCTGGGCGGATAATGCTGTTTCTACCTACAAAGAAAACTTCTGTCCCAGTTACAAAAATTCACCCTAATATGACAACTGAGCTGCTTTGCAAAGGCCTCCGAAGGATTGCTTCAGAAAAAGGAGTCTCTCAAACAGACTTGTTAATTTTGGCATTTCTTCCAGCATCCTCTTCCAGCCCGGAGCTGCTCTGCTGGGCGTACGTGGCGATTCCCACGGCACAAAGAGCTGGGGAGCAGCTCAGCCGGGTCCGTGGCACACCTTGGCCACAGCGGTGGCCATCCCGCGGCAGCGGGTCCGGAGACAGGATGGTTAGAAAGGTCTTGGAGGTCTCGTTCAGTGCCGAGTTTGCCGGAAAGTCACATTTTGGCACAAAGTAAATATGTCCTCTGCTCCCTGGGCTCGGGGGAGCCTTGGTGCAGCGTTGCTCTGCCATGGGTGAGCTGGTCCCCAGCCGGGCCGGCTCCTTCCCGCAGCCGTTCGGAAATACAGCTGGAAGGAAGATGCAAAGCCCATCAACCATCTTCAGTGTCCTTAGAGCCGGAAATTTGGAGAAAGAACAAAATCACTAAAGCTTTGCAGCGAAGGGCTAATGTTTAACGGAGGAGCTGCAGCCAGGAAGGGTTAAATGGACGTGGGATACGGCAGGATTATTTCTTCTGCTTCACTAAACTACTCTTCAGAGGAAAAAAAAGAAAAAGGAAAAAAAAAAAAGTTAGCTTTTCTCCTACAAGAATGTAAATGTTGGGTATTTTATCAAGTGATTTCTCCAGCCCTTGAGCCATTCTTCAATTTGAAATGCTAGATTAAAAAAAAAAAAACGCAGGGAAGAGAGAGAGAGAAAGAAAATATTTTCGTCAGCCGAAGAACACTTTGCAGACATTATGGAAAATGCTGCCTATTTTGTTTCCTCTAGTCGCTGAACCAATCTTTTGCATTAGAATCAGCATAGTAGTAAATAAACATGTTTTCTCAAGCCCTGAAGCCATTCCGAGACATCAAATGGTACTTAAGAAATGTTTCTTTCTCCATCACAGAACATTTTTAAAATGTCCATGGCCAAAGGGAGGGAAGATGCTCTCGCGGCTGAAGCATTAGCAGGCTCCCTGCGCTCTCAGAGCTGGGGGAGGCCCGGGGCAAGTCACGGAGCTCGGATGCTTCTGTTCTGCCTAAGCTCTTGGGGAAGGACAGGAGTTTTCCAGCCACACAGCTTCTCGCAGCTCCCCGTGGATGTGGCTTGGAGAAAGGTGCAGGGGGCTTCCAAAATCCACACCACCAACTCCCAGCCCTGCGCTGAGCCTGAGCTCTGCTGGAAAACATAGCCAGTAAATCATGGAATCACAGAACGGTTTGGGCTGGAAGGGACCTTAAAGATCACCCAGTCCCACCCCCCTGCCCTGGGCAGGGACACCTCCCACCAGACCAGGTTGCTCCAAGCCCCCTCCAACCTGGCCTTGAACCCCTCCAGGGATGGGGCAGCCACAGCTTCTCTGGGCAACCTGGGCCAGGCTCTCACCACCCTCAGAGTAAAACATTTCTTCCCGAGATCTCATCTCAATCTCCCCTCTTTCAGTTTAAAACCCTTCCCCCTCGTCCTAGGGCTCCCCTCCCTCATCCAGAGTCCCTCCCCAGCTTTCCTGGAGCCCGTTTAGGGACTGGAAGGGGCTCTGAGGTCTCCCCGGAGCCTTCTCCTTTCCAGGCTGAACCCCCCCAACTCTCTCACAGCAAAGGAGCTCCAGCCCTCTTAGCATCTCCGCATCCTCCTCTGGACCCGTTCCAACCAGTCCATGTCCTTCTGGTGGCCCCAGAGCTGGAGGCAGCACTGGTGGGGGGGCTCTCCCCAGAGCGGAGCAGAGGGGCAGAATCCCCTCCCTTGACCTGCTGGCCACCGTGAAGCATCTCTGGGCGAAACGAATTACTCGAGTCGCGTCCACGCATCCTCTACAACACGGGGATGCTCTGATGTGGGCTGTGGTCCCTCAAGGAGGGACAAGGGGATTGTGTGGCCGTCCCCAAAGGGACATTTGCTCCCAAGGAGCAGTGCCACAGCCCAGGAGGTGGTCGTGGTGGTCCAGCCGGGCACACCCGGGACATCTCCTGCGACAGGGGAGCTCTTGCAGGAGATACTTCACATATTTGTACTGGGATGAAACTCAGAGGCTCCGCTCCGCACTCAGGTGGCCCAACGGGCCACCACGGGCCCAGTTCCCTCCTCTGCGAAGAGGCGAGCGGGTGGCCACGCGGGCGCTGGAGCCTTTGTAGCATCTCGGTTGAGAAGCTTCAATGAAAAACAAGGGCGTGGAGCAGGGAACGTCACACTTGAAGGGCAGCGCGATGGCTCCGTCTCAGAATGCGGTTTTGGGACATATTTCTCATGCATCATTTCTGAAAAAAAAAAAAAAAAAAAAAAAAAAAAAAGATTTTCTCTGGCGCAGCACGGAGAATGTGTTTGTCCTGACCTGACACTGTTTTTTAAAGTGTCAAGTGCTAATGAAATTCCTCAGCCTTGAGCAGCTCTAGGCATCCAGTGGAGATTTTTAAAATACGGGGATATTTTGCTGGGGATTTTTAAGGCAGCCTCAAAATGATAAATGTTGGAGAGTGTGAGAGAAAAGAAACTTCCAGATTCACAGAAGTTCTGGCACAATCGTGCAAAACAGACAAAAAAGAGGCTTGTGATTTAAAGAGGTTTTTGTTATTCCTTTGAAATTTATTTAGGAGACGTAGGGCCAACACCGCGCACTGCAACCACGCAAATAGGTTTCCTAATCTTAATATTTTGGGCTTCGAGAAGCAAGAAAGGAAAAGGACTTTTTTTTTTTAGGCTATAGGATGAAATTTGGAACAAAAGGCAGTTGGCAATTGGACTAGGGGATTATAGGAGGGCCCTTCCAACTATTCTATTCTATTCTATTCTATTCTATTCTATTCTATTCCATTCCATTCCATTCCATTCCATTCCATCATAAAGTAAAATAAAATAAAGTACAATAAAAGAAAAAAAATAAAAATGGAATAAAAAAATAAAAAATGAAACAAGAAAATAAATTAAATTGAAAAATAAAATAATAAATCAAAATAAAATAAAATAAAAATCAAACAAGAAAGTTATAGAAAAATGTAAAAAATAAATAGAAAAATAACAAGTGAAATGATGGAATAAATGAAATTGACAAAAAGAAATAATAAAATGAAATAAAAATAAAATTATAAAGATACGTAAATTAAAATTAAAATAAAAATAATAAAATAAAGAAACATAAAATAAGAGATATAAAATTAAAAATAATAAAATGAAATAAAATAATAAAGATACATAAAATTGAAATAAAAAGTAATAAAATGCAATAAAAACAAACAAGGTTAAATACAAGTTTTAAGAAATTATTAAAATTTTTAAAAATTAAATTAAAAAATTAAAAATAGTGAAATAACAGAATGAAATAAAACATAAAGCAATAAAATGAAATAAAAGATAAGAAACAAAATAAAAGAAATAAAAGTAAGATAGAAAAGAAAAGAATGATGAGAATAGAATAAAATAAGAAAAGAAAAGAAAGATAAAAATAAAATAAAATAAAAGTATGATAAGAATAGAATAAAATAAAATAAAAGATAAGAATAGAATAGAATTAAAATAAAATAAATGTAAAATAAGAATAGAATAGAATAAAATACAAAAAATAGAATAAAATAAAATAGCAATAAAATAAAATAAAATAAAATAAAATACAATACAATACAATACAATACAATAAGACAAGACAAGATAACGTAGTAGCGATTTCCGCCCCCTGTGACCCCCACGCCCGCACCGCCCCCCTCCGCAGCGCTGCCCCGGGGTGGGGGGGCAGTGGGTCTGGGGGGGGGGTGTCCGTGCCCGGGTCCCTCCCTCCCTCCCCGAGCGGGGGCATCCCCTTTGGGGGTGGGGGGGGGAAAGAGGGGCGGCGGCGGGAGGTGGGACCGGCCCCCGGGGGGCGCGGTCCCACCTCCCGCCGCCGCCCCTCTTTCCGCCCCCCCAGCGGCGCGTCCCGGTGCCGTCGGGGCCGTCAGTCTGCGGCGGCGGCGGCTGCCGGCGCTGCTGGGCGAGGTCAGGGAAAGTCCATGTGAGGAGCGGCTGGAATCACTTCCTGCCGCCGCCGGGACCGCGGCTCCCGCCGCCGCTAGGCCCAGGGCAGCCTCCGGGGGCCGGCGACCCGCAGGTGAGCCACCCTTTGGCCCCCCCCCGGCACCCCCGGGACGGGCTTGGAAGTGGAGGGGGGGGGGGGGAGAAGAAAGGGGGGGGGGACGGGGACGGGGACGGGGACGGGCGGGAGAGTGGGGGGGGGGGGGGGCTGCGGTTGGCTGCCGGTCAGCGCATGCAGCATCCCTTTTATATCTTAATAAGTATAAACCCCCACCCCCCTTCTCCCCCCCCTCCCCTCCCACCCCCCCCTTCTTCCCCCCCTCCCTTCCACCCCCCCCCCTTCCCCCCTACGCCCCATAATATTAAAACTCAGGGAAAGCTCCGTGATCGCGCTGCGGTGCCCCACGGGTGTGTGTGTGTGTGTGTGTGTTGTGTGTTGTGTGTGTGTGTGTGTTTGTTTTAGGCGGGGGGGGGGAGGGGGTAGGGGTGACCCAGGGGTACCCCCCCCACACACTTCCCCCGGGGGTGGGGGGGGGATTGGGGATGAATTGGGTTAGTTCCTGCTGTGTTTGCAAGTCTTGGGCGAATGTGGGAAATGGGGTTATTATTAGCAATACCTTTCCGGAGAGGCTGCGGGGGGGGGGGGGGGGTAAGGGGGGGGAGCTGGGGGGCTTTTATTTTTTAACGCAGGCTCGGACTTTCTCTCCCAGAGGGAGGAAAACGCTGGGAAAGGGAGATATTATTTAAAAACCAAAAAAAAAAAAAAAAAAAGGCAAAGCAAACCAAAGCAAACC